>NC_137162.1:67605598-68218598 GCF_951394435.1 Stenella coeruleoalba
CCCTAACCCTAACCCTTCCCCAAAGCCTGACCCTCACCCGTCCCCTAATCCTAACACGAACGCTAACGCTACCCCGCGCCCTCACACGTACGCTCCCCCTAAAGCGTTTTCGTACCCTCACCTGGACCCTAAACCGTCCCCGTCCCCTAACCCTAACCCTAGCCCGAACCCTAACCCTAACCCTTCCCCGAAGCCTGACCCTCACCCGTCCCCTAATCCTAACCCGTACGCTAACGCTACCCCGCGCCCTCACACGTACGCTCCCCCTAAAGCGTTGTCGTACCCTCACCTGGACCCTAAACCGTCCCCGTCCCCTAACCCTAACCCTAGCCCGAACCCTAACCCTAACCCTTCCCCGAAGCCTGACCCTCACCCGTTCCCTAATCCTAATCCGTACGCTAACGCTAACCCACGCCCTCACACGTACGCTCCCCCTAAAGCGTTGTCGTACCCTCACCTGGACCCTCAACCGTCCCCGTCCCCTAACCCTAACCCTAGCCCGAACCCTAACCCTAACCCTTCCCCGAAGCCTGACCCTCACCCGTCCCCTAATCCTAACCCGTACGCTAACGCTAACCCGCGCCCTCACACGTACGCTCCCCCTAAAGCATTGTCGTACCCTCACCTGGACCCTAAACCGTCCCCGTCCCCTAACCCTAACCCTAGCCCGAACCCTAACCCTAACCCTTCCCCGAAGCCTGACCCTCACCTGTCCCCTAATCCTAACCCGTACGCTAACGCTAACCTGCGCCCTCACACGTACGCTCCCCCAAAGCGTTGTCGTACCCTCACCTGGACCCTAAACCGTCCCCGTCCCCTAACCCTAACCCTAGCCCGAACCCTAACCCTAACACTTCTCCGAAGCCTGACCCTCACCCGTCCCCTAATCCTAACCCGTACGCTAACGCTAACCCGCGCCCTCACACGTACGCTCCCCCTAAAGCGTTGTCGTACCCTCACCTGGACCCTAAACCGTCCCCGTCCCCTAACCCTAACCCTAGCCCGAACCCTAACCCTAACCCTTCCCCGAAGCCTGACCCTCACCCGTCCCCTAACCCTAACCCGTACGCTAACGCTAACCTGCGCCCTCACACGTACGCTCCCCCTAAAGCGTTGTCGTACCCTCACCTGGACCCTACACCGTCCCCTTCCCCTAACCCTAACCCTAGCCCGAACCCTAACCCTAACCCTTCCCCGAAGCCTGACCCTCACCCGTCCCCTAATCCTAACCCGTACGCTAACGCTAACCCGCGCCCTCACACGTACGCTCCCCCTAAAGCGTTGTCGTACCCTCACCTGGACCCTAAACCGTCCCCGTCCCCTAACCCTAACCCTAGCCCGAACCCTAACCCTAACCCTTCCCCGAAGCCTGACCCTCACCCGTCCCCTAATCCTAACCCGTACGCTAACGCTAACCCACGCCCTCACACGTACGCTCCCCCTAAAGCGTTGTCGTACCCTCACCTGGACCCTAAACCGTCCCCGTCCCCTAACCCTAACCCTAGCCCGAACCCTAACCCTAACCCTTCCCCGAAGCCTGACCCTCACCCGTCCCCTAATCCTAACCCGTACGCTAACGCTAACCCGCGCCCTCACACGTACGCTCCCCCTAAAGCGTTGTCGTACCCTCACCTGGACCCTAAACCGTCCCCGTCCCCTAACCCTAACCCTAGCCCGAACCCTAACCCTCAGCCTTCCCCGAAGCCTGACCCTCACCCGTCCCCTAATCCTAACCCGCACGCTAACGCTAACCCGCGCCCTCACACGTACGCTCCCCCTAAAGCGTTGTCGTACCCTCACCTGGACCCTAAACCGTCCCCGTCCCCTAACCCTAACCCTAGCCCGAACCCTAACTCTAACCCTTCCCCGAAGCCTGACCCTCACCCGTCCCCTAATCCTAACCCGTACGCTAACGCTAACCCGCGCCCTCACATGTACGCTCCCACTAAATCGTTGTCGTACCCTCACCTGGACCCTAAACCGTCCCCGTCCCCTAACCCTAACCCTAGCCCGAACCCTAACCCTAACCCTTCCCCGAAGCCTGACCCTCACCCGTCCCCTAATCCTAACCCGTACGCTAACGCTACCCCGCGCCCTCACATGTACGCTCCCACTAAAGCGTTGTCGTACCCTCCCCTGGACCCTAAACCGTCCCAGTCCCCTAACACTAACCCTAGCCCGAACCCTAACCCTAACCCTTCCCCGAAGCCTGACCCTCACCCGTCCCCTAATCCTAACCCGTACGCTAACGCTAACCCGCGCCGTCACACGTACGCTCCCCCTAAAGCATTGTCGTACCCTCACCTGGACCCTAAACCGTCCCCGTCCCCTAACCCTAACCCTAGCCCGAACCCTAACCCTAACCCTTCCCCGAAGCCTGACCCTCACCTGTCCCCTAATCCTAACCCGTACGCTAACGCTAACCTGCGCCCTCACACGTACGCTCCCCCAAAGCGTTGTCGTACCCTCACCTGGACCCTAAACAGTCCCCGTCCCCTAACCCTAACCCTAGCCCGAACCCTAACCCTAACCCTTCCCCGAAGCCTGACCCTCACCCGTACCCTAATCCTAAATCGTACGCTAAGGCTAACCCGCGCCCTCACACGTAGGCAACCCTTAAAGTGTTGTCGTACCCTCACCTGGACCCTAAACCGTCCCCGTCCCCTAACCCTAACCCTAGCCCGAACCCTAACCCTTACCCTTCCCCGAAGCCTGACCCTCACCCGTCCCCTAATCCTAACCCGTACGCTAACGCTAACCCACGCCCTCACACGTACGCTCCCCCTAAAGCGTTGTCGTACCCTCACCTGGACCCTAAACCGTCCCCGTCCTCTAACCCTAACCCTAGCCCGTACCCTAACCCTAACCCTTCCCCGAAGCCTGACCCTCACCCGTCCCCTAATCCTAACCCGTACGGTAACGCTAACCCGCGCCCTCACACGTACGCTCCCCCTAAAGCGTTGTCGTACCCTCACCTGGACCCTAAACCGTCCCCGTCCCCTAACCCTAACCCTAGCCCGAACCCTAACCCTAACCCTTCCCCGAAGCCTGACCCTCACCCGTCCCCTAATCCTAACCCGTACGCTAATGCTAACCCGCACCCTCACACGTACGCTCCCCCTAAAGCGTTGTCATACCCTCACCTGGACCCTAAACCGTCCCCGTCCCCTAACCCTAACCCTAGCCCGAACCCTAACCCTAACCCTTCCCCGAAGCCTGACACTCACCCGTCCCCTAATCCTAACCCGTACGCTAACGCTAACCCGCACCCTCACACGTACGCTCCCCCTAAAGCGTTGTCGTACCCTCACCTGGATCCTAAACCGTCCCCGTCCCCTAACCCTAACCCTAGCCCGAACCCTAACCCTAACCCTTCCCCGAAGCCTGACCCTCACCCGTCCCCTAATCCTAACCCGTACGCTAACGCCAACCCGCACCCTCACACGTACGCTCCCCCTAAAGCGTTGTCGTACCCTCACCTGGACCCTAAACCGTCCCCGTCCCCTAACGTTAACCCTAGCCCGAACCCTAACCCTAACCCTTCCCCGAAGCCTGACCCTCACCCGTCCCCTAATCCTAACCCGTACGCTAACGCTACCCCGCGCCCTCACACGTACGCTCCCCCTAAAGCGTTGTCGTACCCTCACCTGGACCCTAAACCGTCCCCGTCCCCTAACCCTAACCCTAGCCCGAACCCTAACCCTAACCCTTCCCCGAAGCCTGACCCTCACCCGTTCCCTAATCCTAACCCGTACGCTAACGCTAACCCACGCCCTCACACGTACGCTCCCCCTAAAGCGTTGTCGTACCCTCACCTGGACCCTCAACTGTCCCCGTCCCCTAACCCTAACTCTAGCCCGAACCCTAACCCTAACCCTTCCCCGAAGCCTGACCCTCACCCGTCCCCTAATCCTAACCCGTACGCTAACGCTAACCCGCGCCCTCACACGTACGCTCCCCCTAAAGCATTGTCGTACCCTCACCTGGACCCTAAACCGTCCCCGTCCCCTAACCCTAACCCTAGCCCGAACCCTAACCCTAACCCTTCCCCGAAGCCTGACCCTCACCCGTACCCTAATCCTAAATCGTACGCTAAGGCTAACCCGCGCCCTCACACGTAGGCAACCCTTAAAGCGTTGTCGTACCGTCACCTGGACCCTAAACCGTCTCCGTCCCCTAACACTAACCCTAGCCCGAACCCTAACCCTAACCCTTCCCCGAAGCCTGACCCTCACCCGTCCCCTAATCCTAACGCGTACGCTAACGCTAACCCGCGCCCTCACACGTACGCTCCCACTAAAGCGTTGTCGTACCCTCACCTGGACCCTAAACCGTCCCCGTCCCCTAACCCTAACCCTAGCCCGAACCCTAACCCTAACCCTTCCCCGAAGCCTGACCCTCACCCGTCCCCTAATCCTAACCCGTACGCTAACGCTAATCCGCGCCCTCACACGTACGCATCCCCTAAAGCGTTGTCGTACCCTCACCTGGACCCTAAACCGTCCCCGTCCCCTAACCCTAACCCTAGCCCGAACCCTAACCCTAACCCTTCCCCGAAGCCTGACCCTCACCCGTCCCCTAATCCTAACCCGTACGCTAACACTAACCCGCGCCCTCAAACGTATGCTCCCACTAAAGCGTTGTCGTACCCTCACCTGGACCCTAAACCGTCCCCGTCCCCTAACCCTAACCCTAGCCCGAACCCTAACCCTAACCCTTCCCCGAAGCCTGACCCTCACCCGTCCCCTAATCCTAACCCGTACGGTAACGCTAACCCACGCCCTCACACGTACGCTCCCCCTAAAGCGTTGTCGTACCCTCACCTGGACCCTAAACCGTCCCCATCCCCTAACTGTAACCCTAGCCCGAACCCTAACCCTAACCCTTCCCCGAAGCCTGACCCTCACCCGTCCCCTAATCCTAACCCGTACGCTAACGCTAACCCGCGCCCTCACACGTACGCTCCCCCTAAAGCATTGTCATACCCTCACCTGGACTCTAAACCGTCCCCGTCCCCTAACCCTAACCCTAGCCCGAACGCTAACCCTAACCCTTCCCCGAAGCCTGACCCTCACCCGTCCCCTAATCCTAACTCGTACGCTAACGCTACCCCGCGCCCTGACATGTACGCTCCCCCTAAAGCGTTGTCGTACCCTCACCTGGACCCTAAACCGTCCCCGTCCCCTAACCCTAACCCTAGCCCGAACCCTAACCCTAACCCTTCCCCGAAGCCTGACCCTCACCCGTCCCCTAATCCTAACCCGTACTCTAACGCTAACCCGCGCCCTCACACGTACGCTCCCCCTAAAGCGTTGTCGTACCCTCACCTGGACCCTAAACCGTCCCCGTCCCCTAACCCTAACCCTAGCCCGAACCCTAACCCTAACCCTTCCCCGAAGCCTGACCCTCACCCGTCCCCTAATCTTAACCCGTACGCTAACGCTAACCCGCGCCCTCACACGTATGCTCCCCCTAAAGCGTTGTCGTACCCTCACCTGGACCCTAAACCGTCCCCGTCCCCTAACCCTAACCCTAGCCTGAACCCTAACCCTAACCCTTCCCCGAAGCCTGACCCTCACCCGTCCCCTAATCCTAACCCGTACGCTAACGCTAACCCGCGCCCTCACACGTACGCTCCCCCTAAAGCGTTGTCGTACCCTCACCTGGACCCTAAACCGTCCCCGTCCCCTAACCCTAACCCTAGCCCGAACACTAACCCTAACCCTTCCCCAAAGCCTGACCCTCACCCGTCCCCTAATCCTATCCCGTACCCTAACGCTAACCCATGCCCTCACACGTGCGCTCCCCCTAAAGCGTTGTCGTACCCTCACCTGGACCCTAAACCGTCCCCGTCCCCTAACCCTAGCCCTAGCCCGAACCCTAACCCTAACCCTTCCCCGAAGCCTGACCCTCACCCGTCCCCTAATCCTAACGCGTACGCTAACGCTAACCCGCGCCCTCACACGTACGCTCCCCCTAAAGCGTTGTCGTACCCTCACCTGGACCCTAAACCGTCCCCGTCCCCTAACCCTAACCCTAGCCCGAACCCTAACCCTAACCCTTCCCCGAAGCCTGACCCTCACCCGTCCCCTAATCCTAACTCGTACGCTAACGCTACCCCGCGCCCTGACATGTACGCTCCCCCTAAAGCGTTGTCGTACCCTCACCTGGACCCTAAACCGTCCCCGTCCCCTAACCCTAACCCTAGCCCGAACCCTAACCCTAACCCTTCCCCGAAGCCTGACCCTCACCCGTCCCCTAATCCTAACCCGTACGCTAACGCTAACCCGCGCCCTCACACGTACGCTCCCCCTAAAGCGTTGTCGTACCCTCACCTGGACCCTAAACCGTCCCCGTCCCCTAACCCTAACCCTAGCCCGAACCCTAACCCTAACCCTTCCCCGAAGCCTGACCCTCACCCGTCCCCTAATCTTAACCCGTACGCTAACGCTAACCCGCGCCCTCACACGTACGCTCCCCCTAAAGCGTTGTCGTACCCTCACCTGGACCCTAAACCGTCCCCGTCCCCTAACCCTAACCCTAGCCTGAACCCTAACCCTAACCCTTCCCCGAAGCCTGACCCTCACCCGTCCCCTAATCCTAACCCGTACGCTAACGCTAACCCGCGCACTCACACGTACGCTCCCCCTAAAGCGTTGTCGTACCCTCACCTGGACCCTAAACCGTCCCCGTCCCCTAACCCTAACCCTAGCCCGAACCCTAACCCTAACCCTTCCCCAAAGCCTGACCCTCACCCGTCCCCTAATCCTATCCCGTACCCTAACGCTAACCCATGCCCTCACACGTGCGCTCCCCCTAAAGCGTTGTCGTACCCTCACCTGGACCCTAAACCGTCCCCGTCCCCTAACCCTAGCCCTAGCCCGAACCCTAACCCTAACCCTTCCCCGAAGCCTGACCCTCACCTGTCCCCTAATACTAAATCGTACGCTAAGGCTAACCCACGCCGTCACACGTAGGCAACCCTTAAAGCGTTGTCGTACCCTCACCTGGACCCTAAACCGTCCCCGTCCCCTAACCCTAACCCTATCCCGAACCCTAACCCTAACCGTTACCCGAAGCCTGACCCTCACCCGTCCCCTAATCCTAACCCGTACGGTAACGCTAACCCGCGCCCTCACACGTACGCTCCCCCTAAAGCGTTGTCGTACCCTCACCTGGACCCTAAACCGTCCCCGTCCTCTAACCCTAACCCTAGACCGAACCCTAACCCAAACACTTCCCCGAAGCCTTACCCTCACCCGTCCCCTAATCCTAACCCGTACGCTAACGCTAACCCGCGCCCTCACACGTACGCTCCCCCTAAAGCGTTGTCGTACCCTCACCTGGACCCTAAACCGTCCCTGTCCCCTAACCCTAACCCTAGCCCGAACCCTAACCCTAACCCTTCCCCGAAGCCTGACCCTCACCCGTCCCCTAATCCTAACCCGTACGCTAACGCTAACCCGCGCCCTCACACGTACGCTCCCCCTAAAGCGTTGTCATACCCTCACCTGGACCCTAAACCGTCCCCGTCCCCTAACCCTAACCCTATCCGGAACCCTAACCCTAACCCTTCCCCGAAGCCTGACCCTCACACGTCCCCTAATCCTAACCCGTACGCTAACGCTAACCCGCGCCCTCACACGTACGCTCCCACTAAAGCGTTGTCGTACCCTCCCCTGGACCCTAAACCGTCCCCGTCCCCTAACCCTAACCCTAGCCCGAACCCTAACCCTAACCCTTCTCCGAAGCCTGACCCTCACCCGTCCCCTAATCCTAACCCGTACGCTAACGCTAACCCGCGCCCTCACACGTACGCTCCCCCTAAAGCGTTGTCGTACCCTCACCTGGACCCTAAACCGTCCCCGTCCCCTAACCCTAACCCTAGCCCGAACCCTAACCCTAACCCTTCCCCGAAGCCTGACCCTCACCCGTCCCCTAACCCTAACCCGTACGCTAACGCTAACCTGCGCCCTCACACGTACGCTCCCCCTAAAGCGTTGTCGTACCCTCACCTGGACCCTAAACCGTCCCCGTCCCCTAACCCTAACCCTAGCCCGAACCCTAACCCTAACCCTTCCCCGAAGCCTGACCCTCACCCGTCCCCTAATCCTAACCCGTACGCTAACGCTACCCCGCGCCCTCACATGTACGCTCCCACTAAGGCGTTGTCGTACCCTCACCTGGACCCTAAACCGTCCCCGTCCCCTAACCCTAACCCTAGCCCGAACCCTAACCCTAACCCTTCCCCGAAGCCTGACCCTCACCCGTCCCCTAATCCTAACCCGTACGCTAACGCTAACCCGCGCCCTCACACGTACGCTCCCCCTAAAGCGTTGTCGTACCCTCACCTGGACCCTAAACCGTCCCCGTCCCCTAACCCTAACCCTAGCCCGAACCCTAACCCTAACCCTTCCCCGAAGCCTGACCCTCACCCGTCCCCTAATCCTAACCCGTACGCTAACGCTAACCCGCGCCCTCACACGTACGCTCCCCCTAAAGCGTTGTCGTACCCTCACCTGGACCCTAAACCGTCCCCGTCCCCTAACCCTAACCCTAGCCCGAACCCTAACCCTAACCCTTCCCCGAAGCCTGACCCTCAACCGTCCCCTAATCCTAACCCGTACGCTAATGCTAACCCGCGCACTCACACGTACGCTCCTCCTAAAGCGTTGTCGTACCCTCACCTGGACCCTAAACCGTCCCCGTCCCCTAACCCTAACCCTAGCCCGAACCCTAACCCTACACCTTCCCCGAAGCCTGACCCTCACCCGTCCCCTAATCCTAACCCGTACACTAACGGTAACCCGCGCCCTCACACGTACGCTCCCCCTAAAGCGTTGTCGTACCCTCACCTAGACCCTAAACCGTCCCCGTCCCCGAACCCTAACCCTAGCCCGAACCCTAACCCTAACCCTTCCCCGAAGCCTGACCCTCACCCGTCCCCTAACCCTAACCCGTACGCTAACGCTAACCTGCGCCCTCACACGTACGCTCCCCCTAAAGCGTTGTCGTACCCTCACCTGGACCCTAAACCGTCCCCGTCCCCTAACCCTAACCCTAGCCCGAACCCTAACCCTAACCCTTCCCCGAAGCCTGACCCTCACCCGTCCCCTAATCCTATCCCGTACAGTAACGCTAACCCATGCCCTCACACGTGCGCTCCCCCTAAAGCGTTGTCGTACCCTCACCTGGACCCTAAACCGTCCCCGTCCCCGACCCCTAAACCTAGCCCGAACCCTAACCCTAACCCTTCCCCGAAGCCTGACCCTCACCCGTCCCCTAATCCTAACCCGTACGCTAACGCTAACCCGCGTCCTCACACGTATGCTCCCCCTAAAGCGTTGTCATACCGTCACCTGGACCCTAAACCGTCCCCGTCCCCTAACACTAACCCTAGCCCAAACCCTAACCCTAACCCTTCCCCGAAGCCTGACCCTCACCCGTCCCCTAATCCTAACCCGTACGCTAACGCTAACCCGCGCCGTCACACGTACGCTCACCCTAAAGCGTTGTCGTACCCTCACCTGGACCCTAAACCGTCCCCGTCCCCTAACCCTAACCCTAGCCCGAACCGTAACCCTAACCCTTCCCCGAAGCCTGACCCTCACCCGTCCCGTAATCCTAACCCGTACGCTAATGCTAATCCGCGCCCTCACACGTACGCTCCCCCTAAAGCATTGTCATACCCTCACCTGGACCCTAAACCGTCCCTGTCCCCTAACCCTAACCCTAGCCCGAACCCTAACCCTAACCCTTCCCCGAAGCCTGACCCTCACCCGTCCCCTAATCCTAACCCGTACGCTAACGCTACCCCGCGCCCTGACATGTACGCTCCCACTAAAGCGTTGTCGTACCCTCACCTGGACCCTAAACCGTCCCCGTCCCTTAACCCTAACCCTAGCCCGAACCCTAACCCTAACCCTTCCCCGAAGCCTCACCCTCACCCGTCCCCTAATCCTAACCCGTAAGCTAACGCTAACCCGCGCCCTCACACGTACGCTCCCCCTAAAGCGTTGTCGTACCCTGACCTGGACCCTAAACCGTCCCCGTCCCCTAACCCTAACCCTAGCCCGAACCCTAACCCTAACCCTTCCCCGAAGCCTGACCCTCACCCGTCCCCTAATCCTAACCCGTACGCTAACGCTAACCCGCGCCCTCACACGTACGCTCCCCCTAAAGCGTTGTCGTACCCTCACCTGGACCCTAAACCGTCCCCATCCCCTAACCCTAACCCTAGCCCGAACCCTAACCCTAACCCTTCCCCGAAGCCTGACCCTCACCTGTCCCCTAATCCTAACCCGTACGCTAACGCTAACCTGCGCCCTCACACGTACGCTCCCCCTAAAGCGTTGTCGTACCCTCACCTGGACCCTAAACCGTCCCCGTCCCCTAACCCTAACCCTAGCCCGAACCCTAACCCTAACCCTTCCCCGAAGCCTGACCCTCACCCGTCCCCTAATCCTAACCCGTACGCTAACGCTAATCCGCGCCCTCACACGTACGCTCCGCCTAAAGCGTTGTCGTACCCTCACCTGGACCCTAAACCGTCCCCGTCCCCTAACCCTAACCCTAGCCCGAACCCTAACCCTAACACTTCCCCGAAGCCTGACCCTCACCTGTCCCCTAATCCTAACACGTACGCTAACGCTAACCTGCGCCCTCACACGTACGCTCCCCCTAAAGCGTTGTCGTACCCTCACCTGGACCCTAAACCGTCCCCGTCCCCTAACCCTAACCCTAGCCCGAACCCTAACCCTAACCCTACCCCGAAGCCTGACCCTCACCCGTACCCTAATCCTAAATCGTATGCTAAGGCTAACCCGCGCCCTCACACGTAGGCAACCCTTAAAGTGTTGTCGTACCCTCACCTGCACCCTAAACCGTCCCCGTACCCTAACCCTAACCCTATCCCGAACCCTAACCCTAACCCTTCCCCGAAGCCTGACCCTAAACCGTCCCCGTCCCCTAACCCTAACCCTAGCCCGAACCCTAACCCTTACCCTTCCCCGAACCCTGACCCTCACCCGTCCCCTAATCCTAACCCGTACGCTAACGCTAACCCGCGCCCTCACACGTACGCTCCCCCTAAAGCGTTGTTGTACCCTCACCTGGACCCTAAACCGTCCCCGTCCTCTAACCCTAACCCTAGCCCGAACCCTAACCCTAACCCTTCCCCGAAGCCTGACCCTCACCCGTCCCCTAATCCTAACCCGTACGCTAACGCTAACCCGCGCCCTCACACGTACGCTCCGCCTAAAGCGTTGTCGTACCCTCACTTGGACCCTAAACCGTCCCCGTCCCCTAACCCTAACCCTAGCCCGAACCCTAACCCTAACCCTTCCCCGAAGCCTGACCCTCACCCGTCCCCTAATCCTAACCCATACGCTAACGCTAACCCACGCCCTCACACGTACGCTCCCCCTAAAGCATTGTCGTACCCTCACCTGGACCCTAAACCGTCCCCGTCCCCTAACCCTAACCCTAGCCCGAACCCTAACCCTAACCCTTCCCCGAAGCCTGACCCTCACCCGTCCCCTAATCCTAACCCGTACGCTAACGCTAACCCGCGCCCTGACACGTACGCTCCCCCTAAAGAGTTGTCGTACCCTCACCTGGACCCTAAACCGTCCCCATCCCCTAACCCTAACCCTAGCCCGAACCCTAAACCTAACCCTTCCCCGAAGCCTGACCCTCACCCGTCCCCTAATCCTAACCCGTACGCTAACGCTAACCCACGCCCTCACATGTACGCTCCCACTAAAGCGTTGTCGTACCCTCACCTGGACCCTAAACCGTCCCCGTCCCCTAACCCTAACCCTAGCCCGAACCCTAACCCTAACCCTTCCCCGAAGCCTGACCCTCACCCGTCCCCTAATCCTAACCCGTACGCTAACGCTAACCCGCGCCCTCACACGTACGCTCCCACTAAAGCGTTGTCGTACCCTCACCTGGACCCTAAACCGTCCCAGTCCCCTAACACTAAACCTAGCCCGAACCCTAACCCTAACCCTGCCCCGAAGCCTGACCCTCACCCGTCCCCTAATCCTAACCCGTACGCTAACGCTAACCCGCGCCCTCACACGTACGCTCCCTCTAAAGCGTTGTCGTACCCTCACCTGGACCCTAAACCGTCCCCGTCCCCTAACCATAACCCTAGCCCGAACCCTAACCCTAACCCTTTTCCGAAGCCTGACCCTCACCCGTCCCCTAATCCTAACCCGTACGCTAACGCTAGCCCGCGTCCTCACACGTACGCTCCTCCTAGAGCGTTGTCATACCCTCACCTGCACCCTAAACCGTCCCCGTCTCCTAAGCCTAACCCTAGCCCGAACCCTAACCCTAACCCTTCCCCAAAGTCTGACCCTCACCCGTCCCCTAATCCTAACACGTACGCTAACGCTACCCCGCGCCCTCACACGTACGCTCCCCCTAAAGCGTTGTCGTACCCTCACCTGGACCCTAAACCGTCCCCGTCCCCTAACCGTAACCCTAGCCCGAACCCTAACCCTAACCCTTTCCCGAAGCCTGACCCTCACCCGTCCCCTAATCCTAACCCGTACGCTAACGCTAACCCGCGCCCTCACACGTACGCTCCCCCTAAAGCGTTGTCGTACCCTCACCTGGACCCTAAACCGTCCCCGTCCCCTAACCCTAACCCTAGCCCGAACCCTAACCCTAACCCTTCCCTGAAGCGTGACCCTCACCCGTCCCCTAATCCTAACCCGTACGCTAACGCTAACCCGCGCCCTCACACGTACGCTCCCCCTAAAGCGTTGTCGTACCCTCACCTGGACCCTAAACCGTCCCCGTCCCCTAACCCTAACCCTAGCCCGAACCCTAACCCTAACCCTTCCCCGAAGCCTGACCCTCACCCGTCCCCTAATCCTAACCCGTACGCTAACGCTAACCCGCGCCCTCACACGTACGCTCCCCCTAAAGCGTTGTCGTACCCTCACCTGGACCCTAAACCGTCCCCGTCCCCTAACCCTAACCGTAGCCCGAACCCTAACCCTCAGCCTTCCCCGAAGCCTGACCCTCACCCGTCCCCGAATCCTATCCCGTACCCTAACGCTAACCCATTCCCTCACACGTGCGCTCCCCCTAAAGCGTTGTCGTACCCTCACCTGGACCCTAAACCGTCCCCGTCCCCTAACCCTAGCCCTAGCCGAAACCGTAACCCTAACCCTTCCCCGAAACCTGACCCTCACCTGTCCCCTAATACTAAATCGTACGCTAAGGCTAACCCACGCCGTCACACGTAGGCAACCCTTAAAGCGTTGTCGTACCCTCACCTGGACCCTAAACCGTCCCCGTCCCCTAACCCTAACCCTATCCCGAACCCTAACTCTAACCCTTACCCGAAGCCTGACCCTCACCCGTCCCCTAATCCTAACCCGTACGCTAACGCTAACCCGCGCCCTCACACGTACGCTCCCCCTAAAGCGTTGTCGTACCCTCACCTGGACCCTAAACCGTCCCCGTCCTCTAACCCTAACCCTAGCCCGAACCCTAACCCAAACACTTCCCCGAAGCCTTACCCTCACCCGTCCCCTAATCCTAACCCGTACGCTAATGCTAACCCGCGCCCTCACACGTACGCTCCCCCTAAAGCGTTGTCGTGCCCTCACCTGGACCCTAAACCGTCCCCGTCCCCTAACCCTAACCCTAGCCCGAACCCTAACCCTAACCCTTCCCCGAAGCCTGACCCTCACCCGTCCCCTAATCCTAACCCGTACGCTAACGCTAACCCGCGCCCTCACACGTACGCTCCCCCTAAAGCGTTGTCGTACCCTCACCTGGACCCTAAACCGTCCCCGTCCCCTAACCGTAACCCTATCCGGAACCCTAACCCTAACCCTTCCCCGAAGCCTG
The DNA here is from genome assembly GCF_951394435.1 of Stenella coeruleoalba. Lineage (NCBI taxonomy): Eukaryota > Metazoa > Chordata > Mammalia > Artiodactyla > Delphinidae > Stenella > Stenella coeruleoalba. The sequence continues at coordinate 67,619,474 of NC_137162.1, forward strand.
ACCCTCACCCGTCCCCTAATCCTAACCCGTACGCTAACGCTAACCCGCGCCCTCACACGTACGCTCCCCCTAAAGCGTTGTCGTACCCTCACATGGACCCTCAACCGTCCCCGTCCCCGAACCCTAACCCTAGCCCGAACCCTAACCCTAACCCTTCCCCGAAGCCTGACCCTCACCCGTCCCCTAATCCTAACCCGTACGCTAACGCTAACCCGCGCCCTCACACGTACGCTCCCACTAAAGCGTTGTCGTACCCTCACCTGGACCCTAAACCGTCCCCGTCCCCTAACCCTAACCCTAGCCCGAACCCTAACCCTAACCCTTCCTCGAAGCCTGACCCTCACCCGTCCCCTAATCCTAACCCGTACGCTAACGCTACCCTGCGCCCTCACACGTACGCTCCCACTAAAGCGTTGTCGTACCCTCACCTGGACCCTAAACCGTCCCCGTCCCCTAACCCTAACCCTAGCCCGAACCCTAACCCTAACCCTTCCCCGAAGCGTGACCCTCACCCGTCCCCTAATCCTAACCCGTACGCTAACGCTAACCCGCGCCCTCACACGTACGCTCCCCCTAAAGCGTTGTCGTACCCTCACCTGGACCCTAAACCGTCCCCGTCCCCTAACCCTAACCCTAGCCCGAACCCTAACCCTAACCCTTCCCCGAAGCCTGACCCTCACCCGTCCCCTAATCCTAACCCGTACGCTAACGCTACCCCGCGCCCTCACATGTACGCTCCCACTAAGGCGTTGTCGTACCCTCACCTGGACCCTAAACCGTCCCCGTCCCCTAACCCTAACCCTAGCCCGAACCCTAACCCTAACCCTTCCCCGAAGCCTGACCCTCACCCGTCCCCTAATCCTAACCCGTACGCTAACGCTAACCCGCGCCCTCACACGTACGCTCCCCCTAAAGCGTTGTCGTACCCTCACCTGGACCCTAAACCGTCCCCGTCCCCTAACCCTAACCCTAGCCCGAACCCTAACCCTAACCCTTCCCCGAAGCCTGACCCTCACCCGTCCCCTAATCCTAACCCGTACGCTAACGCTAACCCGCGCCCTCACACGTACGCTCCCCCTAAAGCGTTGTCGTACCCTCACCTGGACCCTAAACCGTCCCCGTCCCCTAACCCTAACCCTAGCCCGAACCCTAACCCTAACCCTTCCCCGAAGCCTGACCCTCAACCGTCCCCTAATCCTAACCCGTACGCTAATGCTAACCCGCGCACTCACACGTACGCTCCTCCTAAAGCGTTGTCGTACCCTCACCTGGACCCTAAACCGTCCCCGTCCCCTAACCCTAACCCTAGCCCGAACCCTAACCCTACACCTTCCCCGAAGCCTGACCCTCACCCGTCCCCTAATCCTAACCCGTACACTAACGGTAACCCGCGCCCTCACACGTACGCTCCCCCTAAAGCGTTGTCGTACCCTCACCTAGACCCTAAACCGTCCCCGTCCCCGAACCCTAACCCTAGCCCGAACCCTAACCCTAACCCTTCCCCGAAGCCTGACCCTCACCCGTCCCCTAACCCTAACCCGTACGCTAACGCTAACCTGCGCCCTCACACGTACGCTCCCCCTAAAGCGTTGTCGTACCCTCACCTGGACCCTAAACCGTCCCCGTCCCCTAACCCTAACCCTAGCCCGAACCCTAACCCTAACCCTTCCCCGAAGCCTGACCCTCACCCGTCCCCTAATCCTATCCCGTACAGTAACGCTAACCCATGCCCTCACACGTGCGCTCCCCCTAAAGCGTTGTCGTACCCTCACCTGGACCCTAAACCGTCCCCGTTCCCTAACCCTAACTCTAGCCCGAACCCTAACCCTAACCCTTCCCCGAAGCCTGACCCTCACCCGTCCCCTAATCCTAACCCGTACGCTAACGCTAACCCGCGCCCTCACACGTACGCTCCCCCTAAAGCGTTGTCGTACCCTCACCTGGACCCTAAACCGTCCCCGTCCCCTAATCCTAACCCTAGCCCGAACCCTAACCCTAACCCTTCCCCGAAGCCTGACCCTCACCCGTCCCCTAATCCTAACCCGTACGCTAACGCTACCCCGCGCCCTCACATGTACGCTCCCACTAAAGCGTTGTCGTACCCTCACCTGGACCCTAAACCGTCCCAGTCCCCTAACACTAACTCTAGCCCGAACCCTAACCCTAACCCTTCCCCGAAGCCTGACCCTCACCCGTCACCTAATCCTAACCCGTACGCTAACGCTAACCCGCGCCCTCACACGTACGCTCCCTCTAAAGCGTTGTCGTACCCTCACCTGGACCCTAAACCGTCCCCGTCCCCTAACCCTAACCCTAGCCCGAACCCTAACCCTAACCCTTCCCTGAAGCCTGACCCTCACCCGTCCCGTAATCCTAACCCATACGCTAACGCTAACCCGCGCCCTCACACGTACGCTCCCCCTAAAGCGTTGTCGTACCCTCACCTGGACCCTAAACCGTCCCCGTCCCCTAACCCTAACCCTAGCCCGAACCCTAACCCTAACCCTTCCCCGAAGCCTGACCCTCACCCGTCCCGTAATCCTAACCCGTACGCTAACGCTAACCCGCGCCCTCACACGTACGCTCCCCCTAAAGCGTTGTCGTACCCTCACCTGGACCCTAAACCGTCCCCGTCCCCTAACCCTAACCCTAGCCCGAACCCAAACCCTAACCCTTCCCCGAAGCCTGACCCTCACCCGTACCCTAATCCTAAATCGTACGCTAAGGCTAACCCGCGCCCTCACACGTTTCAACCCTTAAAGTGTTGTCGTACCCTCTCCTGGACCCTAAACCGTCCCCGTCACCTAACCCTAACCCTATCCCGAACCCTAACCCTAACCACTCCCCGAAGCCTGACCGTAAACCGTCCCCGTCCCCTAACCCTAACCCTAGCCCGAACCCTAACCCTTACCCTTCCCCGAAGCCTGACCCTCACCCGTCCCCTAATCCTAACCCGTACGCTAACGCTAACCCGCGCCCTCACACGTACGCTCCCCCTAAAGCATTGTCGTACCCTCACCTGGACCCTAAACCGTCCCCGTTCTCTTACCCTAACCCTAACCCTTCCCCGAAGCCTGACCCTCACCCGTCCCCTAATCCTAACCCGTACGCTAACGCTAACCCGCGCCCTCACACGTATGCTCCCCCTAAAGTGTTGTCGTACCCTCACCTGGACCCTAAACCGTCCCCGTCCCCTAACCCTAACCCTAGCCCGAACCCTAACCCTAACCCTTCCCCGAAGCCTGTCCCTCAGCCGTCCCCTAATCCTAACCCGTACGCTAACGCTAACCCGCACCCTCACACGTACGCTCCCCCTAAAGCGTTGTCGTACCCTCACCTGGACCCTAAACCGTCCCCGTCCCCTAACCCTAACCATAGTCCGAACCCTAACCCTTCCCCGAAGCCTGACACTCACCCGTCCCCTAATCCTAACCCGTACGCTAACGCTAACCCGCGCCCTCACACGTACGCTCCCCCTAAAGCGTTGTCGTACCCTCACCTGGACCCTAAACCGTCCCCGTCCCCTAACCCTAACCCTAGCCCGAACCCTAACCCTAACCCTACCCCGAAGCCTGACCCTCACCCGTACCCTAATCCTAAATCGTATGCTAAGGCTAACCCGCGCCCTCACACGTAGGCAACCCTTAAAGTGTTGTCGTACCCTCACCTGCACCCTAAACCGTCCCCGTACCCTAACCCTAACCCTATCCCGAACCCTAACCCTAACCCTTCCCCGAAGCCTGACCCTAAACCGTCCCCGTCCCCTAACCCTAACCCTAGCCCGAACCCTAACCCTTACCCTTCCCCGAACCCTGACCCTCACCCGTCCCCTAATCCTAACCCGTACGCTAACGCTAACCCGCGCCCTCACACGTACGCTCCCCCTAAAGCGTTGTTGTACCCTCACCTGGACCCTAAACCGTCCCCGTCCTCTAACCCTAACCCTAGCCCGAACCCTAACCCTAACCCTTCCCCGAAGCCTGACCCTCACCCGTCCCCTAATCCTAACCCGTACGCTAACGCTAACCCGCGCCCTCACACGTACGCTCCGCCTAAAGCGTTGTCGTACCCTCACCTGGACCCTAAACCGTCCCCGTCCCCTAACCCTAACCCTAGCCCGAACCCTAACCCTAACCCTTCCCCGAAGCCTGACCCTCACCCGTCCCCTAATCCTAACCCATACGCTAACGCTAACCCACGCCCTCACACGTACGCTCCCCCTAAAGCATTGTCGTACCCTCACCTGGACCCTAAACCGTCCCCGTCCCCTAACCCTAACCCTAGCCCGAACCCTAACCCTAACCCTTCCCCGAAGCCTGACCCTCACCCGTCCCCTAATCCTAACCCGTACGCTAACGCTAACCCGCGCCCTGACACGTACGCTCCCCCTAAAGAGTTGTCGTACCCTCACCTGGACCCTAAACCGTCCCCATCCCCTAACCCTAACCCTAGCCCGAACCCTAAACCTAACCCTTCCCCGAAGCCTGACCCTCACCCGTCCCCTAATCCTAACCCGTACGCTAACGCTAACCCACGCCCTCACATGTACGCTCCCACTAAAGCGTTGTCGTACCCTCACCTGGACCCTAAACCGTCCCGGTCCCCTAACCCTAACCCTAGCCCGAACCCTAACCCTAACCCTTCCCCGAAGCCTGACCCTCACCCGTCCCCTAATCCTAACCCGTACGCTAACGCTAACCCGCGCCCTCACATGTACGCTCCCACTAAAGCGTTGTCGTACCCTCACCTGGACCCTAAACCGTCCCAGTCCCCTAACACTAACCCTAGCCCGAACCCTAACCCTAACCCTGCCCCGAAGCCTGACCCTCACCCGTCCCCTAATCCTAACCCGTACGCTAACGCTAACCCGCGCCCTCACACGTACGCTCCCTCTAAAGCGTTGTCGTACCCTCACCTGGACCCTAAACCGTCCCCGTCCCCTAACCCTAACCCTAGCCCGAACCCTAACCCTAACCCTTCCCCGAAGCCTGACCCTCACCCGTCCCGTAATCCTAACCCATACGCTAACGCTAACCCGCGCCCTCACACGTACGCTCCCCCTAAAGCGTTGTCGTACCCTCACCTGGACCCTATACCGTCCCCGTCCCCTAACCCTAACCCTAGCCCGAACCCTAACCCTAACCCTTCCCCGAAGCCTGACCCTCACCCGTCCCGTAATCCTAACCCGTACGCTAACGCTAACCCGCGCCCTCACACGTACGCTCCCCCTAAAGCGTTGTCGTACCCTCACCTGGACCCTAAACCGTCCCCGTCCCCTAACCGTAACCCTAGCCCGAACCCTAACCCTAACCCTTCCCCGAAGCCTGACCCTCACCCGTCCCCTAATCCTAACCCGTACGCTAACGCTAACCCGCGCCCTCACACGTACGCTCCTCCTAGAGCGTTGTCATACCCTCACCTGCACCCTAAACCGTCCCCGTCTCCTAAGCCTAACCCTAGCCCGAACCCTAACCCTAACCCTTCCCCAAAGCCTGACCCTCACCCGTCCCCTAATCCTAACACGTACGCTAACGCTACCCCGCGCCCTCACACGTACGCTCCCCCTAAAGCGTTGTCGTACCCTCACCTGGACCCTAAACCGTCCCCGTCCCCTCACCCTAACCCTAGCCCGAACCCTAACCCTAACACTTCCCCGAAGCCTGACCCGAAACCGTCCCCGTCCCCTAACCCTAACCCTAGCCCGAACCCTAACCCTTACCCTTCCCCGAACCCTGACACTCACCCGTCCCCTAATCCTAACCCGTACGCTAACGCTAACCCGCGCCCTCACACGTACGCTCCCCCTAAAGCGTTGTCGTACCCTCACCTGGACCCTAAACCGTCCCCGTCCTCTAACCCTAACCCTAGCCCGAACCCTAACCCTAACCCTTCCCCGAAGCCTGACCCTCACCCGTCCCCTAATCCTAACCCGTACGCTAACACTAACCCGTGCCCTCACACGTACGCTCCCTCTAAAGCGTTGTCGTACCCTCACCTGGACCCTAAACCGTCCCCGTCCCCTAACCCTAACCCTAGCCCGAACCCTAACCCTAACCCTTCCCCGAAGCCTGACCCTCATCCGTCCCGTAATCCTAACCCGTACGTTAACGCTAACCCACGCCCTCACACGTACGCTCCCCCTAAAGCGTTGTCATACCCTCACCTGGACCCTAAACCGTCCCCGTCCCCTAACCCTAACCCTAGCCCGAACCCTAACCCTAACCCTTCCCCGAAGCCTGACACTCACCCGTCCCCTAATCCTAACCCGTACGCTAACGCTAACCCACGCCCTCACACGTACGCTCCCCCTAAAGCGTTGTCGTACCCTCACCTGGACCCTAAACCATCCCCGTCCCCTAACACTAACCCTAGCCCGAACCCTAACCCTAACCCTTCCCCGAGCCTGACCCTCACCCGTCCCCTAATCCTAACCCGTACGCTAACGCTAACCCGCGCCGTCACACGTACGCTCCCCCTAAAGCGTTGTCGTACCCTCACCTGGACCCTAAACCGTCCCCGTCCCCGAACCCTAACCCTAGCCCGAACCCTAACCCTAACCCTTCCCCGAAGCCTGACCCTCACCTGTCCCCTAATCCTAACCCGTACGCTAACGCTAACCCGCGCCCTCACACGTATGCTCCCCCTAAAGCGTTGTCATACCGTCACCTGGACCCTAAACCGTCCCCGTCCCCTAACACTAACCCTAGCCCGAACCCTAACCCTAACACTTCCCCGAAGCCTGACCCTCACCCGTCCCCTAATCCTAACCCGTACGCTAACGCTAACCCGCGCCCTCACACGTACGCTCCCCCTAAAGCGTTGTCGTACCCTCACCTGGACCCTAAACCGTCCCCGTCCCCTAACCCTAACCCTAGCCCGAACCCTAACCCTAACCCTTCCCCGAAGCCTGACCCTCACCCGTCCCGTAATCCTAACCCGTACGCTAACGCTAACCCGCGCCCTCACACGTACGCTCCCCCTAAAGCGTTGTCGTACCCTCACCTGGACCCTAAACTGTCCCCGTCCCCTAACCCTAACCCTAGCCTGAACCCTAACCCTAACCCTTCCCCGAAGCCTGACCCTCATCCGTCCCCTAATCCTAACCCGTACGCTAATGCTAACCCGCGCCCTCACACGTACGCTCCTCCTAAAGCGTTGTCGTACCCTCACCTGGACCCTAAACCGTCCCCGTCCCCTAACCCTAACCCTAGCCCGAACCCTAACCCTAACCACTCCCCGAAGCCTGACCCTAAACCGTCCCCGTACTCTAACCCTAACCCTAGCCCGAACCCTAACCCTTACCCTTCCCCGAAACCTGACCCTCACCCGTCCCCTAATCCTAACCCGTACGCTAACGCTAACCCGCGCCCTCACACGTACGCTCCCCCTAAAGCGTTGTCGTACCCTCACCTGGACCCTAAACCGTCCCCGTCCTCTAACCCTAACCCTAACCCTTCCCCGAAGCCTGACCCTCACCCGTCCCCTAATCCTAACCCGTACGCTAACGCTAACCCGCGCCCTCACACGTACGCTCCCCCTAAAGCGTTGTCGTACCGTCACCTGGACCCTAAACCGTCCCCGTCCCCTAACCCTAACTCTAGCCCGAACCCTAACCCTAAGCCTTCCCCGAAGCCTGACCCTCACCCGTCCCCTAATCCTAACCCGTACGCTAACGCTAACCGGCGCCCTCACACGTACGCTCCCCCTAAAGCGTTGTCGTACCCTCACCTGGACCCTAAACCGTCCCCGTCCCCTAACCCTAACCCTAGCCCGAACCCTAACCCTAACCCTTCCCCGAAGCCTGACCCTCACCCGTCCCCTAATCTTAACCCGTACGCTAACGCTAACCCGCGCCCTCACACGTACGCTCCCCCTAAAGCGTTGTCGTACCCTCACCTGGACCCTAAACTGTCCCCGTCCCCTAACCCTAACCCTAGCCCGAACCCTAACCCTAACCCTTCCCCGAAGCCTGACCCTCACCCGTCCCCTAATCCTAACCCGTACGCTAACGCTAACCCGCGCTCTCACACGTACGCTCCCCCTAAAGCGTTGTCGTACCCTCACCTGGACCCTAAACCGTCCCCGTCCCCTAACCCTAACCCTAGCCCGAACCCTAACCCTAACCCTTCCCCGAAGCCTGACCCTCACCCGTCCCCTAATCCTAACCCGAACGCTAATGCTAACCCGCGCCCTCACACGTACGCTCCCCCTAAAGCGTTGTCGTAACCTCACCTGGACCCTAAACCGTCCCCGTCCCCTAACCCTAACCCTAGCCCGAACCCTAACCCTAACCCTTCCCCGAAGCCTGACCCTCACCCGTCCCCTAATCCTAACCCGTACGCTAACGCTAACCCGCACCCTCACACGTACACTCCCCCTAAAGCGTTGTCATACCCTCACCTGGACCCTAAACCGTCCCCGTCCCTTAACCCTAACCCTAGCCCGAACCCTAACCCTAACCCTTCCCCGAAGCCTGACACTCACCCGTCCCCTTATCCTAACCCGTACGCTAATGCTAACCCGCGCCCTCACACGTACGCTCCCCCTAAAGCGTTGTCGTACCCTCACCTGGACCCTAAACCGTCCCCGTCCCCTAACCCTAACCCTAACCCGAACCCTAAGCCTCAGCCTTCCCCGAAGCCTGACCCTCACCCGTCCCCTAATCCTAACCCGTACGCTAACGCTAACCCATGCCCTCACACGTACGCTCCCCCTAAAGCGTTGTCGTACCCTCACCTGGACCCTAAACCGTTCCCGTCCCCTAACCCTAACCCTAGCCCAAACCCTAACCCTAACCCTTCCCCGAAGCCTGACCCTCACCCGTCCCCTAATCCTAACCCGAACGCTAATGTTAACCCGCGCCCTCACACGTACGCTCCCCCTAAAGCGTTGTCGTACCCTCACCTGGACCCTAAACCGTCCCCGTCCCCGAACACTAACCCTAGCCCGAACCCTAACCCTAACCCTTCCCCGAAACCTGACACTCACCCGTCCCCTAATCCTAACCCGTACGCTAACGCTAACCCGCGCCCTCACACGTACGCTCCCCCTAAAGCGTTGTCGTACCCTCACCTGGACCCTAAACCGTCCCCGTCCCCTAACCCTAACCCTAGCCCGAAAACTATCCCTAACCCTTCCCCGAAGCCTGACCCTCACCCGTCCTCTAATCGTAACCCGTACGCTAACGCTAACCCGCGCCCTCACACGTACGCTCCCCGTAAAGCGTTGTCATACCTTCACCTGGACCCTAAAGCATTCCCGTCGCCTAACCCTAACCCTATCCCGAACCCTAACCCTAACCCTTCCCCGAAGCCTGACCCTCACCCGTCCCCTAATCCTAACCCGTACGCTAACGCTAACCCACGCCCTCACACGTACGCTCCCCCTAAAGCGTTGTCGTACCCTCACCTGGACCCTAAACCGTCCCCGTCCCCTTACCCTAACCCTAGCCCGAACCCTAACCCTAACCCTTCCCCGAAGCCTGACCTTCACCCGTCCCCTAATCCTAACCCGTACGCTAACGCTAACCCGCGCCCTCACACGTACGCTCCCCCTAAAGCGTTGTCGTACCCTCACCTGGACCCTAAACCGTCCCCGTCCCCGAACCCTAACCCTAGCCCGAACCCTAACCCTAACACTTCCCCGAAGCCTGACCCTCACCCGTCCCCTAATCCTAACCCGTATGCTAACGCTAACCCGCGCCCTCACACGTACGCTCCCCCTAAAGCGTTGTCGTACCCTCACCTGGACCCTAAACCGTCCCCGTCCCCTAACCCTAACCCTAGCCCGAACCCTAACCCTCAGCCTTCCCCGAAGCCTGACCCTCACCCGTCCCCTAATCCTAACCCGTACGCTAACACTAACCCGCGCCCTCACACATACCCTTCCCCTAAAGCGTTGTCGTACCGTCACCTGGACCCTAAACCGTCCCCGTCCCCTAACCCTAACCCTAGCCCGAACCCTAACCCTAACCCTTCCCCGAAGCCTGACCCTCACCCGTCCCCTAATCCTAACCCGTATGCTAACGTTAACCCGCGCCCTCACACGTACGCTCCCCCTAAAGCGTTGTCATACCCTCACCTGGACCCTAAACCGTCCCCGTCCCCTAACCCTAACCCTAGCCCGAACCCTAACCCTAACCCTTCCCCGAAGCCTGACCCTCACCCGTCCCCTAATCCTATCCCGTACGCTAACGCTAACCCGCGCCCTCACACGTACGCTCCCCCTAAAGCGTTGTCGTACCCTCACCTGGACCCTAAACCGTCCCCGTCCCCTAACCCTAACCCTAGCCCGAACCCTAACCCTAACCCTTCCCCGAAGCCTGACCCTCACCCGTCCCCTAATCCTAACCCGTACGCTAACGCTAATCCGCGCCCTCACACGTACACTCCCCCTAAAGCGTTGTCGTACCCTCACCTGGACCCTAAATCGTCCCCGTCCCCTAACCCTAACCCTAGCCCGAACCCTAACCCTAACCCTTCCCTGAAGCCTGACCCTCACCCGTCCCCTAATCCTAACCCGTACGCTAACACTAACCCGCGCCCTCACACGTACGCTCCCCCTAAAGCGTTGTCGTACCCTCACCTGGACCCTAAACCGTCCCCGTCCCCTAACCCTAACCCTAGCCCGAACCCTAACCCTAACCCTTCCCCGAAGCCTGACCCTCACCCGTCCCCTAATCCTAACCCTTACGGTAACGCTAACCCGCGCCCTCACACGTACGCTCCCCCTAAAGCGTTGTCGTACCCTCACCTGGACCCTAAAGCGTCCCCATCCCATAACACTAACCCTAGCCTGAACCCTAACCCTAACACTTCCCCGAAGCCTGACCCTCACCCGTCCCCTAATCCTAACCCGTACGCTAACGCTAACCCGCGCCCTCACACGTACGCTCCCCCTAAAGCGTTGTCGTACCCTCACCTGGACCCTAAACCGTCCCCGTCCCCTAACCCTAACCCTAGCCCGAACCCTAAACCTAAGCCTTCCCCGAAGCCTGACCCTCACCCGTCCCCTAATCCTAACCCGTACGCTAACGCTAACCGGCGCCCTCACACATACGCTCCCCCTAAAGCGTTGTCGTACCCTCACCTAGACCCTAAACCGTCCCCGTCCCCTAACCCTAACCCTAGCCCGAACCCTAACCCTAACCCTTCCCCGAAGCCGGACCCTCACCCGTCCCCTAATCCTAACCCGTACGTTAATGCTAACCCGCACCCTCACACGTACGCTCCCCCTAAAGCGTTGTTGTACCCTCACCTGGACCCTAAACCGTCCCCGTCCCCTAACCCTAACCCTAGCCCGAACCCTAACCCTAACCCTTCCCCGAAGCCTGACCCTCACCCGTCCCCTAATCCTAACCCGTACCCTAACGCTAACCCGCGCCCTCACACGTACGCTCCCCCTTAAGCGTTGTCGTACCCTCACCTAGACCCTAAACCGTCCCCGTCCCCTAACCCTAACCCTAGCCCGAACCCTAACCCTAACCCTTCCCCGAAGCCGGACCCTCACCCGTCCCCTAATCCTAACCCGTACGTTAACGCTACCCCGCGCCCTGACATGTACGCTCCCACTAAAGCGTTGTCGTACCCTCACCTGGACCCTAAACCGTCCCCGTCCCCTAACCCTAACCCTAGCCCGAACCCTAACCCTAACCCTTCCCCGAAGCCTGACCCTCACCCGTCCCCTAATCCTAACCCGTACGCTAACGCTAATCCGCGCCCTCACACGTACACTCCCCCTAAAGCGTTGTCGTACCCTCACCTGGACCCTAAATCGTCCCCGTCCCCTAACCCTAACCCTAGCCCGAACCCTAACCCTAACCCTTCCCTGAAGCCTGACCCTCACCCGTCCCCTAATCCTAACCCGTACGATAACACTAACCCGCGCCCTCACACGTACGCTCCCCCTAAAGCGTTGTCGTACCCTCACCTGGACCCTAAACCGTCCCCGTCCCCTAACCCTAACCCTAGCCCGAACCCTAACCCTAACCCTTCCCCGAAGCCTGACCCTCACCCGTCCCCTAATCCTAACCCTTACGGTAACGCTAACCCGCGCCCTCACACGTACGCTCCCCCTAAAGCGTTGTCGTACCCTCACCTGGACCCTAAACCGTCCCCGTCCCCTAACCCTAACCCTAGCCCGAACCCTAACCCTAACCCTTCCCCGAAGCCTGACCCTCACCCGTCCCCTAATCGTAACCCGTACGCTAACGCTAACCCGCGCCCTCACACATACGCTCCCCCTAAAGCGTTGTCATACCTTCACCTGGACCCTAAACCGTCCCCGTCCCCTAACCCTAACCCTATCCCAAACCCTAACCCTAACCCTTCCCCGAAGCCTGACCCTCACCCGTCCCCTAATCCTAACCCGTACGCTAACGCTAACCCGCGCCCTCACACGTACGCTCCCCCTAAAGCGTTGTCGTACCCTCACCTGGACCCTAAACCGTCCCCGTCCCCTAACCCTAACCCTAGCCCGAACCCTAACCCTAACCCTTCCCCGAAGCCTGACCCTCACCCGTCCCCTAATCCTAACCCGTACGCTAACGCTAACCCGCGCCCTCACACGTACGCTCCCCCTAAAGCGTTGTCGTACCCTCACCTGGACCCTAAACCGTCCCCGTCCCCTAACCCTAACCCTAGCCCGAACCCTAACCCTAACCCTTCCCCGAAGCCTGACCCTCACCCGTCTCCTAATCCTAACCCGTACGCTAACGCTACCCCGCGCCCTGACATGTACGCTCCCACTAAAGCGTTGTCGTACCCTCACCTGGACCCTAAACCGTCCCCGTCCCCTAACCCTAACCCTAGCCCGAACCCTAACCCTAACCCTTCCCCGAAGCCTGACCCTCACCCGTCCCCTAATCCTAACCCGTACGCTAACGCTAATCCGCGCCCTCACACGTACGCTCCCCCTAAAGCGTTGTCGTACCCTCACCTGGACCCTAAACCGTCCCCGTCCCCTAACCCTAACCCTAGCCCGAACCCTAACCCTAACCCTTCCCCGAAGCCTGACCCTCACCCGTCCCCTAATCCTAACCCGTACGCTAACGCTAACCCGCGCCCTCACACGTACGCTCCCCCTAAAGCGTTGTCGTACCCTCACCTGGACCCTAAACCGTCCCCGTCCCCTAACCCTAACCCTAGCCCGAACCCTAACCCTAACGCTTCCCCGAAGCCTGACCCTCACCCGTCCCCTAATCGTAACCCGTACGCTAACGCTAACCCGCGCCCTCACACGTACGCTCCCCCTAAAGCGTTGTCATACCTTCACCTGGACCCTAAACCGTCCCCGTCCCCTAACCCTAACCCTATCCCAAACCCTAACCCTAACCCTTCCCCGAAGCCTGACCGTCACCCGTCCCCTAATCCTAACCCGTACGCTAACGCTAACCCGCGCCCTCACACGTACGCTCCCCCTAAAGCGTTGTCGTACCCTCACCTGGACCCTAAACCGTCCCCGTCCCCTAACCCTAACCCTAGCCCGAACCCTAACCCTAACCCTTCCCCGAAGCCTGACCCTCACCCGTCCCCTAATCCTATCCCGTACGCTAACGCTAACCCGCGCCCTCACACGTACGCTCCCCCTAAAGCGTTGTCGTACCCTCACCTGGACCCTAAACCGTCCCCGTCCTCTAACCCTAACCCTAGCCCGAACCCTAACCCTAACCCTTCCCTGAAGCCTGACCCTCACCCGTCCCCTAATCCTAACCCGTACGCTAACGCTAACCCGCGCCCTCACACGTACACTCCCCCTAAAGCGTTGTCGTACCCTCACCTGGACCCTAAATCGTCCCCGTCCCCTAACCCTAACCCTAGCCCGAACCCTAAACCTAACCCTTCCCTGAAGCCTGACCCTCACCCGTCCCCTAATCCTAACCCGTACGCTAACACTAACCCGCGCCCTCACACGTACGCTCCCCCTAAAGCGTTGTCGTACCCTCACCTGGACCCTAAACCGTCCCCGTCCCCTAACCCTAACCCTAGCCCGAACCTTAACCCTAACCCTTCCCCGAAGCCTGACCCTCACCCGTCCCCTAATCCTAACCCGTTCGGTAACGCTAACCCGCGCCCTCACACGTACGCTCCCCCTAAAGCGTTGTCGTACCCTCACCTGGACCCTAAAGCGTCCCCATCCCCTAACCCTAACCCTAGCCCGAACCCTAACCCTAACCCTTCCCCGAAGCCTGACCCTCACCCGTCCCCTAATCCTAACCCGTACGCTAACGCTAACCCGCGCCCTCACACGTACGCTACCACTAAAGCGTTGTCGTACCCTCACCTGGACCCTAAACCGTCCCCGTCCCCTAACCCTAACCCTAGCCCGAACCCTAACCCTAACCCTTCCCCGAAGCCTGACCCTCACCCGTCCCCTAATCCTAACCCGTACGCTAACGCTACCCCGCGCCCTGACACGTACGCTCCCACTAAAGCGTTGTCGTACCCTCACCTGGACCCTAAACCGTCCCCGTCCCCTAACCCTAACCCTAGCCCGAACCCTAACCCTAACCCTTCCCCGAAGCCTGACCCTCACCCGTCCCCTAATCCTAACCCGTACGCTAACGTTAACCCGCGCCCTCACATGTACGCTCCCCCTAAAGCGTTGTCGTACCTTCACCTGGACCCTAAACCGTCCCCGTCCCCGAACCCTAACCCTAGCCCGAACCCTAACCCTAACCCTTCCCCGAAACCTGACACTCACCCGTCCCCTAATCCTAACCCGTACGCTAACGCTAACCCGCGCCCTCACACGTACGCTCCCCCTAAAGCGTTGTCGTACCCTCACCTGGACCCTAAACCGTCCCCGTCCCCTAACCCTAACCCTAGCCCGAACACTATCCCTAAACCTTCCCCGAAGCCTGACCCTCACCCGTCCCCTAATCGTAACCCGTACGCTAACGCTAACCCGCGCCCTCACACGTACGCTCCCCGTAAAGCGTTGTCATACCTTCACCTGGACCCTAAACCATTCCCGTCCCCTAACCCTAACCCTATCCCGAACCCTAACCCTAACCCTTCCCCGAAGCCTGACCCTCACCCGTCCCCTAATCCTAACCCGTACGCTAACGCTAACCCACGCCCTCACACGTACGCTCCCCCTAAAGCGTTGTCGTACCCTCACCTGGACCCTAAACCGTCCCCGTCCCCTAACCCTAACCCTAGCCCGAACCCTAACCCTAACCCTTCCCCGTAGCCTGACCCTCACCCGTCCCCTAATCCTAACCCGTACGCTAACGCTAACCCGCGCCCTCACACGTACGCTCCCCCTAAAGCGTTGTCGTACCCTCACCTGGACCCTAAACCGTCCCCGTCCCCGAACCCTAACCCTAGCCCAAACCCTAACCCTAACCCTTCCCCGAAGCCTGACCCTCACCCGTCCCCTAATCGTAACCCGTACGCTAACGCTAACCCGCGCCCTCACACATACGCTCCCCCTAAAGCGTTGTCATACCTTCACCTGGACCCTAAACCGTCCCCGTCCCCTAACCCTAACCCTATCCCAAACCCTAACCCTAACCCTTCCCCGAAGCCTGACCCTCACCCGTCCCCTAATCCTAACCCGTACGCTAACGCTAACCCGCGCCCTCACACGTACGCTCCCCCTAAAGCGTTGTCGTACCCTCACCTGGACCCTAAACCGTCCCCGTCCCCTAACCCTAACCCTAGCCCGAACCCTAACCCTAACCCTTCCCCGAAGCCTGACCCTCACCCGTCCCCTAATCCTATCCCGTACGCTAACGCTAACCCGCGCCCTCACACATACGCTCCCCCTAAAGCGTTGTCGTACCCTCACCTGGACCCTAAACCGTCCCCGTCCTCTAACCCTAACCCTAGCCCGAACCCTAACCCTAACCCTTCCCCGAAGCCTGACCCTCACCCGTCCCCTAATCCTAACCCGTACGCTAACGCTAACCCGCGCCCTCACACGTACACTCCCCCTAAAGCGTTGTCGTACCCTCACCTGGACCCTAAATCGTCCCCGTCCCCTAACCCTAACCCTAGCCCGAACCCTAAACCTAACCCTTCCCTGAAGCCTGACCCTCACCCGTCCCCTAATCCTAACCCGTACACTAACGCTAACCCGCCCCCTCACACGTACGCTCCCCCTAAAGCGTTGTCGTACCCTCACCTGGACCCTAAACCGTCCCTGTCCCCTAACCCTAACCGTAGCCCGAACCCTAACCCTCAGCCTTCCCCGAAGCCTGACCCTCACCCGTCCCCTAATCCTAACCCGTACGCTAACGCTAACCCGCGCCCTCACACGTACGCTCCCCCAAAGCGTTGTCGTACCCTCACCTGGACCCTAAACCGTCCCCGTCCCCTAACCCTAACCCTAGCTCGAACCCTAACGCTAACCCTTCCCCGAAGCCTGACCCTCACCCGTCCCCTAATCCTTACCCGTACGCTAACGCTAACCCGCGCCCTCACACGTACGCTCCCCCTAAAGCGTTGTCGTACCCTCACCTGGACCCTAAACCGTCCCCGTCCCCTAACCCTAACCCTAGCCCGAACCCTAACCCTAACCCTTCCCCGAAGCCTGACCCTCACCCGTCCCCTAATCCTAACCCGTACAGTAACGCTAACCCGCGCCCTCACACGTACGCTCCTCCTAGAGCGTTGTCATACCCTCACCTGCACCCTAAACCGTCCCTGTCCCCTAACCCTAACCCTAGCCCGAACCCTAACCCTAACGCTTCATCAAAGCCTGACCCTCACCCGTTCCCTAATCCTAACCCGTACGCTAACGCTAACCAGCGCCCTCACACGTACGCTCCCCCTAAAGCGTTGTTGTACCCTCACCTGGACCCTAAACCGTCCCCGTCCCCTAAGCCTAACCATAGCCCGAACCCTAACCCTAACCCTTCCCCGAAGCCTGACCCTCACCCGTCCCCTAATCCTAACCCGTACGCTAACGCGAACCCGCGCCCTCACACGTACGCTCCCCCTAAAGCGTTGTCGTAACCTCACCTGGACCCTAAACCGTCCCTGTCCCCTAACCCTAACCCTAGCCCGAACCCTAACCCTAACCCTTCCCCGAAGCCTGACCCTCACCCGTCCCCTAATCCTAACCCGTACGCTAACGCTAACCCGCGCCCTCACATGTACGCTCCTACTAAAGCGTTGTCGTACCCTCACCTGGACCCTAAACCGTCCCCGTCCCCTAAACCTAACCCTAGCCCGAACCCTAACCCTAACCCTTCCCCGAAGCCTGACCCTCACCCGTACCCTAATCCTAAATCGTACGCTAAGGCTAACCCGCGCTCTCACACGTAGGCAACCCTTAAAGTGTTGTCGTACCCTCACCTAGACCCTAAACCGTCCCTGTCCCCTAACCCTAACCCTATCCCAAACCCTAACCCTAACCCTTCCCCGAAGCCTGACCCTCACCTGTCCCCTAATCCTAACCCGTACGCTAACGCTAACCTGCGCCCTCACACGTACGCTCCCCCAAAGCGTTGTCGTACCCTCACCTGGACCCTAAACAGTCCCTGTCCCCTAACCCTAACCCTAGCCAGAACCCTAACCCTAACCCTTCCCCGAAGCCTGACCCTCACCCGTACCCTAATCCTAAATCGTACGCTAAGGCTAACCCGCGCCCTCACACGTAGGCAACCCTTAAAGTGTTGTCGTACCCTCACCTGGACCCTAAACCGTCCCCGTCCCCTAACCCTAACCCTATCCCAAACCCTAACCCTAACCCCTCCCCGAAGCCTGACCCTAAACCGTCCCCGTCCCCTAACTCTAACCCTAGCCCGAACCCTAACCCTAACCCTTCCCCGAAGCCTGACCCTCACCCGTCCCCTAATCCTAACCCGTACGCTAACGCTAACCCGCGCCCTCACACGTACGCTCCCCCTAAATCGTTGTCGTTCCCTCACCTGGACCCTAAACCGTCCCCGTCCCCTAACCCTAACCCTAGCCCGAACCCTAACCCTAACCCTTCCCCGAAGCCTGACACTCACCCGTCCCCTAATCCTAACCCGTACGCTAACGCAAACACGCACCCTCACACGTACGCTCCCCCTAAAGCGTTGTCATACCCTCACCTGGACCCTAAACCGTCCCCGTCCCCTAACCCTAACCCTAGCCCGAACCCTAACCCTAACCCTTCCCCGAAGCCTGACACTCACCCGTCCCCTAATCCTAACCCGTACGCTAACGCTAACCCGCGCCCTCACACGTACGCTCCCCCTAAAGCGTTGTCGTACCCTCACCTGGACCCTAAACCGTCCCCGTCCCCTAACCCTAGCCCGAACCCTAACCCTAACCCTTCCCCGAAGCCTGACCCTCACCCGTCCCCTAATCCTAACCCGTACGCTAACGCCAACCCGCGCCCTCACACGTACGCTCCCCCTAAAGCGTTGTCGTACCCTCACCTGGACCCTAAACCGTCCCCGTCCCCGAACGTTAACCCTAGCCCGAACCCTAACCCTAACCCTTCCCCGAAGCCTGACCCTCACCCGTCCCCTAATCCTAACCCGTACGCTAACGCTAATCCGCGCCCTCACACGTACGCTCCCCGTAAAGCATTGTCGTACCCTCACCTGGACCCTAAATCGTCCCCATCCCCTAACCCTAACCCTAGCCCGAACCCTAACCCTAACCCTTCCCCGAAGCCTGACCCTCACCGTCCCCTAATCCTAACCCGTACGCTAACGCTAACCCGCGCCCTCACACGCACGCTCCCCCTAAAGCGTTGTCGTACCCTCACCTGGACCCTAAACCGTCCCCGTCCCCTAACCCTAACCCTAGCCCGAACCCTAACCCTAACCCTTCCCCGAAGCCTGACCCTCACCCGTCCCCTAATCCTAACCCGTACGGTAACGCTAACCCGCGCCCTCACACGTACGCTCCCCCTAAAGCGTTGTCGTACCCTCACCTGGACCCTAAACCGTCCCCATCCCCTAACCCTAACCCTAGCCCGAACCCTAACCCTAACCCTTCCCCGAAGCCTGACCCTCACCCGTCCCCTAATCCTAACCCGTACGCTAACGCTAACCCGCGCCCTCACACGTACGCTCCCACTAAAGCGTTGTCGTACCCTCACCTGGACCCTAAACCGTCCCAGTCCCCTAACCCTAACCCTAGCCCGAACCCTAACCCTAACCCTTCCCCGAAGCCTGACCCTCACCCGTCCCCTAATCCTAACCCGTACGCTAACGCTACCCCGCGCCCTCACATGTACGCTCCCACTAAAGCGTTGTCGTACCCTCACCTGGACCCTAAACCGTCCCCGTCCCCTAACCCTAACCCTAGCCCGAACCCTAACCCTAACCCTTCCCCGAAGCCTGACCCTCACCCGTCCCCTAATCCTAACCCGTACGCTAATGCTAACCCGCGCCCTCACAGGTACGCTCCCCCTAAAGCGTTGTCGTACCCTCACCTGGACCCTAAACCGTCCCCGTCCCCTAACCCTAACCCTAGCCCAAACCCTAACCCTAACCCTTCCCCGAAGCCTGACCCTCACCTGTCCCCTAATCCTAACTCGTACGCTAACGCTAACCTGCGCCCTCACACGTACGCTCCCCCAAAGCGTTGTCGTACCCTCACCTGGACCCTAAACCGTCCCCGTCCCCTAACCCTAACCCTAGCCCGAACCCTAACCCTAACCCTTCCCCGAAGCCTGACCCTCACCCGTACCCTAATCCTAAATCGTACGCTAGGGCTAACCCGCGCCCTCACACGTAGGCAACCCTTAAAGTGTTGTCATACCCTCACCTGGACCCTAAACCGTCCCCGTCCCCTAACCCTAACCCTATCCCAAACCCTAACCCTAACCCCTCCCCGAAGCCTGACCCTAAACCGTCCCCGTCCCCTAACCCTAACCCTAGCCCGAACCCTAACCCTTACCCTTCCCCGAATCCTGACCCTCACCCGTCCCCTAATCCTAACCCGTACGCTAAAGCTAACACGCGCCCTCACACGTACGCTCACCCTAAAGCGTTGTCGTACCCTCACCTGGACCCTAAGCCGTCCCCGTCCTCTAATCCTAACCCTAGCCCGAACCCTAACCCTAACCCTTCCCCGAAGCCTGACCCTCACCCGTCCCCTAATCCTAACCCGTGCGCTAACGCTAACCCGCGCCCTCACACGTACGCTCCCCCTAAAGCGTTGTCGTACCCTCACCTGGACCCTAAACCGTCCCCGTCCCCTAACCCTAACCCTAGCCCGAACCCTAACTCTAACCCTTCCCCGAAGCCTGACACTCACCCGTCCCCTAATCCTAAACCGTACGCTAACGCTAACCCACGCCCTCACACGTACGCTCCCCCTAAAGCGTTGTCGTACCCTCACCTGGACCCTAAACCGTCCCCGTCCCCTAACCCTAACCCTAGCCCGAACCCTAACCCTAACCCTTCCCCGAAGCCTGACCCTCACCCATCCCCTAATCCTAACCTGTACGCTAACGCTAACCCGCGCCCTCACACGTACGCTCCCCCTAAAGCGTTGTCGTACCCTCACCTGGACCCTAAACCGTCCCCGTCCCCGAACGTTAACCCTAGCCCGAACCCTAACCCTAACCCTTCCCCGAAGCCTGACCCTCACCCGTACCCTAATCCTAACCCGTATGCTAACGCTAACCCGCGCCCTCACACGTATGCTCCCCCTAAAGCGTTGTCATACCGTAACCTGGACCCTAAACCTTCTCCGTCCCCTAACACTAACCCTAGCCCGAACCCTAACCCTAACCCTTCCCCGAAGCCTGACCCTCACCCGTCCCCTAATCCTAACCCGTACGCTAACGCTAACCCGCGCCCTCACACGTACGCTCCGCCTAAAGCGTTGTCGTACCCTCACCTGGACCCTAAACCGTCCCCGTCCCCTAACCCTAACCCTAGCCCGAACCCTAACCCTAACCCTTCCCCGAAGCCTGACCCTCACCCGTCCCCTAATCCTAACCCGTACGCTAACGCTAATCCGCGCCCTCACACGTACGCTCCCCCTAAAGCGTTGTCGTACCCTCACCTGGACCCTAAACCGTCCCCGTCCCCTAACCCTAACCCTAGCCCGAACCCTAACCCTAACCCTTCCCCGAAGCCTGACCCTCACCCGTCCCCTAATCCTAAACCGTACGCTAACGCTAACCCGCGCCCTCACACGTACGCTCCCCCTAAAGCGTTGTCGTACCCTCACCTGGACCCTAAACCGTCCCCGTCCCCTAATCCTAACCCTAGCCCGAACCCTAACCCTAACCCTTCCCCGAAGCCTGACCCTCACCCGTCCCCTAATCCTAACCCGTACGCTAACGCTAACCCGCGCCCTCACACGTACGCTCCCCCTAAAGCGTTGTCGTACCCTCACCTGGACCCTAAAGCGTCCCCGTCCCCTAACCCTAACCCTAGCCCGAACCCTAACCCTAACCTTTCCCCGAAGCCTGACCCTCACCCGTCCCCTAATCCTAACCCGTACGCTAACGCTAACCCGCGCCCTCACATGTACGCTCCCCCTAAAGTGTTGTCGTACCCTCACCTGGACCCTAAACCGTCCCCGTCCCCTAACCCTAACCCTAGCCCGAACCCTAACCCTAACCCTTCCCCGAAGCCTGACCCTCACCCGTCCCCTAATCCTAAACCGTACGCTAACGCTAACCCGCGCCCTCACACGTACGCTCCCCCTAAAGCGTTGTCGTACCCTCACCTGGACCCTAAACCGTCCCCGTCCCCTAATCCTAACCCTAGCCCGAACCCTAACCCTAACCCTTCCCCGAAGCCTGACCCTCACCCGTCCCCAATCCTAACCCGTACGCTAACGCTAACCCGCGCCCTCACACGTACGCTCCCCCTAAAGCGTTGTCGTACCCTCACCTGGACCCTAAAGCGTCCCCGTCCCCTAACCCTAACCCAAGCCCGAACCCTAACCCTAACCTTTCCCCGAAGCCTGACCCTCACCCGTCCCCTAATCCTAACCCGTACGCTAACGCTAACCCGCGCCCTCACATGTACGCTCCCCCTAAAGTGTTGTCGTACCCTCACCTGGACCCTAAACCGTCCCCGTCCCCTAACCCTAACCCTAGCCCGAACCCTAACCCTAACCCTTCCCCGAAGCCTGACCCTCACCCGTCCCCTAATCCTAACCCGTACGCTAACGATAACCTGCGCCCTCACACGTACGCTCCCCCTAAAGCGTTGTCGTACCCTCACCTGGACCCTAAACCGTCCCCGTCCCCTAACCCTAACCCTAGCCCGAACCCTAACCCTAACCCTTCCCCGAAGCCTGACCCTCACCTGTCCCCTAATACTAACTCGTACGCTAAGGCTAACCCGCGCCGTCACACGTAGGCAACCCTTAAAGCGTTGTCGTACCCTCACCTGGACCCTAAACCGTCCCCGTCCCCTAACCCTAACCCTATCCCGAACCCTAACCCTAACCCTTCCCCGAAGCCTGACCCTCACCCGTCCCCTAATCCTAACCCGTACGCTAACGCTAACCCGCGCCCTCACACGTACGCTCCCCCTAAAGCGTTGTCGTACACTCACCTGGACCCTAAACCGTCCCCGTCCTCTAGCCCTAACCCTAGCCCGAGCCCTAAACCTAACACTTCCCCGAAGCCTGACCCTCACCCGTCCCCTAATCCTAACCCGTACGCTAACGCTAACCCGCGCCCTCACACGTACGCTCCCCCTAAAGCGTTGTCGTACCCTCACCTGGACCCTAAACCGTCCCCGTCCCCTAACCCTAACCCTAGCCCGAACCCTAACCCTAACCCTTCCCCGAAGCCTGACCCTCACCCGTCCCCTAATCCTAACCCGTACGCTAACGCTAACCCGCGCCCTCACATGTACGCTCCCACTAAAGCGTTGTCGTACCCTCACATGGACCCTCAACCGTCCCCGTTCCCTAACCCTAACCCTAGCCCGAACCCTAACCCTAACCCTTCCCCGAAGCCCGAACCTCACCCGTCCCCTAATCCTAACCCGTTCGCTAACGCTAACCCACACCCTCACATGTACGCTCCCCCTAAAGCGTTGTCGTACCCTCACCTGGACCCTAAACCGTCTCCGTCCCCGAACCCTAACCCTAGCCCAAACCCTAACCCTAACCCTTCCCTGAAGCCTGACCCTCACCCGTCCCCTAATCCTAACACGAACGCTAACGCTAACCCGCGCCCTCACACGTACGCTCCCCCTAAAGCGTTGTCATACCGTCACCTGGAACCTAAACCGTCCCCGTCCCCTAACCCTAACCCTAGCCCGAACCCTAACCCTAACCCTTCCCCGAAGCCTGACCCTCACCCGTCCCCTAATCCTAACCCGTACGCTAACGCTAACCCGCGCCCTCACACGTACGCTCCCCCTAAAGCACTGTCGTACCCTCACCTGGACCCTAAACCGTCCCCGTCCCCTAACCCTAACCCTATCCGGAACCCTAATCCTAACACTTCCCCGAAGCCTGACCCTCACCCGTCCCCTAATCCTAAACCGTACGCTAACGCTAACCCGCGCCCTCACATGTACGCTCCCACTAAAGCGTTGTCGTACCCTCACCTGGACCCTAAACCGTCCCAGTCCCCTAACCCTAACCCTAGCCCGAACCCTAACCCTAACCCTTCCCCGAAGCCTGACCCTCACCCGTCCCGTAATCCTATCCCGTACGCTAACGCTAACCCACGCCCTCACACGTTCGCTCCCCCTAAATCGTTGTCGTACCCTCACCTGGACCCTAAACGGTACTCGTCCCCTAACCCTAACCCTAGCCCGAACCCTAACCCTAACCCTTCCCCGAAGCCTGACCCTCACCCGTCCCGTAATCCTATCCCGTACGCTAACGCTAACCCACGCCCTCACACGTTCGCTCCCCCTAAAGCGTTGTCGTACCCTCACCTGGACCCTAAACCGTCCCCGTCCCCTAACCCTAACCCTAGCCCGAAACCTAACCCTAACCCTTCCCCGAAGCCTGACACTCACCCGTCCCCTAATCCTAACCCGTACGCTAACGCTAATCCGCGCCCTCACACGTACGCTCCCCCTAAAGCGTTGTCGTAACCTCACCTGGACCCTAAATCGTCCCCATCCCCTAACCCTAACCCTAGCCCGAACGCTAACCCTAACCCTTCCCCGAAGCCTGACCCTCACCCGTCCCCTAATCCTAACCCGTACGCTAACACTAACCCGCGCCCTCACACGTACGCTCCCCCTAAAGCGTTGTCGTACCCTCACCTGGACCCTAAACCGTCCCCGTCCCCTAACCCTAACCCTAGCCCGAACCCTAACCCTAACCCTTCCCCGAAGCCTGACCCTCACCCGTCCCCTAATCCTAACCCGTACGGTAACGCTAACCCGCGCCCTCACACGTACGCTCCCCCTAAAGCGTTGTCGTACCCTCACCTGGACCCTAAACCGTCCCCATCCCCTAACCATAACCCTAGCCCGAACCCTAACCCTAACCCTTCCCCGAAGCCTGACCCTCACCCGTCCCCTAATCCTAACCCGTACGCTAACGCTAACCCGCGCCCTCAGATGTACGCTCCCACTAAAGCGTTGTCGTACCCTCACCTGGGCCCTAAACCGTCCCAGTCCCCTAACCCTAACCCTAGCCCGAACCCTAACCCTAACCCTTCCCCGAAGCCTGACCCTCACCCGTCCCCTAATCCTAACCCGTACGCTAACGCTACCCCGCGCCCTCACATGTACGCTCCCACTAAAGCGTTGTCGTACCCTCACCTGGACCCTAAACCGTCCCCGTCCCCTAACCCTAACCCTAGCCCGAACCCTAACCCTAACCCTTCCCCGAAGCCTGACCCTCACCCGTCCCCTAATCCTAACCCGTACGCTAATGCTAACCCGCGCCCTCACCCGTACGCTCCCCCTAAAGCGTTGTCGTACCCTCACCTGGACCCTAAACCGTCCCCGTCCCCTAACCCTAACCCTAGCCCGAACCCTAACCCTAACCCTTCCCCGAAGCCTGACCCTCACCCGTCCCCTAATCCTAACCCGTATGCTAACGCTAACCCACGCCCTCACACGTATGCTCCCCCTAAATCGTTGTCATACCGTAACCTGGACCCTAAACCTTCTCCGTCCCCTAACACTAACCCTAGCCCGAACCCTAACCCTAACCCTTCCCCGAAGCCTGACCCTCACCCGTCCCCTAATCCTAACCCGTACGCTAACGCTAACCCGCGCCCTCAAACGTACGCTCCCCCTAAAGCGTTGTCGTACCCTCACCTGGACCCTAAACCGTCCCCGTCCCCTAACCCTAACCCTAGCCCGAACCCTAACCCTAACCCTTCCCCGAAGCCTGACCCTCACCCGTCCCCTAATCCTAACCCGTACGCTAACGCTAATCCGCGCCCTCACACGTACGATCCCCCTAAAGCGTTGTCGTACCCTCACCTGGACCCTAAACCGTCCCCGTCCCCTAACCCTAACCCTAGCCCGAACCCTAACCCTAACCCTTCCCCGAAGCCTGACCCTCACCCGTCCCCTAATCGTAACCCGTACGCTAACACTAACCCGCGCCCTCACACGTACGCTCCCACTAAAGCGTTGTCGTACCCTCACCTGGACTCTAAACCGTCCCCATCCCCTAACCGTAACCCTAGCCCGAACCCTAACCCTAACCCTTCCCCGAAGCCTGACCCTCACCCGTCCCCTAATCCTAACCCGTACGCTAACGCTAACCCGCGCCGTCACACGTACGCTCCCCCTAAAGCATTGTCGTACCCTCACCTGGACCCTAAACCGTCCCCGTCCCCTAACCCTAACCCTAGCCCGAACCCTAACCCTAACCCTTCCCCGAAGCCTGACCCTCACCCGTCCCCTAATCCTAACCCGTACGCTAACGCTACCCCGCGCCCTGACATGTACGCTCCCCCTAAAGCGTTGTCGTACCCTCACCTGGACCCTAAACCGTCCCCGTCCCCTAACCCTAACCCTAGCCCGAACCCTAACCCTAACCCTTCCCCGAAGCCTGACCCTCACCCGTCCCCTAATCCTAACCCGTACGCTAACGCTAACCCGCGCCCTCACACGTACGCTCCCCCTAAAGCGTTGTCGTACCCTCACCTGGACCCTAAACCGTCCCCGTCCTCTAACCCTAACCGTAGCCCGAACCCTAACCCTAACCCTTCCCCGAAGCCTGACCCTCACCCGTCCACTAATCTTAACCCGTACGCTAACGCTAATCCGCGCCCTCACACGTACGCTCCCCCTAAAGCGTTGTCGTACCCTCACCTGGACCCTAAACCGTCCCCGTCCCCTAACCCTAACCCTAGCCCGAACCCTAACCCTAACCCTTCCCCGAAGCCTGACCCTCACCCGTCCCCTAATCCTAACCCGTACGCTAACGCTAACCCGCGCTCTCACACGTACGCTCCCCCTAAAGCGTTGTCGTACCCTCACCTGGACCCGAAACTGTCCCCGTCCCCTAATTCTAACCCTAGCCCGAACCCTAACCCTAACCCTTCCCCGAAGCCTGACCCTCAGCCGTCCCCTAATCCTATCCCGTACCCTAACGCTAACCCATGCCCTCACACGTGCGCTCCCCCTAAAGCGTTGTCGTACCCTCACCTGGACCCTAAACCGTCCCCGTCCCCTAACCCTAACCCTAGCCCGAACCCTAACCCTAACCCTTCCCCGAAGCCTGACACTCACCCGTCCCGTAATCCTAAACCGTACGCTAACGCTAACCCGCGCCCTCACACGTACGCTCCCCCTAAAGCGTTGTCGTACCCTCACCTGGACCCTAAACCGTCCCCGTCCCCTAATCCTAACCCTAGCCCGAACCCTAACCCTAACCCTTCCCCGAAGCCTGACCCTCACCCGTCCCCTAATCCTAACCCGTACGCTAACGCTAACCCGCACCCTCACACGTACGCTCCCCCTAAAGCGTTGTCATACCCTCACCTGGACCCTAAACCGTCCCCGTCCCCTAACCCTAACCCTAGCCCGAACCCTAACCCTAACCCTTCCCCGAAGCCTGACCCTCACCCGTACCCTAATCCTAACCCGCACGCTAACGCTAACCCACGCCGTCACACGTACGCTCCCCCTAAAGCGTTGTCGTACCCTCACCTGGACCCTAAACCGTCCCCGTCCCCTAACCCTAACCCTAGCCCGAACCCTAACCCTAACCCTTCCCCGAAGCCTGACCCTCACCCATCCCCTAATCCTAACCCGTACGCTAACGCTAACCCGCGCCCTCACACGTACGCTCCCCCTACAGCGTTGTCGTACCCTCACCTGGACCCTAAACCGTCCCCGTCCCCGAACGTTAACCCTAGCCCGAACCCTAACCCTAACCCTTCCCCGAAGCCTGACCCTCATCCGTCCCCTAATCCTAACCCGTACGGTAACGCTAACCCGCGCCCTCACACGTACGCTCCCCCTAAAGCGTTGTCGTACCCTCACCTGGACCCTAAACCGTCCCCGTCCCCTAACCCTAACCCTAGCCCGAACCCTAACCCTAACCCTTCCCCGAAGCCTGACCCTCACCCGTCCCCTAATCCTAACCCGTACGCTAACGCTAACCCGCGCCCTCACACGTATGCTCCCCCTAAACCGTTGTCATACCGTCACCTGGAGCCTAAACCGTCTCCGTCCCCTAACACTAACCCTAGCCCGAACCCTAACCCTAACCCTTCCCCGAAGCCTGACCCTCACCCGTCCCCTAATCCTAACCCGTACGCTAACGCTAACCCGCGCCCTCACACGTACGCTCCCCCTAAAGCGTTGTCGTACCCTCATCTGGACCCTAAACCGTCCCCGTCCCCTAACCCTAACCCTAGCCCGAACCCTAACCCTAACCCTTCCCCGAAGCCTGACCCTCACCCGTCCCCTAATCCTAACCCGTACGCTAACGCTAATCCGCGCCCTCACACGTACGCATCCCCTAAAGCGTTGTCGTACCCTCACCTGGACCCTAAACCGTCCCCGTCCCCTAACCCTAAACCTAGCCCGAACCCTAACCCTAACCCTTCCCCGAAGCCTGACCCTCACCCGTCCCCTAATCCTAACCCGTACGCTAACACTAACCCGCGCCCTCAATCGTACGCTCCCACTAAAGCGTTGTCGTACCCTCACCTGGACCCTAAACCGTCCCCGTCCCCTAACCCTAACCCTAGCCCGAACCCTAACCCTAACCCTTCCCCGAAGCCTGACCCTCACCCGTCCCCTAATCCTAACACGTATGGTAACGCTAACCCACGCCCTCACACGTAGGCTCCCCCTAAAGCGTTGTCGAACCCTCACCTGGACCCTAAACCGTCCCCATCCCCTAACCCTAACCCTAGCCCGAACCCTAACCCTAACCCTTCCCCGAAGCCTGACCCTCACCCGTCCCCTAATCCTAACCCATACGCTAACGCTAACCCGCGCCCTCACACGTACGCTCCCCCTAAAGCATTGTCATACCCTCACCTGGACCCTAAACCGTCCCCGTCCCCTAACCCTAACCCTAGCCCGAACCCTAACCCTAACCCTTCCCCGAAGCCTGACCCTCACCCGTCCCCTAATCCTAACTCGTACGCTAACGCTACCCCGCGCCCTGACATGTACGCTCCCCCTAAAGCGTTGTCGTACCCTCACCTGGACCCTAAACCGTCCCCATCCCCTAACCCTAACCCTAGCCCGAACCCTAACCCTAACCCTTCCCCGAAGCCTGACCCTCACCCGTCCCCTAATCCTAACCCGTACGCTAACGCTACCCCGCGCCCTCACATGTACGCTCCCCCTAAAGCGTTGTCGTACCCTCACCTGGACCCTAAACCGTCCCCGTCCCCTAACCCTAACCCTAGCCCGAACCCTAACCCTAACCATTCCCCGAAGCCTGACCCTCACCCGTCCCCTAATCTTAACCCGTACGCTAACGCTAACCCGCGCCCTCACACGTACGCTCCCCCTAAAGCGTTGTCGTACCCTCACCTGGACCCTAAACCGTCCCCGTCCCCTAACCCTAACCCTAGCCTGAACCCTAACCCTAACCCTTCCCCGAAGCCTGACCCTCACCCGTCCCATAATCCTAACCCGTACGCTAACGCTAACCCGCGCCCTCACACGTACGCTCCCCCTAAAGCGTTGTCGTACCCTCACCTGGACTCTAAACCGTCCCCGTCCCCTAACCCTAACCCTAGCCCGAACCCTAACCCTAACCCTTCCCCGAAGCCTGACCCTCACCCGTCCCCTAATCCTATCCCGTACCCTAACGCTAACCCATGCCCTCACACGTGCGCTCCCCCTAAAGCGTTGTCGTACCCTCACCTGGACCCTAAACCGTCCCCGTCCCCTAACCCTAGCCCTAGCCCAAACCCTAACCCTAACCCTTCCCCGAAGCCTGACCCTCACCTGTCCCCTAATACTAAATCGTACGCTAAGGCTAACCCACGCCGTCACACGTAGGCAACCCTTAAAGTGTTGTCGTACCCTCACCTGGACCCTAAACCGTCCCCGTCCCCTAACCCTAACCCTAGCCCGAACCGTAACCCTAACCCTTCCCCGAAGCCTGACCCTCACCCGTCCCCTAATCCTAACCCGTACGCTAACGCTAACCCGCGCCCTCACACGTACGCTCCCCCTAAAGCGTTGTCATACCCTCACCTGGACCCTAAACCGTCCCCGTCCCCTAACCCTAACCCTATCCGGAACCCTAACCCTAACCCTTCCCCGAAGCCTGACCCTCACCCGTCCCTTAATCCTAACCCGTACGCTAACGCTAACCCGCGCCCTCACACGTACGCTCCCCCTAAAGCGTTGTCGTACCCTCACCTGGACCCTAAACCGTCTCCGTCCCCGAACCCTAACCCTAGCCCGAACCCTAACCCTAACCCTTCCCCGAAGCCTGACCCTCACCCGTCCCCTAATCCTAACCCGTACGCTAACGCTAACCCGCGCCCTCACACGTACGCTCCCACTAAAGCGTTGTCGTACCCTCACCTGGACCCTAAACCGTCCCCGTCCCCTAACCCTAACCCTAGCCCGAACCCTAACCCTAACCCTTCCACGAAGCCTGACCCTCACCCGTCCCCTAATCCTAACCCGTACGCTAACGCTACCCCGCGCCCTCACACGTACGCTCCCACTAAAGCGTTGTCATACCCTCACCTGGACCCTAAACCGTCCCCGTCCCCTAACCCTAACCCTAGCCCGAACCCTAACCCTAACCCTTCCCCGAAGCCTGACCCTCACCCGTCCCCTAATCCTAACCCGTACGCTAACGCTAACCCGCGCCCTCACACGTACGCTCCCCCTAAAGCGTTGTCGTACCCTCACCTGGACCCTAAACCGTCCCCTAACCCTAACCCTAACCCTAGCCCGAACCCTAACCCTAACCCTTCCCTGAAGCCTGACCCTCACCCGTCCCCTAATCCTAACCCGTACGCTAACGCTAACCCGCGCCCTCACACGTACGCTCCCCCTAAAGCGTTGTCGTACCCTCACCTGGACCCTAAACCGTCCCCGTCCCCTAACCCTAACCCTATCCCGAACCCTAACCCTAACCCTTCCCCGAAGCCTGACCCTCAACCGTCCCCTAATCCTAACCCGTACGCTAATGCTAACCCGCGCCCTCACACGTACGCTCCTCCTAAAGCGTTGTCGTACCCTCACCTGGACCCTAAACCGTCCCCGTCCCCTAACCCTAACCCTAGCCCGAACCCTAACCCTAAACCTTCCCCGAAGCCTGACCCTCACCTGTCCCCTAATCCTAACCCGTACACTAACGCTAACCCGCGCCCTCACACGTACGCTCCCCCTAAAGCGTTGTCGTACCCTCACCTGGACCCTAAACCGTCCCCGTCCCCGAACCCTAAACCTAGCCTGAACCCTAACCCTAACCCTTCCCCGAAGCCTGACCCTCACCCGTCCCCTAACCCTAACCCGTACGCTAACGCTAACCTGCGCCCTCACACGTACGCTCCCCCTAAAGCGTTGTCGTACCCTCACCTGGACCCTAAACCGTCCCCGTCCCCTAACCCTAACCCTAGCCCGAACCCTAACCCTAACCCTTCCCCGAAGCCTGACCCTCACCCGTCCCCTAATCCTAACCCGTACGCTAACGCTACCCCGCGCCCTCACATGTACGCTCCCACTAAAGCGTTGTCGTACCCTCACCTGGACCCTAAACCGTCCCCGTCCCCTAACCCTAACCCTAGCCCGAACCCTAACCCTAACCCTTCCCCGAAGCCTGACCCTCACCCGTCCCCTAATCCTAACCCGTACGCTAACGCTAACCCGCGCCCTCACACGTACGCTCCCCCTAAAGCGTTGTCGTACCCTCACCTGGACCCTAAACCCTCCCCGTCCCCTAACCCTAACCCTAGCCCGAACCCTAACCCTAACCCTTCCCCGAAGCCTGACCCTCACCCGTCCCCTAATCCTAACCCGTACGCTAACGCTAACCCGCGCCCTCACACGTACGCTCCCCCTAAAGCGTTGTCGTACCCTCACCTGGACCCTAAACCGTCCCCGTCCCCTAACCCTAACCCTAGCCCGAACCCTAACCCTAACCCTTCCCCGAAGCCTGACCCTCAACCGTCCCTTAATCCTAACCCGTACGCTAATGCTAACCCGCGCCCTCACACGTACGCTCCTCCTAAAGCGTTGTCGTACCCTCACCTGGACCCTAAACCGTCCCCGTCCCCTAACCCTAACCCTAGCCCGAACCCTAACCCTAACCCTTCCCCGAAGCCTGACCCTCACCTGTCCCCTAATCCTAACCCGTACGCTAACGCTAACCTGCGCCCTCACACGTACGCTCCCCCAAAGCGTTGTCGTACCCTCACCAAGACCCTAAACCGTCCCCGTCCCCTAACCCTAACCCTAGCCCGAACCCTAACCCTAACACTTCCCCGAAGCCTGACCCTCACCCGTACCCTAATCCTAAATCGTATGCTAAGGCTAACCCGCGCCCTCACACGTAGGCAACCCTTAAAGTGTTGTCGTACCCTCACCTGGACCCTAAACCGTCCCCGTCCCCTAACCCTAACCCTATCCCAAACCCTAACCCTAACCCCTCCCCGAAGCCTGACCCTAAACCGTCCCCGTCCCCTAACCCTAACCCTAGCCCGAACCCTAACCCTTACCCTTCCCCGAAGCCTGACCCTCACCCGTCCCCTAATCCTAACCCGTACGCTAACGCTAACCCGCGCCCTCACACGTACGCTCCCCCTAAAGCGTTGTCGTACCCTCACCTGGACCCTAAACCGTCCCCGTCCTCTAACCCTAACCCTAGCCCGAAGCCTAACCCTAACCCTTCCCCGAAGCCTGACCCTCACCCGTCCCCTAATCCTAACCCGTGCGCTAACGCTAACCCGCGCCCTCACACGTATGCTCCCCCTAAAGCATTGTCGTACCCTCACCTGGACCCTAAACCGTCCCCGTCCCCTAACGCTAACCCTAGCCCGAACCCTAACCCTAATCCTTCCCCGAAGCCTGACCCTCACCCGTCCCCTAATCCTAACTCGTACGCTAACGCTAACCCGCACCCTCACACGTACGCTCCCCCTAAAGCGTTGTCATACCCTCACCTGGACCCTAAACCGTCCCCGTCCCCTAACCGTAACCCTAGCCCGAACCCTAACCCTAACCCTTCCCCGAAGCCTGGCACTCACCCGTCCCCTAATCCTAACCCGTATGTTAACGCTAACCCACGCCCTCACACGTACGCTCCCCCTAAAGCGTTGTCGTACCCTCACCTGGACCCTAAACCGTCCCCGTCCCCTAACCCTAACCCTAGCCCTAGCCCGAACCCTAACCCTAACCCTTCCCCGAAGCCTGACCCTCACCCATCCCCTAATCCTAACCCGTACGCTAACGCTAACCCGCGCCCTCACACGTACGCTCCCCCTAAAGCGTTGTCGTACCCTCACCTGGACCCTAAACCGTCCCCGTCCCCGAACGTTAACCCTAGCGCGAACCCTAACCCTAACCCTTCCCCGAAGCCTGACCCTCACCCGTCCCCTAATCCTAACCCGTACGCTAACGCTAACCCACGCCCTCACACGTATGCTCCCCCTAAATTGTTGTCATACCGTAAGCTGGACCCTAAACCTTCTCCGTCCCCTAACACTAACCCTAGCCCGAACCCTAACCCTAACCCTTCCCCGAAGCCTGACCCTCACCCGTCCCCTAATCCTAACCCGTACGCTAACGCTAACCCGCGCCCTCACACGTACGCTCCCCCTAAAGCGTTGTCGTACCCTCACCTGGACCCTAAACCGTCCCCGTCCCCTAACCCTAACCCTAGCCCGAACCCTAACCCTAACCCTTCCCCGAAGCCTGACCCTCACCCGTCCCCTAATCCTAACCCGTACGCTAACGCTAATCCGCGCCCTCACACGTACGCTCCCCCTAAAGCGTTGTCGTACCCTCACCTGGACCCTAAACCGTCCCCGTCCCCTAACCCTAACCCTAGCCCGAACCCTAACCCTAACCCTTCCCCGAAGCCTGACCCTCACCCGTCCCCTAATCGTAACCCGTACGCTAACACTAACCCGCGCCCTCACACGTACGCTCCCACTAAAGCGTTGTCGTACCCTCACCTGGACTCTAAACCGTCCCCATCCCCTAACCGTAAACCTAGCCCGAACCCTAACCCTAACCCTTCCCCGAAGCCTGACCCTCACCCGTCCCCTAATCCTAACCCGTACGCTAACGCTAACCCGCGCCGTCACACGTACGCTCCCCCTAAAGCATTGTCGTACCCTCACCTGGACCCTAAACCGTCCCCGTCCCCTAACCCTAACCCTAGCCCGAACCCTAACCCTAACCCTTCCCCGAAGCCTGACCCTCACCCGTCCCCTAATCCTAACCCGTACGCTAACGCTACCCCGCGCCCTGACATGTACGCTCCCCCTAAAGCGTTGTCGTACCCTCACCTGGACCCTAAACCGTCCCCGTCCCCTAACCCTAACCCTAGCCCGAACCCTAACCCTAACCCTTCCCCGAAGCCTGACACTCACCCGTCCCCTAATCCTAACCCGTACGCTAACGCTAACCCGCGCCCTCACACGTACGCTCCCCCTAAAGCGTTGTCGTACCCTCACCTGGACCCTAAACCGTCCCCGTCCTCTAACCCTAACCCTAGCCCGAACCCTAACCCTAACCCTTCCCCGAAGCCTGACCCTCACCCGTCCCCTAATCTTAACCCGTACGCTAACGCTAATCCGCGCCCTCACACGTACGCTCCCCCTAAAGCGTTGTCGTACCCTCACCTGGACCCTAAACCGTCCCCGTCCCCTAACCCTAACCCTAGCCCGAACCCTAACCCTAACCCTTCCCCGAAGCCTGACCCTCACCCGTCCCCTAATCCTAACCTGTACGCTAACGCTAACCCGGGCTCTCACACGTACGCTCCCCCTAAAGCGTTGTCGTACCCTCACCTGGACCCGAAACTGTCCCCGTCCCCTAATCCTAACCCTAGCCCGAACCCTAACCCTAACCCTTCCCCGAAGCCTGACCCTCAGCCGTCCCCTAATCCTATCCCGTACCCTAACGCTAACCCATGCCCTCACACGTGCGCTCCCCCTAAAGCGTTGTCGTACCCTCACCTGGACCCTAAACCGTCCCCGTCCCCTAACCCTAACCCTAGCCCGAACCCTAACCCTAACCCTTCCCCGAAGCCTGACCCTCACCCGTCCCGTAATCCTAAACCGTACGCTAACGCTAACCCGCGCACTCACACGTACGCTCCCCCTAAAGCGTTGTCGTACCCTCACCTGGACCCTAAACCGTCCCCGTCCCCTAATCCTAACCCTAGCCCGAACCCTAACCCTAACCCTTCCCCGAAGCCTGACCCTCACCCGTCCCCTAATCCTAACCCGTACGCTAACGCTAACCCGCGCCCTCACACGTACGCTCCCCCTAAAGCGTTGTCGTACCCTCACCTGGACCCTAAAGCGTCCCCGTCCCCTAACCCTAACCCTAGCCCGAACCCTAACCCTAACCCTTCCCCGAAGCCTGACCCTCACCCGTCCCCTAATCCTAACCCGTACGCTAACGCTAACCCGCACCCTCACACGTACGCTCCCCCTAAAGCGTTGTCATACCCTCACCTGGACCCTAAACCTTCCCCGTCCCCTAACCTTAACCCTAGCCCGAACCCTAACCCTAACCCTTCCCCGAAGCCTGACACTCACCCGTCCCCTAATCCTAACCCGCACGCTAACGCTAACCCACGCCGTCACACGTACGCTCCCCCTAAAGCGTTGTCGTACCCTCACCTGGACCCTAAACCGTCCCCGTCCCCTAACCCTAACCCTAGCCCGAACCCTAACCCTAACCCTTCCCCGAAGCCTGACCCTCACCCATCCCCTAATCCTAACCCGTACGCTAACGCTAACCCGCGCCCTCACACGTACGCTCCCCCTACAGCGTTGTCGTACCCTCACCTGGACCCTAAACCGTCCCCGTCCCCGAACGTTAACCCTAGCCCGAACCCTAACCCTAACCCTTCCCCGAAGCCTGACCCTCACCCGTCCCCTAATCCTATCCCGTACCCTAACGCTAACCCATGCCCTCACACGTGCGCTCCCCCTAAAGCGTTGTCGTACCCTCACCTGGACCCTAAACCGTCCCCGTCCCCTAACCCTAGCCCTAGCCCAAACCCTAACCCTAACCCTTCCCCGAAGCCTGACCCTCACCTGTCACCTAATACTAAATCGTACGCTAAGGCTAACCCACGCCGTCACACGTAGGCAACCCTTAAAGTGTTGTCGTACCCTCACCTGGACCCTAAACCGTCCCCGTCCCCTAACCCTAACCCTAGCCCGAACCGTAACCCTAACCCTTCCCCGAAGCCTGACCCTCACCCGTCCCCTAATCCTAACCCGTACGCTAACGCTAACCCGC
The DNA here is from genome assembly GCF_951394435.1 of Stenella coeruleoalba. Classification (NCBI taxonomy): domain Eukaryota; kingdom Metazoa; phylum Chordata; class Mammalia; order Artiodactyla; family Delphinidae; genus Stenella; species Stenella coeruleoalba. Next base: position 67,655,256 of record NC_137162.1, read on the forward strand.
GCCCTCACACGTACGCTCCCCCTAAAGCGTTGTCATACCCTCACCTGGACCCTAAACCGTCCCCGTCCCCTAACCCTAACCCTATCCGGAACCCTAACCCTAACCCTTCCCCGAAGCCTGACCCTCACCCGGCCCTTAATCCTAACCCGTACGCTAACGCTAACCCGCGCCCTCACACGTACGCTCCCCCTAAAGCGTTGTCGTACCCTCACCTGGACCCTAAACCGTCTCCGTCCCCGAACCCTAACCCTAGCCCGAACCCTAACCCTAACCCTTCCCCGAAGCCTGACCCTCACCCGTCCCCTAATCCTAACCCGTACGCTAACGCTAACCCGCGCCCTCACACGTACGCTCCCACTAAAGCGTTGTCGTACCCTCACCTGGACCCTAAACCGTCCCCGTCCCCTAACCCTAACCCTAGCCCGAACCCTAACCCTAACCCTTCCACGAAGCCTGACCCTCACCCGTCCCCTAATCCTAACCCGTACGCTAACGCTACCCCACGCCCTCACACGTACGCTCCCACTAAAGCGTTGTCATACCCTCACCTGGACCCTAAACCGTCCCCGTCCCCTAACCCTAACCCTAGCCCGAACCCTAACCCTAACCCTTCCCCGAAGCCTGACCCTCACCCGTCCCCTAATCCTAACCCGTACGCTAACGCTAACCCGCGCCCTCACACGTACGCTCCCCCTAAAGCGTTGTCGTACCCTCACCTGGACCCTAAACCGTCCCCTAACCCTAACCCTAACCCTAGCCCGAACCCTAACCCTAACCCTTCCCTGAAGCCTGACCCTCACCCGTCCCCTAATCCTAACCCGTACGCTAACGCTAACCCGCGCCCTCACACGTACGCTCCCCCTAAAGCGTTGTCGTACCCTCACCTGGACCCTAAACCGTCCCCGTCCCCTAACCCTAACCCTATCCCGAACCCTAACCCTAACCCTTCCCCGAAGCCTGACCCTCAACCGTCCCCTAATCCTAACCCGTACGCTAATGCTAACCCGCGCCCTCACACGTACGCTCCTCCTAAAGCGTTGTCGTACCCTCACCTGGACCCTAAACCGTCCCCGTCCCCTAACCCTAACCCTAGCCCGAAACCTAACCCTAACACTTCCCCGAAGCCTGACCCTCACCTGTCCCCTAATCCTAACCCGTACACTAACGCTAACCCGCGCCCTCACACGTACGCTCCCCCTAAAGCGTTGTCGTACCCTCACCTGGACCCTAAACCGTCCCCGTCCCCGAACCCTAAACCTAGCCTGAACCCTAACCCTAACCCTTCCCCGAAGCCTGATCCTCACCCGTCCCCTAACCCTAACCCGTACGCTAACGCTAACCTGCGCCCTCACACGTACGCTCCCCCTAAAGCGTTGTCGTACCCTCACCTGGACCCTAAACCGTCCCCGTCCCCTAACCCTAACCCTAGCCCGAACCCTAACCCTAACCCTTCCCCGAAGCCTGACCCTCACCCGTCCCCTAATCCTAACCCGTACGCTAACGCTACCCCGCGCCCTCACATGTACGCTCCCACTAAAGCGTTGTCGTACCCTCACCTGGACCCTAAACCGTCCCCGTCCCCTAACCCTAACCCTAGCCCGAACCCTAACTCTAACCCTTCCCCGAAGCCTGACCCTCACCCGTCCCCTAATCCTAACCCGTACGCTAACGCTAACCCGCGCCCTCACACGTACGCTCCCCCTAAAGCGTTGTCGTACCCTCACCTGGACCCTAAACCGTCCCCGTCCCCTAACCCTAACCCTAGCCCGAACCCTAACCCTAACCCTTCCCCGAAGCCTGACCCTCACCCGTCCCCTAATCCTAACCCGTACGCTAACGCTAACCCGCGCCCTCACACGTACGCTCCCCCTAAAGCGTTGTCGTACCCTCACCTGGAGCCTAAACCGTCCCCGTCCCCTAACCCTAACCCTAGCCCGAACCCTAACCCTAACCCTTCCCCGAAGCCTGACCCTCAACCGTCCCTTAATCCTAACCCGTACGCTAATGCTAACCCGCGCCCTCACACGTACGCTCCTCCTAAAGCGTTGTCGTACCCTCACCTGGACCCTAAACCGTCCCCGTCCCCTAACCCTAACCCTAGCCCGAACCCTAACCCTAACCCTTCCCCGAAGCCTGACCCTCACCTGTCCCCTAATCCTAACCCGTACGCTAACGCTAACCTGCGCCCTCACACGTACGCTCCCCCAAAGCGTTGTCGTACCCTCACCAAGACCCTAAACCGTCCCCGTCCCCTAACCCTAACCCTAGCCCGAACCCTAACCCTAACACTTCCCCGAAGCCTGACCCTCACCCGTACCCTAATCCTAAATCGTACGCTAAGGCTAACCCGCGCCCTCACACGTAGGCAACCCTTAAAGTGTTGTCGTACCCTCACCTGGACCCTAAACCGTCCCCGTCCCCTAACCCTAACCCTATCCCAAACCCTAACCCTAACCCCTCCCCGAAGCCTGACCCTAAACCGTCCCCGTCCCCTAACCCTAACCCTAGCCCGAACCCTAACCCTTACCCTTCCACGAAGCCTGACCCTCACCCGTCCCCTAATCCTAACCCGTACGCTAACGCTAACCCGCGCCCTCACACGTACGCTCCCCCTAAAGCGTTGTCGTACCCTCACCTGGACCCTAAACCGTCCCCGTCCCCTAACCCTAACCCTAGCCCGAACCCTAACCCTAACCCTTCCCCGAAGCCTGACCCTCACCCGTCCCCTAATCCTAACCCGTACGCTAACGCTAACCCGCGCCCTCACACGTACGCTCCCCCTAAAGCGTTGTCGTACCCTCACCTGGACCCTAAACCGTCCCCGTCCCCTAACCCTAACCCTAGCCCGAACCCTAACCCTAACCCTTCCCCGAAGCCTGACCCTCAACCGTCCCTTAATCCTAACCCGTACGCTAATGCTAACCCGCGCCCTCACACGTACGCTCCTCCTAAAGCGTTGTCGTACCCTCACCTGGACCCTAAACCGTCCCCGTCCCCTAACCCTAACCCTAGCCCGAACCCTAACCCTAACCCTTCCCCGAAGCCTGACCCTCACCTGTCCCCTAATCCTAACCCGTACGCTAACGCTAACCTGCGCCCTCACACGTACGCTCCCCCAAAGCGTTGTCGTACCCTCACCAAGACCCTAAACCGTCCCCGTCCCCTAACCCTAACCCTAGCCCGAACCCTAACCCTAACACTTCCCCGAAGCCTGACCCTCACCCGTACCCTAATCCTAAATCGTACGCTAAGGCTAACCCGCGCCCTCACACGTAGGCAACCCTTAAAGTGTTGCCGTACCCTCACCTGGACCCTAAACCGTCCCCGTCCCCTAACCCTAACCCTATCCCTAACCCTAACCCTAACCCCTCCCCGAAGCCTGACCCTAAACCGTCCCCGTCCCCTAACCCTAACCCTAGCCCGAACCCTAACCCTTACCCTTCCCCGAAGCCTGACCCTCACCCGTCCCCTAATCCTAACCCGTACGCTAACGCTAACCCGCGCCCTCACACGTACGCTCCCCCTAAAGCGTTGTCGTACCCTCACATGGACCCTAAACCGTCCCCGTCCTCTAACCCTAACCCTAGCCCGAAGCCTAACCCTAACCCTTCCCCGAAGCCTGACCCTCACCCGTCCCCTAATCCTAACCCGTGCGCTAACGCTAACCCGCGCCCTCACACGTATGCTCCCCCTAAAGCATTGTCGTACCCTCACCTGGACCCTAAACCGTCCCCGTCCCCTAACGCTAACCCTAGCCCGAACCCTAACCCTAACCCTTCCCCGAAGCCTGACCCTCACCCGTCCCCTAATCCTAACTCGTACGCTAACGCTAACCCGCACCCTCACACGTACGCTCCCCCTAAAGCGTTGTCATACCCTCACCTGGACCCTAAACCGTCCCCGTCCCCTAACCCTAACCCTAGCCCGAACCCTAACCCTAACCCTTCCCCGAAGCCTGGCACTCACCCGTCCCCTAATCCTAACCCGTATGTTAACGCTAACCCACGCCCTCACACGTACGCTCCCCCTAAAGCGTTGTCGTACCCTCACCTGGACCCTAAACCGTCCCCGTCCCCTAACCCTAACCCTAGCCCTAGCCCGAACCCTAACCCTAACCCTTCCCCGAAGCCTGACCCTCACCCATCCCCTAATCCTAACCCGTACGCTAACGCTAACCCGCGCCCTCACACGTGCGCTCCCCCTAAAGCGTTGTCGTACCCTCACCTGGACCCTAAACCGTCCCCGTCCCCGAACGTTAACCCTAGCCCGAACCCTAACCCTAACCCTTCCCCGAAGCCTGACCCTCACCCGTCCCCTAATCCTAACCCGTACGCTAACGCTAACCCACGCCCTCACACGTATGCTCCCCCTAAATCGTTGTCATACCGTAACCTGGACCCTAAACCTTCTCCGTCCCCTAACACTAACCCTAGCCCGAACCCTAACCCTAACCCTTCCCCGAAGCCTGACCCTCACCCGTCCCCTAATCCTAACCCGTACGCTAACGCTAACCCGCGCCCTCACATGTACGCTCCCCCTAAAGCGTTGTCGTACCCTCACCTGGACCCTAAACCGTCCCCGTCCCCTAACCCTAACCCTAGCCCGAACCCTAACCCTAACCCTTCCCCGAAGCCTGACCCTCACCCGTCCCCTAATCCTAACCCGTACGCTAACGCTAATCCGCGCCCTCACACGTACGCTCCCCCTAAAGCGTTGTCGTACCCTCACCTGGACCCTAAACCGTCCCCGTCCCCTAACCCTAACCCTAGCCCGAACCCTAACCCTAACCATTCCCCGAAGCCTGACCCTCACCCGTCCCCTAATCGTAACCCGTACGCTAACACTAACCCGCGCCCTCACACGTACGCTCCCACTAAAGCGTTGTCGTTCCCTCACCTGGACTCTAAACCGTCCCCATCCCCTAACCGTAACCCTAGCCCGAACCCTAACCCTAACCCTTCCCCGAAGCCTGACCCTCACCCGTCCCCTAATCCTAACCCGTACGCTAACGCTAACCCGCGCCGTCACACGTACGCTCCCCCTAAAGCATTGTCGTACCCTCACCTGGACCCTAAACCGTCCCCGTCCCCTAACCCTAACCCTAGCCCGAACCCTAACCCTAACCCTTCCCCGAAGCCTGACCCTCACCCGTCCCCTAATCCTAACCCGTACGCTAACGCTACCCCGCGCCCTGACATGTACGCTCCCCCTAAAGCGTTGTCGTACCCTCACCTGGACCCTAAACCGTCCCCGTCCCCTAACCCTAACCCTAGCCCGAACCCTAACCCTAACCCTTCCACGAAGCCTGACCCTCACCCGTCCCCTAATCCTAACCCGTACGCTAACGCTACCCCGCGCCCTCACACGTACGCTCCCACTAAAGCGTTGTCATACCCTCACCTGGACCCTAAACCGTCCCCGTCCCCTAACCCTAACCCTAGCCCGAACCCTAACCCTAACCCTTCCCCGAAGCCTGACCCTCACCCGTCCCCTAATCCTAACCCGTACGCTAACGCTAACCCGCGCCCTCACACGTACGCTCCCCCTAAAGCGTTGTCGTACCCTCACCTGGACCCTAAACCGTCCGCTAACCCTAACCCTAACCCTAGCCCGAACCCTAACCCTAACCCTTCCCTGAAGCCTGACCCTCACCCGTCCCCTAATCCTAACCCGTACGCTAACGCTAACCCGCGCCCTCACACGTACGCTCCCCCTAAAGCGTTGTCGTACCCTCACCTGGACCCTAAACCGTCCCCGTCCCCTAACCCTAACCCTATCCCGAACCCTAACCCTAACCCTTCCCCGAAGCCTGACCCTCAACCGTCCCCTAATCCTAACCCGTACGCTAATGCTAACCCGCGCCCTCACACGTACGCTCCTCCTAAAGCGTTGTCGTACCCTCACCTGGACCCTAAACCGTCCCCGTCCCCTAACCCTAACCCTAGCCCGAACCCTAACCCTAAACCTTCCCCGAAGCCTGACCCTCACCTGTCCCCTAATCCTAACCCGTACACTAACGCTAACCCGCGCCCTCACACGTACGCTCCCCCTAAAGCGTTGTCGTACCCTCACCTGGACCCTAAACCGTCCCCGTCCCCGAACCCTAAACCTAGCCTGAACCCTAACCCTAACCCTTCCCCGAAGCCTGACCCTCACCCGTCCCCTAACCCTAACCCGTACGCTAACGCTAACCTGCGCCCTCACACGTACGCTCCCCCTAAAGCGTTGTCGTACCCTCACCTGGACCCTAAACCGTCCCCGTCCCCTAACCCTAACCCTAGCCCGAACCCTAACCCTAACCCTTCCCCGAGCCTGACCCTCACCCGTCCCCTAATCCTAACCCGTACGCTAACGCTACCCCGCGCCCTCACATGTACGCTCCCACTAAAGCGTTGTCGTACCCTCACCTGGACCCTAAACCGTCCCCGTCCCCTAACCCTAACCCAAGCCCGAACCCTAACCCTAACCCTTCCCCGAAGCCTGACCCTCACCCGTCCCCTAATCCTAACCCGTACGCTAACGCTAACCCGCGCCCTCACACGTACGCTCCCCCTAAAGCGTTGTCGTACCCTCACCTGGACCCTAAACCGTCCCCGTCCCCTAACCCTAACCCTAGCCCGAACCCTAACCCTAACCCTTCCCCGAAGCCTGACCCTCACCCGTCCCCTAATCCTAACCCGTACGCTAACGCTAACCCGCGCCCTCACACGTACGCTCCCCCTAAAGCGTTGTCGTACCCTCACCTGGACCCTAAACCGTCCCCGTCCCCTAACCCTAACCCTAGCCCGAACCCTAACCCTAACCCTTCCCCGAAGCCTGACCCTCAACCGTCCCTTAATCCTAACCCGTACGCTAATGCTAACCCGCGCCCTCACACGTACGCTCCTCCTAAAGCGTTGTCGTACCCTCACCTGGACCCTAAACCGTCCCCGTCCCCTAACCCTAACCCTAGCCCGAACCCTAACCCTAACCCTTCCCCGAAGCCTGACCCTCACCTGTCCCCTAATCCTAACCCGTACGCTAACGCTAACCTGCGCCCTCACACGTACGCTCCCCCAAAGCGTTGTCGTACCCTCACCAAGACCCTAAACCGTCCCCGTCCCCTAACCCTAACCCTAGCCCGAACCCTAACCCTAACACTTCCCCGAAGCCTGACCCTCACCCGTACCCTAATCCTAAATCGTACGCTAAGGCTAACCCGCGCCCTCACACGTAGGCAACCCTTAAAGTGTTGTCGTACCCTCACCTGGACCCTAAACCGTCCCCGTCCCCTAACCCTAACCCTATCCCAAACCCTAACCCTAACCCCTCCCCGAAGCCTGACCCTAAACCGTCCCCGTCACCTAACCCTAACCCTAGCCCGAACCCTAACCCTTACCCTTCCCCGAAGCCTGACCCTCACCCGTCCCCTAATCCTAACCCGTACGCTAACGCTAACCCGCGCCCTCACACGTACGCTCCCCCTAAAGCGTTGCCGTACCCTCACCTGGACCCTAAACCGTCCCCGTCCTCTAACCCTAACCCTAGCCCGAAGCCTAACCCTAACCCTTCCCCGAAGCCTGACCCTCACCCGTCCCCTAATCCTAACCCGTGCGCTAACGCTAACCCGCGCCCTCACACGTATGCTCCCCCTAAAGCATTGTCGTACCCTCACCTGGACCCTAAACCGTTCCCGTCCCCTAACGCTAACCCTAGCCCGAACCCTAACCCTAACCCTTCCCCGAAGCCTGACCCTCACCCGTCCCCTAATCCTAACTCGTACGCTAACGCTAACCCGCACCCTCACACGTACGCTCCCCCTAAAGCGTTGTCATACCCTCACCTGGACCCTAAACCGTCCCCGTCCCCTAACCCTAACCCTAGCCCGAACCCTAACCCTAACCCTTCCCCAAAGCCTGGCACTCACCCGTCCCATAATCCTAACCCGTATGTTAACGCTAACCCACGCCCTCACACGTACGCTCCCCCTAAAGCGTTGTCGTACCCTCACCTGGACCCTAAACCGTCCCCGTCCCCTAACCCTAACCCTAGCCCTAGCCCGAACCCTAACCCTAACCCTTCCCCGAAGCCTGACCCTCACCCATCCCCTAATCCTAACCCGTACGCTAACGCTAACCCGCGCCCTCACACGTACGCTCCCCCTAAAGCGTTGTCGTACCCTCACCTGGACCCTAAACCGTCCCCGTCCCCGAACGTTAACCCTAGCCCGAACCCTAACCCTAACCCTTCCCCGAAGCCTGACCCTCACCCGTCCCCTAATCCTAACCCGTACGCTAACGCTAACCCACGCCCTCACACGTATGCTCCCCCTAAATCGTTGTCATACCGTAACCTGGACCCTAAACCTTCTCCGTCCCCTAACCCTAGCCCTAGCCCGAACCCTAACCCTAACCCTTCCCCGAAGCCTGACCCTCACCCGTCCCCTAATCCTAACCCGTACGCTAACGCTAACCCGCGCCCTCACACGTACGCTCCCCCTAAAGCGTTGTCGTACCCTCACCTGGACCCTAAACCGTCTCCGTCCCCTAACCCTAACCCTAGCCCGAACCCTAACCCTAACCCTTCCCCGAAGCCTGACCCTCACCCGTCCCCTAATCCTAACCCGTACGCTAACGCTAATCCGCGCCCTCACACGTACGCTCCCCCTAAAGCGTTGTCGTACCCTCACCTGGACCCTAAACCGTCCCCGTCCCCTAACCCTAACCCTAGCCCGAACCCTAACCCTAACCCTTCCCCGAAGCCTGACCCTCACCCGTCCCCTAATCCTAACCCGTACGCTAACGCTACCCCGCGCCCTCACACGTACGATCCCCCTAAAGCGTTGTCGTACCCTCACCTGGACCCTAAACCGTCCCCGTCCCCTAACCCTAACCCTAGCCCGAACCCTAACCCTAACCCTTCCCCGAAGCCTGACCCTCACCCGTTCCCTAATCCTAACCCGTACGCTAACGCTAACCCACGCCCTCACACGTACGCTCCCCCTAAAGCGTTGTCGTACCCTCACCTGGACCCTCAACCGTCCCCGTCCCCTAACCCTAACCCTAGCCCGAACCCTAACCCTAACCCTTCCCCGAAGCCTGACCCTCACCCGTCCCCTAATCCTAACCCGTATGCTAACGCTAACCCGCGCCCTCACACGTACGCTCCCCCTAAAGCATTGTCGTACCCTCACCTGGACCCTAAACCGTCCCCGTCCTCTAACCCTAACCCTAGCCCGAACCCTAACCCTAACCCTTCCCCGAAGCCTGACCCTCACCTGTCCCCTAATCCTAACCCGTACGCTAACGCTAACCTGCGCCCTCACACGTACGCTCCCCCAAAGCGTTGTCGTACCCTCACCTGGACCCTAAACAGTCCCCGTCCCCTAACCCTAACCCTAACCCGAACCCTAACCCTAACCCTTCCCCGAAGCCTGACCCTCACCCGTACCCTAATCCTAAATCGTACGCTAAGGCTAACCCGCGCCCTCACACGTAGTCAACCCTTAAAGTGTTGTCGTACCCTCACCTGGACCCTAAACCGTCCCCGTCCCCTAACCCTAACCCTAGCCCGAACCCTAACCCTTCCCCTTCCCCGAAGCCTGACCCTCACCCGTCCCCTAATCCTAACCCGTACGCTAACGCTAACCCGCGCCCTCACACGTACGCTCCCCCTAAAGCGTTGTCGTACCCTCACCTGGACCCTAAACCGTCCCCGTCCTCTAACGCTAACCCTAGCCCGTACCCTAACCCTAACCCTTCCCCGAAGCCTGACCCTCACCCGTCCCGTAATCCTAACCCGTACGGTAACGCTAACCCGCGCCCTCACACGTACGCTCCCCCTAAAGCGTTGTCGTACCCTCACCTGGACCCTAAACCGTCCCCGTCCCCTAACCCTAACCCTAGCCCGAACCCTAACCCTAACCCTTCCCCGAAGCCTGACCCTCACCCGTCCCCTAATCCTAACCCGTACGCTAACACTAACCCGCACCCTCACACGTACGCTCCCCCTAAAGCGTTGTCATACCCTCACCTGGACCCTAAACCGTCCCCGTCCCCTAACCCTAACCCTAGCCCGAACCCTAACCCTAACCCTTCCCCGAAGCCTGACACTCACCCGTCCCCTAATCCTAACCCGTACGCTAACGCTAACCCGCGCCCTCACACGTACGCTCCCCCTAAAGCATTGTCGTACCCTCACCTGGACCCTAAACCGTCCCCGTCCCCTAACCCTAACCCTAGCCCGAACCCTAACCCTAACCCTTCCCCGAAGCCTGACCCTCACCCGTCCCCTAATCCTAACCCGTACGCTAACGCCAACCCGCACCCTCACACGTACGCTCCCCCTAAAGCGTTGTCGTACCCTCACCTGGACCCTAAACCGTCCCCGTCCCCGAACGTTAACCCTAGCCCGAACCCTAACCCTAACCCTTCCCCGAAGCCTGACCCTCACCCGTCCCCTAATCCTAACCCGTACGCTAACGCTAACCCGCGCCCTCACACGTATGCTCCCCCTAAAGCGTTGTCATACCGTCACCTGGACCCTAAACCGTCTCCGTCCCCTAACACTAACCCTAGCCCGAACCCTAACCCTAACCCTTCCCCGAAGCCTGACCCTCACCCGTCCCCTAATCCTAACCCGTACGCTAACGCTAACCCGCGCCCTCACACGTACGCTCCCCCTAAAGCGTTGTCGTACCCTCACCTGGACCCTAAACCGTCCCCGTCCCCTAACCCTAACCCTAGCCCGAACCCTAACCCTAACCCTTCCCCGAAGCCTGACCCTCACCCGTCCCCTAATCCTAACCCGTACGCTAACGCTAACCCGCGCCCTCACACGTACGCTCCCCCTAAAGCGTTGTCGTACCCTCACCTGGACCCTAAACCGTCCCCGTCCCCTAACCCTAACCCTAGCCTGAACCCTAACCCTAACCCTTCCCCGAAGCCTGACCCTCACCCGTCCCCTAATCCTAACCCGTACGCTAACGCTAACCCGCTCCCTCACACGTACGCTCCCCCTAAAGCGTTGTCGTACCCTCACCTGGACCCTAAACCGTCCCCGTCCCCTAACCCTAACCCTAGCCCGAACCCTAACCCTAACCCTTCCCCAAAGCCTGACCCTCACCCGTCCCCTAATCCTATCCCGTACCCTAACGCTAACCCATGCCCTCACACGTGCGCTCCCCCTAAAGCGTTGTCGTACCCTCACCTGGACCCTAAACCGTCCCCGTCCTCTAACCCTAGCCCTAGCCCGAACCCTAACCCTAACCCTTCCCCGAAGCCTGACCCTCACCTGTCCCCTAATACTAAATCGTACGCTAAGGCTAACCCACGCCGTCACACGTAGGCAACCCTTAAAGCGTTGTCGTACCCTCACCTGGACCCTAAACCGTCCCCGTCCCCTAACCCTAACCCTATCCCGAACCCTAACCCTAACCGTTACCCGAAGCCTGACCCTCACCCGTCCCCTAATCCTAACCCGTACGGTAACGCTAACCCGCGCCCTCACACGTACGCTCCCCCTAAAGCGTTGTCGTACCCTCACCTGGACCCTAAACCGTCCCCGTCCTCTAACCCTAACCCTAGACCGAACCCTAACCCAAACACTTCCCCGAAGCCTTACCCTCACCCGTCCCCTAATCCTAACCCGTACGCTAACGCTAACCCGCGCCCTCACACGTACGCTCCCCCTAAAGCGTTGTCGTACCCTCACCTGGACCCTAAACCGTCCCTGTCCCCTAACCCTAACCCTAGCCCGAACCCTAACCCTAACCCTTCCCCGAAGCCTGACCCTCACCCGTCCCCTAATCCTAACCCGTACGCTAACGCTAACCCGCGCCCTCACACGTACGCTCCCCCTAAAGCGTTGTCATACCCTCACCTGGACCCTAAACCGTCCCCGTCCCCTAACCCTAACCCTATCCGGAACCCTAACCCTAACCCTTCCCCGAAGCCTGACCCTCACCCGTCCCCTAATGCTAACCCGTACGCTAACGCTAACCCGCGCCCTCACACGTACGCTCCCCCTAAAGCGTTGTCGTACCCTCACATGGACCCTCAACCGTCCCCGTCCCCTAACCCTAACCCTAGCCCGAACCCTAACCCTAACCCTTCCCCGAAGCCTGACCCTCACCCGTCCCCTAATCCTAACCCGTACGCTAACGCTAACCCGCGCCCTCACACGTACGCTCCCCCTAAAGCGTTGTCGTACCCTCACCTGGACCCTAAACCGTCTCCGTCCCCTAACCCTAACCCTAGCCCGAACCCTAACCCTAACCCTTCCCCGAAGCCTGACCCTCACCCGTCCCCTAATCCTAACCCGTACGCTAACGCTAACCCGCGCCCTCACACGTACGCTCCCACTAAAGCGTTGTCGTACCCTCACCTGGACCCTAAACCGTCCCCGTCCCCTAACCCTAACCCTAGCCCGAACCCTAACCCTAACCCTTCCCCGAAGCCTGACCCTCACCCGTCCCCTAATCCTAACCCGTACGCTAACGCTACCCCGCGCCCTCACAAGTACGCTCCCACTAAAGCGTTGTCGTACCCTCACCTGGACCCTAAACCGTCCCCGTCCCCTAACCCTAACCCTAGCCCGAACCCTAACCCTAACCCTTCCCCGAAGCCTGACCCTCACCCGTCCCCTAATCCTAACCCGTACGCTAACGCTAACCCGCGCCCTCACACGTACGCTCCCCCTAAAGCGTTGTCGTACCCTCACCTGGACCCTAAACCGTCCCCGTCCCCTAACCCTAACCCTAGCCCGAACCCTAACCCTAACCCTTCTCCGAAGCCTGACCCTCACCCGTCCCCTAATCCTAACCCGTACGCTAACGCTAACCCGCGCCCTCACACGTACGCTCCCCCTAAAGCGTTGTCGTACCCTCACCTGGACCCTAAACCGTCCCCGTCCCCTAACCCTAACCCTAGCCCGAACCCTAACCCTAACCCTTCCCCGAAGCCTGACCCTCACCCGTCCCCTAACCCTAACCCGTACGCTAACGCTAACCTGCGCCCTCACACGTACGCTCCCCCTAAAGCGTTGTCGTACCCTCACCTGGACCCTAAACCGTCCCCTTCCCCTAACCCTAACCCTAGCCCGAACCCTAACCCTAACCCTTCCCCGAAGCCTGACCCTCACCCGTCCCCTAATCCTAACCCGTACGCTAACGCTAACCCGCGCCCTCACACGTACGCTCCCCCTAAAGCGTTGTCGTACCCTCACCTGGACCCTAAACCGTCCCCGTCCCCTAACCCTAACCCTAGCCCGAACCCTAACCCTAACCCTTCCCCGAAGCCTGACCCTCACCCGTCCCCTAATCCTAACCCGTACGCTAACGCTAACCCACGCCCTCACACGTACGCTCCCCCTAAAGCGTTGTCGTACCCTCACCTGGACCGTAAACCGTCCCCGTCCCCTAACCCTAACCCTAGCCCGAACCCTAACCCTAACCCTTCCCCGAAGCCTGACCCTCACCCGTCCCCTAATCATAACCCGTACGCTAACGCTAACCCGCGCCCTCACACGTACGCTCCCCCTAAAGCGTTGTCGTACCCTCACCTGGACCCTAAACCGTCCCCGTCCCCTAACCCTAACCCTAGCCCGAACCCTAACCCTCAGCCTTCCCCGAAGCCTGACCCTCACCCGTCCCCTAATCCTAACCCGCACGCTAACGCTAACCCGCGCCCTCACACGTACGCTCCCCCTAAAGCGTTGTCGTACCCTCACCTGGACCCTAAACCGTCCCCGTCCCCTAACCCTAACCCTAGCCCGAACCCTAACTCTAACCCTTCCCCGAAGCCTGACCCTCACCCGTCCCCTAATCCTAACCCGTACGCTAACGCTAACCCGCGCCCTCACATGTACGCTCCCACTAAATCGTTGTCGTACCCTCACCTGGACCCTAAACCGTCCCCGTCCCCTAACCCTAACCCTAGCCCGAACCCTAACCCTAACCCTTCCCCGAAGCCTGACCCTCACCCGTCCCCTAATCCTAACCCGTACGCTAACGCTACCCCGCGCCCTCACATGTACGCTCCCACTAAAGCGTTGTCGTACCCTCCCCTGGACCCTAAACCGTCCCAGTCCCCTAACACTAACCCTAGCCCGAACCCTAACCCTAACCCTTCCCCGAAGCCTGACCCTCACCCGTCCCCTAATCCTAACCCGTACGCTAACGCTAACCCGCGCCCTCACACGTACGCTCCCCCTAAAGCGTTGTCGTACCCTCACCTGGACCCTAAACCGTCCCCGTCCCCTAACCCTAACCCTAGCCCGAACCCTAACCCTAACCCTTCCCCGAAGCCTGACCCTCACCCGTCCCCTAATCCTAACCCGTACGCTAACGCTAACCCGCGCCCTCACACGTACGCTCCTCCTAGAGCGTTGTCATACGCTCACCTGCACCCTAAACCGTCCCTGTCCCCTAACCCTAACCCTAGCCCGAACCCTAACCCTAACCCTTCCCCAAAGCCTGACCCTCACCCGTCCCCTAATCCTAACCCGTACGCTAACGCTAACCAGCGCTCTCACACGTACGCTCCCCCTAAAGCGTTGTCGTACCCTCACCTGGACCCTAAACCGTCCCCGTCCCCTAAGCCTAACCCTAGCCCGAACCCTAACCCTAACCCTTCCCCGAAGCCTGACCCTCACCCGTCCCCTAATCCTAACCCGTACGCTAACGCTAACCCGCGCCCTCACACGTACGCTCCCCCTAAAGCGTTGTCGAAACCTCACCTGGACCCTAAACCGTCCTCGTCTCCTAACCCTAACCCTAGCCCGAACCCTAACCCTAACCCTTCCCCAAAGCCTGACCCTCACCCGTCCCCTAATCCTAACACGAACGCTAACGCTACCCCGCGCCCTCACACGTACGCTCCCCCTAAAGCGTTTTCGTACCCTCACCTGGACCCTAAACCGTCCCCGTCCCCTAACCCTAACCCTAGCCCGAACCCTAACCCTAACCCTTCCCCGAAGCCTGACCCTCACCCGTCCCCTAATCCTAACCCGTACGCTAACGCTACCCCGCGCCCTCACACGTACGCTCCCCCTAAAGCGTTGTCGTACCCTCACCTGGACCCTAAACCGTCCCCGTCCCCTAACCCTAACCCTAGCCCGAACCCTAACCCTAACCCTTCCCCGAAGCCTGACCCTCACCCGTTCCCTAATCCTAATCCGTACGCTAACGCTAACCCACGCCCTCACACGTACGCTCCCCCTAAAGCGTTGTCGTACCCTCACCTGGACCCTCAACCGTCCCCGTCCCCTAACCCTAACCCTAGCCCGAACCCTAACCCTAACCCTTCCCCGAAGCCTGACCCTCACCCGTCCCCTAATCCTAACCCGTACGCTAACGCTAACCCGCGCCCTCACACGTACGCTCCCCCTAAAGCATTGTCGTACCCTCACCTGGACCCTAAACCGTCCCCGTCCCCTAACCCTAACCCTAGCCCGAACCCTAACCCTAACCCTTCCCCGAAGCCTGACCCTCACCTGTCCCCTAATCCTAACCCGTACGCTAACGCTAACCTGCGCCCTCACACGTACGCTCCCCCAAAGCGTTGTCGTACCCTCACCTGGACCCTAAACCGTCCCCGTCCCCTAACCCTAACCCTAGCCCGAACCCTAACCCTAACACTTCTCCGAAGCCTGACCCTCACCCGTCCCCTAATCCTAACCCGTACGCTAACGCTAACCCGCGCCCTCACACGTACGCTCCCCCTAAAGCGTTGTCGTACCCTCACCTGGACCCTAAACCGTCCCCGTCCCCTAACCCTAACCCTAGCCCGAACCCTAACCCTAACCCTTCCCCGAAGCCTGACCCTCACCCGTCCCCTAACCCTAACCCGTACGCTAACGCTAACCTGCGCCCTCACACGTACGCTCCCCCTAAAGCGTTGTCGTACCCTCACCTGGACCCTACACCGTCCCCTTCCCCTAACCCTAACCCTAGCCCGAACCCTAACCCTAACCCTTCCCCGAAGCCTGACCCTCACCCGTCCCCTAATCCTAACCCGTACGCTAACGCTAACCCGCGCCCTCACACGTACGCTCCCCCTAAAGCGTTGTCGTACCCTCACCTGGACCCTAAACCGTCCCCGTCCCCTAACCCTAACCCTAGCCCGAACCCTAACCCTAACCCTTCCCCGAAGCCTGACCCTCACCCGTCCCCTAATCCTAACCCGTACGCTAACGCTAACCCACGCCCTCACACGTACGCTCCCCCTAAAGCGTTGTCGTACCCTCACCTGGACCCTAAACCGTCCCCGTCCCCTAACCCTAACCCTAGCCCGAACCCTAACCCTAACCCTTCCCCGAAGCCTGACCCTCACCCGTCCCCTAATCCTAACCCGTACGCTAACGCTAACCCGCGCCCTCACACGTACGCTCCCCCTAAAGCGTTGTCGTACCCTCACCTGGACCCTAAACCGTCCCCGTCCCCTAACCCTAACCCTAGCCCGAACCCTAACCCTCAGCCTTCCCCGAAGCCTGACCCTCACCCGTCCCCTAATCCTAACCCGCACGCTAACGCTAACCCGCGCCCTCACACGTACGCTCCCCCTAAAGCGTTGTCGTACCCTCACCTGGACCCTAAACCGTCCCCGTCCCCTAACCCTAACCCTAGCCCGAACCCTAACTCTAACCCTTCCCCGAAGCCTGACCCTCACCCGTCCCCTAATCCTAACCCGTACGCTAACGCTAACCCGCGCCCTCACATGTACGCTCCCACTAAATCGTTGTCGTACCCTCACCTGGACCCTAAACCGTCCCCGTCCCCTAACCCTAACCCTAGCCCGAACCCTAACCCTAACCCTTCCCCGAAGCCTGACCCTCACCCGTCCCCTAATCCTAACCCGTACGCTAACGCTACCCCGCGCCCTCACATGTACGCTCCCACTAAAGCGTTGTCGTACCCTCCCCTGGACCCTAAACCGTCCCAGTCCCCTAACACTAACCCTAGCCCGAACCCTAACCCTAACCCTTCCCCGAAGCCTGACCCTCACCCGTCCCCTAATCCTAACCCGTACGCTAACGCTAACCCGCGCCCTCACACGTACGCTCCCACTAAAGCGTTGTCGTACCCTCACCTGGACCCTAAACCGTCCCTGTCCCCTAACCCTAACCCTAGCCCGAACCCTAACCCTAACCCTTCCCCGAAGCCTGACCCTCACCCGTCCCCTAATCCTAACCCGTACGCTAACGCTAACCCACGCCCTCACACGTACGCTCCTCCTAGAGCGTTGTCATACGCTCACCTGCACCCTAAACCGTCCCTGTCCCCTAACCCTAACCCTAGCCCGAACCCTAACCCTAACCCTTCCCCAAAGCCTGACCCTCACCCGTCCCCTAATCCTAACCCGTACGCTAACGCTAACCAGCGCCCTCACACGTACGCTCCCCCTAAAGCGTTGTCGTACCCTCACCTGGACCCTAAACCGTCCCCGTCCCCTAAGCCTAACCATAGCCCGAACCCTAACCCTAACCCTTCCCCGAAGCCTGACCCTCACCCGTCCCCTAATCCTAACCCGTACGCTAACGCTAACCTGCGCCCTCACACGTACGCTCCCCCTAAAGCGTTGTCGAAACCTCACCTGGACCCTAAACCGTCCCCGTCTCCTAACCCTAACCCTAGCCCGAACCCTAACCCTAACCCTTCCCCAAAGCCTGACCCTCACCCGTCCCCTAATCCTAACACGTACGCTAACGCTACCCCGCGCCCTCACACGTACGCTCCCCCTAAAGCGTTTTCGTACCCTCACCTGGACCCTAAACCGTCCCCGTCCCCTAACCCTAACCCTAGCCCAAACCCTAACCCTAACCCTTCCCCGAAGCCTGACCCTCACCCGTCCCCTAATCCTAACCCGTACGCTAACGCTACCCCGCGCCCTCACACGTACGCTCCCCCTAAAGCGTTGTCGTACCCTCACCTGGACCCTAAACCGTCCCCGTCCCCTAACCCTAACCCTAGCCCGAACCCTAACCCTAACCCTTCCCCGAAGCCTGACCCTCACCCGTTCCCTAATCCTAACCCGTACGCTAACGCTAACCCACGCCCTCACACGTACGCTCCCCCTAAAGCGTTGTCGTACCCTCACCTGGACCCTCAACCGTCCCCGTCCCCTAACCCTAACCCTAGCCCGAACCCTAACCCTAACCCTTCCCCGAAGCCTGACCCTCACCCGTCCCCTAATCCTAACCCGTACGCTAACGCTAACCCGCGCCGTCACACGTACGCTCCCCCTAAAGCATTGTCGTACCCTCACCTGGACCCTAAACCGTCCCCGTCCCCTAACCCTAACCCTAGCCCGAACCCTAACCCTAACCCTTCCCCGAAGCCTGACCCTCACCCGTACCCTAATCCTAAATCGTACGCTAAGGCTAACCCGCGCCCTCACACGTAGGCAACCCTTAAAGTGTTGTCGTACCCTCACCTGGACCCTAAACCGTCCCCGTCCCCTAACCCTAACCCTAGCCCGAACCCTAACCCTTACCCTTCCCCGAAGCCTGACCCTCACCCGTCCCCTAATCCTAACCCGTACGCTAACGCTAACCCACGCCCTCACACGTACGCTCCCCCTAAAGCGTTGTCGTACCCTCACCTGGACCCTAAACCGTCCCCGTCCTCTAACCCTAACCCTAGCCCGTACCCTAACCCTAACCCTTCCCCGAAGCCTGACCCTCACCCGTCCCCTAATCCTAACCCGTACGGTAACGCTAACCCGCGCCCTCACACGTACGCTCCCCCTAAAGCGTTGTCGTACCCTCACCTGGACCCTAAACCGTCCCCGTCCCCTAACCCTAACCCTAGCCCGAACCCTAACCCTAACCCTTCCCCGAAGCCTGACCCTCACCCGTCCCCTAATCCTAACCCGTACGCTAATGCTAACCCGCACCCTCACACGTACGCTCCCCCTAAAGCGTTGTCATACCCTCACCTGGACCCTAAACCGTCCCCGTCCCCTAACCCTAACCCTAGCCCGAACCCTAACCCTAACCCTTCCCCGAAGCCTGACACTCACCCGTCCCCTAATCCTAACCCGTACGCTAACGCTAACCCGCACCCTCACACGTACGCTCCCCCTAAAGCGTTGTCGTACCCTCACCTGGATCCTAAACCGTCCCCGTCCCCTAACCCTAACCCTAGCCCGAACCCTAACCCTAACCCTTCCCCGAAGCCTGACCCTCACCCGTCCCCTAATCCTAACCCGTACGCTAACGCCAACCCGCACCCTCACACGTACGCTCCCCCTAAAGCGTTGTCGTACCCTCACCTGGACCCTAAACCGTCCCCGTCCCCTAACGTTAACCCTAGCCCGAACCCTAACCCTAACCCTTCCCCGAAGCCTGACCCTCACCCGTCCCCTAATCCTAACCCGTACGCTAACGCTACCCCGCGCCCTCACACGTACGCTCCCCCTAAAGCGTTGTCGTACCCTCACCTGGACCCTAAACCGTCCCCGTCCCCTAACCCTAACCCTAGCCCGAACCCTAACCCTAACCCTTCCCCGAAGCCTGACCCTCACCCGTTCCCTAATCCTAACCCGTACGCTAACGCTAACCCACGCCCTCACACGTACGCTCCCCCTAAAGCGTTGTCGTACCCTCACCTGGACCCTCAACTGTCCCCGTCCCCTAACCCTAACTCTAGCCCGAACCCTAACCCTAA
The DNA here is from genome assembly GCF_951394435.1 of Stenella coeruleoalba. NCBI lineage: Eukaryota > Metazoa > Chordata > Mammalia > Artiodactyla > Delphinidae > Stenella > Stenella coeruleoalba. The sequence goes on from NC_137162.1 coordinate 67,674,901, forward strand.
CCCTTCCCCGAAGCCTGACCCTCACCCGTCCCCTAATCCTAACCCGTACGCTAACGCTAACCCGCGCCCTCACACGTACGCTCCCCCTAAAGCATTGTCGTACCCTCACCTGGACCCTAAACCGTCCCCGTCCCCTAACCCTAACCCTAGCCCGAACCCTAACCCTAACCCTTCCCCGAAGCCTGACCCTCACCTGTCCCCTAATCCTAACCCGTACGCTAACGCTAACCTGCGCCCTCACACGTACGCTCCCCCAAAGCGTTGTCGTATCCTCACCTGGACCCTAAACAGTCCCCGTCCCCTAACCCTAACCCTAGCCCGAACCCTAAGCCTAACCCTTCCCCGAAGCCTGACCCTCACCCGTACCCTAATCCTAAATCGTACGCTAAGGCTAACCCGCGCCCTCACACGTAGGCAACCCTTAAAGCGTTGTCGTACCGTCACCTGGACCCTAAACCGTCTCCGTCCCCTAACACTAACCCTAGCCCGAACCCTAACCCTAACCCTTCCCCGAAGCCTGACCCTCACCCGTCCCCTAATCCTAACGCGTACGCTAACGCTAACCCGCGCCCTCACACGTACGCTCCCACTAAAGCGTTGTCGTACCCTCACCTGGACCCTAAACCGTCCCCGTCCCCTAACCCTAACCCTAGCCCGAACCCTAACCCTAACCCTTCCCCGAAGCCTGACCCTCACCCGTCCCCTAATCCTAACCCGTACGCTAACGCTAATCCGCGCCCTCACACGTACGCATCCCCTAAAGCGTTGTCGTACCCTCACCTGGACCCTAAACCGTCCCCGTCCCCTAACCCTAACCCTAGCCCGAACCCTAACCCTAACCCTTCCCCGAAGCCTGACCCTCACCCGTCCCCTAATCCTAACCCGTACGCTAACACTAACCCGCGCCCTCAAACGTATGCTCCCACTAAAGCGTTGTCGTACCCTCACCTGGACCCTAAACCGTCCCCGTCCCCTAACCCTAACCCTAGCCCGAACCCTAACCCTAACCCTTCTCCGAAGCCTGACCCTCACCCGTCCCCTAATCCTAACCCGTACGGTAACGCTAACCCACGCCCTCACACGTAGGCTCCCCCTAAAGCGTTGTCGTACCCTCACCTGGACCCTAAACCGTCCCCATCCCCTAACTGTAACCCTAGCCCGAACCCTAACCCTAACCCTTCCCCGAAGCCTGACCCTCACCCGTCCCCTAATCCTAACCCGTACGCTAACGCTAACCCGCGCCCTCACACGTACGCTCCCCCTAAAGCATTGTCATACCCTCACCTGGACTCTAAACCGTCCCCGTCCCCTAACCCTAACCCTAGCCCGAACGCTAACCCTAACCCTTCCCCGAAGCCTGACCCTCACCCGTCCCCTAATCCTAACTCGTACGCTAACGCTACCCCGCGCCCTGACATGTACGCTCCCCCTAAAGCGTTGTCGTACCCTCACCTGGACCCTAAACCGTCCCCGTCCCCTAACCCTAACCCTAGCCCGAACCCTAACCCTAACCCTTCCCCGAAGCCTGACCCTCACCCGTCCCCTAATCCTAACCCGTACTCTAACGCTAACCCGCGCCCTCACACGTACGCTCCCCCTAAAGCGTTGTCGTACCCTCACCTGGACCCTAAACCGTCCCCGTCCCCTAACCCTAACCCTAGCCCGAACCCTAACCCTAACCCTTCCCCGAAGCCTGACCCTCACCCGTCCCCTAATCTTAACCCGTACGCTAACGCTAACCCGCGCCCTCACACGTATGCTCCCCCTAAAGCGTTGTCGTACCCTCACCTGGACCCTAAACCGTCCCCGTCCCCTAACCCTAACCCTAGCCTGAACCCTAACCCTAACCCTTCCCCGAAGCCTGACCCTCACCCGTCCCCTAATCCTAACCCGTACGCTAACGCTAACCCGCGCCCTCACACGTACGCTCCCCCTAAAGCGTTGTCGTACCCTCACCTGGACCCTAAACCGTCCCCGTCCCCTAACCCTAACCCTAGCCCGAACCCTAACCCTAACCCTTCCCCAAAGCCTGACCCTCACCCGTCCCCTAATCCTATCCCGTACCCTAACGCTAACCCATGCCCTCACACGTGCGCTCCCCCTAAAGCGTTGTCGTACCCTCACCTGGACCCTAAACCGTCCCCGTCCCCTAACCCTAGCCCTAGCCCGAACCCTAACCCTAACCCTTCCCCGAAGCCTGACCCTCACCCGTCCCCTAATCCTAACGCGTACGCTAACGCTAACCCGCGCCCTCACACGTACGCTCCCCCTAAAGCGTTGTCGTACCCTCACCTGGACCCTAAACCGTCCCCGTCCCCTAACCCTAACCCTAGCCCGAACCCTAACCCTAACCCTTCCCCGAAGCCTGACCCTCACCCGTCCCCTAATCCTAACCCGTACGCTAACGCTAACCCGCGCCCTCAAACGTATGCTCCCACTAAAGCGTTGTCGTACCCTCACCTGGACCCTAAACCGTCCCCGTCCCCTAACCCTAACCCTAGCCCGAACCCTAACCCTAACCCTTCCCCGAAGCCTGACCCTCACCCGTCCCCTAATCCTAACCCGTACGGTAACGGTAACCCACGCCCTCACACGTAGGCTCCCCCTAAAGCGTTGTCGTACCCTCACCTGGACCCTAAACCGTCCCCATCCCCTAACCGTAACCCTAGCCCGAACCCTAACCCTAACCCTTCCCCGAAGCCTGACCCTCACCCGTCCCCTAATCCTAACCCGTACGCTAACGCTAACCCGCGCCCTCACACGTACGCTCCCCATAAAGCATTGTCATACCCTCACCTGGACCCTAAACCGTCCCCGTCCCCTAACCCTAACCCTAGCCCGAACCCTAACCCTAACCCTTCCCCGAAGCCTGACCCTCACCCGTCCCCTAATCCTAACTCGTACGCTAACGCTACCCCGCGCCCTGACATGTACGCTCCCCCTAAAGCGTTGTCGTACCCTCACCTGGACCCTAAACCGTCCCCGTCCCCTAACCCTAACCCTAGCCCGAACCCTAACCCTAACCCTTCCCCGAAGCCTGACCCTCACCCGTCCCCTAATCCTAACCCGTACGCTAACGCTAACCCGCGCCCTCACACGTACGCTCCCCCTAAAGCGTTGTCGTACCCTCACCTGGACCCTAAACCGTCCCCGTCCCCTAACCCTAACCCTAGCCCGAACCCTAACCCTAACCCTTCCCCGAAGCCTGACCCTCACCCGTCCCCTAATCTTAACCCGTACGCTAACGCTAACCCGCGCCCTCACACGTACGCTCCCCCTAAAGCGTTGTCGTACCCTCACCTGGACCCTAAACCGTCCCCGTCCCCTAACCCTAACCCTAGCCTGAACCCTAAGCCTAACCCTTCCCCGAAGCCTGACCCTCACCCGTCCCCTAATCCTAACCCGTACGCTAACGCTAACCCGCGCACTCACACGTACGCTCCCCCTAAAGCGTTGTCGTACCCTCACCTGGACCCTAAACCGTCCCCGTCCCCTAACCCTAACCCTAGCCCGAACCCTAACCCTAACCCTTCCCCAAAGCCTGACCCTCACCCGTCCCCTAATCCTATCCCGTACCCTAACGCTAACCCATGCCCTCACACGTGCGCTCCCCCTAAAGCGTTGTCGTACCCTCACCTGGACCCTAAACCGTCCCCGTCCCCTAACCCTAGCCCTAGCCCGAACCCTAACCCTAACCCTTCCCCGAAGCCTGACCCTCACCTGTCCCCTAATACTAAATCGTACGCTAAGGCTAACCCACGCCGTCACACGTAGGCAACCCTTAAAGCGTTGTCGTACCCTCACCTGGACCCTAAACCGTCCCCGTCCCCTAACCCTAACCCTATCCCGAACCCTAACCCTAACCGTTACCCGAAGCCTGACCCTCACCCGTCCCCTAATCCTAACCCGTACGGTAACGCTAACCCGCGCCCTCACACGTACGCTCCCCCTAAAGCGTTGTCGTACCCTCACCTGGACCCTAAACCGTCCCCGTCCTCTAACCCTAACCCTAGACCGAACCCTAACCCAAACACTTCCCCGAAGCCTGACCCTCACCCGTCCCCTAATCCTAACCCGTACGCTAACGCTAACCCGCGCCCTCACACGTACGCTCCCCCTAAAGCGTTGTCGTACCCTCACCTGGACCCTAAACCGTCCCTGTCCCCTAACCCTAACCCTAGCCCGAACCCTAACCCTAACCCTTCCCCGAAGCCTGACCCTCACCCGTCCCCTAATCCTAACCCGTACGCTAACGCTAACCCGCGCCCTCACACGTACGCTCCCCCTAAAGCGTTGTCATACCCTCACCTGGACCCTAAACCGTCCCCGTCCCCTAACCCTAACCCTATCCGGAACCCTAACCCTAACCCTTCCCCGAAGCCTGACCCTCACACGTCCCCTAATCCTAACCCGTACGCTAACGCTAACCCGCGCCCTCACACGTACGCTCCCACTAAAGCGTTGTCGTACCCTCACCTGGACCCTAAACCGTCCCCGTCCCCTAACCCTAACCCTAGCCCGAACCCTAACCCTAACCCTTCCCCGAAGCCTGACCCTCACCCGTCCCCTAATCCTAACCCGTACGCTAACGCTACCCCGCGCCCTCACAAGTACGCTCCCACTAAAGCGTTGTCGTACCCTCACCTGGACCCTAAACCGTCCCCGTCCCCTAACCCTAACCCTAGCCCGAACCCTAACCCTAACCCTTCCCCGAAGCCTGACCCTCACCCGTCCCCTAATCCTAACCCGTACGCTAACGCTAACCCACGCCCTCACACGTACGCTCCCCCTAAAGCGTTGTCGTACCCTCCCCTGGACCCTAAACCGTCCCCGTCCCCTAACCCTAACCCTAGCCCGAACCCTAACCCTAACCCTTCTCCGAAGCCTGACCCTCACCCGTCCCCTAATCCTAACCCGTACGCTAACGCTAACCCGCGCCCTCACACGTACGCTCCCCCTAAAGCGTTGTCGTACCCTCACCTGGACCCTAAACCGTCCCCGTCCCCTAACCCTAACCCTAGCCCGAACCCTAACCCTAACCCTTCCCCGAAGCCTGACCCTCACCCGTCCCCTAACCCTAACCCGTACGCTAACGCTAACCTGCGCCCTCACACGTACGCTCCCCCTAAAGCGTTGTCGTACCCTCACCTGGACCCTAAACCGTCCCCTTCCCCTAACCCTAACCCTAGCCCGAACCCTAACCCTAACCCTTCCCCGAAGCCTGACCCTCACCCGTCCCCTAATCCTAACCCGTACGCTAACGCTACCCCGCGCCCTCACACGTACGCTCCCCCTAAAGCGTTGTCGTACCGTCACCTGGACCCTAAACCGTCCCCGTCCCCTAACCCTAACCCTAGCCCAACCCTAACCCTAACCCTTCCCCGAAGCCTGACCCTCACCCGTCCCCTAATCCTAACCCGTACGCTAACGCTAACCCACGCCCTCACACGTACGCTCCCCCTAAAGCGTTGTCGTACCCTCACCTGGACCGTAAACCGTCCCCGTCCCCTAACCCTAACCCTAGCCCGAACCCTAACCCTAACCCTTCCCCGAAGCCTGACCCTCACCCGTCCCCTAATCATAACCCGTACGCTAACGCTAACCCGCGCCCTCACACGTACGCTCCCCCTAAAGCGTTGTCGTACCCTCACCTGGACCCTAAACCGTCCCCGTCCCCTAACCCTAACCCTAGCCCGAACCCTAACCCTCAGCCTTCCCCGAAGCCTGACCCTCACCCGTCCCCTAATCCTAACCCGCACGCTAACGCTAACCCGCGCCCTCACACGTACGCTCCCCCTAAAGCGTTGTCGTACCCTCACCTGGACCCTAAACCGTCCCCGTCCCCTAACCCTAACCCTAGCCCGAACCCTAACCCTAACCCTTCCCCGAAGCCTGACCCTCACCCGTCCCCTAATCCTAACCCGTACGCTAACGCTAACCCGCGCCCTCACATGTACGCTCCCACTAAATCGTTGTCGTACCCTCACCTGGACCCTAAACCGTCCCCGTCCCCTAACCCTAACCCTAGCCCGAACCCTAACCCTAACCCTTCCCCGAAGCCTGACCCTCACCCGTCCCCTAATCCCAACCCGTACGCTAACGCTACCCCGCGCCCTCACATGTACGCTCCCACTAAAGCGTTGTCGTACCCTCCCCTGGACCCTAAACCGTCCCAGTCCCCTAACACTAACCCTAGCCCGAACCCTAACCCTAACCCTTCCCCGAAGCCTGACCCTCACCCGTCCCCTAATCCTAACCCGTACGCTAACGCTAACCCGCGCCCTCACACGTACGCTCCCCCTAAAGCGTTGTCGTACCCTCACCTGGACCCTAAACCGTCCCCGTCCCCTAACCCTAACCCTAGCCCGAACCCTAACCCTAACCCTTCCCCGAAGCCTGACCCTCACCCGTCCCCTAATCCTAACCCGTACGCTAACGCTAACCCGCGCCCTCACACGTACGCTCCTCCTAGAGCGTTGTCATACGCTCACCTGCACCCTAAACCGTCCCTGTCCCCTAACCCTAACCCTAGCCCGAACCCTAACCCTAACCCTTCCCCGAAGCCTGACCCTCACCCGTACCCTAATCCTAAATCGTACGCTAAGGCTAACCCGCGCCCTCACACGTAGGCAACCCTTAAAGTGTTGTCGTACCCTCACCTGGACCCTAAACCGTCCCCGTCCCCTAACCCTAACCCTAGCCCGAACCCTAACCCTTACCCTTCCCCGAAGCCTGACCCTCACCCGTCCCCTAATCCTAACCCGTACGCTAACGCTAACCCGCGCCCTCACATGTACGCTCCCCCTAAAGCGTTGTCGTACCCTCACCTGGACCCTAAACCGTCCCCGTCCTCTAACCCTAACCCTAGCCGGTACCCAAACCCTAACCCTTCCCCGAAGCCTGACCCTCACCCGTCCCCTAATCCTAACCCGTCCGGTAACGCTAACCCGCGCCCTCACACGTACGCTCCCCCTAAAGCGTTGTCGTACCCTCACCTGGACCCTAAACCGTCCCCGTCCCCTAACCCTAACCCTAGCCCGAACCCTAACCCTAACCCTTCCCCGAAGCCTGACCCTCACCCGTCCCCTAATCCTAACCCGTACGCTAATGCTAACCCGCACCCTCACACGTACGCTCCCCCTAAAGCGTTGTCATACCCTCACCTGGACCCTAAACCGTCCCCGTCCCCTAACCCTAACCCTAGCCCGAACCCAAACCCTAACCCTTCCCCGAAGCCTGACACTCACCCGTCCCCTAATCCTAACCCGTACGCTAACGCTAACCCGCACCCTCACACGTACGCTCCCCCTAAAGCGTTGTCGTACCCTCACCTGGACCCTAAACCGTCCCCGTCCCCTAACCCTAACCCTAGCCCGAACCCTAACCCTAACCCTTCCCCGAAGCCTGACCCTCACCCGTCCCCTAATCCTAACCCGTACGCTAACGCCAACCCGCACCCTCACACGTACGCTCCCCCTAAAGCGTTGTCGTACCCTCACCTGGACCCTAAACCGTCCCCGTCCCCGAACGTTAACCCTAGCCCGAACCCTAACCCTAACCCTTCCCCGAAGCCTGACCCTCACCCGTCCCCTAATCCTAACCCGTACGCTAACGCTACCCCGCGCCCTCACACGTACGCTCCCCCTAAAGCGTTGTCGTACCCTCACCTGGACCCTAAACCGTCCCCGTCCCCTAACCCTAACCCTAGCCCGAACCCTAACCCTAACCCTTCCCCGAAGCCTGACCCTCACCCGTTCCCTAATCCTAACCCGTACGCTAACGCTAACCCACGCCCTCACACGTACGCTCCCCCTAAAGCGTTGTCGTACCCTCACCTGGACCCTCAACTGTCCCCGTCCCCTAACCCTAACTCTAGCCCGAACCCTAACCCTAACCCTTCCCCGAAGCCTGACCCTCACCCGTCCCCTAATCCTAACCCGTACGCTAACGCTAACCCGCGCCCTCACACGTACGCTCCCCCTAAAGCATTGTCGTACCCTCACCTGGACCCTAAACCGTCCCCGTCCCCTAACCCTAACCCTAGCCCGAACCCTAACCCTAACCCTTCCCCGAAGCCTGACCCTCACCTGTCCCCTAATCCTAACCCGTACGCTAACGCTAACCTGCGCCCTCACACGTACGCTCCCCCAAAGCGTTGTCGTACCCTCACCTGGACCCTAAACAGTCCCCGTCCCCTAACCCTAACCCTAGCCCGAACCCTAACCCTAACCCTTCCCCGAAGCCTGACCCTCACCCGTACCCTAATCCTAAATCGTACGCTAAGGCTAACCCGCGCCCTCACACGTAGGCAACCCTTAAAGTGTTGTCGTACCGTCACCTGGACCCTAAACCGTCTCCGTCCCCTAACACTAACCCTAGCCCGAACCCTAACCCTAACCCTTCCCCGAAGCCTGACCCTCACCCGTCCCCTAATCCTAACGCGTACGCTAACGCTAACCCGCGCCCTCACACGTACGCTCCCCCTAAAGCGTTGTCGTACCCTCACCTGGACCCTAAACCGTCCCCGTCCCCTAACCCTAACCCTAGCCCGAACCCTAACCCTAACCCTTCCCCGAAGCCTGACCCTCACCCGTCCCCTAATCCTAACCCGTACGCTAACGCTAATCCGCGCCCTCACACGTACGCATCCCCTAAAGCGTTGTCGTACACTCACCTGGACCCTAAACCGTCCCCGTCCCCTAACCCTAACCCTAGCCCGAACCCTAACCCTAACCCTTCCCCGAAGCCTGACCCTCACCCGTCCCCTAATCCTAACCCGTACGCTAACACTAACCCGCGCCCTCAAACGTATGCTCCCACTAAAGCGTTGTCGTACCCTCACCTGGACCCTAAACCGTCCCCGTCCCCTAACCCTAACCCTAGCCCGAACCCTAACCCTAACCCTTCCCCGAAGCCTGACCCTCACCCGTCCCCTAATCCTAACCCGTACGGTAACGCTAACCCACGCCCTCACACGTAGGCTCCCCCTAAAGCGTTGTCGTACCCTCACCTGGACCCTAAACCGTCCCCATCCCCTAACCGTAACCCTAGCCCGAACCCTAACCCTAACCCTTCCCCGAAGCCTGACCCTCACCCGTCCCCTAATCCTAACCCGTACGCTAACGCTAACCCGCGCCCTCACACGTACGCTCCCCCTAAAGCATTGTCATACCCTCACCTGGACTCTAAACCGTCCCCGTCCCCTAACCCTAACCTTAGCCCGAACCCTAACCCTAACCCTTCCCCGAAGCCTGACCCTCACCCGTCCCCTAATCCTAACTCGTACGCTAACGCTACCCCGCGCCCTGACATGTACGCTCCCCCTAAAGCGTTGTCGTACCCTCACCTGGACCCTAAACCGTCCCCGTCCCCTAACCCTAACCCTAGCCCGAACCCTAACCCTAACCCTTCCCCGAAGCCTGACCCTCACCCGTCCCCTAATCCTAACCCGTACGCTAACGCTAACCCGCGCCCTCACACGTACGCTCCCCCTAAAGCGTTGTCGTACCCTCACCTGGACCCTAAACCGTCCCCGTCCCCTAACCCTAACCCTAGCCCGAACCCTAACCCTAACCCTTCCCCGAAGCCTGACCCTCACCCGTCCCCTAATCTTAACCCGTACGCTAACGCTAACCCGCGCCCTCACACGTATGCTCCCCCTAAAGCGTTGTCGTACCCTCACCTGGACCCTAAACCGTCCCCGTCCCCTAACCCTAACCCTAGCCTGAACCCTAACCCTAACCCTTCCCCGAAGCCTGACCCTCACCCGTCCCCTAATCCTAACCCGTACGCTAACGCTAACACGCGCCCTCACACGTACGCTCCCCCTAAAGCGTTGTCGTACCCTCACCTGGACCCTAAACCGTCCCCGTCCCCTAACCCTAACCCTAGCCCGAACCCTAACCCTAACCCTTCCCCAAAGCCTGACCCTCACCCGTCCCCTAATCCTATCCCGTACCCTAACGCTAACCCATGCCCTCACACGTGCGCTCCCCCTAAAGCGTTGTCGTACCCTCACCTGGACCCTAAACCGTCCCCGTCCCCTAACCCTAGCCCTAGCCCGAACCCTAACCCTAACCCTTCCCCAAAGCCTGACCCTCACCTGTCCCCTAATACTAAATCGTACGCTAAGGCTAACCCACGCCGTCACATGTAGGCAACCCTTAAAGCGTTGTCGTACCCTCACCTGGACCCTAAACCGTCCCCGTCCCCTAACCCTAACCCTATCCCGAACCCTAACCCTAACCCTTACCCGAAGCCTGACCCTCACCCGTCCCCTAATCCTAACCCGTACACTAACGCTAACCCGCGCCCTCACACGTACGCTCCCCCTAAAGCGTTGTCGTACCCTCACCTGGACCCTAAACCGTCCCCGTCCCCTAACCCTAACCCTAGCCCGAACCCTAACCCTAACCCTTCCCCGAAGCCTGACCCTCACCCGTCCCCTAATCCTAACCCGTACGCTAACGCTAACCCGCGCCCTCACACGTACGCTCCCCCTAAAGCGTTGTCGTACCCTCACCTGGACCCTCAACCGTCCCCGTCCCCTAACCCTAACCCTAGCCCGAACCCTAACCCTAACACTTCCCCGAAGCCTGACCCTCACCCGTCCCCTAATCCTAACCAGTACGCTAACGCTAACCCGCGCCGTCACACGTACGCTCCCCCTAAAGCGTTGTCGTACCCTCACCTGGACCCTAAACCGTCCCCGTCCCCGAATCCTAACCCTAGCCCGAACCCTAACCCTAACCCTTCCCCGAAGACTGACCCTCACCCGTCCCCTAATCCTAACCCGTACGCTAACGCTAAACCGCGCCCTCACACGTATGCTCCCCCTAAAGCGTTGTCATACCGTCACCTGGACCCTAAACCGTCCCCGTCCCCTAACCCTAACCCTAGCCCGAACCCTAACCCTAACCCTTCCCCGAAGCCTGACACTCACCCGTCCCCTAATCTTAACCCGTACGCTAACGCTAACCCACGCCCTCACACGTACGCTCCCCTTAAAGCGTTGTCGTACCCTCACCTGGACCCTAAACCATCCCCGTCCCCTAACACTAACCCTAGCCCGAACCCTAACCCTAACCCTTCCCCGAGCCTGACCCTCACCCGTCCCCTAATCCTAACCCGTACGCTAACGCTAACCCGCGCCGTCACACGTACGCTCCCCCTAAAGCGTTGTCGTACCCTCACCTGGACCCTAAACCGTGCCCGTCCCCGAACCCTAACCCTAGCCCGAACCCTAACCCTAACCCTTCCCCGTAGCCTGACCCTCACCCGTCCCCTAATCCTAACCCGTACGCTAACGCTAACCCGCGCCCTCACACGTACGCTCCCCCTAAAGCGTTGTCGTACCCTCACCTGGACCGTAAACCGTCCCCGTCCCCGAACCCTAACCCTAGCCCGAACCCTAACCCTAACCCTTCCCCGAAGCCTGACCCTCACCCGTCCCCTAATCCTAACCCGTACGCTAACGCTAACCCGCGCCCTCACACGTACGCTCCCCCTAAAGCGTTGTCGTACCCTCACCTGGACCCTAAACCGTCCCCGTCCCCTAACCCTAACCCTAGCCCGAACCCTAACCCTCAGCCTTCCCCGAAGCCTGACCCTCACCCGTCCCCTAATCCTAACCCGTACGCTAACGCTAACCGGCGCCCTCACACATACGCTCCCCCTAAAGCGTTGTCGTACCCTCACCTGGACCCTAAACCGTCCCCGTCCCCTAAACCTAACCCTAGCCCGAACCCTAACCCTAACCCTTCCCCGAAGCCTGACCCTCACCCGTCCCCTAATCCTAACCCGTACGTTAATGCTAACCCGCACCCTCACACGTACGCTCCCCCTAAAGCGTTGTTGTACCCTCACCTGGACCCTAAACCGTCCCCGTCCCCTAACCCTAACCCTAGCCCGAACCCTAACCCTAACCCTTCCCCGAAGCCTGACCCTCACCCGTCCCCTAATCCTAACCCGTACGCTAACGCTAACCCGCGCCCTCACACGTACGCTCCCCCTAAAGCGTTGTCGTACCCTCACCTGGACCCTAAACCGTCCCCGTCCCCTAACCCTAACCCTAGCCCGAACCCTAACCCTAAGCCTTCCCCGAAGCCTGACCCTCACCCGTCCCCTAATCCTAACCCGTACGCTAACGCTAACCCGCGCCCTCACACGTACGCTCCCCCTAAAGCGTTGTCGTACCCTCACCTGGATCCTAAACCGTCCCCGTCCCCTAACCCTAACCCTAGCCCGAACCCTAACCCTAACCCTTCCCCGAAGCCTGACCCTCACCCGTCCCCAAATCTTAACCCGTACGCTAACGCTAACCCGCGCCCTCACACGTACGCTCCCCCTAAAGCGTTGTCGTACCCTCACCTGGACCCTAAACCGTCCCCGTCCCCTAACCCTAACCCTAGCCCGAACCCTAACCCTAACCCTTCCCCGAAGCCTGACCCTCACCCGTCCCCTAATCCTAACCCGTACGCTAACGCTAACCCGCGCTCTCACACGTACGCTCCCCCTAAAGCGTTGTCGTACCCTCACCTGGACCCTAAACCGTCCCCGTCCCCTAACCCTAACCCTAGCCCGAACCCTAACCCTAACCCTTCCCCGAAGCGTGACCGTCACCCGTCCCCTAATCCTATCCCGTACCCTAACGCTAACCCATGCCCTCACACGTGCGCTCCCCCTAAAGCGTTGTCGTACCCTCACCTGGACCCTAAACCGTCCCCGTCCCCTAACCATAGCCCTAGCCCGAACCCTAACCCTAACCCTTCCCCGAAGCCTGACCCTCACCCGTCCCCTAATCCTAAACCGTACGCTAACGCTAACCCGCGCCCTCACACGTACGCTCCCCCTAAAGCGTTGTCGTACCCTCACCTGGACCCTAAACCGTCCCCGTCCCCTAATCCTAACCCTAGCCCGAACCCTAACCCTAACCCTTCCCCGAAGCCTGACCCTCACCCATCCCCTAATCCTAACCCGTACGCTAACGCTAACCCGCGCCCTCACACGTACGCTCCCCCTAAAGCGTTGTCGTACCCTCACCTGGACCCTAAAGCGTCCCCGTCCCCTAACCCTAACCCTAGCCCGAACCCTAACCCTAACCCTTCCCCGAAGCCTGACCCTCACCCGTCCCCTAATCCTAACCCGTACGCTAACGCTAACCCGCGCCCTCACACGTACGCTCCCCCTAAAGCGTTGTCGTACCCTCACCTGGACCCTAAACCGTCCCCGTCCTCTAACCCTAACCCTAGCCCGAACCCTAACCCTAACACTTCCCCGAAGCCTGACCCTCACCCGTCCCCTAATCCTAACCCGTACGCTAACGCTAACCCGCCCCCTCACATGTACGCTCCCCCTAAAGCGTTGTCGTACCCTCACCTGGTCCCTAAACCGTCCCCGTCCCCTAACCCTAACCCTAGCCCGAACCCTAACCCTAACCCTTCCCCGAAGCCTGACCCTCACCCGTCCCCTAATCCTAACCCGTACGCTAATGCTAACCCGCGCCCTCACACGTACGCTCCCCCTAAAGCGTTGTCATACCCTCACCTGGACCCTAAACCGTCCCCGTCCCCTAACCCTAACCCTATCCGGAACCCTAACCCTAACCCTTCCCCGAAGCCTGACCCTCACCCGTCCCCTAATCCTAACCCGTACGCTAACGCTAACCCGCGCCCTCACACGTACACTCCCCCTAAAGTGTTGTCGTACCCTCACATGGACCCTCAACCGTCCCCGTCCCCTAACCCTAACCCTATCCCGAACCCTAACCCTAACACTTCCCCGAAGCCTGACCCTCACCCGTCCCCTAATCCTAACCCGTACGCTAACGCTAACCCGCGCCCTCACACGTACGCTCCCCCTAAAGCGTTGTCGTACCCTCACCTGGACCCTAAACCGTCTCCGTCCCCGAACCCTAACCCTAGCCCGAACCCTAACCCTAACCCTTCCCCGAAGCCTGACCCTCACCCGTCCCCTAATCCTAACCCGTACGCTAACGCTAACCCGCGCCCTCACACGTACGCTCCCCCTAAAGCGTTGTCGTACCCTCACCTGGACCCTAAACCGTCCCCGTCCTCTAACCCTAACCCTAGCCCGAACCCTAACCCTAACACTTCCCCGAAGCCTTACCCTCACCCGTCCCCTAATCATAACCCGTACGCTAACGCGAACCCGCGCCCTCACACGTACGCTCCCCCTAAAGCGTTGTCGTACCCTCACCTGGACCCTAAACCGTCCCCGTCCCCTAACCCTAACCCTAGCCCGAACCCTAACCCTAACCCTTCCCCGAAGCCTGACCCTCACCCGTCCCCTAATCCTAACCCGTACGCTAATGCTAACCCGCGCCCTCACACGTACGCTCCCCCTAAAGCGTTGTCATACCCTCACCTGGACCCTAAACCGTCCCCGTCCCCTAACCCTAACCCTATCCGGAACCCTAACCCTAACCCTTCCCCGAAGCCTGACCCTCACCCGTCCCCTAATCCTAACCCGTACGCTAACGCTAACCCGCGCCCTCACACGTACGGTCCCCCTAAAGCGTTGTCGTACCCTCACATGGACCCTCAACCGTCCCCGTCCCCTAACCCTAACCCTATCCCGAACCCTAACCCTAACCCTTCCCCGAAGCCTGACCCTCACCCGTCCCCTAATCCTAACCCGTACGCTAACGCTAACCCGCGCCCTCACACGTACGCTCCCCCTAAAGCGTTGTCGTACCCTCACCTGGACCCTAAACCGTCTCCGTCCCCGAACCCTAACCCTAGGCCGAACCCTAACCCTAACCCTTCCCCGAAGCCTGACCCTCACCCGTCCCCTAATCCTAACACGTACGCTAACGCTAACCCGCGCCCTCACACGTACGCTCCCCCTAAAGCGTTGTCATACCGTCACCTGGACCCTAAACCGTCCCCGTCCCCTAACACTAACCCTAGCCCGAACCCTAACCCTAAACCTTCCCCGAAGCCTGACCCTCACCCGTTCCCTAATCCTAACCCGTACGCTAACGCTAACCCGCGCCCTCACACGTACGCTCCCCCTAAAGCGTTGTCGTACCCTCACCTGGACCCTAAACCGTCCCCGTCCTCTAACCCTAACCCTAGCCCGAACCCTAACCCTAACACTTCCCCGAAGCCTTACCCTCACCCGTCCCCTAATCCTAACCCGTACGCTAACGCTAACCCGCGCCCTCACACGTACGCTCCCCCTAAAGCGTTGTCGTACCCTCACCTGGACCCTAAACCGTCCCCGTCCCCTAACCCTAACCCTAGCCCGAACCCTAACCCTAACCCTTCCCCGAAGCCTGACCCTCACCTGTCCCCTAATACTAAATCGTACGCTAAGGCTAACCCGCGCCGTCACACGTAGGCAACCCTTAAAGCGTTGTCGTACCCTCACCTGGACCCTAAACCGTCCCCGTCCCCTAACCCTAACCCTATCCTGAACCCTAACCCTAACACTTCCCCGAAGCCTGACCCTCACCCGTCCCCTAATCCTAACCCGTACGCTAACGCTAACCCGCGCCCTCACACGTACGCTCCCCCTAAAGCGTTGTCGTACCCTCATCTGGACCCTAAACCGTCTCCGTCCCCGAACCCTAACCCTAGCCCGAACCCTAACCCTAACCCTTCCCCGAAGCCTGACCCTCACCCGTCCCCTAATCCTAACCCGTACGCTAACGCTAACCCGCGCCCTCACACGTACGCTCCCCCTAAAGCGTTGTCGTACCCTCACCTGGACCCTAAACCGTCCCCGTCCTCTAACCCTAACCCTAGCCCGAACCCTAACCCTAACACTTCCCCGAAGCCTTACCCTCACCCGTCCCCTAATCCTAACCCGTACGCTAACGCGAACCCGCGCCCTCACACGTACGCTCCCCCTAAAGCGTTGTCGTACCCTCACCTGGACCCTAAACCGTCCCCGTCCCCTAACCCTAACCCTAGCCCGAACCCTAACCCTAACCCTTCCCCGAAGCCTGACCCTCACCCGTCCCCTAATCCTAACCCGTACGCTAATGCTAACCCGCGCCCTCACACGTACGCTCCCCCTAAAGCGTTGTCGTACCCTCACCTGGACCCTAAACCGTCTCCGTCCCCGAACCCTAACCCTAGCCTGAACCCTAACCCTAACCCTTCCCCGAAGCCTGACCCTCACCCGTCCCCTAATCCTAACCCGTACGCTAACGCGAACCCGCGCCCTCACACGTACGCTCCCCCTAAAGCGTTGTCGTACCCTCACATGGACCCTAAACCGTCCCCGTCCCCTAACCCTAACCCTAGCCCGAACCCTAACCCTAACCCTTCCCCGAAGCCTGACCCTCACCCGTCCCCTAATCCTAACCCGTACGCTAATGCTAACCCGCGCCCTCACACGTACGCTCCCCCTAAAGCGTTGTCATACCCTCACCTGGACCCTAAACCGTCCCCGTCCCCTAACCCTAACCCTATCCGGAACCCTAACCCTAACCCTTCCCCGAAGCCTGACCCTCACCCGTCCCCTAATCCTAACCCGTACGCTAACGCTAACCCGCGCCCTCACACGTACGCTCCCCCTAAAGCGTTGTCGTACCCTCACATGGACCCTAAAGCGTCCCCGTCCCCTAACCCTAACCCTATCCGGAACCCTAACCCTAACCCTTCCCCGAAGCCTGACCCTCACCCGTCCCCTAATCCTAACCCGTACGCTAACGCTAACCCGCGCCCTCACACGTACGCTCCCCCTAAAGCGTTGTCGTACCCTCACCTGGACCCTAAACCGTCTCCGTCCCCGAACCCTAACCCTAGCCCGAACCCTAACCCTAACCCTTCCCCGAAGCCTGACCCTCATCCGTCCCCTAATCCTAACACGTACGCTAACGCTAACCCGCGCCCTCACACGTACGCTCCCCCTAAAGCGTTGTCATACCGTCACCTGGACCCTAAACCGTCCCCGTCCCCTAACACTAACCCTAGCCCGAACCCTAACCCTAACCCTTCCCCGAAGCCTGACCCTCACCCGTTCCCTAATCCTAACCCGTACGCTAACGCTAACCCGCGCCCTCACACGTACGCTCCCCCTAAAGCGTTGTCGTACCCTCACCTGGACCCTAAACCGTCCCCGTCCTCTAACCCTAACCCTAGCCCGAACCCTAACCCTAACACTTCCCCGAAGCCTTACCCTCACCCGTCCCCTAATCCTAACCCGTACGCTAACGCTAACCCGCGCCCTCACACGTACGCTCCCCCTAAAGCGTTGTCGTACCCTCACCTGGACCCTAAACCGTCCCCGTCCCCTAACCCTAACCCTAGCCCGAACCCTAACCCTAACCCTTCCCCGAAGCCTGACCCTCACCTGTCCCCTAATACTAAATCGTACGCTAAGGCTAACCCGCGCCGTCACACGTAGGCAACCCTTAAAGCGTTGTCGTACCCTCACCTGGACCCTAAACCGTCCCCGTCCCCTAACCCTAACCCTATCCCGAACCCTAACCCTAACACTTCCCCGAAGCCTGACCCTCACCCGTCCCCTAATCCTAACCCGTACGCTAACGCTAACCCGCGCCCTCACACGTACGCTCCCCCTAAAGCGTTGTCGTACCCTCATCTGGACCCTAAACCGTCTCCGTCCCCGAACCCTAACCCTAGCCCGAACCCTAACCCTAACCCTTCCCCGAAGCCTGACCCTCACCCGTCCCCTAATCCTAACCCGTACGCTAACGCTAACCCGCGCCCTCACACGTACGCTCCCCCTAAAGCGTTGTCGTACCCTCACCTGGACCCTAAACCGTCCCCGTCCTCTAACCCTAACCCTAGCCCGAACCCTAACCCTAACACTTCCCCGAAGCCTTACCCTCACCCGTCCCCTAATCCTAACCCGTACGCTAACGCGAACCCGCGCCCTCACACGTACGCTCCCCCTAAAGCGTTGTCGTACCCTCACCTGGACCCTAAACCGTCCCCGTCCCCTAACCCTAACCCTAGCCCGAACCCTAACCCTAACCCTTCCCCGAAGCCTGACCCTCACCCGTCCCCTAATCCTAACCCGTACGCTAATGCTAACCCGCGCCCTCACACGTACGCTCCCCCTAAAGCGTTGTCATACCCTCACCTGGACCCTAAACCGTCCCCGTCCCCTAACCCTAACCTTATCCGGAACCCTAACCCTAACCCTTCCCCGAAGCCTGACCCTCACCCGTCCCCTAATCCTAACCCGTACGCTAACGCTAACCCGCGCCCTCACACGTACGCTCCCCCTAAAGCGTTGTCGTACCCTCACATGGACCCTCAACCGTCCCCGTCCCCTAACCCTAACCCTATCCCGAACCCTAACCCTAACCCTTCCCCGAAGCCTGACCCTCACCCGTCCCCTAATCCTAACCCGTACGCTAACGCTAACCCGCGCCCTCACACGTACGCTCCCCCTAAAGCGTTGTCGTACCCTCACCTGGACCCTAAACCGTCTCCGTCCCCGAACCCTAACCCTAGCCCGAACCCTAACCCTAACCCTTCCCCGAAGCCTGACCCTCACCCGTCCCCTAATCCTAACACGTACGCTAACGCTAACCCGCGCCCTCACACGTACGCTCCCCCTAAAGCGTTGTCATACCGTCACCTGGACCCTAAACCGTCCCCGTCCCCTAACACTAACCCTAGCCCGAACCCTAACCCTAACCCTTCCCCGAAGCCTGACCCTCACCCGTTCCCTAATCCTAACCCGTACGCTAACGCTAACCCGCGCCCTCACACGTACGCTCCCCCTAAAGCGTTGTCGTACCCTCACCTGGACCCTAAACCGTCCCCGTCCTCTAACCCTAACCCTAGCCCGAACCCTAACCCTAACACTTCCCCGAAGCCTTACCCTCACCCGTCCCCTAATCCTAACCCGTACGCTAACGCTAACCCGCGCCCTCACACGTACGCTCCCCCTAAAGCGTTGTCGTACCCTCACCTGGACCCTAAACCGTCCCCGTCCCCTAACCCTAACCCTAGCCCGAACCCTAACCCTAACCCTTCCCCGAAGCCTGACCCTCACCTGTCCCCTAATACTAAATCGTACGCTAAGGCTAACCCGCGCCGTCACACGTAGGCAACCCTTAAAGCGTTGTCGTACCCTCACCTGGACCCTAAACCGTCCCCGTCCCCTAACCCTAACCCTATCCCGAACCCTAACCCTAACCCTTCCCCGAAGCCTGACACTCACCCGTCCCCTAATTCTAACGCGTACGCTAACGCTAACCCGCGCCCTCACACGTACGCTCCCCCTAAAGCGTTGTCGTACCCTCACCTGGACCCTAAACCGTCCCCGTCCTCTAACCCTAACCCTAGCCCGAACCCTAACCCTAACACTTCCCCGAAGCCTTACCCTCACCCGTCCCCTAATCCTAACCCGTACGCTAACGCTAACCCGCGCCCTCACACGTACGCTCCCCCTAAAGCGTTGTCGTACCCTCACCTGGACCCTAAACCGTCCCCGTCCCTTAACCCTAACCCTAGCCCGAACACTAACCCTAACCCTTCCCCGAAGCCTGACCCTCACCCGTCCCCTAATCCTAACCCGTACGCTAATGCTAACCCGCGCCCTCACACGTACGCTCCCCCTAAAGCGTTGTCATACCCTCACCTGGACCCTAAACCGTCCCCGTCCCCTAACCCTAACCCTATCCGGAACCCTAACCCTAACCCTTCCCCGAAGCCTGACCCTCACCCGTCCCCTAATCCTATCCCGTACGCTAACGCTAACCCGCGCCCTCACACGTACGCTCCCCCTAAAGCGTTGTCGTACCCTCACCTGGACCCTAAACCGTCCCCGTCCCCTAACCCTAACCCTAGCCCGAACCCTAACCCTAACCCTTCCCCGAAGCCTGACCCTCACCCGTCCCCTAATCCTAACCCGTACGCTAACGCTAATCTGCGCCCTCACACGTACACTCCCCCTAAAGCGTTGTCGTACCCTCACCTGGACCCTAAATCGTCCCGGTCCCCTAACCCTAACCCTAGCCCGAACCCTAACCCTAACCCTTCCCTGAAGCCTGACCCTCACCCGTCCCCTAATCCTAACCCGTACGCTAACACTAACCAGCGCCCTCACACGTACGCTCCCCCTAAAGCGTTGTCGTACCCTCACCTGGACCCTAAACTGTCCCCGTCCCCTAACCCTAACCGTTCCCCGAAGCCTGACCCTCAACCGTCCCCTAATCCTAACCCGTACGCTAATGCTAACCCGCGCCCTCACACGTACGCTCCTCCTAAAGCGTTGTCGTACCCTCACCTGGACCCTAAACCGTCCCCGTCCCCTAATCCTAACCCTAGCCCGAACCCTAACCCTAAACCTTCCCCGAAGCCTGACCCTCACCCGTACCCTAATCCTAAATCGTACGCTAAGGCTAACCCGCGCTCTCACACGTAGGCAACCCTTAAAGTGTTGTCGTACCCGCACCTGGACCCTAAACCGTCCCCGTCCTCTAACCCTAACCCTATCCCAAACCCTAACCCTAACCCTTCCCCGAAGCCTGACCCTCACCTGTCCCCTAATCCTAACCCGTACGCTAACGCTAACCTGCGCCCTCACACGTACGCTCCCCCAAAGCGTTGTCGTACCCTCACCTGGACCCTAAACAGTCCCTGTCCCCTAACCCTAACCCTAGCCCGAACCCTAACCCTAACCCTTCCCCGAAGCCTGACCCTCACCCGTACCCTAATCCTAAATTGTACGCTAAGGCTAACCCGCGCCCTCACACGTAGGCAACCCTTAAAGTGTTGTCGTACCCTCACCTGGACCCTAAACCGTCCCCGTCCCCGTCCCCTAACCCTATCCCAAACCCTAACCCTAACCCCTCCCCGAAGCCAGACCCTAAACCGTCCCCGTCCCCTAACCCTAACCCTAGCCCGAACCCTAACCCTTACCCTTCCCCGAAGCCTGACCCTCACCCGTCCCCTAATCCTAACCCGTACGCTAACGCTAACCCGCGCCCTCACACGTACGCTCCCCCTAAAGCGTTGTCGTACCCTCACCTGGACCCTAAACCGTCCCCGTCCCCTAACCCTAACCCTAGCCCGAACCCTAACCCTAACCCTTCCCCGAAGCCTGACCCTCACCTGTCCCCTAATACTAAATCGTACGCTAAGGCTAACCCGCGCCGTCACACGTAGGCAACCCTTAAAGCGTTGTCGTACCCTCACCTGGACCCTAAACCGTCCCCGTCCCCTAACCCTAACCATATCCCGAACCCTAACCCTAACCCTTCCCCGAAGCCTGACACTCACCCGTCCCCTAATCCTAACCCGTACGCTAACGCTAACCCGCGCCCTCACACGTACGCTCCCCCTAAAGCGTTGTCGTACCCTCACCTGGACCCTAAACCGTCCCCGTTCTCTAACCCTAACCCTAGCCCGAACCCTAACCCTAACACTTCCCCGAAGCCTTACCCTCACCCGTCCCCTAATCCTAACCCGTACGCTAACGCTAACCCGCGCCCTCACACGTACGCTCCCCCTAAAGCGTTGTCGTACCCTCACCTGGACCCTAATCCGTCCCCGTCCCCTAACCCAACCCTAGCCCGAACCCTAACCCTAACCCTTCCCCGAAGCCTGACACTCACCCGTCCCCTAATCCTAACCCGTACGCTAACGCTACCCCGCGCCCTGACATGTACGCTCCCACTAAAGCGTTGTCGTACCCTGACCTGGACCCTAAACCGTCCCCGTCCCCTAACCCTAACCCTAGCCCGAACCCTAACCCTAAACCTTCCCCGAAGCCTGACCCTCACCCGTCCCCTAATCCTAACCCGTACGCTAACGCTAACCCGCGCCCTCACACGTACGCTCCCCCTAAAGCGTTGTCGTACCCTCACCTGGACCCTAAACCGTCCCCGTCCCCTAACCCTAACCCTAGCCCGAACCCTAACCCTAACCCTTCCCCGAAGCCTGACCCTCAACCGTCCCCTAATCCTAACCCGTACGCTAACGCTAACCCGCGCCCTCACACGTACGCTCCCCCTAAAGCGTTGTCGTACCCTCACCTGGACCCTAAACCGTCCCCGTCCCCTAACCCTAACCCTAGCCCGAACCCTAACCCTAACCCTTCCCCGAAGCCTGACCCTCACCCGTCCCCTAATCCTAACCCGTACGCTAACGCTAACCCGCGCCCTCACACGTACGCTCCCCCAAAGCGTTGTCGTACCCTCACCTGGACCCTAAACCCTCCCTGTCCCCTAACCCTAACCGTAGCCCGAACCCTAACCCTCAGCCTTCCCCGAAGCCTGACCCTCACCCGTCCCCTAATCCTAACCCGTACGCTAACGCTAACCCGCGCCCTCACACGTACGCTCCCCCAAAGCGTTGTCATACCCTCACCTGGACCCTAAACCGTCCCCGTCCCCTAACCCTAACCCTAGCTCGAACCCTAACCCTAACCCTTCCCCGAAGCCTGACCCTCACCCGTCCCCTAATCCTAACCCGTACGCTAACGCTAACCCGCGCCCTCACACGTACGCTCCCCCTAAAGCGTTGTCGTACCCTCACCTGGACCCTAAACCGTCCCCGTCCCCTAACCCTAACCCTAGCCCGAACCCTAACCCTAACCCTTCCCCGAAGCCTGACCCTCACCCGTCCCCTAATCCTAACCCGTACGGTAACGCTAACCCGCGCCCTCACACGTACGCTCCCCCTAAAGCGTTGTCGTACCCTCACCTGGACCCTAAACCGTCCCCATCCCCTAACCCTAACCCTAGCCCGAACCCTAACCCTAACCCTTCCCCGAAGCCTGACCCTCACCCGTCCTCTAATCCTAACCCGTACGCTAACGCTAACCTGCGCCCTCACACGTACGCTCCCCCTAAAGCGTTGTCGTACCCTCACCTGGACCCTAAACTGTCTCCGTCCCCGAACACTAACCCTAGCCGGAACCCTAACCCTAACCCTTCCCCGAAGCCTGACCCTCACCCGTCCCCTAATCCTAACCCGTACGCTAACGCTAACCCGCGCCGTCACACGTACGCTCCCCCTAAAGCGTTGTCATACCGTCACCTGGACCCTAAACCGTCCCCGTCCCCTAACACTAACCCTAGCCCGAACCCTAACCCTAACACTTCCCCGAAGCCTGACCCTCACCCGTCCCCTAATCCTAAACCGTACGCTAACGCTAACCCGCGCCCTCACACATACGTTCCCCCTAAAGCGTTGTCGTACCCTCACCTGGACCCTAAACGGTACTCGTCCCCTAACCCTAACCCTAGCCCGAAACCTAACCCTAACCCTTCCCCGAAGCCTGACCCTCACCCGTCCCGTAATCCTATCCCGTACGCTAACGCTAACCCGCGCCCTCACACGTACGCTCCCCCTAAAGCGTTGTCGTACCCTCACCTGGACCCTAAACCGTCCCCGTCCCCTAACCCTAACCCTAGCCCGAACCCTAACCCTAACACTTCCCCGAAGCCTGACCCTCACCCGTCCCCTAATCCTAACCCGTACGCTAACGCTAATCCGCGCCCTCACACGTACGCTCCCCCTAAAGCGTTGTCGTACCCTCACCTGGACCCTAAATCGTCCCCGTCCCCTAACCCTAACCCTAGCCCGTACCCTAACCCTAACCCTTCCCCGAAGCCTGACCCTCACCCGTCCCCTAATCCTAACCCGTACGCTAACACTAATCCGCGCCCTCACACGTACGCTCCCCCTAAAGCGTTGTCGTACCCTCACCTGGACCCTAAACCGTCCCCGTCCCCTAACCCTAACCCTAGCCCGAACCCTAACCCTAACCCTTCCCCGAAGCCTGACCCTCACCCGTCCCCTAATCCTAACCCGTACGGTAACGCTAACCCGCGCCCTCACACGTACGCTCCCCCTAAAGCGTTGTCGTACCCTCACCTGGACCCTAAACCGTCCCCATCCCCTAACCCTAACCCTAGCCCGAACCCTAACCCTAACCCTTCCCCGAAGCCTGACCCTCACCCGTCCCCTAATCCTAACCCGTACGCTAACGCTAACCCGCGCCCTCACACGTACGCTCCCCCTAAAGCGTTGTCGTACCCTCACCTGGACCCTAAACCGTCCCCGTCCCCTAACCCTAACCCTAGCCCGAACCCTAACCCTAACCCTTCCCCGAAGCCTGACCCTCACCCGTCCCCTAATCCTAACCCGTACGCTAACGCTAACCCGCGCCCTCACATGTACGCTCCCACTAAAGCGTTGTCGTACCCTCACCTGGACCCTAAACCGTCCCCGTCCCCTAACCCTAACCCTAGCCTGAACCCTAACCCTAACCCTTCCCCGAAGCCTGACCCTCACCCGTCCCCTAATCCTAACCCGTACGCTAACGCTAACCCGCGCCCTCACATGTACGCTCCCACTAAAGCGTTGTCGTACCCTCACCTGGACCCTAAACCGTCCCCGTCCCCTAACCCTAACCCTAGCCCGAACCCTAACCCTAACCCTTCCCCGAAGCCTGACCCTCACCCGTCCCCTAATCCTAACCCGTACGGTAACGCTAACCCGCGCCCTCACACGTACGCTCCCCCTAAAGCGTTGTCGTACCCTCACCTGGACCCTAAACCGTCCCCATCCCCTAACACTAACCCTAGCCCGAACCCTAACCCTAACCCTTCCCCGAAGCCTGACCCTCACCCGTCCCCTAATCCTAACCCGTACGCTAACGCTAACCCGCGCCATCACACGTACGCTCCTCCTAAAGCATTGTCGTACCCTCACCTGGACCCTAAACCGTCCCCGTCCCCTAACCCTAACCCTAGCCCGAACCCTAACCCTAACCCTTACCCGAAGCCTGACCCTCAGCCGTCCCCTAATCCTAACCCGTACGCTAACGCTACCCCGCGCCCTGACATGTACGCTCCCCCTAAAGCGTTGTCGTACCCTCACCTGGACCCTAAACCGTTCCCGTCCCCTAACCCTAACCCTAGCCCGAACCCTAACCCTAACCCTTCCCCGAAGCCTGACCCTCACCCGTCCCCTAATCCTAACCCGTACGCTAACGCTAACCCGTGCCCTCACACGTACGCTCCCCCTAAAGCGTTGTCGTACCCTCACCTGGACCCTAAACCGTCCCCGTCCCCTAACCCTAACCCTAGCCCGAACCCTAACCCTAACCCTTCCCCGAAGCCTGACCCTCACCCGTCCCCTAAACTTAACCCGTACGCTAACGCTAAGCCGCGCCCTCACACGTACGCTCCCCCTAAAGCGTTGTCGTACCCTCACCTGGACCCTAAACCGTCCCCGTCCCCTAACCCTAACCCTAGCCCGAACCCTAACCCTAACCCTTCCCCGAAGCCTGACCCTCACCCGTCCCCTAATCCTAACCCGTACGCTAACGCTAACCCGCGCTCTCACATGTACGCTCCCCCTAAAGCGTTGTCGTACCCTCACCTGGACCCTAAACCGTCCCCGTCCCCTAACCCTAACCCTAGCCCGAACCCTAACCCTAACCCTTCCCCGAAGCGTGACCGTCACCCGTCCCCTAATCCTATCCCGTACCCTAACGCTAACCCATGCCCTCACACGTGCGCTCCCCCTAAAGCGTTGTCGTACCCTCACCTGGACCCTAAACCGTCCCCGTCCCCTAACCCTAGCCCTAGCCCGAACCCTAACCCTAACCCTTCCCCGAAGCCTGACCCTCACCCGTCCCCTAATCCTAAACCGTACGCTAACGCTAACCCGCACCCTCACACGTACGCTCCCCCTAAAGCGTTGTCGTACCCTCACCTGGACCCTAAACCGTCCCCGTCCCCTAACCCTAACCCTATCCCGAACCCTAACCCTAACACTTCCCCGAAGCCTGACCCTCACCCGTCCCCTAATCCTAACCCGTACGCTAACGCTAACCCGCGCCCTCACACGTACGCTCCCCCTAAAGCGTTGTCGTACCCTCATCTGGACCCTAAACCGTCTCCGTCCCCGAACCCTAACCCTAGCCCGAACCCTAACCCTAACCCTTCCCCGAAGCCTGACCCTCACCCGTCCCCTAATCCTAACCCGTACGCTAACGCTAACCCGCGCCCTCACACGTACGCTCCCCCTAAAGCGTTGTCGTACCCTCACCTGGACCCTAAACCGTCCCCGTCCTCTAACCCTAACCCTAGCCCGAACCCTAACCCTAACACTTCCCCGAAGCCTTACCCTCACCCGTCCCCTAATCCTAACCCGTACGCTAACGCGAACCCGTGCCCTCACACGTACGCTCCCCCTAAAGCGTTGTCGTACCCTCACCTGGACCCTAAACCGTCCCCGTCCCCTAACCCTAACCCTAGCCCGAACCCTAACCCTAACCCTTCCCCGAAGCCTGACCCTCACCCGTCCCCTAATCCTAACCCGTACGCTAATGCTAACCCGCGCCCTCACACGTACGCTCCCCCTAAAGCGTTGTCATACCCTCACCTGGA
Source organism: Stenella coeruleoalba (assembly GCF_951394435.1). NCBI lineage: Eukaryota > Metazoa > Chordata > Mammalia > Artiodactyla > Delphinidae > Stenella > Stenella coeruleoalba. The sequence continues at coordinate 67,701,263 of NC_137162.1, forward strand.
CCCTAAACCGTCCCCGTCCCCTAACCCTAACCCTATCCGGAACCCTAACCCTAACCCTTCCCCGAAGCCTGACCCTCACCCGTCCCCTAATCCTAACCCGTACGCTAACGCTAACCCGCGCCCTCACACATACGCTCCCCCTAAAGCGTTGTCGTACCCTCACATGGACCCTCAACCGTCCCCGTCCCCTAACCCTAACCCTATCCCGAACCCTAACCCTAACCCTTCCCCGAAGCCTGACCCTCACCCGTCCCCTAATCCTAACCCGTACGCTAACGCTAACCCGCGCCCTCACACGTACGCTCCCCCTAAAGCGTTGTCGTACCCTCACCTGGACCCTAAACCGTCTCCGTCCCCGAACCCTAACCCTAGCCCGAACCCTAACCCTAACCCTTCCCCGAAGCCTGACCCTCACCCGTCCCCTAAACCTAACACGTACGCTAACGCTAACCCGCGCCCTCACACGTACGCTCCCCCTAAAGCGTTGTCATACCGTCACCTGGACCCTAAACCGTCCCCGTCCCCTAACACTAACCCTAGCCCGAACCCTAACCCTAACCCTTCCCCGAAGCCTGACCCTCACCCGTTCCCTAATCCTAACCCGTACGCTAACGCTAACCCGCGCCCTCACACGTACGCTCCCCCTAAAGCGTTGTCGTACCCTCACCTGGACCCTAAACCGTCCCCGTCCTCTAACCCTAACCCTAGCCCGAACCCTAACCCTAACACTTCCCCGAAGCCTTACCCTCACCCGTCCCCTAATCCTAACCCGTACGCTAACGCTAACCCGCGCCCTCACACGTACGCTCCCCCTAAAGCGTTGTCGTACCCTCACCTGGACCGTAAACCGTCCCCGTCCCCTAACCCTAACCCTAGCCCGAACCCTAACCCTAACCCTTCCCCGAAGCCTGACCCTCACCTGTCCCCTAATACTAAATCGTACGCTAAGGCTAACCCGCGCCGTCACACGTAGGCAACCCTTAAAGCGTTGTCGTACCCTCACCTGGACCCTAAACCGTCCCCGTCCCCTAACCCTAACCCTATCCCGAACCCTAACCCTAACACTTCCCCGAAGCCTGACACTCACCCGTCCCCTAATCCTAACCCGTACGCTAACGCTAACCCGCGCCCTCACACGTACGCTCCCCCTAAAGCGTTGTCGTACCCTCACCTGGACCCTAAACCGTCCCCGTCCTCTAAGCCTAACCCTAGCCCGAACCCTAACCCTAACACTTCCCCGAAGCCTTACCCTCACCCGTCCCCTAATCCTAACCCGTACGCTAACGCTAACCCGCGCCCTCACACGTACGCTCCCCCTAAAGCGTTGTCGTACCCTCACCTGGACCCTAAACCGTCCCCGTCCCTTAACCCTAACCCTAGCCCGAACCCTAACCCTAACCCTTCCCCGAAGCCTGACCCTCACCCGTCCCCTAATCCTAACCCGTACGCTAATGCTAACCCGCGCCCTCACACGTACGCTCCCCCTAAAGCGTTGTCATACCCTCACCTGGACCCTAAACCGTCCCCGTCCCCTAACCCTAACCCTATCCGGAACCCTAACCCTAACCCTTCCCCGAAGCCTGACCCTCACCCGTCCCCTAATCCTAACCCGTACGCTAACGCTAACCCGCGCCCTCACACGTACACTCCCCCTAAAGCGTTGTCGTACCCTCACATGGACCCTCAACCGTCCCCGTCCCCTAACCCTAACCCTATCCCGAACCCTAACCCTAACACTTCCCCGAAGCCTGACCCTCACCCGTCCCCTAATCCTAACCCGTACGCTAACGCTAACCCGCGCCCTCACACGTACGCTCCCCCTAAAGCGTTGTCGTACCCTCACCTGGACCCTAAACCGTCTCCGTCCCCGAACCCTAACTCTAGCCCGAACCCTAACCCTAACCCTTCCCCGAAGCCTGACCCTCACCCGTCCCCTAATCCTAACCCGTACGCTAACGCTAACCCGCGCCCTCACACGTACGCTCCCCCTAAAGCGTTGTCGTACCCTCACCTGGACCCTAAACCGTCCCCGTCCTCTAACCCTAACCCTAGCCCGAACCCTAACCCTAACACTTCCCCGAAGCCTTACCCTCACCCGTCCCCTAATCCTAACCCGTACGCTAACGCGAACCCGTGCCCTCACACGTACGCTCCCCCTAAAGCGTTGTCGTACCCTCACCTGGACCCTAAACCGTCCCCGTCCCCTAACCCTAACCCTAGCCCGAACCCTAACCCTAACCCTTCCCCGAAGCCTGACCCTCACCCGTCCCCTAATCCTAACCCGTACGCTAACGCTAACCCGCGCCCTCACACGTACGCTCCCCCTAAAGCGTTGTCGTACCCTCACATGGACCCTCAACCGTCCCCGTCCCCTAAACCTAACCCTAGCCCGAACCCTAACCCTAACCCTTCCCCGAAGCCTGACCCTCACCCGTCCCCTAATCCTAACCCGTACGCTAACGCTAACCCGCGCCCTCACACGTACGCTCCCCCTAAAGCGTTGTCGTACCCTCACCTGGACCCTAAACCGTCTCCGTCCCCGAACCCTAACCCTAGCGCGAACCCTAACCCTAACCCTTCCCCGAAGCCTGACCCTCACCCGTCCCCTAATCCTAACCCGTACGCTAACGCTAACCCGCGCCCTCACACGTACGCTCCCCCTAAAGCGTTGTCATACGGTCACCTGGACCCTAAACCGTCCCCGTCCTCTAACACTCACCCTAGCCCGAACCCTAACCCTAACCCTTCCCCGAAGCGTGACCCTCACCCGTTCCCTACTCCTAACCCGTACGCTAACGCTAACCCGCGCCCTCACACGTACGCTCCCCCTAAAGCGTTGTCGTACCCTCACCTGGACCCTAAACCGTCCCCGTCCTCTAACCCTAACCCTAGCCCGAACCCTAACCCTAACACTTCCCCGAAGCCTGACCCTCACCCGTCCCCTAATCCTAACCCGTACGCTAACGCTAACCCGCGCCCTCACACGTACGCTCCCCCTAAAGCGTTGTCGTACCCTCACCTGGACCCTAAACCGTCCCCGTCCCTTAACCCTAACCCTAGCCCGAACCCTAACCCTAACCCTTCCCCGAAGCCTGACCCTCACCCGTCCCCTAATCCTAACCCGTACGCTAATGCTAACCCGCGCCCTCACACGTACGCTCCCCCTAAAGCGTTGTCATACAATCACCTGGACCCTAAACCGTCCCCGTCCCCTAACCCTAACCCTAGCCCGAACCCTAACCCTAACCCTTCCCCGAAGCCTGACCCTCACCCGTCCCCTAATCCTAACCCGTACGCTAACGCTAACCCGCGCCCTCACACGTACGCTCCCCCTAAAGCGTTGTCGTACCCTCACCTGGACCCTAAACCGTCCCCGTCCTCTAACCCTAACCCTAGCCCGAACCCTAACCCTAACACTTCCCCGAAGCCTTACTCGCACCCGTCCCCTAATCCTAACCCGTACGCTAACGCGAACCCGCGCCCTCACACGTACGCTCCCCCTAAAGCGTTGTCGTACCCTCACCTGGACACTAAACCGTCCCCGTCCCCTAACCCTAACCCTAGCCCGAACCCTAACCCTAACCCTTCCCCGAAGCCTGACCCTCACCCGTCCCCTAATCCTAACCCGTACGCTAACGCTAACCCGCGCCCTCACACGTACGCTCCCCCTAAAGCGTTGTCGTACCCTCACATGGACCCTCAACCGTCCCCGTCCCCTAACCCTAACCCTATCCCGAACCCTAACCCTAACCCTTCCCCGAAGCCTGACCCTCACCCGTCCCCTAATCCTAACCCGTACGCTAACGCTAACCCGCGCCCTCACACGTACGCTCCCCCTAAAGCGTTGTCGTACCCTCACCTGGACCCTAAACCGTCTCCGTCCCCGAACCCTAACCCTAGCCCGAACCCTAACCCTAACCCTTCCCCGAAGCCTGACCCTCACCCGTCCCCTAATCCTAACCCGTACGCTAACGCTAACCCGCGCCCTCACACGTACGCTCCCCCTAAAGCGTTGTCATACCGTCACCTGGACCCTAAACCGTCCCCGTCCCCTAACACTAACCCTAGCCCGAACCCTAACCCTAACCCTTCCCCGAAGCCTGACCCTCACCCGTTCCCTAATCCTAACCCGTACGCTAACGCTAACCCGCGCCCTCACACGTACGCTCCCCCTAAAGCGTTGTCGTACCCTCACCTGGACCCTAAACCGTCCCCGTCCTCTAACCCTAACCCTAGCCCGAACCCTAACCCTAACACTTCCCCGAAGCCTGACCCTCACCCGTCCCCTAATCCTAACCCGTACGCTAACGCTAACCCGCGCCCTCACACGTACGCTCCCCCTAAAGCGTTGTCGTACCCTCACCTGGACCCTAAACCGTCCCCGTCCCCTAACCCTAACCCTAGCCCGTACCCTAACCCTAACCCTTCCCCGAAGCCTGACCCTCACCCGTCCCCTAATCCTAACCCGTATCCTAACGCTAACCCGTGCCCTCACACGTACGCTCCCCCTAAAGCGTTGTCATACCCTCACCTGGACCCTAAACCGTCCCCGTCCCCTAACGCTAACCCTATCCGGTACCCTAACCCTAACCCTTCCCCGAAGCCTGACCCTCACCCGTCCCCTAATCCTAACCCGTACGCTAACGCTAACCCGCGCCCTCACACGTATGCTCCCCCTAAAGCGTTGTCGTACCCTCACATGGACCCTCAACCGTCCCCGTCCCCTAACCCTAACCCAATCCCGAACCCTAACCCTAACCCTTCCCCGAAGCCTGACCCTCACCCGTCCCCTAATCCTAACCCGTACGCTAACGCTAACCCGCGCCCTCACACGTACGCTCCCCCTAAAGCATTGTCGTACCCTCACCTGTACCCTAAACCGTGTCTGTCCCCGAACCCTAACCCTAGCCCGAACCCTAACCCTAACCCTTCCCCGAAGCCTGGCCCTCACCCGTCCCCTAATCCTAACCCGTACGCTAACGCTAACCCGCGCCCTCACACGTACGCTTCTCCTAAAGCGTTGTCATACCGTCACCTGGACCCTAAACCGTCCCCGTCCCCTAACACTAACCCTAGCCCGAACCCTAACCCTAACCCTTCCCCGAAGCCTGACCCTCACCCGTCCCCTAATCCTAACCCGTACGCTAACACTAACCCGCGCCCTCACACGTACGCTCCCCCTAAAGCGTTGTCGTACCCTCACCTGGACCCTAAACCGTCCCCGTCCCCTAACCCTAACCCTAGCCCGAACCCTAACCCTAACCCTTCCCCGAAGCCTGACCCTCACCCGTCCCCTAATCCTAACCCGTACGGTAACGCTAACCCGCGCCCTCACACGTACGCTCCCCCTAAAGCGTTGTCGTACCCTCACCTGGACCCTAAACCGTCCCCATCCCCTAACCCTAACCCTAGCCCGAACCCTAACCCTAACCCTTCCCCGAAGCCTGACCCTCACCCGTCCCCTAATCCTAACCCGTACGCTAACGCTAACCCGCGCCCTCACACGTACGCTCCCCCTAAAGCGTTGTCGTACCCTCACCTGGACCCTAAACCGTCCCCGTCCCCTAACCCTAACCCTAGCCCGAACCCTAACCCTAACCCTTCCCCGAAGCCTGACCCTCACCCGTCCCCTAATCCTAACCCGTACGCTAACGCTACCCCGCGCCCTCACACGTACGCTCCCACTAAAGCGTTGTCGTACCCTCACCTGGACCCTAAACCGTCCCCGTCCCCTAACCCTAACCCTAGCCCGAACCCTAACCCTAACCCTTCCCCGAAGCCTGACCCTCACCCGTCCCCTAATCCTAACCCGTACGCTAACGCAAACCCGCACCCTCACACGTACGCTCCCCCTAAAGCGTTGTCGTACCCTCACCTGGACCCTAAACCGTCCCCGTCCCCTAACCTTTACCCTAGCCCGAACCCTAACCCTAACCCTTCCCCGAAGCCTGACACTCACCCGTCCCCTAATCCTAACCCGTACGCTAACGCGAACCCGCGCCCTCACACGTACGCTCCCCCTAAAGCGTTGTCGTACTCTCACCTGGACCCTAAACCGTCCCCGTCCCCTAACCCTAACCCTAGCCCGAACCCTAACCCTAACCCTTCCCCGAAGCCTGACCCTCACCCGTCCCCTAATCCTAACCCGTACGCTAACACTAACCCGCGCCCTCACACGTACGCTCCCACTAAAGTGTTGTCGTACCCTCACCTGGACCCTAAACCGTCCCCGTCCCCTAACCCTAACCCTAGCCCGAACCCTAACCCTAACCCTTCCCCGAAGCCTGACCCTCACCCGTCCCCTAATCCTAACCCATACGGTAACGCTAACCCACGCCCTCACACGTACGCTCCCCCTAAAGCGTTGTCGTACCCTCACCTGGACTCTAAACCGTCCCCATCCCCTAACCGTAACCCTAGCCCGAACCCTAACCCTAACCCTTCCCCGAAGCCTGACACTCACCCGTCCCCTAATCCTAACCCATACGCTAACGCTAACCCGCGCCCTCACACGTACGCTACCCCTAAAGCATTGTCGTACCCTCACCTGGATCCTAAACCGTCCCCGTCCCCTAACCCTAACCCTAGCCCGAACCCTAACCCTCAGCCTTCCCCGAAGCCTGACCCTCACCCGTCCCCTAATCCTAACCCGTACGCTAACGCTACCCCGCGCCCTGACATGTGCGCTCCCACTAAAGCGTTGTCATACCCTCACCTGGACCCTAAACCGTCCCCGTCCCCTAACCCTAACCCTAGCCCGAACCCTAACCCTAACCCTTCCCCGAAGCCTGAACCTCACCCGTCCCCTAATCCTAACCCGTACGCTAACGCTAACCCGCGCCCTCACACGTACGCTCCCCCTAAAGCATTGTCGTACCCTCACCTGGACCCTAAACCGTCCCCGTCCCCTAACCCTAACCCTAGCCCGAACCCTAACCCTAACACTTCCCCGAAGCCTGACCCTCACCCGTCCCCTAATCCTAACCTGTACACTAACGCTAACCCGCACCCTCACACGTACGCTCCCCATAAAGCGTTGTCGTACCCTCACCTGGAACCTAAACCGTCCCCGTCCCCTAACCCTAACCCTAGCCCGAACCCTAACCCTAACACTTCCCCGAAGCCTGACCCTCACCCGTCCCCTAACCCTAACCCGTACGCTAACGCTAACCCGCGCCCTCACATGTACGCTCCCTCTAAAGCGTTGTCGTACCCTCACCTGGACCCTAAACCGTCCCCGTCCCCTAACCCTAACTCTAGCCCGAACCCTAACCCTAACCCTTTCCGAAGCCTGACCCTCACCCGTCCCCTAATCCTAACCCGTACGCTAACGCTAACCCGCGCCCTCACACGTACGCTCCCCCTAAAGCGTTGTCGTACCCTCACCTGGACCCTAAACCGTCCCCGTCCCCTAACCCTAACCCTAGCCCGAACCCTAACCCTAAGCCTTCCCCGAAGCCTGACCCTCACCCGTCCCCTAATCCTAACCCGTACGCTAACGCTAACCGGCGCCCTCACACGTACGCTCCCCCTAAAGCGTTGAACCCTCACCTGGACCCTAAACCGTCCCCGTCCCCTAACCCTAACCCTAGCCCGAACCCTAACCCTAACCCTTCCCCGAAGCCTGACCCTCACCCGTCCCCTAATCCTAACCCGTACGTTAATGCTAACCCGCACCCTCACACGTACGCTCCCCCTAAAGCGTTGTTGTACCCTCACCTGGACCCTAAACCGTCCCCGTCCCCAAACCCTAACCCTAGCCCGAACCCTAACCCTAACCCTTCCCCGAAGCCTGACCCTCACCCGTCCCCTAATCCTAACCCGTACGCTAACGCTAACCCGCGCCCTCACACGTACGCTCCCCCTAAAGCGTTGTCGTACCCTCACCTGGACCCTAAACCGTCCCCGTCCCCTAACCCTAACCCTAGCCCGAACCCTAACCCTAAGCCTTCGCCGAAGCCTGACCCTCACCCGTCCCCTAATCCTAACCCGTACGCTAACGCTAACCGGCGCCCTCACACGTACGCTCCCCCTAAAGCGTTGTCGTACCCTCACCTGGACCCTAAACCGTCCCCGTCCCCTAACCCTAACCCTAGCCCGAACCCTAACCCTAACCCTTCCCCGAAGCCTGACCCTCACCCGTCCCCTAATCCTAACCCGTACGCTAACGCTAACCCGCGCCCTCACACGTACGCTCCCCCTAAAGCGTTGTCGTAACCTCACCTGGACCCTAAACCGTCCCCGTCCCCTAACCCTAACCCTAGCCCGAACCCTAACCCTAACCCTTCCCCGAAGCCTGACACTCACCCGTTCCCTAATCCTAACCCGTACGCTAACGCTAACCCGCGCCCTCACACGTACGCTCCCCCTAAAGCGTTGTCGTACCCTCACCCGGACCCTAAACCGTCCCCGTCCCCTAACCCTAACCCTAGCCCGAACCCTAAGCCTCAGCCTTCCCCGAAGCCTGACCCTCACCCGTCCCCTAATCCTAACCCGTACGCTAACGCTAACCCGCGCCCTCACACGTACGCTCCCCCTAAAGCGTTGTCGTACCCTCACCTGGACCCTAAACCGTCCCCGTCCCCTAACCCTAACCGTAGCCCAAACCCTAACCCTAAGCCTTCCCTGAAGCCTGACCCTCACCCGTCCCCTAATCCTAACCCGTACGCTAACGTTAACCCGCTCCCTCACACGTACGCTCCCCCTAAAGCGTTGTCGTACCCTCACCTGGACCCTAAACCGTCCCCGTCCCCGAACCCTAACCATAGCCCGAACCCTAACCCTAACCCTTCCCCGAAGCCTGACCCTCACCCGTCCCCTAATCCTAACCCGTACGCTAACGCTAACCCGCGCCCTCACACGTACGCTCCCCCTAAAGCGTTGTCGTACCCTCACCTGGACCCTAAACCGTCCCCGTCCCCTAACCCTAACCCTAGCCCGAACCCTAACCCTCAGCCTTCCCCGAAGCCTGACCCTCACCCGTCCCCTAATCCTAACCCGTACGCTAACACTAACCCGCGCCCTCACACATACCCTTCCCCTAAAGCGTTGTCGTACCCTCACCTGGACCCTAAACCGTCCCCGTCCCCTAACCCTAACCCTAGCCCGAACCCTAACCCTAACCCTTCCCCGAAGCCTGACCCTCACCCGTCCCCTAATCCTAACCCGTATGCTAACGTTAACCCGCGCCCTCACACGTACGCTCCCCCTAAAGCGTTGTCGTACCCTCACCTGGACCCTAAACCGTCCCCGTACCCTAACCCTAACCCTAGCCCGAACCCTAACCCTAACCCTTCCCCGAAGCCAGACCCTCACCCGTCCCCTAATCCTAACCCGTACGCTAACGCTAACCCGCGCCCTCACACGTACGCTCCCCCTAAAGCGTTGTCGTACCCTCACCTGGACCCTAAACCCTCCCCGTCCCCTAACCCTAACCCTAGCCCGAACCCTAACCCTAACCCTTCCCTGAAGCCTGACCCTCACCCGTCCCCTAATCGTAACCCGTACGCTAACGCTAACCCGCGCCCTCACACATACGCTCCCCCTAAAGCGTTGTCATACCTTCACCTGGACCCTAAACCGTCCCCGTCCCCTAACCCTAACCCTATCGCTAACCCTAACCCTAACCCTTCCCCGAAGCCTGACCCTCACCCGTCCCCTAATCCTAACCCGTACGCTAACGCTAACCCGCACCCTCACACGTACGCTCCCCCTAAAGCGTTGTCGTACGCTCACCTGGACCCTAAACCGTCCCCGTCCCCTAACCCTAACCCTAGCCCGAACCCTAACCCTAACCCTTCCCCGAAGCCTGACCCTCACCCGTCCCCTAATCCTATCCCGTACGCTAACGCTAACCCGCGCCCTCACACGTACGCTCCCCCTAAAGCGTTGTCGTACCCTCACCTGGACCCTAAACCGTCCCCGTCCCCTAACACTAACCCTAGCCCGAACCCTAACCCTAACTCTTCCCCGAAGCCTGAGCCTCACCCGTCCCCTAATCCTAACCCGTACGCTAACGCTAATCCGCGCCCTCACACGTACACTCCCCCTAAAGCGTTGTCGTACCCTCACCTGGACCGTAAATCGTCCCCGTCCCCTAACCCTAACCCTAGCCCGAACCCTAACCCTAACCCTTCCCTGAAGCCTGACCCTCACCCGTCCCCTAATCCTAACCCGTACGCTAACACTAACCCGCGCCCTCACACGTACGCTCCCCCTAAAGCGTTGTCGTACCCTCACCTGGACCCTAAACCGTCCCCGTCCCCTAACCCTAACCCTAGCCCGAACCCTAACCCTAACCCTTCCCCGAAGCCTGACCCTCACCCGTCGCCTAATCCTAACCCGTACGCTAACGCTAACCCGCGCCCTCACACGTACGCTCCCCCTAAAGCGTTGTCGTACCCTCACCTGGACCCTAAAGCGTCCCCATCCCCTAACCCTAACCCTAGCCCGAACCCTAACCCTAACCCTTCCCCGAAGCCTGACTCTCACCCGTCCCCTAATCCTAACCCGTACGCTAACGCTAACCCGCGCCCTCACACGTACGCTACCACTAAAGCGTTGTCGTACCCTCACCTGGACCCTAAACCGTCCCCGTCCCCTAACCCTAACCCTAGCCCGTACCCTAACCCTAACCCTTCCCCGAAGCCTGACCCTCACCCGTCCCCTAATCCTAACCCGTACGCTAACGCTACCCCCCGCCCTCACACGTACGCTCCCACTAAAGCGTTGTCGTACCCTCACCTGGACCCTAAACCGTCCCCGTCCCCTAACCCTAACCCTAGCCCGAACCCTAACCGTAACCCTTCCCCGAAGCCTGACCCTCACCCGTCCCCTAATCCTAACCCGTACGCTAACGCTAACCCGCGCCCTCACACGTACGCTCCTCCTAAAGCGTTGTCGTACCCTCACGTGGACCCTAAACCGTCCCTGTCCCCTAACCCTAACCCTAGCCCGAACCCTAACCCTAACCCTTCCCCGAAGCCTGACCCTCACCCGTCCCCTAATCCTAACCCGTACGCTAACGCTAACCCGCGCCCTCACACGTACGCTCCCCCTAAAGCGTTGTCGTACCCTCACCTGGACCCTAAACCGTCCCCGTCCCCTAACCCTAACCCTAGCCCGAACCCTAACCCTAACCCTTCCCCGAAGCCTGACCCTCAACCGTCCCCTAATCCTAACCCGTACGCTAACGCTAACCCGCACCCTCACTCGTACGCTCCTCCTAAAGCGTTGTCGTACCCTCACCTGGGCCCTAAACCGTCCCCGTCCCCTAACCCTAACCCTAGCCCGAACCCTAACCCTAAACCTTCCCCGAAGCCTGACCCTCACCCGTCCCCTAATCCTAACCCGTACACTAACGCTAACCCGCGCCCTCACACGTACGCTCCCCCTAAAGCGTTGTCGTACCCTCACCTGGACCCTAAACCGTCCCCGTCCCCTAACCCTAACCCTAGCCCGAACCCTAACACTAACCCTTCCCCGAAGCCTGACCCTCACCCGTCCCCTAATCTTAACCCGTACGCTAACGCTAACCCGCGCCCTCACACGTACGCTCCCCCTAAAGCGTTGTCGTACCCTCACCTGGACCCTAAACTGTCCCCGTCCCCTAACCCTAACCCTAGCCCGAACCCTAACCCTAACCCTTCCCCGAAGCCTGACCCTCACCCATCCCCTAATCCTAACCCGTACGCTAACGCTAACCCGCGCTCTCACACGTACGCTCCCCCTAAAGCGTTGTCGTACCCTCACCTGGACCCTAAACCGTCCCCGTCCCCTAACCCTAACCCTAGCCCGAACCCTAACCCTAACCCTTCCCCGAAGCCTGACCCTCACTCGTCCCCTAAACCTAACCCGTACGCTAACGCTAACCCGCGCCCTCACACGTACGCTCCCCCTAAAGCGTTGTCGTAACCTCACCTGGACCCTAAACCGTCCCCGTCCCCTAACCCTAACCCTAGCCCGAACCCTAACCCTAACCCTTCCCCGAAGCCTGACCCTCACCCGTCCCCTAATCCTAACCCGTACGCTAACGCTAACCCGCACCCTCACACGTACACTCCCCCTAAAGCGTTGTCATACCCTCACCTGGACCCTAAACCGTCCCCGTCCCCTAACCCTAACCCTAGCCCGAACCCTAACCCTAACCCTTCCCCGAAGCCTGACCCTCACCCGTCCCCTAATCCTAACCCGTACGCTAACGCTAAGCCGCGCCCTCACACGTACGCTCCCCCTAAAGCGTTGTCGTACCCTCACCTGGACCCTAAACCGTCCCCGTCCTCTAACCCTAACCCTAGCCCGAACCCTAACCCTAACACTTCCCCGAAGCCTTACCCTCACCCGTCCCCTAATCCTAACCCGTACGCTAACGCTAACCCGCGCCCTCACACGTACGCTCCCCCTAAAGCGTTGTCGTACCCTCACCTGGACCCTAAACCGTCCCCGTCCCTTAACCCTAACCCTAGCCCGAACACTAACCCTAACCCTTCCCCGAAGCCTGACCCTCACCCGTCCCCTAATCCTAACCCGTACGCTAATGCTAACCCGCGCCCTCACACGTACGCTCCCCCTAAAGCGTTGTCATACCCTCACCTGGACCCTAAACCGTCCCCGTCCCCTAACCCTAACCCTATCCGGAACCCTAACCCTAACCCTTCCCCGAAGCCTGACCCTCACCCGTCCCCTAATCCTATCCCGTACGCTAACGCTAACCCGCGCCCTCACACGTACGCTCCCCCTAAAGCGTTGTCGTACCCTCACCTGGACCCTAAACCGTCCCCGTCCCCTAACCCTAACCCTAGCCCGAACCCTAACCCTAACCCTTCCCCGAAGCCTGACCCTCACCCGTCCCCTAATCCTAACCCGTACGCTAACGCTAATCCGCGCCCTCACACGTACGCTCCCCCTAAAGCGTTGTCGTACCCTCACCTGGACCCTAAATCGTCCCCGTCCCCTAACCCTAACCCTAGCCCGAACCCTAACCCTAACCCTTCCCTGAAGCCTGACCCTCACCCGTCCCCTAATCCTAACCCGTACGCTAACACTAACCCGCGCCCTCACACGTACGCTCCCCCTAAAGCGTTGTCGTACCCTCACCTGGACCCTAAACTGTCCCCGTCCCCTAACCCTAACCGTTCCCCGAAGCCTGACCCTCAACCGTCCCCTAATCCTAACCCGTACGCTAATGCTAACCCGCGCCCTCACACGTACGCTCCTCCTAAAGCGTTGTCGTACCCTCACCTGGACCCTAAACCGTCCCCGTCCCCTAATCCTAACCCTAGCCCGAACCCTAACCCTAAACCTTCCCCGAAGCCTGACCCTCACCCGTACCCTAATCCTAAATCGTACGCTAAGGCTAACCCGCGCTCTCACACGTAGGCAACCCTTAAAGTGTTGTCGTACCCGCACCTGGACCCTAAACCGTCCCCGTCCTCTAACCCTAACCCTATCCCAAACCCTAACCCTAACCCTTCCCCGAAGCCTGACCCTCACCTGTCCCCTAATCCTAACCCGTACGCTAACGCTAACCTGCGCCCTCACACGTACGCTCCCCCAAAGCGTTGTCGTACCCTCACCTGGACCCTAAACAGTCCCTGTCCCCTAACCCTAACCCTAGCCCGAACCCTAACCCTAACCCTTCCCCGAAGCCTGACCCTCACCCGTACCCTAATCCTAAATCGTACGCTAAGGCTAACCCGCGCCCTCACACGTAGGCAACCCTTAAAGTGTTGTCGTACCCTCACCTGGACCCTAAACCGTCCCCGTCCCCGTCCCCTAACCCTATCCCAAACCCTAACCCTAACCCCTCCCCGAAGCCTGACCCTAAACCGTCCCCGTCCCCTAACCCTAACCCTAGCCCGAACCCTAACCCTTACCCTTCCCCGAAGCCTGACCCTCACCCGTCCCCTAATCCTAACCCGTACGCTAACGCTAACCCGCGCCCTCACACGTACGCTCCCCCTAAAGCGTTGTCGTACCCTCACCTGGACCCTAAACCGTCCCCGTCCCCTAACCCTAACCCTAGCCCGAACCCTAACCCTAACCCTTCCCCGAAGCCTGACCCTCACCTGTCCCCTAATACTAAATCGTACGCTAAGGCTAACCCGCGCCGTCACACGTAGGCAACCCTTAAAGCGTTGTCGTACCCTCACCTGGACCCTAAACCGTCCCCGTCCCCTAACCCTAACCATATCCCGAACCCTAACCCTAACCCTTCCCCGAAGCCTGACACTCACCCGTCCCCTAATCCTAACCCGTACGCTAACGCTAACCCGCGCCCTCACACGTACGCTCCCCCTAAAGCGTTGTCGTACCCTCACCTGGACCCTAAACCGTCCCCGTTCTCTAACCCTAACCCTAGCCCGAACCCTAACCCTAACACTTCCCCGAAGCCTTACCCTCACCCGTCCCCTAATCCTAACCCGTACGCTAACGCTAACCCGCGCCCTCACACGTACGCTCCCCCTAAAGCGTTGTCGTACCCTCACCTGGACCCTAAACCGTCCCCGTCCCCTAACCCAACCCTAGCCCGAACCCTAACCCTAACCCTTCCCCGAAGCCTGACCCTCACCCGTCCCCTAATCCTAACCCGTACGCTAACGCTACCCCGCGCCCTGACATGTACGCTCCCACTAAAGCGTTGTCGTACCCTGACCTGGACCCTAAACCGTCCCCGTCCCCTAACCCTAACCCTAGCCCGAACCCTAACCCTAAACCTTCCCCGAAGCCTGACCCTCACCCGTCCCCTAATCCTAACCCGTACGCTAACGCTAACCCGCGCCCTCACACGTACGCTCCCCCTAAAGCGTTGTCGTACCCTCACCTGGACCCTAAACCGTCCCCGTCCCCTAACCCTAACCCTAGCCCGAACCCTAACCCTAACCCTTCCCCGAAGCCTGACCCTCAACCGTCCCCTAATCCTAACCCGTACGCTAACGCTAACCCGCGCCCTCACACGTACGCTCCCCCTAAAGCGTTGTCGTACCCTCACCTGGACCCTAAACCGTCCCCGTCCCCTAACCCTAACCCTAGCCCGAACCCTAACCCTAACCCTTCCCCGAAGCCTGACCCTCACCCGTCCCCTAATCCTAACCCGTACGCTAACGCTAACCCGCGCCCTCACACGTACGCTCCCCCAAAGCGTTGTCGTACCCTCACCTGGACCCTAAACCGTCCCTGTCCCCTAACCCTAACCGTAGCCCGAACCCTAACCCTCAGCCTTCCCCGAAGCCTGACCCTCACCCGTCCCCTAATCCTAACCCGTACGCTAACGCTAACCCGCGCCCTCACACGTACGCTCCCCCAAAGCGTTGTCATACCCTCACCTGGACCCTAAACCGTCCCCGTCCCCTAACCCTAACCCTAGCTCGAACCCTAACCCTAACCCTTCCCCGAAGCCTGACCCTCACCCGTCCCCTAATCCTAACCCGTACGCTAACGCTAACCCGCGCCCTCACACGTACGCTCCCCCTAAAGCGTTGTCGTACCCTCACCTGGACCCTAAACCGTCCCCGTCCCCTAACCCTAACCCTAGCCCGAACCCTAACCCTAACCCTTCCCCGAAGCCTGACCCTCACCCGTCCCCTAATCCTAACCCGTACGGTAACGCTAACCCGCGCCCTCACACGTACGCTCCCCCTAAAGCGTTGTCGTACCCTCACCTGGACCCTAAACCGTCCCCATCCCCTAACCCTAACCCTAGCCCGAACCCTAACCCTAACACTTCCCCGAAGCCTGACCCTCACCCGTCCTCTAATCCTAACCCGTACGCTAACGCTAACCTGCGCCCTCACACGTACGCTCCCCCTAAAGCGTTGTCGTACCCTCACCTGGACCCTAAACTGTCTCCGTCCCCGAACACTAACCCTAGCCGGAACCCTAACCCTAACCCTTCCCCGAAGCCTGACCCTCACCCGTCCCCTAATCCTAACCCGTACGCTAACGCTAACCCGCGCCGTCACACGTACGCTCCCCCTAAAGCGTTGTCATACCGTCACCTGGACCCTAAACCGTCCCCGTCCCCTAACACTAACCCTAGCCCGAACCCTAACCCTAACACTTCCCCGAAGCCTGACCCTCACCCGTCCCCTAATCCTAAACCGTACGCTAACGCTAACCCGCGCCCTCACACATACGTTCCCCCTAAAGCGTTGTCGTACCCTCACCTGGACCCTAAACGGTACTCGTCCCCTAACCCTAACCCTAGCCCGAAACCTAACCCTAACCCTTCCCCGAAGCCTGACCCTCACCCGTCCCGTAATCCTATCCCGTACGCTAACGCTAACCCGCGCCCTCACACGTACGCTCCCCCTAAAGCGTTGTCGTACCCTCACCTGGACCCTAAACCGTCCCCGTCCCATAACCCTAACCCTAGCCCGAACCCTAACCCTAACACTTCCCCGAAGCCTGACCCTCACCCGTCCCCTAATCCTAACCCGTACGCTAACGCTAATCCGCGCCCTCACACGTACGCTCCCCCTAAAGCGTTGTCGTACCCTCACCTGGACCCTAAATCGTCCCCGTCCCCTAACCCTAACCCTAGCCCGTACCCTAACCCTAACCCTTCCCCGAAGCCTGACCCTCACCCGTCCCCTAATCCTAACCCGTACGCTAACACTAATCCGCGCCCTCACACGTACGCTCCCCCTAAAGCGTTGTCGTACCCTCACCTGGACCCTAAACCGTCCCCGTCCCCTAACCCTAACCCTAGCCCGAACCCTAACCCTAACCCTTCCCCGAAGCCTGACCCTCACCCGTCCCCTAATCCTAACCCGTACGGTAACGCTAACCCGCGCCCTCACACGTACGCTCCCCCTAAAGCGTTGTCGTACCCTCACCTGGACCCTAAACCGTCCCCATCCCCTAACCCTAACCCTAGCCCGAACCCTAACCCTAACCCTTCCCCGAAGCCTGACCCTCACCCGTCCCCTAATCCTAACCCGTACGCTAACGCTAACCCGCGCCCTCACACGTACGCTCCCCCTAAAGCGTTGTCGTACCCTCACCTGGACCCTAAACCGTTCCCGTCCCCTAACCCTAACCCTAGCCCGAACCCTAACCCTAACCCTTCCCCGAAGCCTGACCCTCACCCGTCCCCTAATCCTAACCCGTACGCTAACGCTAACCCGTGCCCTCACACGTACGCTCCCCCTAAAGCGTTGTCGTACCCTCACCTGGACCCTAAACCGTCCCCGTCCCCTAACCCTAACCCTAGCCCGAACCCTAACCCTAACCCTTCCCCGAAGCCTGACCCTCACCCGTCCCCTAAACTTAACCCGTACGCTAACGCTAAGCCGCGCCCTCACACGTACGCTCCCCCTAAAGCGTTGTCGTACCCTCACCTGGACCCTAAACCGTCCCCGTCCCCTAACCCTAACCCTAGACCGAACCCTAACCCTAACCCTTCCCCGAAGCCTGACCCTCACCCGTCCCCTAATCCTATCCCGTACCCTAACGCTAACCCATGCCCTCACACGTGCGCTCCCCCTAAAGCGTTGTCGTACCCTCACCTGGACCCTAAACCGTCCCCGTCCCCTAACCCTAGCCCTAGCCCGAACCCTAACCCTAACCCTTCCCCGAAGCCTGACCCTCACCCGTCCCCTAATCCTAAACCGTACGCTAACGCTAACCCGCACCCTCACACGTACGCTCCCCCTAAAGCGTTGTCGTACCCTCACCTGGACCCTAAACCGTCCCCGTCCCCTAACCCTAACCCTATCCCGAACCCTAACCCTAACACTTCCCCGAAGCCTGACCCTCACCCGTCCCCTAATCCTAACCCGTACGCTAACGCTAACCCGCGCCCTCACACGTACGCTCCCCCTAAAGCGTTGTCGTACCCTCATCTGGACCCTAAACCGTCTCCGTCCCCGAACCCTAACCCTAGCCCGAACCCTAACCCTAACCCTTCCCCGAAGCCTGACCCTCACCCGTCCCCTAATCCTAACCCGTACGCTAACGCTAACCCGCGCCCTCACACGTACGCTCCCCCTAAAGCGTTGTCGTACCCTCACCTGGACCCTAAACCGTCCCCGTCCTCTAACCCTAACCCTAGCCCGAACCCTAACCCTAACACTTCCCCGAAGCCTTACCCTCACCCGTCCCCTAATCCTAACCCGTACGCTAACGCGAACCCGTGCCCTCACACGTACGCTCCCCCTAAAGCGTTGTCGTACCCTCACCTGGACCCTAAACCGTCCCCGTCCCCTAACCCTAACCCTAGCCCGAACCCTAACCCTAACCCTTCCCCGAAGCCTGACCCTCACCCGTCCCCTAATCCTAACCCGTACGCTAATGCTAACCCGCGCCCTCACACGTACGCTCCCCCTAAAGCGTTGTCATACCCTCACCTGGACCCTAAACCGTCCCCGTCCCCTAACCCTAACCCTATCCGGAACCCTAACCCTAACCCTTCCCCGAAGCCTGACCCTCACCCGTCCCCTAATCCTAACCCGTACGCTAACGCTAACCCGCGCCCTCACACGTACGCTCCCCCTAAAGCGTTGTCGTACCCTCACATGGACCCTCAACCGTCCCCGTCCCCTAACCCTAACCCTATCCCGAACCCTAACCCTAACCCTTCCCCGAAGCCTGACCCTCACCCGTCCCCTAATCCTAACCCGTACGCTAACGCTAACCCGCGCCCTCACACGTACGCTCCCCCTAAAGCGTTGTCGTACCCTCACCTGGACCCTAAACCGTCTCCGTCCCCGAACCCTAACCCTAGCCCGAACCCTAACCCTAACCCTTCCCCGAAGCCTGACCCTCACCCGTCCCCTAAACCTAACACGTACGCTAACGCTAACCCGCGCCCTCACACGTACACTCCCCCTAAAGCGTTGTCATACCGTCACCTGGACCCTAAACCGTCCCCGTCCCCTAACACTAACCCTAGCCCGAACCCTAACCCTAACCCTTCCCCGAAGCCTGACCCTCACCCGTTCCCTAATCCTAACCCGTACGCTAACGCTAACCCGCGCCCTCACACGTACGCTCCCCCTAAAGCGTTGTCGTACCCTCACCTGGACCCTAAACCGTCCCCGTCCTCTAACCCTAACCCTAGCCCGAACCCTAACCCTAACACTTCCCCGAAGCCTTACCCTCACCCGTCCCCTAATCCTAACCCGTACGCTAACGCTAACCCGCGCCCTCACACGTACGCTCCCCCTAAAGCGTTGTCGTACCCTCACCTGGACCCTAAACCGTCCCCGTCCCCTAACCCTAACCCTAGCCCGAACCCTAACCCTAACCCTTCCCCGAAGCCTGACCCTCACCTGTCCCCTAATACTAAATCGTACGCTAAGGCTAACCCGCGCCGTCACACGTAGGCAACCCTTAAAGCGTTGTCGTACCCTCACCTGGACCCTAAACCGTCCCCGTCCCCTAACCCTAACCCTATCCCGAACCCTAACCCTAACACTTCCCCGAAGCCTGACACTCACCCGTCCCCTAATCCTAACCCGTACGCTAACGCTAACCCGCGCCCTCACACGTACGCTCCCCCTAAAGCGTTGTCGTACCCTCACCTGGACCCTAAACCGTCCCCGTCCTCTAAGCCTAACCCTAGCCCGAACCCTAACCCTAACACTTCCCCGAAGCCTTACCCTCACCCGTCCCCTAATCCTAACCCGTACGCTAACGCTAACCCGCGCCCTCACACGTACGCTCCCCCTAAAGCGTTGTCGTACCCTCACCTGGACCCTAAACCGTCCCCGTCCCCTAACCCTAGCCCTAGCCCGAACCCTAACCCTAACCCTTCCCCGAAGCCTGACCCTCACCCGTCCCCTAATCCTAAACCGTACGCTAACGCTAACCCGCACCCTCACACGTACGCTCCCCCTAAAGCGTTGTCGTACCCTCACCTGGACCCTAAACCGTCCCCGTCCCCTAACCCTAACCCTATCCCGAACCCTAACCCTAACACTTCCCCGAAGCCTGACCCTCACCCGTCCCCTAATCCTAACCCGTACGCTAACGCTAACCCGCGCCCTCACACGTACGCTCCCCCTAAAGCGTTGTCGTACCCTCATCTGGACCCTAAACCGTCTCCGTCCCCGAACCCTAACCCTAGCCCGAACCCTAACCCTAACCCTTCCCCGAAGCCTGACCCTCACCCGTCCCCTAATCCTAACCCGTACGCTAACGCTAACCCGCGCCCTCACACGTACGCTCCCCCTAAAGCGTTGTCGTACCCTCACCTGGACCCTAAACCGTCCCCGTCCTCTAACCCTAACCCTAGCCCGAACCCTAACCCTAACACTTCCCCGAAGCCTTACCCTCACCCGTCCCCTAATCCTAACCCGTACGCTAACGCGAACCCGTGCCCTCACACGTACGCTCCCCCTAAAGCGTTGTCGTACCCTCACCTGGACCCTAAACCGTCCCCGTCCCCTAACCCTAACCCTAGCCCGAACCCTAACCCTAACCCTTCCCCGAAGCCTGACCCTCACCCGTCCCCTAATCCTAACCCGTACGCTAATGCTAACCCGCGCCCTCACACGTACGCTCCCCCTAAAGCGTTGTCATACCCTCACCTGGACCCTAAACCGTCCCCGTCCCCTAACCCTAACCCTATCCGGAACCCTAACCCTAACCCTTCCCCGAAGCCTGACCCTCACCCGTCCCCTAATCCTAACCCGTACGCTAACGCTAACCCGCGCCCTCACACGTACGCTCCCCCTAAAGCGTTGTCGTACCCTCACATGGACCCTCAACCGTCCCCGTCCCCTAACCCTAACCCTATCCCGAACCCTAACCCTAACCCTTCCCCGAAGCCTGACCCTCACCCGTCCCCTAATCCTAACCCGTACGCTAACGCTAACCCGCGCCCTCACACGTACGCTCCCCCTAAAGCGTTGTCGTACCCTCACCTGGACCCTAAACCGTCTCCGTCCCCGAACCCTAACCCTAGCCCGAACCCTAACCCTAACCCTTCCCCGAAGCCTGACCCTCACCCGTCCCCTAAACCTAACACGTACGCTAACGCTAACCCGCGCCCTCACACGTACGCTCCCCCTAAAGCGTTGTCATACCGTCACCTGGACCCTAAACCGTCCCCGTCCCCTAACACTAACCCTAGCCCGAACCCTAACCCTAACCCTTCCCCGAAGCCTGACCCTCACCCGTTCCCTAATCCTAACCCGTACGCTAACGCTAACCCGCGCCCTCACACGTACGCTCCCCCTAAAGCGTTGTCGTACCCTCACCTGGACCCTAAACCGTCCCCGTCCTCTAACCCTAACCCTAGCCCGAACCCTAACCCTAACACTTCCCCGAAGCCTTACCCTCACCCGTCCCCTAATCCTAACCCGTACGCTAACGCTAACCCGCGCCCTCACACGTACGCTCCCCCTAAAGCGTTGTCGTACCCTCACCTGGACCCTAAACCGTCCCCGTCCCCTAACCCTAACCCTAGCCCGAACCCTAACCCTAACCCTTCCCCGAAGCCTGACCCTCACCTGTCCCCTAATACTAAATCGTACGCTAAGGCTAACCCGCGCCGTCACACGTAGGCAACCCTTAAAGCGTTGTCGTACCCTCACCTGGACCCTAAACCGTCCCCGTCCCCTAACCCTAACCCTATCCCGAACCCTAACCCTAACACTTCCCCGAAGCCTGACACTCACCCGTCCCCTAATCCTAACCCGTACGCTAACGCTAACCCGCGCCCTCACACGTACGCTCCCCCTAAAGCGTTGTCGTACCCTCACCTGGACCCTAAACCGTCCCCGTCCTCTAAGCCTAACCCTAGCCCGAACCCTAACCCTAACACTTCCCCGAAGCCTTACCCTCACCCGTCCCCTAATCCTAACCCGTACGCTAACGCTAACCCGCGCCCTCACACGTACGCTCCCCCTAAAGCGTTGTCGTACCCTCACCTGGACCCTAAACCGTCCCCGTCCCTTAACCCTAACCCTAGCCCGAACCCTAACCCTAACCCTTCCCCGAAGCCTGACCCTCACCCGTCCCCTAATCCTAACCCGTACGCTAATGCTAACCCGCGCCCTCACACGTACGCTCCCCCTAAAGCGTTGTCATACCCTCACCTGGACCCTAAACCGTCCCCGTCCCCTAACCCTAACCCTATCCGGAACCCTAACCCTAACCCTTCCCCGAAGCCTGACCCTCACCCGTCCCCTAATCCTAACCCGTACGCTAACGCTAACCCGCGCCCTCACACGTACACTCCCCCTAAAGCGTTGTCGTACCCTCACATGGACCCTCAACCGTCCCCGTCCCCTAACCCTAACCCTATCCCGAACCCTAACCCTAACACTTCCCCGAAGCCTGACCCTCACCCGTCCCCTAATCCTAACCCGTACGCTAACGCTAACCCGCGCCCTCACACGTACGCTCCCCCTAAAGCGTTGTCGTACCCTCACCTGGACCCTAAACCGTCTCCGTCCCCGAACCCTAACTCTAGCCCGAACCCTAACCCTAACCCTTCCCCGAAGCCTGACCCTCACCCGTCCCCTAATCCTAACCCGTACGCTAACGCTAACCCGCGCCCTCACACGTACGCTCCCCCTAAAGCGTTGTCGTACCCTCACCTGGACCCTAAACCGTCCCCGTCCTCTAACCCTAACCCTAGCCCGAACCCTAACCCTAACACTTCCCCGAAGCCTTACCCTCACCCGTCCCCTAATCCTAACCCGTACGCTAACGCGAACCCGTGCCCTCACACGTACGCTCCCCCTAAAGCGTTGTCGTACCCTCACCTGGACCCTAAACCGTCCCCGTCCCCTAACCCTAACCCTAGCCCGAACCCTAACCCTAACCCTTCCCCGAAGCCTGACCCTCACCCGTCCCCTAATCCTAACCCGTACGCTAACGCTAACCCGCGCCCTCACACGTACGCTCCCCCTAAAGCGTTGTCGTACCCTCACATGGACCCTCAACCGTCCCCGTCCCCTAACCCTAACCCTAGCCCGAACCCTAACCCTAACCCTTCCCCGAAGCCTGACCCTCACCCGTCCCCTAATCCTAACCCGTACGCTAACGCTAACCCGCGCCCTCACACGTACGCTCCCCCTAAAGCGTTGTCGTACCCTCACCTGGACCCTAAACCGTCTCCGTCCCCGAACCCTAACCCTAGCCCGAACCCTAACCCTAACCCTTCCCCGAAGCCTGACCCTCACCTGTCCCCTAATCCTAACCCGTACGCTAACGCTAACCCGCGCCCTCACACGTACGCTCCCCCTAAAGCGTTGTCATACCGTCACCTGGACCCTAAACCGTCCCCGTCCTCTAACACTCACCCTAGCCCGAACCCTAACCCTAACCCTTCCCCGAAGCGTGACCCTCACCCGTTCCCTACTCCTAACCCGTACGCTAACGCTAACCCGCGCCCTCACACGTACGCTCCCCCTAAAGCGTTGTCGTACCCTCACCTGGACCCTAAACCGTCCCCGTCCTCTAACCCTAACCCTAGCCCGAACCCTAACCCTAACACTTCCCCGAAGCCTGACCCTCACCCGTCCCCTAATCCTAACCCGTACGCTAACGCTAACCCGCGCCCTCACACGTACGCTCCCCCTAAAGCGTTGTCGTACCCTCACCTGGACCCTAAACCGTCCCCGTCCCTTAACCCTAACCCTAGCCCGAACCCTAACCCTAACCCTTCCCCGAAGCCTGACCCTCACCCGTCCCCTAATCCTAACCCGTACGCTAATGCTAACCCGCGCCCTCACACGTACGCTCCCCCTAAAGCGTTGTCATAAAATCACCTGGACCCTAAACCGTCCCCGTCCCCTAACCCTAACCCTAGCCCGAACCCTAACCCTAACCCTTCCCCGAAGCCTGACCCTCACCCGTCCCCTAATCCTAACCCGTACGCTAACGCTAACCCGCGCCCTCACACGTACGCTCCCCCTAAAGCGTTGTCGTACCCTCACCTGGACCCTAAACCGTCCCCGTCCTCTAACCCTAACCCTAGCCCGAACCCTAACCCTAACACTTCCCCGAAGCCTTACTCGCACCCGTCCCCTAATCCTAACCCGTACGCTAACGCGAACCCGCGCCCTCACACGTACGCTCCCCCTAAAGCGTTGTCGTACCCTCACCTGGACACTAAACCGTCCCCGTCCCCTAACCCTAACCCTAGCCCGAACCCTAACCCTAACCCTTCCCCGAAGCCTGACCCTCACCCGTCCCCTAATCCTAACCCGTACGCTAACGCTAACCCGCGCCCTCACACGTACGCTCCCCCTAAAGCGTTGTCGTACCCTCACATGGACCCTCAACCGTCCCCGTCCCCTAACCCTAACCCTATCCCGAACCCTAACCCTAACCCTTCCCCGAAGCCTGACACTCACCCGTCCCCTAATCCTAACCCGTACGCTAACGCTAACCCGCGCCCTCACACGTACGCTCCCCCTAAAGCGTTGTCGTACCCTCACCTGGACCCTAAACCGTCTCCGTCCCCGAACCCTAACCCTAGCCCGAACCCTAACCCTAACCCTTCCCCGAAGCCTGACCCTCACCCGTCCCCTAATCCTAACCCGTACGCTAACGCTAACCCGCGCCCTCACACGTACGCTCCCCCTAAAGCGTTGTCATACCGTCACCTGGACCCTAAACCGTCCCCGTCCCCTAACACTAACCCTAGCCCGAACCCTAACCCTAACCCTTCCCCGAAGCCTGACCCTCACCCGTTCCCTAATCCTAACCCGTACGCTAACGCTAACCCGCGCCCTCACACGTACGCTCCCCCTAAAGCGTTGTCGTACCCTCACCTGGACCCTAAACCGTCCCCGTCCTCTAACCCTAACCCTAGCCCGAACCCTAACCCTAACACTTCCCCGAAGCCTGACCCTCACCCGTCCCCTAATCCTAACCCGTACGCTAACGCTAACCCGCGCCCTCACACGTACGCTCCCCCTAAAGCGTTGTCGTACCCTCACCTGGACCCTAAACCGTCCCCGTCCCCTAACCCTAACCCTAGCCCGTACCCTAACCCTAACCCTTCCCCGAAGCCTGACCCTCACCCGTCCCCTAATCCTAACCCGTATCCTAACGCTAACCCGTGCCCTCACACGTACGCTCCCCCTAAAGCGTTGTCATACCCTCACCTGGACCCTAAACCGTCCCCGTCCCCTAACGCTAACCCTATCCGGTACCCTAACCCTAACCCTTCCCCGAAGCCTGACCCTCACCCGTCCCCTAATCCTAACCCGTACGCTAACGCTAACCCGCGCCCTCACACGTATGCTCCCCCTAAAGCGTTGTCGTACCCTCACATGGACCCTCAACCGTCCCCGTCCCCTAACCCTAACCCAATCCCGAACCCTAACCCTAACCCTTCCCCGAAGCCTGACCCTCACCCGTCCCCTAATCCTAACCCGTACGCTAACGCTAACCCGCGCCCTCACACGTACGCTCCCCCTAAAGCATTGTCGTACCCTCACCTGTACCCTAAACCGTGTCTGTCCCCGAACCCTAACCCTAGCCCGAACCCTAACCCTAACCCTTCCCCGAAGCCTGGCCCTCACCCGTCCCCTAATCCTAACCCGTACGCTAACGCTAACCCGCGCCCTCACACGTACGCTTCTCCTAAAGCGTTGTCATACCGTCACCTGGACCCTAAACCGTCCCCGTCCCCTAACACTAACCCTAGCCCGAACCCTAACCCTAACCCTTCCCCGAAGCCTGACCCTCACCCGTCCCCTAATCCTAACCCGTACGCTAACACTAACCCGCGCCCTCACACGTACGCTCCCCCTAAAGCGTTGTCGTACCCTCACCTGGACCCTAAACCGTCCCCGTCCCCTAACCCTAACCCTAGCCCGAACCCTAACCCTAACCCTTCCCCGAAACCTGACCCTCACCCGTCCCCTAATCCTAACCCGTACGGTAACGCTAACCCGCGCCCTCACACGTACGCTCCCCCTAAAGCGTTGTCGTACCCTCACCTGGACCCTAAACCGTCCCCATCCCCTAACCCTAACCCTAGCCCGAACCCTAACCCTAACCCTTCCCCGAAGCCTGACCCTCACCCGTCCCCTAATCCTAACCCGTACGCTAACGCTAACCCGCGCCCTCACACGTACGCTCCCCCTAAAGCGTTGTCGTACCCTCACCTGGACCCTAAACCGTCCCCGTCCCCTAACCCTAACCCTAGCCCGAACCCTAACCCTAACCCTTCCCCGAAGCCTGACCCTCACCCGTCCCCTAATCCTAACCCGTACGCTAACGCTACCCCGCGCCCTCACACGTACGCTCCCACTAAAGCGTTGTCGTACCCTCACCTGGACCCTAAACCGTCCCCGTCCCCTAACCCTAACCCTAGCCCGAACCCTAACCCTAACCCTTCCCCGAAGCCTGACCCTCACCCGTCCCCTAATCCTAACCCGTACGCTAACGCAAACCCGCACCCTCACACGTACGCTCCCCCTAAAGCGTTGTCGTACCCTCACCTGGACCCTAAACCGTCCCCGTCCCCTAACCTTTACCCTAGCCCGAACCCTAACCCTAACCCTTCCCCGAAGCCTGACACTCACCCGTCCCCTAATCCTAACCCGTACGCTAACGCGAACCCGCGCCCTCACACGTACGCTCCCCCTAAAGCGTTGTCGTACTCTCACCTGGACCCTAAACCGTCCCCGTCCCCTAACCCTAACCCTAGCCCGAACCCTAACCCTAACCCTTCCCCGAAGCCTGACCCTCACCCGTCCCCTAATCCTAACCCGTACGCTAACACTAACCCGCGCCCTCACACGTACGCTCCCACTAAAGTGTTGTCGTACCCTCACCTGGACCCTAAACCGTCCCCGTCCCCTAACCCTAACCCTAGCCCGAACCCTAACCCTAACCCTTCCCCGAAGCCTGACCCTCACCCGTCCCCTAATCCTAACCCATACGGTAACGCTAACCCACGCCCTCACACGTACGCTCCCCCTAAAGCGTTGTCGTACCCTCACCTGGACTCTAAACCGTCCCCATCCCCTAACCGTAACCCTAGCCCGAACCCTAACCCTAACCCTTCCCTGAAGCCTGACACTCACCCGTCCCCTAATCCTAACCCATACGCTAACGCTAACCCGCGCCCTCACACGTACGCTACCCCTAAAGCATTGTCGTACCCTCACCTGGATCCTAAACCGTCCCCGTCCCCTAACCCTAACCCTAGCCCGAACCCTAACCCTCAGCCTTCCCCGAAGCCTGACCCTCACCCGTCCCCTAATCCTAACCCGTACGCTAACGCTACCCCGCGCCCTGACATGTGCGCTCCCACTAAAGCGTTGTCATACCCTCACCTGGACCCTAAACCGTCCCCGTCCCCTAACCCTAACCCTAGCCCGAACCCTAACCCTAACCCTTCCCCGAAGCCTGAACCTCACCCGTCCCCTAATCCTAACCCGTACGCTAACGCTAACCCGCGCCCTCACACGTACGCTCCCCCTAAAGCGTTGTCGTACCCTCACCTGGACCCTAAACCGTCCCCGTCCCCTAACCCTAACCCTAGCCCGAACCCTAACCCTAACACTTCCCCGAAGCCTGACCCTCACCCGTCCCCTAATCCTAACCTGTACACTAACGCTAACCCGCACCCTCACACGTACGCTCCCCATAAAGCGTTGTCGTACCCTCACCTGGACCCTAAACCGTCCCCGTCCCCTAACCCTAACCCTAGCCCGAACCCTAACCCTAACACTTCCCCGAAGCCTGACCCTCACCCGTCCCCTAACCCTAACCCGTACGCTAACGCTAACCCGCGCCCTCACATGTACGCTCCCTCTAAAGCGTTGTCGTACCCTCACCTGGACCCTAAACCGTCCCCGTCCCCTAACCCTAACTCTAGCCCGAACCCTAACCCTAACCCTTTCCCGAAGCCTGACCCTCACCCGTCCCCTAATCCTAACCCGTACGCTAACGCTAACCCGCGCCCTCACACGTACGCTCCCCCTAAAGCGTTGTCGTACCCTCACCTGGACCCTAAACCGTCCCCGTCCCCTAACCCTAACCCTAGCCCGAACCCTAACCCTAAGCCTTCCCCGAAGCCTGACCCTCACCCGTCCCCTAATCCTAACCCGTACGCTAACGCTAACCGGCGCCCTCACACGTACGCTCCCCCTAAAGCGTTGAACCCTCACCTGGACCCTAAACCGTCCCCGTCCCCTAACCCTAACCCTAGCCCGAACCCTAACCCTAACCCTTCCCCGAAGCCTGACCCTCACCCGTCCCCTAATCCTAACCCGTACGTTAATGCTAACCCGCACCCTCACACGTACGCTCCCCCTAAAGCGTTGTTGTACCCTCACCTGGACCCTAAACCGTCCCCGTCCCCTAACCCTAACCCTAGCCCGAACCCTAACCCTAACCCTTCCCCGAAGCCTGACCCTCACCCGTCCCCTAATCCTAACCCGTACGCTAACGCTAACCCGCGCCCTCACACGTACGCTCCCCCTAAAGCGTTGTCGTACCCTCACCTGGACCCTAAACCGTCCCCGTCCCCTAACCCTAACCCTAGCCCGAACCCTAACCCTAAGCCTTCGCCGAAGCCTGACCCTCACCCGTCCCCTAATCCTAACCCGTACGCTAACGCTAACCGGCGCCCTCACACGTACGCTCCCCCTAAAGCGTTGTCGTACCCTCACCTGGACCCTAAACCGTCCCCGTCCCCTAACCCTAACCCTAGCCCGAACCCTAACCCTAACCCTTCCCCGAAGCCTGACCCTCACCCGTCCCCTAATCCTAACCCGTACGCTAACGCTAACCCGCGCCCTCACACGTACGCTCCCCCTAAAGCGTTGTCGTAACCTCACCTGGACCCTAAACCGTCCCCGTCCCCTAACCCTAACCCTAGCCCGAACCCTAACCCTAACCCTTCCCCGAAGCCTGACACTCACCCGTTCTCTAATCCTAACCCGTACGCTAACGCTAACCCGCGCCCTCACACGTACGCTCCCCCTAAAGCGTTGTCGTACCCTCACCCGGACCCTAAACCGTCCCCGTCCCCTAACCCTAACCCTAGCCCGAACCCTAAGCCTCAGCCTTCCCCGAAGCCTGACCCTCACCCGTCCCCTAATCCTAACCCGTACGCTAACGCTAACCCGCGCCCTCACACGTACGCTCCCCCTAAAGCGTTGTCGTACCCTCACCTGGACCCTAAACCGTCCCCGTCCCCTAACCCTAACCGTAGCCCAAACCCTAACCCTAACCCTTCCCTGAAGCCTGACCCTCACCCGTCCCCTAATCCTAACCCGTACGCTAACGTTAACCCGCTCCCTCACACGTACGCTCCCCCTAAAGCGTTGTCGTACCCTCACCTGGACCCTAAACCGTCCCCGTCCCCGAACCCTAACCCTAGCCCGAACCCTAACCCTAACCCTTCCCCGAAGCCTGACCCTCACCCGTCCCCTAATCCTAACACGTACGCTAACGCTAACCCGCGCCCTCACACGTACGCTCCCCCTAAAGCGTTGTCGTACCCTCACCTGGACCCTAAACCGTCCCCGTCCCCTAACCCTAACCCTAGCCCGAACCCTAACCCTCAGCCTTCCCCGAAGCCTGACCCTCACCCGTCCCCTAATCCTAACCCGTACGCTAACACTAACCCGCGCCCTCACACATACCCTTCCCCTAAAGCGTTGTCGTACCCTCACCTGGACCCTAAACCGTCCCCGTCCCCTAACCCTAACCCTAGCCCGAACCCTAACCCTAACCCTTCCCCGAAGCCTGACCCTCACCCGTCCCCTAATCCTAACCCGTATGCTAACGTTAACCCGCGCCCTCACACGTACGCTCCCCCTAAAGCGTTGTCGTACCCTCACCTGGACCCTAAACCGTCCCCGTACCCTAACCCTAACCCTAGCCCGAACCCTAACCCTAACCCTTCCCCGAAGCCAGACCCTCACCCGTCCCCTAATCCTAACCCGTACGCTAACGCTAACCCGCGCCCTCACACGTACGCTCCCCCTAAAGCGTTGTCGTACCCTCACCTGGACCCTAAACCCTCCCCGTCCCCTAACCCTAACCCTAGCCCGAACCCTAACCCTAACCCTTCCCTGAAGCCTGACCCTCACCCGTCCCCTAATCGTAACCCGTACGCTAACGCTAACCCGCGCCCTCACACATACGCTCCCCCTAAAGCGTTGTCATACCTTCACCTGGACCCTAAACCGTCCCCGTCCCCTAACCCTAACCCTATCGCTAACCCTAACCCTAACCCTTCCCCGAAGCCTGACCCTCACCCGTCCCCTAATCCTAACCCGTACGCTAACGCTAACCCGCGCCCTCACACGTACGCTCCCCCTAAAGCGTTGTCGTACGCTCACCTGGACCCTAAACCGTCCCCGTCCCCTAACCCTAACCCTAGCCCGAACCCTAACCCTAACCCTTCCCCGAAGCCTGACCCTCACCCGTCCCCTAATCCTATCCCGTACGCTAACGCTAACCCGCGCCCTCACACGTACGCTCCCCCTAAAGCGTTGTCGTACCCTCACCTGGACCCTAAACCGTCCCCGTCCCCTAACACTAACCCTAGCCCGAACCCTAACCCTAACCCTTCCCCGAAGCCTGAGCCTCACCCGTCCCCTAATCCTAACCCGTACGCTAACGCTAATCCGCGCCCTCACACGTACACTCCCCCTAAAGCGTTGTCGTACCCTCACCTGGACCGTAAATCGTCCCCGTCCCCTAACCCTAACCCTAGCCCGAACCCTAACCCTAACCCTTCCCTGAAGCCTGACCCTCACCCGTCCCCTAATCCTAACCCGTACGCTAACACTAACCCGCGCCCTCACACGTACGCTCCCCCTAAAGCGTTGTCGTACCCTCACCTGGACCCTAAACCGTCCCCGTCCCCTAACCCTAACCCTAGCCCGAACCCTAACCCTAACCCTTCCCCGAAGCCTGACCCTCACCCGTCCCCTAATCCTAACCCGTACGCTAACGCTAACCCGCGCCCTCACACGTACGCTCCCCCTAAAGCGTTGTCGTACCCTCACCTGGACCCTAAAGCGTCCCCATCCCCTAACCCTAACCCTAGCCCGAACCCTAACCCTAACCCTTCCCCGAAGCCTGACCCTCACCCGTCCCCTAATCCTAACCCGTACGCTAACGCTAACCCACGCCCTCACACGTACGCTACCACTAAAGCGTTGTCGTACCCTCACCTGGACCCTAAACCGTCCCCGTCCCCTAACCCTAACCCTAGCCCGTACCCTAACCCTAACCCTTCCCCGAAGCCTGACCCTCACCCGTCCCCTAATCCTAACCCGTACGCTAACGCTACCCCCCGCCCTCACACGTACGCTCCCACTAAAGCGTTGTCGTACCCTCACCTGGACCCTAAACCGTCCCCGTCCCCTAACCCTAACCCTAGCCCGAACCCTAACCCTAACCCTTCCCCGAAGCCTGACCCTCACCCGTCCCCTAATCCTAACCCGTACGCTAACGCTAACCCGCGCCCTCACACGTACGCTCCTCCTAAAGCGTTGTCGTACCCTCACGTTGACCCTAAACCGTCCCTGTCCCCTAACCCTAACCCTAGCCCGAACCCTAACCCTAACCCTTTCCCGAAGCCTGACCCTCACCCGTCCCCTAATCCTAACCCGTACGCTAACGCTAACCCGCGCCCTCACACGTACGCTCCCCCTAAAGCGTTGTCGTACCCTCACCTGGACCCTAAACCGTCCCCGTCCCCTAACCCTAACCCTAGCCCGAACCCTAACCCTAAGCCTTCCCCGAAGCCTGACCCTCACCCGTCCCCTAATCCTAACCCGTACGCTAACGCTAACCGGCGCCCTCACACGTACGCTCCCCCTAAAGCGTTGAACCCTCACCTGGACCCTAAACCGTCCCCGTCCCCTAACCCTAACCCTAGCCCGAACCCTAACCCTAACCCTTCCCCGAAGCCTGACCCTCACCCGTCCCCTAATCCTAACCCGTACGTTAATGCTAACCCGCACCCTCACACGTACGCTCCCCCTAAAGCGTTGTTGTACCCTCACCTGGACCCTAAACCGTCCCCGTCCCCTAACCCTAACCCTAGCCCGAACCCTAACCCTAACCCTTCCCCGAAGCCTGACCCTCACCCGTCCCCTAATCCTAACCCGTACGCTAACGCTAACCCGCGCCCTCACACGTACGCTCCCCCTAAAGCGTTGTCGTACCCTCACCTGGACCCTAAACCGTCCCCGTCCCCTAACCCTAACCCTAGCCCGAACCCTAACCCTAAGCCTTCGCCGAAGCCTGACCCTCACCCGTCCCCTAATCCTAACCCGTACGCTAACGCTAACCGGCGCCCTCACACGTACGCTCCCCCTAAAGCGTTGTCGTACCCTCACCTGGACCCTAAACCGTCCCCGTCCCCTAACCCTAACCCTAGCCCGAACCCTAACCCTAACCCTTCCCCGAAGCCTGACCCTCACCCGTCCCCTAATCCTAACCCGTACGCTAACGCTAACCCGCGCCCTCACACGTACGCTCCCCCTAAAGCGTTGTCGTAACCTCACCTGGACCCTAAACCGTCCCCGTCCCCTAACCCTAACCCTAGCCCGAACCCTAACCCTAACCCTTCCCCGAAGCCTGACACTCACCCGTTCCCTAATCCTAACCCGTACGCTAACGCTAACCCGCGCCCTCACACGTACGCTCCCCCTAAAGCGTTGTCGTACCCTCACCCGGACCCTAAACCGTCCCCGTCCCCTAACCCTAACCCTAGCCCGAACCCTAAGCCTCAGCCTTCCCCGAAGCCTGACCCTCACCCGTCCCCTAATCCTAACCCGTACGCTAACGCTAACCCGCGCCCTCACACGTACGCTCCCCCTAAAGCGTTGTCGTACCCTCACCTGGACCCTAAACCGTCCCCGTCCCCTAACCCTAACCGTAGCCCAAACCCTAACCCTAACCCTTCCCTGAAGCCTGACCCTCACCCGTCCCCTAATCCTAACCCGTACGCTAACGTTAACCCGCTCCCTCACACGTACGCTCCCCCTAAAGCGTTGTCGTACCCTCACCTGGACCCTAAACCGTCCCCGTCCCCGAACCCTAACCCTAGCCCGAACCCTAACCCTAACCCTTCCCCGAAGCCTGACCCTCACCCGTCCCCTAATCCTAACACGTACGCTAACGCTAACCCGCGCCCTCACACGTACGCTCCCCCTAAAGCGTTGTCGTACCCTCACCTGGACCCTAAACCGTCCCCGTCCCCTAACCCTAACCCTAGCCCGAACCCTAACCCTCAGCCTTCCCCGAAGCCTGACCCTCACCCGTCCCCTAATCCTAACCCGTACGCTAACACTAACCCGCGCCCTCACACATACCCTTCCCCTAAAGCGTTGTCGTACCCTCACCTGGACCCTAAACCGTCCCCGTCCCCTAACCCTAACCCTAGCCCGAACCCTAACCCTAACCCTTCCCCGAAGCCTGACCCTCACCCGTCCCCTAATCCTAACCCGTATGCTAACGTTAACCCGCGCCCTCACACGTACGCTCCCCCTAAAGCGTTGTCGTACCCTCACCTGGACCCTAAACCGTCCCCGTACCCTAACCCTAACCCTAGCCCGAACCCTAACCCTAACCCTTCCCCGAAGCCAGACCCTCACCCGTCCCCTAATCCTAACCCGTACGCTAACGCTAACCCGCGCCCTCACACGTACGCTCCCCCTAAAGCGTTGTCGTACCCTCACCTGGACCCTAAACCCTCCCCGTCCCCTAACCCTAACCCTAGCCCGAACCCTAACCCTAACCCTTCCCTGAAGCCTGACCCTCACCCGTCCCCTAATCGTAACCCGTACGCTAACGCTAACCCGCGCCCTCACACATACGCTCCCCCTAAAGCGTTGTCATACCTTCACCTGGACCCTAAACCGTCCCCGTCCCCTAACCCTAACCCTATCGCTAACCCTAACCCTAACCCTTCCCCGAAGCCTGACCCTCACCCGTCCCCTAATCCTAACCCGTACGCTAACGCTAACCCGCGCCCTCACACGTACGCTCCCCCTAAAGCGTTGTCGTACGCTCACCTGGACCCTAAACCGTCCCCGTCCCCTAACCCTAACCCTAGCCCGAACCCTAACCCTAACCCTTCCCCGAAGCCTGACCCTCACCCGTCCCCTAATCCTATCCCGTACGCTAACGCTAACCCGCGCCCTCACACGTACGCTCCCCCTAAAGCGTTGTCGTACCCTCACCTGGACCCTAAACCGTCCCCGTCCCCTAACACTAACCCTAGCCCGAACCCTAACCCTAACCCTTCCCCGAAGCCTGAGCCTCACCCGTCCCCTAATCCTAACCCGTACGCTAACGCTAATCCGCGCCCTCACACGTACACTCCCCCTAAAGCGTTGTCGTACCCTCACCTGGACCGTAAATCGTCCCCGTCCCCTAACCCTAACCCTAGCCCGAACCCTAACCCTAACCCTTCCCTGAAGCCTGACCCTCACCCGTCCCCTAATCCTAACCCGTACGCTAACACTAACCCGCGCCCTCACACGTACGCTCCCCCTAAAGCGTTGTCGTACCCTCACCTGGACCCTAAACCGTCCCCGTCCCCTAACCCTAACCCTAGCCCGAACCCTAACCCTAACCCTTCCCCGAAGCCTGACCCTCACCCGTCCCCTAATCCTAACCCGTACGCTAACGCTAACCCGCGCCCTCACACGTACGCTCCCCCTAAAGCGTTGTCGTACCCTCACCTGGACCCTAAAGCGTCCCCATCCCCTAACCCTAACCCTAGCCCGAACCCTAACCCTAACCCTTCCCCGAAGCCTGACCCTCACCCGTCCCCTAATCCTAACCCGTACGCTAACGCTAACCCACGCCCTCACACGTACGCTACCACTAAAGCGTTGTCGTACCCTCACCTGGACCCTAAACCGTCCCCGTCCCCTAACCCTAACCCTAGCCCGTACCCTAACCCTAACCCTTCCCCGAAGCCTGACCCTCACCCGTCCCCTAATCCTAACCCGTACGCTAACGCTACCCCCCGCCCTCACACGTACGCTCCCACTAAAGCGTTGTCGTACCCTCACCTGGACCCTAAACCGTCCCCGTCCCCTAACCCTAACCCTAGCCCGAACCCTAACCCTAACCCTTCCCCGAAGCCTGACCCTCACCCGTCCCCTAATCCTAACCCGTACGCTAACGCTAACCCGCGCCCTCACACGTACGCTCCTCCTAAAGCGTTGTCGTACCCTCACGTTGACCCTAAACCGTCCCTGTCCCCTAACCCTAACCCTAGCCCGAACCCTAACCCTAACCCTTCCCCGAAGCCTGACCCTCACCCGTCCCCTAATCCTAACCCGTACGCTAACGCTAACCCGCGCCCTCACACGTACGCTCCCCCTAAAGCGTTGTCGTACCCTCACCTGGACCCTAAACCGTCCCCGTCCCCTAACCCTAACCCTAGCCCGAACCCTAACCCTAACCCTTCCCCGAAGCCTGACCCTCAACCGTCCCCTAATCCTAACCCGTACGCTAACGCTAACCCGCACCCTCACACGTACGCTCCTCCTAAAGCGTTGTCGTACCCTCACCTGGACCCTAAACCGTCCCCGTCCCCTAACCCTAACCCTAGCCCGAACCCTAACCCTAAACCTTCCCCGAAGCCTGACCCTCACCCGTCCCCTAATCCTAACCCGTACACTAACGCTAACCCGCGCCCTCACACGTACGCTCCCCCTAAAGCGTTGTCGTACCCTCACCTGGACCCTAAACCGTCCCCGTCCCCTAACCCTAACCCTAGCCCGAACCCTAACACTAACCCTTCCCCGAAGCCTGACCCTCACCCGTCCCCTAATCTTAACCCGTACGCTAACGCTAACCCGCGCCCTCACACGTACGCTCCCCCTAAAGCGTTGTCGTACCCTCACCTGGACCCTAAACTGTCCCCGTCCCCTAACCCTAACCCTAGCCCGAACCCTAACCCTAACCCTTCCCCGAAGCCTGACCCTCACCCATCCCCTAATCCTAACCCGTACGCTAACGCTAACCCGCGCTCTCACACGTACGCTCCCCCTAAAGCGTTGTCGTACCCTCACCTGGACCCTAAACCGTCCCCGTCCCCTAACCCTAACCCTAGCCCGAACCCTAACCCTAACCCTTCCCCGAAGCCTGACCCTCACCCGTCCCCTAAACCTAACCCGTACGCTAACGCTAACCCGCGCCCTCACACGTACGCTCCCCCTAAAGCGTTGTCGTAACCTCACCTGGACCCTAAACCGTCCCCGTCCCCTAACCCTAACCCTAGCCCGAACCCTAACCCTAACCCTTCCCCGAAGCCTGACCCTCACCCGTCCCCTAATCCTAACCCGTACGCTAACGCTAACCCGCACCCTCACACGTACACTCCCCCTAAAGCGTTGTCATACCCTCACCTGGACCCTAAACCGTCCCCGTCCCCTAACCCTAACCCTAGCCCGAACCCTAACCCTAACCCTTCCCCGAAGCCTGACCCTCACCCGTCCCCTAATCCTAACCCGTACGCTAACGCTAAGCCGCGCCCTCACACGTACGCTCCCCCTAAAGCGTTGTCGTACCCTCACCTGGACCCTAAACCGTCCCCGTCCCCTAACCCTAACCCTAGCCCGAACCCTAAGCCTCAGCCTTCCCCGAAGCCTGACCCTCACCCGTCCCGTAATCCTAACCCGTACGCTAACGCTAACCCGCGCCCTCACACGTACGCTCCCCCTAAAGCGTTGTCGTACCCTCACCTGGACCCTAAACCGTCCCCGTCCCCTAACCCTAACCCTAGCCCAAACCCTAACCCTAACCCTTCCCCGAAGCCTGACCCTCACCCGTCCCCTAATCCTAACCCGTACGCTAACGTTAACCCGTGCCCTCACACGTACGCTCCCCCTAAAGCGTTGTCGTACCCTCACCTGGACCCTAAACCGTCCCCGTCCCCGAACCCTAACCCTAGCCCGAACCCTAACCCTAACCCTTCCCCGAAGCCTGACCCTCACCCGTCCCCTAATCCTAACCCGTACGCTAACGCTAACCCGCGCCCTCACACGTACGCTCCCCCTAAAGCGTTGTCGTACCCTCACCTGGACCCTAAACCGTCCCCGTCCCCTAACCCTAACCCTAGCCCGAACCCTAACCCTCAGCCTTCCCCGAAGCCTGACCCTCACCCGTCCCCTAATCCTAACCCGTACGCTAACACTAACCCGCGCCCTCACACATACCCTTCCCCTAAAGCGTTGTCGTACCCTCACCTGGACCCTAAACCGTCCCCGTCCCCTAACCCTAACCCTAGCCCGAACCCTAACCCTAACCCTTCCCCGAAGCCTGACCCTCACCCGTCCCCTAATCCTAACCCGTATGCTAACGTTAACCCGCGCCCTCACACGTACGCTCCCCCTAAAGCGTTGTCGTACCCTCACCTGGACCCTAAACCGTCCCCGTCCCCTAACCCTAACCCTAGCCCGAACCCTAACCCTAACCCTTCACCGAAGCCTGACCCTCACCCGTCCCCTAATCCTAACCTGTACGCTAACGCTAACCCGCGCCCTCACACGTACGCTCCCCCTAAAGCGTTGTCGTACCCTCACCTGGACCCTAAACCGTCCCCGTCCCCTAACCCTAACCCTAGCCCGAACCCTAACCCTAACCCTTCCCTGAAGCCTGACCCTCACCCGTCCCCTAATCGTAACCCGTACGCTAACGCTAACCCGCGCCCTCACACATACGCTCCCCCTAAAGCGTTGTCATACCTTTACCTGGACCCTAAACCGTCCCCGTCCCCTAACCCTAACCCTATCGCTAACCCTAACCCTAACCCTTCCCCGAAGCCTGACCCTCACCCGTCCCCTAATCCTAACCCGTACGCTAACGCTAACCCGCGCCCTCACACGTACGCTCCCCCTAAAGCGTTGTCGTACACTCACCTGGACCCTAAACCGTCCCCGTCCCCTAACCCTAACCCTAGCCCGAACCCTAACCCTAACCCTTCCCCGAAGCCTGACCCTCACCCGTCACCTAATCCTATCCCGTACGCTAACGCTAACCCGCGCCCTCACACGTACGCTCCCCCTAAAGCGTTGTCGTACCCTCACCTGGACCCTAAACCGTCCCCGTCCCCTAACACTAACCCTAGCCCGAACCCTAACCCTAACCCTTCCCCGAAGCCTGACCCTCACCCGTCCCCTAATCCTAACCCGTACGCTAACGCTAATCCGCGCCCTCACACGTACACTCCCCCTAAAGCGTTGTCGTACCCTCACCTGGACCCTAAATCGTCCCCGTCCCCTAACCCTAACCCTAGCCCGAACCCTAACCCTAACCCTTCCCTGAAGCCTGACCCTCACCCGTCCCCTAATCCTAACCCGTACGCTAACACTAACCCGCGCCCTCACACGTACGCTCCCCCTAAAGCGTTGTCGTACCCTCACCTGGACCCTAAACCGTCCCCGTCCCCTAACCCTAACCCTAGCCCGAACCCTAACCCTAACCCTTCCCCGAAGCCTGACCCTCACCCGTCCCCTAATCCTAACCCGTACGGTAACGCTAACCCGCGCCCTCACACGTACGCTCCCCCTAAAGCGTTGTCGTACCCTCACCTGGACCCTAAAGCGTCCCCATCCCCTAACCCTAACCCTAGCCCGAACCCTAACCCTAACCCTTCCCCGAAGCCTGATCCTCACCCGTCCCCTAATCCTAACCCGTACGCTAACGCTAACCCGCGCCCTCACACTTACGCTACCACTAAAGCGTTGTCGTACCCTCACCTGGACCCTAAACCGTCCCCGTCCCCTAACCCTAACCCTAGCCCGTACCCTAACCCTAACCCTTCCCCGAAGCCTGACCCTCACCCGTCCCCTAATCCTAACCCGTACGCTAACGCTACCCCGCGCCCTGACATGTACGCTCCCCCTAAAGCGTTGTCGTACCCTCACCTGGACCCTAAACCGTCCCCGTCCCCTAACCCTAACCCTAGCCCGAACCCTAACCCTAACCCTTCCCCGAAGCCTGACCCTCACCCGTCCCCTAATCCTAACCCGTACGCTAACGCTAACCCGCGCCCTCACACGTACGCTCCCCCTAAAGCGTTGTCGTACCCTCACCTGGACCCTAAACCGTCCCCGTCCCCTAACCCTAACCCTAGCCCGAACCCTAACCCTAACCCTTCCCCGAAGCCTGACCCTCACCCGTCCCCTAATCTTAACCCGTACGCTAACGCTAACCCGCGCCCTCACATGTACGCTCCCCCTAAAGCGTTGTCGTACCCTCACCTGGACCCTAAACCGTCCCCGTCCCCTAACCCTAACCCTAGCCCGAACCCTAACCCTAACCCTTCCCCGAAGCCTGACCCTCACCCGTCCCCTAATCCTATCCCATACCCTAACGCTAACCCATGCCCTCACACGTGCGCTCCCCCTAAAGCGTTGTCGTACCCTCACCTGGACCCTAAACCGTCCCCGTCCCCTAACCCTAGCCCTAGCCCGAACCCTAACCCTAACCCTTCCCCGAAGCCTGACCCTCACCCGTCCCCTAATCCTAACCCGTACGCTAACGCTAACCCGCGCCCTCACACGTACGCTCCCCCTAAAGCGTTGTCGTACCCTCACCTGGACCCTAAACCGTCTCCGTCCCCGAACCCTAACCCTAGCCCGAACCCTAACCCTAACCCTTCCCCGAAGCCTGACCCTCACCCGTCCCCTAATCCTAACACGTACGCTAACGCTAACCCGCGCCCTCACACGTACGCTCCCCCTAAAGCGTTGTCATACCGTCACCTGGACCCTAAACCGTCCCCGTCCCCTAACACTAACCCTAGTCCGAACCCTAACCCTAACCCTTCCCCGAAGCCTGACCCTCACCCGTTCCCTAATCCTAACCCGTACGCTAACGCTAACCCGCGCCCTCACACGTACGCTCCCCCTAAAGCGTTGTCGTACCCTCACCTGGACCCTAAACCGTCCCCGTCCTCTAACCCTAACCCTAGCCCGAACCGTAACCCTAACACTTCCCCGAAGCCTTACCCTCACCCGTCCCCTAATCCTAACCCGTACGCTAACGCTAACCCGCGCCCTCACACGTACGCTCCCCCTAAAGCGTTGTCGTACCCTCACCTGGACCCTAAACCGTCCCCGTCCCCTAACCCTAACCCTAGCCCGAACCCTAACCCTAACCCTTCCCCGAAGCCTGACCCTCACCTGTCCCCTAATACTAAATCGTACGCTAAGGCTAACCCGCGCCGTCACACGTAGGCAACCCTTAAAGCGTTGTCGTACCCTCACCTGGACCCTAAACCGTCCCCGTCCCCTAACCCTAACCCTATCCCGAACCCTAACCCTAACACTTCCCCGAAGCCTGACACTCACCCGTCCCCTAATCCTAACCCGTACGCTAACGCTAACCCGCGCCCTCACACGTACGCTCCCCCTAAAGCGTTGTCGTACCCTCACCTGGACCCTAAACCGTCCCCGTCCTCTAACGCTAACCCTAGCCCGAACCCTAACCCTAACACTTCCCCGAAGCCTTACCCTCACCCGTCCCCTAATCCTAACCCGTACGCTAACGCTAACCCGCGCCCTCACACATACGCTCCCCCTAAAGCGTTGTCGTACCCTCACCTGGACCCTAAACCGTCCCCGTCCCTTAACCCTAACCCTAGCCCGAACCCTAACCCTAACCCTTCCCCGAAGCCTGACCCTCACCCGTCCCCTAATCCTAACCCGTACGCTAATGCTAACCCGCGCCCTCACACGTACGCTCCCCCTAAAGCGTTGTCATACCCTCACCTGGACCCTAAACCGTCCCCGTCCCCTAACCCTAACCCTATCCGGAACCCTAACCCTAACCCTTCCCCGAAGCCTGACCCTCACCCGTCCCCTAATCCTAACCCGTACGCTAACGCTAACCCGCGCCCTCACACGTACACTCCCCCTAAAGCGTTGTCGTACCCTCACATGGACCCTCAACCGTCCCCGTCCCCTAACCCTAACCCTATCCCGAACCCAAACCCTAACACTTCCCCGAAGCCTGACCCTCACCCGTCCCCTAATCCTAACCCGTACGCTAACGCTAACCCGCGCCCTCACACGTACGCTCCCCCTAAAGCGTTGTCGTACCCTCACCTGGACCCTAAACCGTCTCCGTCCCCGAACCCTAACCCTAGCCCGAACCCTAACCCTAACCCTTCCCCGAAGCCTGACCCTCACCCGTCCCCTAATCCTAACCCGTACGCTAACGCTAACCCGCGCCCTCACACGTACGCTCCCCCTAAAGCGTTGTCGTACCCTCACCTGGACCCTAAACCGTCCCCGTCCTCTAACCCTAACCCTAGCCCGAACCCTAACCCTAACACTTCCCCGAAGCCTTACCCTCACCCGTCCCCTAATCCTAACCCGTACGCTAACGCGAACCCGTGCCCTCACACGTACGCTCCCCCTAAAGCGTTGTCGTACCCTCACCTGGACCCTAAACCGTCCCCGTCCCCTAACCCTAACCCTAGCCCGAACCCTAACCCTAACCCTTCCCCGAAGCCTGACCCTCACCCGTCCCCTAATCCTAACCCGTACGCTAACGCTAACCCGCGCCCTCACACGTACGCTCCCCCTAAAGCGTTGTCGTACCCTCACCTGGACCCTCAACCGTCCCCGTCCCCTAACCCTAACCCTAGCCCGAACCCTAACCCTAACCCTTCCCCGAAGCCTGACCCTCACCCGTCCCCTAATCCTAACCCGTACGCTAACGCTAACCCGCGCCCTCACACGTACGCTCCCCCTAAAGCGTTGTCGTACCCTCACCTGGACCCTAAACCGTCCCCGTCCCCTAACCCTAACCCTAGCCCAAACCCTAACCCTAACCCTTCCCCGAAGCCTGACCCTCACCCGTCCCCTAATCCTAACCCGTACGCTAACGCTAACCCGCGCTCTCACACGTACGCTACCACTAAAGCGTTGTCGTACCCTCACCTGGACCCTAAACCGTCCCCGTCCCCTAACCCTAACCCTAGCCCGTACCCTAACCCTAACCCTTCCCCGAAGCCTGACCCTCACCCGTCCCCTAATCCTAACCCGTACGCTAACGCTACCCCGCGCCCTCACACGTACGCTCCCACTAAAGCGTTGTCGTACCCTCACCTGGACCCTAAACCGTCCCCGTCCCCTAACCCTAACCCTAGCCCGAACCCTAACCTTAACCCTTCCCCGAAGCCTGACCCTCACCCGTCCCCTAATCCTAACCCGTACGCTAACGCTAACCCGCGCCCTCACACGTACGCTCCTCCTAAAGCGTTGTCGTACCCTCACCTGGACCCTAAACCGTCCCCGTCCCCTAACCCTAACCCTAGCCCGAACCCTAACCCTAACCCTTCCCCGAAGCCTGACCCTCACCCGTCCCCTAATCCTAACCCGTACGCTAACGCTAACCCGCGC
Organism: Stenella coeruleoalba; assembly: GCF_951394435.1. NCBI lineage: Eukaryota > Metazoa > Chordata > Mammalia > Artiodactyla > Delphinidae > Stenella > Stenella coeruleoalba. The sequence continues at coordinate 67,743,586 of NC_137162.1, forward strand.
CCTCACACGTACGCTCCCCCTAAAGCGTTGTCGTACCCTCACCTGGACCCTAAACCGTCCCCGTCCCCTAACCCTAACCCTAGCCCGAACCCTAACCCTAACCCTTCCCCGAAGCCTGACCCTCAACCGTCCCCTAATCCTAACCCGTACGCTAACGCTAACCCGCGCCCTCACACGTACGCTCCTCCTAAAGCGTTGTCGTACCCTCACCTGGACCCTAAACCGTCCCCGTCCCCTAACCCTAACCCTAGCCCGAACCCTAACCCTAAACCTTCCCCGAAGCCTGACCCTCACCCGTCCCCTAATCCTAACCCGTACACTAACGCTAACCCGCGCCCTCACACGTACGCTCCCCCTAAAGCGTTGTCGTACCCTCACCTGGACCCTAAACCGTCCCCGTCCCCTAACCCTAACCCTAGCCCGAACCCTAACACTAACCCTTCCCCGAAGCCTGACCCTCACCCGTCCCCTAACCCTAACCCGTACGCTAACGCTAACCTGCGCCCTCACACGTACGCTCCCCCTAAAGCGTTGTCGTACCCTCACCTGGACCCTAAACCGTCCCCGTCCCCTAACCCTAACCGTAGCCCGAACCCTAACCCTTAGCCTTCCCCGAAGCCTGACCCTCACCCGTCCCCTAATCCTAACCCGTACGCTAACGCTAACCCGCGCCCTCACACGTACGCTCCCCCAAAGCGTTGTCGTACCCTCACCTGGACCCTAAACCGTCCCCGTCCCCTAACCCTAACCCTAGCCCGAACCCTAACCCTAACCCTTACCCGAAGCCTGACCCTCACCCGTCCCCTAATCCTAACCCGTACGCTAACGCTACCCCGCGCCCTGACATGTACGCTCCCCCTAAAGCGTTGTCGTACCCTCACCTGGACCCTAAACCGTCCCCGTCCCCTAACCCTAACCCTAGCCCGAACCCTAACCCTAACCCTTCCCCGAAGCCTGACCCTCACCCGTCCCCTAATCCTAACCCGTACGCTAACGCTAACCCGCGCCCTCACACGTACGCTCCCCCTAAAGCGTTGTCGTACCCTCACCTGGACCCTAAACCGTCCCCGTCCCCTAACCCTAACCCTAGCCCGAACCCTAACCCTAACCCTTCCCCGAAGCATGACCCTCACCCGTCCCCTAATCTTAACCCGTACGCTAACGGTAACCCGCGCCCTCACATGTACGCTCCCCCTAAAGCGTTGTCGTACCCTCACCTGGACCCTAAACCGTCCCCGTCCCCTAACCCTAACCCTAGCCCGAACCCTAACCCTAACCCTTCCCCGAAGCCTGACCCTCACCCGTCACCTAATCCTATCCCATACCCTAACGCTAACCCATGCCCTCACACGTGCGCTCCCCCTAAAGCGTTGTCGTACCCTCACCTGGACCCTAAACCGTCCCCGTCCCCTAACCCTAGCCCTAGCCCGAACCCTAACCCTAACCCTTCCCCGAAGCCTGACCCTCACCCGTCCCCTAATCCTAACCCGTACGCTAACGCTAACCCGCGCCCTCACACGTACGCTCCCCCTAAAGCGTTGTCGTACCCTCACCTGGACCCTAAACCGTCTCCGTCCCCGAACCCTAACCCTAGCCCGAACCCTAACCCTAACCCTTCCCCGAAGCCTGACCCTCACCCGTCCCCTAATCCTAACACGTACGCTAACGCTAACCCGCGCCCTCACACGTACGCTCCCCCTAAAGCGTTGTCATACCGTCACCTGGACCCTAAACCGTCCCCGTCCCCTAACACTAACCCTAGTCCGAACCCTAACCCTAACCCTTCCCCGAAGCCTGACCCTCACCCGTTTCCTAATCCTAACCCGTACGCTAACGCTAACCCGCGCCCTCACACGTACGCTCCCCCTAAAGCGTTGTCGTACCCTCACCTGGACCCTAAACCGTCCCCGTCCTCTAACCCTAACCCTAGCCCGAACCGTAACCCTAACACTTCCCCGAAGCCTTACCCTCACCCGTCCCCTAATCCTAACCCGTACGCTAACGCTAACCCGCGCCCTCACACGTACGCTCCCCCTAAAGCGTTGTCGTACCCTCACCTGGACCCTAAACCGTCCCCGTCCCCTAACCCTAACCCTAGCCCGAACCCTAACCCTAACCCTTCCCCGAAGCCTGACCCTCACCTGTCCCCTAATACTAAATCGTACGCTAAGGCTAACCCGCGCCGTCACACGTAGGCAACCCTTAAAGCGTTGTCGTACCCTCACCTGGACCCTAAACCGTCCCCGTCCCCTAACCCTAACCCTATCCCGAACCCTAACCCTAACACTTCCCCGAAGCCTGACACTCACCCGTCCCCTAATCCTAACCCGTACGCTAACGCTAACCCGCGCCCTCACACGTACGCTCCCCCTAAAGCGTTGTCGTACCCTCACCTGGACCCTAAACCGTCCCCGTCCTCTAACGCTAACCCTAGCCCGAACCCTAATCCTAACACTTCCCCGAAGCCTTACCCTCACCCGTCCCCTAATCCTAACCCGTACGCTAACGCTAACCCGCGCCCTCACACGTACGCTCCCCCTAAAGCGTTGTCGTACCCTCACCTGGACCCTAAACCGTCCCCGTCCCTTAACCCTAACCCTAGCCCGAACCCTAACCCTAACCCTTCCCCGAAGCCTGACCCTCACCCGTCCCCTAATCCTAACCCGTACGCTAATGCTAACCCGCGCCCTCACACGTACGCTCCCCCTAAAGCGTTGTCATACCCTCACCTGGACCCTAAACCGTCCCCGTCCCCTAAACCTAACCCTATCCGGAACCCTAACCCTAACCCTTCCCCGAAGCCTGACCCTCACCCGTCCCCTAATCCTAACCCGTACGCTAACGCTAACCCGCGCCCTCACACGTACACTCCCCCTAAAGCGTTGTCGTACCCTCACATGGACCCTCAACCGTCCCCGTCCCCTAACCCTAACCCTATCCCGAACCCTAACCCTAACACTTCCCCGAAGCCTGACCCTCACCCGTCCCCTAATCCTAACCCGTACGCTAACGCTAACCCGCGCCCTCACACGTACGCTCCCCCTAAAGCGTTGTCGTACCCTCACCTGGACCCTAAACCGTCTCCGTCCCCGAACCCTAACCCTAGCCCGAACCCTAACCCTAACCCTTCCCCGAAGCCTGACCCTCACCCGTCCCCTAATCCTAACCCGTACGCTAACGCTAACCCGCGCTCTCACACGTACGCTCCCCCTAAAGCGTTGTCGTACCCTCACCTGGACCCTAAACCGTTCCCGTCCTCTAACCCTAACCCTAGCCCGAACCCTAACCCTAACACTTCCCCGAAGCCTGACCCTCACCCGTCCCCTAATCCTAACCCGTACGCTAACGCTAACCCGCGCCCTCACACGTACGCTCCCCCTAAAGCGTTGTCGTACCCTCACCTGGACCCTAAACCGTCCCCGTCCCTTAACCCTAACGCTAGCCCGAACCCTAACCCTAACCCTTCCCCGAAGCCTGACCCTCACCCGTCCCCTAATCCTAACCCGTACGCTAATGCTAACCCGCGCCCTCACACGTACGCTCCCCCTAAAGCGTTGTCATACAATCACCTGGACCCTAAACCGTCCACGTCCCCTAACCCTAACCCTATCCGGAACCCTAACCCTAACCCTTCCCCGAAGCCTGACCCTCACCCGTCCCCTAATCCTAACCCGTACGCTAACGCTAACCCGCGCCCTCACACGTACACTCCCCCTAAAGCGTTGTCGTACCCTCACATGGACCCTCAACCGTCCCCGTCCCCTAACCCTAACCCTATCCCGAACCCTAACCCTAACACTTCCCCGAAGCCTGACCCTCACCCGTCCCCTAATCCTAACCCGTACGCTAACGCTAACCCGCGCCCTCACACGTACGCTCCCCCTAAAGCGTTGTCGTACCCTCACCTGGACCCTAAACCGTCTCCATCCCCGAACCCTAACCCTAGCCCGAACCCTAACCCTAACCCTTCCCCGAAGCCTGACCCTCACCCGTCCCCTAATCCTAACCCGTACGCTAACGCTAAACCGCGCCCTCACACGTACGCTCCCCCTAAAGCGTTGTCGTACCCTCACCTGGACCCTAAACCGTCCCCGTCCTCTAACCCTAACCCTAGCCCGAACCCTAACCGTAACACTTCCCCGAAGTCTTACTCGCACCCGTCCCCTAATCCTAACCCGTACGCTAACGCGAACCCGCGCCCTCACACGTACGCTCCCCCTAAAGCGTTGTCGTACCCTCACCTGGACACTAAACCGTCCCCGTCCCCTAACCCTAACCCTAGCCCGAACCCTAACCCTAACCCTTCCCCGAAGCCTGACCCTCACCCGTCCCCTAATCCTAACCCGTACGCTAACGCTAACCCGCGCCCTCACACGTACGCTCCCCCTAAAGCGTTGTCGTACCCTCACATGGACCCTCAACCGTCCCCGTCCCCTAACCCTAACCCTATCCCGAACCCTAACCCTAACCCTTCCCCGAAGCCTGACACTCACCCGTCCCCTAATCCTAACCCGTACGCTAACGCTAACCCGCGCCCTCACACGTACGCTCCCCCTAAAGCGTTGTCGTACCCTCACCTGGACCCTAAACCATCTCCGTCCCCGAACACTAACCCTAGCCCGAACCCTAACCCTAACCCTTCCCCGAAGCCTGACCCTCACCCGTCCCCTAATCCTAACCCGTACGCTAACGCTAACCCGCGCCCTCACACGTACGCTCCCCCTAAAGCGTTGTCGTACCCTCACCTGGACCGTAAATCGTCCCCGTCCCCTAACCCTAACCCTAGCCCGAACCCTAACCCTAACCCTTCCCTGAAGCCTGACCCTCACCCGTCCCCTAATCCTAACCCGTACGCTAACACTAACCCGCGCCCTCACACGTACGCTCCCCCTAAAGCGTTGTCGTACCCTCACCTGGACCCTAAACCGTCCCCGTCCCCTAACCCTAACCCTAGCCCGAACCCTAACCCTAACCCTTCCCCGAAGCCTGACCCTCACCCGTCCCCTAATCCTAACCCGTACGGTAACGCTAACCCGCGCCCTCACACGTACGCTCCCCCTAAAGCGTTGTCGTACCCTCACCTGGACCCTAAAGCGTCCCCATCCCCTAACCCTAACCCTAGCCCGAACCCTAACCCTAACCCTTCCCCGAAGCCTGACCCTCACCCGTCCCCTAATCCTAACCCGTACGCTAACGCTAACCCGCGCCCTCACACGTACGCTACCACTAAAGCGTTGTCGTACCCTCACCTGGACCCTAAACCATCCCCGTCCCCTAACCCTAACCCTAGCCCGTACCCTAACCCTAACCCTTCCCCGAAGCCTGACCCTCACCCGTCCCCTAATCCTAACCCGTACGCTAACGCTACCCCGCGCCCTCACACGTACGCTCCCACTAAAGCGTTGTCGTACCCTCACCTGGACCCTAAACCGTCCCCGTCCCCTAACCCTAACCCTAGCCCGAACCCTAACCCTAACCCTTCCCCGAAGCCTGACCCTCACCCGTCCCCTAATCCTAACCCGTACGCTAACGCTAACCCGCGCCCTCACACGTACGCTCCTCCTAAAGCGTTGTCGTACCCTCACCTGGACCCTAAACCGTCCCCGTCCCCTAACCCTAACCCTAGCCCGAACCCTAACCCTAACCCTTCCCCGAAGCCTGACCCTCACCCGTCCCCTAATCCTAACCCGTACGCTAACGCTAACCCGCGCCCTCACACGTACGCTCCCCCTAAAGCGTTGTCGTACCCTCACCTGGACCCTAAACCGTCCCCGTCCCCTAACCCTAACCCTTCCCCGAAGCCTGACCCTCAACCGTCCCCTAATCCTAACCCGTACGCTAACGCTAACCCGCGCCCTCACACGTACGCTCCTCCTAAAGCGTTGTCGTACCCTCACCTGGACCCTAAACCGTCCCCGTCCCCTAACCCTAACCCTAGCCCGAACCCTAACCCTAAACCTTCCCCGAAGCCTGACCCTCACCCGTCCCCTAATCCTAACCCGTACACTAACGCTAACCCGCGCCCTCACACGTACGCTCCCCCTAAAGCGTTGTCGTACCCTCACCTGGACCCTAAACCGTCCCCGTCCCCTAACCCTAACCCTAGCCCGAACCCTAACACTAACCCTTCCCCGAAGCCTGACCCTCACCCGTCCCCTAATCTTAACCCGTACGCTAACGCTAACCCGCGCCCTCACACGTACGCTCCCCCTAAAGCGTTGTCGTACCCTCACCTGGACCCTAAACTGTCCCCGTCCCCTAACCCTAACCCTAGCCCGAACCCTAACCCTAACCCTTCCCCGAAGCCTGACCCTCACCCATCCCCTAATCCTAACCCGTACGCTAACGCTAACCCGCGCTCTCACACGTACGCTCCCCCTAAAGCGTTGTCGTACCCTCACCTGGACCCTAAACCGTCCCCGTCCCCTAACCCTAACCCTAGCCCGAACCCTAACCCTAACCCTTCCCCGAAGCCTGACCCTCACCCGTCCCCTAATCCTAACCCGTACGCTAACGCTAACCCGCGCCCTCACACGTACGCTCCCCCTAAAGCGTTGTCGTAACCTCACCTGGACCCTAAACCGTCCCCGTCCCCTAACCCTAACCCTAGCCCGAACCCTAACCCTAACCCTTCCCCGAAGCCTGACCCTCACCCGTCCCCTAATCCTAACCCGTACGCTAACGCTAACCCGCACCCTCACACGTACACTCCCCCTAAAGCGTTGTCATACCCTCACCTGGACCCTAAACCGTCCCCGTCCCCTAACCCTAACCCTAGCCCGAACCCTAACCCTAACCCTTCCCCGAAGCCTGACACTCACCCGTCCCCTAATCCTAACCCGTACGCTAACGCTAACCCGCGCCCTCACACGTACGCTCCCCCTAAAGCGTTGTCGTACCCTCACCTGGACCCTAAACCGTCCCCGTCCCCTAACCCTAACCCTAGCCCGAACCATAAGCCTCAGCCTTCCCCGAAGCCTGACCCTCACCCGTCCCCTAATCCTAACCCGTACGCTAACGCTAACCCGCGCCCTCACACGTACGCTCCCCCTAAAGCGTTGTCGTACCCTCACCTGGACCCTAAACCGTCCCCGTCCCCTAACCCTAACCCTAGCCCAAACCCTAACCCTAACCCTTCCCCGAAGCCTGACCCTCACCCGTCCCCTAATCCTAACCCGTACGCTAACGTTAACCCGCGCCCTCACACGTACGCTCCCCCTAAAGCGTTGTCGTACCCTCACCTGGACCCTAAACCGTCCCCGTCCCCGAACCCTAACCCTAGCCCGAACCCTAACCCTAACCCTTCCCCGAAGCCTGACCCTCACCCGTCCCCTAATCCTAACCCGTACGCTAACGCTAACCCGCGCCCTCACACGTACGCTCCCCCTAAAGCGTTGTCGTACCCTCACCTGGACCCTAAACCGTCCCCGTCCCCTAACCCTAACCCTAGCCCGAACCCTAACCCTCAGCCTTCCCCGAAGCCTGACCCTCACCCGTCCCCTAATCCTAACCCGTACGCTAACACTAACCCGCGCCCTCACACATACCCTTCCCCTAAAGCGTTGTCGTACCCTCACCTGGACCCTAAACCGTCCCCGTCCCCTAACCCTAACCCTAGCCCGAACCCTAACCCTAACCCTTCCCCGAAGCCTGACCCTCACCCGTCCCCTAATCCTAACCCGTATGCTAACGTTAACCCGCGCCCTCACACGTACGCTCCCCCTAAAGCGTTGTCGTACCCTCACCTGGACCCTAAACCGTCCCCGTCCCCTAACCCTAACCCTAGCCCGAACCCTAACCCTAACCCTTCCCCGAAGCCTGACCCTCACCCGTCCCCTAATCCTAACCTGTACGCTAACGCTAACCCGCGCCCTCACACGTACGCTCCCCCTAAAGCGTTGTCGTACCCTCACCTGGACCCTAAACCGTCCCCGTCCCCTAACCCTAACCCTAGCCCGAACCCTAACCCTAACCCTTCCCTGAAGCCTGACCCTCACCCGTCCCCTAATCGTAACCCGTACGCTAACGCTAACCCGCGCCCTCACACATACGCTCCCCCTAAAGCGTTGTCATACCTTCACCTGGACCCTAAACCGTCCCCGTCCCCTAACCCTAACCCTATCGCTAACCCTAACCCTAACCCTTCCCCGAAGCCTGACCCTCACCCGTCCCCTAATCCTAACCCGTACGCTAACGCTAACCCGCGCCCTCACACGTACGCTCCCCCTAAAGCGTTGTCGTACCCTCACCTGGACCCTAAACCGTCCCCGTCCCCTAACCCTAACCCTAGCCCGAACCCTAACCCTAACCCTTCCCCGAAGCCTGACCCTCACCCGTCCCCTAATCCTATCCCGTACGCTAACGCTAACCCGCGCCCTCACAAGTACGCTCCCCCTAAAGCGTTGTCGTACCCTCACCTGGACCCTAAACCGTCCCCGTCCCCTAACACTAACCCTAGCCCGAACCCTAACCCTAACCCTTCCCCGAAGCCTGACCCTCACCCGTCCCCTAATCCTAACCCGTACGCTAACGCTAATCCGCGCCCTCACACGTACACTCCCCCTAAAGCGTTGTCGTACCCTCACCTGGACCCTAAATCGTCCCCGTCCCCTAACCCTAACCCTAGCCCGAACCCTAACCCTAACCCTTCCCTGAAGCCTGACCCTCACCCGTCCCCTAATCCTAACCCGTACGCTAACACTAACCCGCGCCCTCACACGTACGCTCCCCCTAAAGCGTTGTCGTACCCTCACCTGGACCCTAAACCGTCCCCGTCCCCTAACCCTAACCCTAGCCCGAACCCTAACCCTAACCCTTCCCCGAAGCCTGACCCTCAACCGTCCCCTAATCCTAACCCGTACGGTAACGCTAACCCGCGCCCTCACACGTACGCTCCCCCTAAAGCGTTGTCGTACCCTCACCTGGACCCTAAAGCGTCCCCGTCCCCTAACCCTAACCCTAGCCCGAACCCTAACCCTAACCCTTCCCCGAAGCCTGACCCTCACCCGTCCCCTAATCCTAACCCGTACGCTAACGCTAACCCGCGCCCTCACACGTACGCTACCACTAAAGCGTTGTCGTACCCTCACCTGGACCCTAAACCGTCCCCGTCCCCTAACCCTAACCCTAGCCCGTACCCTAACCCTAACCCTTCCCCGAAGCCTGACCCTCACCCGTCCCCTAATCCTAACCCGTACGCTAACGCTACCCCGCGCCCTCACACGTACGCTCCCACTAAAGCGTTGTCGTACCCTCACCTGGACCCTAAACCGTCCCCGTCCCCTAACCCTAACCCTAGCCCGAACCCTAACCCTAACCCTTCCCCGAAGCCTGACCCTCACCCGTCCCCTAATCCTAACCCGTACGCTAACGCTAACCCGCGCCCTCACACGTACGCTCCTCCTAAAGCGTTGTCGTACCCTCACCTGGACCCTAAACCGTCCCCGTCCCCTAACCCTAACCCTAGCCCGAACCCTAACCCTAACCCTTCCCCGAAGCCTGACACTAACCCGTCCCCTAATCCTAACCCGTACGCTAACGCTAACCCGCGCCCTCACACGTATGCTCCCCCTAAAGCGTTGTCGTACCCTCACCTGGACCCTAAACCGTCCCCGTCCCCTAACCGTAACCCTAGCCCGAACCCTAACCCTAACCCTTCCCCGAAGCCTGACCCTCAACCGTCCCCTAATCCTAACCCGAACGCTAACGCTAACCCGCGCCCTCACACGTACGCTCCTCCTAAAGCGTTGTCGTACCCTCACCTGGACCCTAAACCGTCCCCGTCCCCTAACCCTAACCCTAGCCCGAACCCTAACCCTAACCCTTCCCCGAAGCCTGACCCTCACCCGTCCCCTAATCCTAACCCGTACGCTAACGCTAACCCGCGTCCTCACACGTACGCTCCCCCTAAAGCGTTGTCGTACCCTCACCTGGACCCTAAACCGTCCCCGTCCTCTAACCCTAACCCTAGCCCGAACCCTAACCCTAACACATCCCCGAAGCCTTACCCTCACCCGTCCCCTAATCCTAACCCGTACGCTAACGCTAACCCGCGCCCTCACACGTATGCTCCCCCTAAAGCGTTGTCGTACCCTCACCTGGACCCTAAACCGTCCCCGTCCCCTAACCCTAACCCTAGCCCGAACCCTAACCCTAACCCTAACCCTTCCCCGAAGCCTGACCCTCACCCGTCCCCTAATCCTAACCCGTACGCTAATGCTAACCCGCGCCCTCACACGTACGCTCCCCCTAAAGCGTTGTCATACCCTCACCTGGACCCTAAACCGTCCCCGTCCCCTAACCCTAACCCTATCCGGAACCCTAACCCTAACCCTTCCCCGAAGCCTGACCCTCACCCGTCCCCTCATCCTAACCCGTACGCTAACGCTAACCCGCGCCCTCACACGTACACTCTCCCTAAAGCGTTGTCGTACCCTCACATGGACTCTCAACCGTCCCCGTCCCCTAACCCTAACCCTATCCCGAACCCTAACCCTAACACTTCCCCGAAGCCTGACCCTCACCCGTCCCCTAATCCTAACCCGTACGCTAACACTAACCCGCGCCCTCACACGTACGCTCCCCCTAAAGCGTTGTCGTACCCTCACCTGGACCCTAAACCGTCCCCGTCCCCTAACCCTAACCCTAGCCCGAACCCTAACCCTAACCCTTCCCCGAAGCCTGACCCTCACCCGTCCCCTAATCCTAACCCGTACGCTAATGCTAACCCGCGCCCTCACACGTACGCTCCCCCTAAAGCGTTGTCATACCCTCACCTGGACCCTAAACCGTCCCCGTCCCCTAACCCTAACCCTATCCGGAACCCTAACCCTAACCCTTCCCCGAAGCCTGACCCTCACCCGTCCCCTAATCCTAACCCGTACGCTAACGCTAACCCGCGCCCTCACACGTACGCTCCCCCTAAAGCGTTGTCGTACCCTCACATGGACCCTCAACCGTCCCCGTCCCCTAACCCTAACCCTATCCCGAACCCTAACCCTAACCCTTCCCCGAAGCCTGACCCTCACCCGTCCCCTAATCCTAACCCGTACGCTAATGCTAACCCGCGCCCTCACACGTCCGCTCCCCCTAAAGCGTTGTCGTACCCTCACCTGGACCCTAAACCGTCCCCGTCCCCTAACACTAACCCTAGCCCGAACCCTAACCCTAACCCTTCCCCGAAGCCTGACCCTCACCCGTCCCCTAATCCTAACCCGTACGCTAATGCTAACCCGCGCCCTCACACGTACGCTCCCCCTAAAGCGTTGTCATACCCTCACCTGGACCCTAAACCGTCCCCGTCCCCTAACGCTAACCCTATCCGGTACCCTAACCCTAACCCTTCCCCGAAGCCTGACCCTCACCCGTCCCATAATCCTAAACGGTACGCTAACGCTAACCCGCGCCCTCACACGTACGCTCCCCCTAAAGCGTTGTCGTACCCTCACCTGTACCCTAAACCGTCTCCGTCCCCGAACCCTAACCCTAGCCCGAACCCTAACCCTAACCCTTCCCCGAAGCCTGGCCCTCACCCGTCCCCTAATCCTAACCCGTACGCTAACGCTAACCCGCGCCCTCACACGTACGCTTCCCCTAAAGCGTTGTCATACCGTCACCTGGACCCTAAACCGTCCCCGTCCCCTAACACTAACTCTAGCCCGAACCCTAACCCTAACCCTTCCCCGAAGCCTGACCCTCACCCGTCCCCTAATCCTAACCCGTACGCTAACGCTAACCCGCGCCCTCACACGTACGCTCCCCCTAAAACATTGTCGTACCCTCACCTGGACCGTAAACCGTCCCCGTCCCCTAACCCTAACCCTAGCCCGAACCCTAACCCTAACCCTTCCCCGAAGCCTGACTCTCACCCGTCCCCTAATCCTAAACCGTACGCTAACGCTAACCCGCGCCCTCACACGTACGTTCCCCCTAAAGCGTTGTCGTACCCTCACCTGGACCCTAAACGGTACTCGTCCCCTAACCCTAACCCTAGCCCGAACCCTAACCCTAACCCTTCCCCGAAGCCTGACCCTCACCCGTCCCGTAATCGTATCCCGTACGCTAACGCTAACCCGCGCCCTCACACGTACGCTCCCCCTAAAGCGTTGTCGTACCCTCACCTGGACCCTAAACCGTCCCCGTCCCCTAACCCTAACCCTAGCCCGAACCCTAACCCAAACCCTTCCCCGAAGCCTGACCCTCACCCGTCCCCTAATCCTAACCCGTACGCTAACGCTAACCCGCACCCTCACACGTACGCTCCCCCTAAAGCGTTGTCGTACCCTCACCTGGACCCTAAACCGTCCCGGTCCCCTAACCCTAACCCTAGCCCGAACCCTAACCCTAACCCTTCCCCGAAGCCTGACCCTAACCCGTCCCCTAATCCTAACCCGTACGCTAACGCTAACCCGCGCCCTCACACGTACGCTCCCCCTAAAGCGTTGTCGTACCCTCACCTGGACCCTAAACCGTCCCCGTCCCCTAACCCTAACCCTAGCCCGAACCCTAACCCTAACACTTCCCCGAAGCCTGACCCTCACCCGTCCCCTAATCCTAACCCGTACGCTAATGCTAACCCGCGCCCTCACACGTACGCTCCTCCTAAAGCGTTGTCGTACCCTCACCTGGACCCTAAACCGTCCCCGTCCCCTAACCCTAACCCTAGCTCGAACCCTAACCCTAAACCTTCCCGGAAGCCTGACACTCACCCGTCCCCTAATCCTAACCCGTACACTAACGCTAACCCGCGCCCTCACTCGTACGCTCCCCCTAAAGCGTTGTCGTTCCCTCACCTGGACCCTAAACCGTCCCCGTCCCCTAACCCTAACCCTAGCCCGAACCCTAACCCTAACCCTTCCCCGAAGCCTGACCCTCACCCGTTCTCTAACCCTAACCCGTACGCTAACGCTAACCTGCGCCCTCACACGTACGCTCCCCCTAAAGCGTTGTCGTACCCTCACCTGGACCCTAAACTGTCTCCGTCCCCGAACCCTAACCCTAGCCGGAACCCTAACCCTAACCCTTCCCCGAAGCCTGACCCTCACCCGTCCCCTAATCCTAACCCGTACGCTAACGCTAACCCGCGCCCTCACACGTACGCTCCCCCTAAAGCGTTGTCATACCGTCACCTGGACCCTAAACCGTCCCCGTCCCCTAACACTAACCCTAGCCCGAACCCTAACCCTAACCCTTCCCCGAAGCCTGACACTCACCCGTCCCCTAATCCTAAACCGTACGCTAACGCTAACCCGCGTCCTCACACATACGTTCCCCCTAAAGCGTTGTCGTACCCTCACCTGGACCCTAAACGGTACTAGTCCCCTAACCCTAACCCTAGCCCGAACCCTAACCCTAACCCTTCCCCGAAGCCTGACCCTCACCCGTCCCGTAATCCTATCCCGTACGCTAACGCTAACCCGCGCCCTCACACGTACGCTCCCCCTAAAGCATTGTCGTACCCTCACCTGGACCCTAAACCGTCCCCGTCCCCTAACCCTAACCCTAGCCCGAACCCTAACCCTAACCCTTCCCCGAAGCCTGACCCTCACCCGTCCCCTAATCCTAACCCGTACGCTAACGCTAATCCGCGCCCTCACACGTACGCTCCCCCTAAAGCGTTGTCGTACCCTCACCTGGACCCTAAATCGTCCCCGTCCCCTAACCCTAACCCTAGCCCGAACCCTAACCCTAACACTTCCCCGAAGCCTGACCCTCACCCGTCCCCTAATCCTAACCCGTACGCTAACACTAACCCGCGCCCTCACACGTACGCTCCCCCTAAAGCGTTGTCATACCCTCACCTGGACCCTAAACCGTCCCCGTCCCCTAACCCTAACCCTAGCCCGAACCCTAACCCTAACCCTTCCCCAAAGCCTGACCCTCACCCGTCCCCTAATCCTAACCCGTACGGTAACGCTAACCCGCGCCCTCACACGTACGCTCCCCCTAAAGCGTTGTCGTACCCTCACCTGGACCCTAAACCGTCCCCATCCCCTAACCCTAACCCTAGCCCGAACCCTAACCCTAACCCTTCCCCGAAGCCTGACCCTCACCCGTCCCCTAATCCTAACCCGTACGCTAACGCTAACCTGCGCCCTCACACGTACGCTCCCCCTAAAGCGTTGTCGTACCCTCACCTGGACCCTAAACCGTCCCCGTCCCCTAACCCTAACCCTAGCCCGAACCCTAACCCTAACCCTTCCCCGAAGCCTGACCCTCACCCGTCCCCTAATCCTAACCCGTACGCTAACGCTAACCCGCGCCCTCACATGTACGCTCCCACTAAAGCGTTGTCGTACCCTCACCTGGACCCTAAACCGTCCCCGTCCCCTAACCCTAACCCTAGCCCGAACCCTAACCCTAACCCTTCCCCGAAGCCTGACCCTCACCCGTCCCCTAATCCTAACCCGTACGGTAACGCTAAACCGCGCCCTCACACGTACGCTCCCTCTAAAGCGTTGTCGTACCCTCACCTGGACCCTAAACCGTCCCCATCCCCTAACCCTAACCCTAGCCCGAACCCTAACCCTAACCCTTCCCCGAAGCCTGACCCTCACCCGTCCCCTAATCCTAACCCGTACGCTAACGCTAACCCGCGCCCTCACACGTACGCTCCCCCTAAAGCGTTGTCGTACCCTCACCTGGACCCTAAACCGTCCCCGTCCCCTAACCCTAACCCTAGCCCGAACCCTAACCCTAACCCTTCCCCGAAGCCTGACCCTCACCCGTCCCCTAATCCTAACCCGTACGCTAACGCTACCCCGCGCCCTCACATGTACGCTCCCACTAAAGCGTTGTCGTACCCTCACCTGGACCCTAAACCGTCCCCGTCCCCTAACCCTAACCCTAGCCCGAACCCTAACCCTAACCCTTCCCCGAAGCCTGACCCTCACCCGTCCCCTAATCCTAACCCGTACGCTAACGCTAACCCGCGCCCTCACACGTACGCTCCCCCTAAAGCGTTGTCGTACCCTCACCTGGACCCTAAACCGTCCCCGTCCCCTAACCCTAACCCTAGCCCGAACCCTAACCCTAACCCTTCCCCGAAGCCTGACCCTCACCCGTCCCCTAATCCTAACCCGTACGCTAACGCTAACCTGCGCCCTCACACGTACGCTCCCCCTAAAGCGTTGTCGTACCCTCACCTGGACCCTAAACCGTCCCCGTCCCCTAACCCTAACCCTAGCCCGAACCCTAACCCTAACCCTTCCCCGAAGTCTGACCCTCACCTGTCCCCTAATCCTAACCCGTACGCTAACGCTAACCTGCGCCCTCACACGTACGCTCCCCCAAAGCGTTGTCGTACCCTCACCTGGACCCTAAACCGTCCCCGTCCCCTAACCCTAACCCTAGCCCGAACCCAAACCCTAACCCTTCCCCGAAGCCTGACCCTCACCCGTACCCTAATCCTAAATCGTACGCTAAGGCTAACCCGCGCCCTCACACGTAGGCAACCCTTAAAGTGTTGTCGTACCCTCACCTGGACCCTAAACCGTCCCCGTCCCCTAACCCTAACCCTAGCCCGAACCCTAACCCTAACTCTTCCCCGAAGCCTGACCCTCACCCGTCCCCTAATCCTAACCCGTACGCTAACGCTAACCCGCGCCCTCACACGTACGCTCCCCCTAAAGCGTTGTCGTACCCTCACCTGGACCCTAAACCGTCCCCGTCCTCTAACCCTAACCCTAGCCCGTACCCTAACCCTAACCCTTCCCCGAAGCCTGACCCTCACCCGTCCCCTAATCCTAACCCGTACGCTAACGCTAACCCGCGCCCTCACACGTACGCTCCCCCAAAGCGTTGTCGTACCCTCACCTGGACCCTAAACCGTCCCCGTCCCCTAACCCTAACCCTAGCCTGAACCCTAACCCTAACCCTTCCCCGAAGCCTGACCCTCACCCGTCCCCTAATCCTATCCCATACCCTAACGCTAACCCATGCCCTCACACGTGCGCTCCCCCTAAAGCGTTGTCGTACCCTCACCTGGACCCTAAACCGTCCCCGTCCCCTAACCCTAGCCCTAGCCCGAACCCTAACCCTAACACTTCCCCGAAGCCTGACCCTCACCCGTCCCCTAATCCTAAACCGTACGCTAACGCTAACCCGCGCCCTCACACGTACGCTCCCCCTAAAGCGTTGTCGTACGCTCACCTGGACCCTAAACCGTCTCCGTCCCCGAACCCTAACCCTATCCGGAACCCTAACCCTAACCCTTCCCCGAAGCCTGACCCTCACCCGTCCCCTAATCCTAACCCGTACGCTAACGCTAACCCGCGCCCTCACACGTACGCTCCCCCTAAAGCGTTGTCATACCGTCACCTGGACCCTAAACCGTCCCCGTCCCCTAACACTAACCCTAGCCCGAACCCTAACCCTAACACTTCCCCGAAGCCTGACACTCACCCGTCCCCTAATCCTAAACCGTACGCTAACGCTAACCCGCGCCCTCACACATACGTTCTCCCTAAAGCGTTGTCGTACCCTCACCTGGACCCTAAACGGTACTAGTCCCCTAACCCTAACCCTAGCCCGAACCCTAACCCTAACCCTTCCCCAAAGCCTGACCCTCACCGGTCCCGTAATCCTATCCCGTACGCTAACGCTAACACGCGCCCTCACACGTACGCTCCCCCTAAAGCGTTGTCGTACCCTCACCTGGACCCTAAATCGTCCCCGTCCCCTAACCCTAACCCTAGCCCGAACCCTAACCCTAACCCTTCCCCGAAGCCTGACCCTCACCCGTCCCCTAATCCTAACCCGTACGCTAACACTAACCCGCGCCCTCACACGTACGCTCCCCCTAAAGCGTTGTCGTACCCTCACCTGGACCCTAAACCGTCCCCGTCCCCTAACCCTAACCCTAGCCCGAACCCTAACCCTAACACTTACCCGAAGCCTGACCCTCACCCGTCCCCTAATCCTAACCCGTACGCTAACGCTACCCCGCGCCCTGAAACGTACGCTCCCCCTAAAGCGTTGTCGTACCCTCACCTGGACCCTAAACCGTCCCCGTCCCCTAACCCTAACCCTAGCCCGAACCCTAACCCTAACCCTTCCCCGAAGCCTGACCCTCACCCGTCCCCTAATCCTAACCCGTACGCTAACGCTAACCCGCGCCCTCACACGTACGCTCCCCCTAAAGCGTTGTCGTACCCTCACCTGGACCCTAAACCGTCCCCGTCCCCTAACCCTAACCCTAGCCCGAACCCTAACCCTAACCCTTCCCCGCAGCCTGACCCTCAACCGTCCCCTAATCTTAACCCGTACGCTAACGCTAACCCGCGCCCTCACACGTACGCTCCCCCTAAAGCGTTGTCGTACCCTCACCTGGACCCTAAACCGTCCCCGTCCCCTAACCCTAACCCTAGCCCGAACCCTAACCCTAACCCTTCCCCGAAGCCTGACCCTCACCCGTCCCCTAATCCTAACCCGTACGCTAACACTAACCCGCGCTCTCACACGTACGCTCCCCCTAAAGCGTTGTCGTACCCTCACCTGGACCCTAAACTGTCCCCGTCCCCTAACCCTAACCCTAGCCTGAACCCTAACCCTAACCCTTCCCCGAAGCCTGACCCTCACCCGTCCCCTAATCCTATCCCATACCCTAACGCTAACCCATGCCCTCACACGTGCGCTCCCCCTAAAGCGTTGTCGTACCCTCACCTGGACCCTAAACCGTCCCCGTCCCGTAACCCTAGCCCTAGCCCGAACCCTAACCCTAACCCTTCCCCGAAGCCTGACCCTCACCCGTCCCCTAATCCTAAACCGTACGCTAACGCTAACCCGCGCCCTCACACGTACGCTCCCCCTAAAGCGTTGTCGTACCCTCACCTGGACCCTAAACTGTCTCCGTCCCCGAACCCTAACCCTAGCCGGAACCCTAACCCTATCCCTTCCCCGAAGCCTGACCCTCACCCGTCCCCTAATCCTAACCCGTACGCTAACGCTAACCCGCGCCCTCACACGTACGCTCCCCCTAAAGCGTTGTCATACCGTCACCTGGACCCTAAACCGTCCCCGTCCCCTAACACTAACCCTAGCCCGAACCCTAACCCTAACCCTTCCCCGAAGCCTGACACTCACCCGTCCCCTAATCCTAAACCGTACGCTAACGCTAACCCGCGCCCTCACACATACGTTCCCCCTAAAGCGTTGTCGTACCCTCACCTGGACCCTAAACGGTACTAGTCCCCTAACCCTAACCCTAGCCCGAACCCTAACCCTAACCCTTCCCCGAAGCCTGACCCTCACCCGTCCCGTAATCCTATCCCGTACGCTAACGCTAACCCGCGCTCTCACACGTACGCTCCCCCTAAAGCGTTGTCGTACCCTCACCTGGACCCTAAATCGTCCCCGTCCCCTAACCCTAACCCTAGCCCGAACCCTAACCCTAACCCTTCCCCGAAGCCTGACCCTCACCCGTCCCCTAATCCTAACCCGTACGCTAACACTAACCCGCGCCCTCACACGTACGCTCCCCCTAAAGCGTTGTCGTACCCTCACCTGGACCCTAAACCGTCCCCGTCCCCTAACCCTAACCCTAGCCCGAACCCTAACCCTAACCCTTCCCCGAAGCCTTACCCTCACCCGTCCCCTAATCCTAACCCGTACGGTAACGCTAACCCGCGCCCTCACACGTACGCTCCCCCTAAAGCGTTGTCGTACCCTCACCTGGACCCTAAACCGTCCCCATCCCCTAACCCTAACCCTAGCCCGAACCCTAACCCTAACCCTTCCCCGAAGCCTGACCCTCACCCGTCCCCTAATCCTAACCCGTACGCTAACGCTAACCTGCGCCCTCACACGTACGCTCCCCCTAAAGCGTTGTCGTACCCTCACCTGGACCCTAAACCGTCCCCGTCCCCTAACCCTAACCCTAGCCCGAACCCTAACCCTAACACTTACCCGAAGCCTGACCCTCACCCGTCCCCTAATCCTAACCCGTACGCTAACGCTACCCCGCGCCCTGACACGTACGCTCCCCCTAAAGCGTTGTCGTACCCTCACCTGGACCCTAAACCGTCCCTGTCCCCTAACCCTAACCCTAGCCCGAACCCTAACCCTAACCCTTCCCCGCAGCCTGACCCTCACCCGTCCCCTAATCTTAACCCGTACGCTAACGCTAACCCGCGCCCTCACACGTACGCTCCCCCTAAAGCGTTGTCGTACCCTCACCTGGACCCTAAACCGTCCCCGTCCCCTAACCCTAACCCTAGCCCGAACCCTAACCCTAACCCTTCCCCGAAGCCTGACCCTCACCCGTCCCCTAATCCTAACCCGTACGCTAACGCTAACCCGCGCTCTCACACGTACGCTCCCCCTAAAGCGTTGTCGTACCCTCACCTGGACCCTAAACCGTCCCCGTCCCCTAACCCTAACCCTAGCCTGAACCCTAACCCTAACCCTTCCCCGAAGCCTGACCCTCACCCGTCCCCTAATCCTAACCCGTACGCTAACGCTAACCCGCGCCCTCACATGTACGCTCCCACTAAAGCGTTGTCGTACCCTCACCTGGACCCTAAACCGTCCCCGTCCCCTAACCCTAACCCTAGCCCGAACCCTAACCCTAACCCTTCCCCGAAGCCTGACCCTCACCCGTCCCCTAATCCTAACCCGTACGGTAACGCTAAACCGCGCCCTCACACGTACGCTCCCCCTAAAGCGTTGTCGTACCCTCACCTGGACCCTAAACCGTCCCCATCCCCTAACCCTAACCCTAGCCCGAACCCTAACCCTAACCCTTCCCCGAAGCCTGACCCTCACCCGTCCCCTAATCCTAACCCGTACGCTAACGCTAACCCGCGCCCTCACACGTACGCTCCCCCTAAAGCGTTGTCGTACCCTCACCTGGACACTAAACCGTCCCCGTCCCCTAACCCTAACCCTAGCCCGAACCCTAACCCTAACCCTTCCCCGAAGCCTGACCCTCACCCGTCCCCTAATCCTAACCCGTACGCTAACGCTAACCCGCGCCCTCACACGTACGCTCCCCCTAAAGCGTTGTTGTACCCTCACCTGGACCCTAAACCGTCCCCGTCCCCTAACCCTAACCCTAGCCCGAACCCTAACCCTAACCCTTCCCCGAAGCCTGACCCTCACCTGTCCCCTAATCCTAACCCGTACGTTAACGCTAACCTGCGCCCTCACACGTACGCTCCCCCAAAGCGTTGTCGTACCCTCACCTGGACCCTAAACCGTCCCCGTCCCCTAACCCTAACCCTAGCCCGAACCCAAACCCTAACCCTTCCCCGAAGCCTGACCCTCACCCGTACCCTAATCCTAAATCGTACGCTAAGGCTAACCCGCGCCCTCACACGTAGGCAACCCTTAAAGTGTTGTCGTACCCTCACGTGGACCCTAAACCGTCCCCGTCCCCTAACCCTAACCCTAGCCCAAACCCTAACCCTAACCCTTCTCCGAAGCCTGAACCTCACCCGTCCCCTAATCCTAACCCGTACGCTAACGCTACCCCGCGCCCTCACACGTACGCTCCCCCTAAAGCGTTGTCGTACCCTCACCTGGACCCTAAACCGTCCCCGTCCCCTAACCCTAACCCTAGCCCGAACCCTAACCCTAACCCTTCCCCGAAGCCTGACCCTCACCCGTCCCCTAATCCTAACCCGTACGCTAACGCTAACCCGCGCCTTCACACGTACGCTCCCCCAAAAGTGTTGTCGTACCCTCACCTGGACCCTAAACCGTCCCCGTCCCCTAACCCTAACCCTAGCCCGAACCCTAACCCTAACCCTTCCCCGAAGCCTGACCCTCACCCGTCCCCTAATCCTAACCCGTACGCTAACGCTAACCCGCGCCCTCACACGTACGCTCCCCCTAAAGCGTTGTCGTACCCTCACCTGGACCCTAAACCGTCCCCGTCCCCTAACCCTAACCCTAGCCCGAACCCTAACCCTAACCCTTCCCCGAAGCCTGACCCTCACCTGTCCCCTAATCCTAACCCGTACGCTAACGCTAACCTGCGCCCTCACACGTACGCTCCCCCAAAGCGTTGTCGTACCCTCACCTGGACCCTAAACCGTCCCCGTCCCCTAACCCTAACCCTAGCCCGAACCCAAACCCTAACCCTTCCCCGAAGCCTGACCCTCACCCGTACCCTAATCCTAAATCGTACGCTAAGGCTAACCCGCGCCCTCACACGTAGGCAACACTTAAAGTGTTGTCGTACCCTCACCTGGACCCTAAACCGTCCCCGTCCCCTAACCCTAACCCTAGCCCGAACCCTAACCCTAACCCTTCCCCGAAGCCTGACCCTCACCCGTCCCCTAATCCTAACCCGTACGCTAACGCTAACCCGCGCCCTCACACGTACGCTCCCCCTAAAGCGTTGTCGTACCCTCACATGGACCCTAAACCGTCCCCGTCCTCTAACCCTAACCCTAGCCCGTACCCTAACCCTAACCCTTCCCCGAAGCCTGACCCTCACCCGTCCCCTAATCCTAACCCGTACGCTAACGCTAACCCGCGCCCTCACACGTACGCTCCCCCAAAGCGTTGTCGTACCCTCACCTGGACCCTAAACCGTCCCCGTCCCCTAACCCTAACCCTAGCCCGAACCCTAACCCTAACCCTTACCCGAAGCCTGACCCTCACCCGTCCCCTAATCCTAACCCGTACACTAACGCTACCCCGCGCCCTGACATGTACGCTCCCCCTAAAGCGTTGTCGTACCCTCACCTGGACCCTAAACCGTCCCCGTCCCCTAACCCTAACCCTAGCCCGAACCCTAACCCTAACCCTACCCCGAAGCCTGACCCTCACCCGTCCCCTAATCCTAACCCGTACGCTAACGCTAACCCGCGCCCTCACACGTACGCTCCCCCTAAAGCGTTGTCGTACCCTCACCTGGACCCTAAACCGTCCCCGTCCCCTAACCCTAACCCTAGCCCGAACCCTAACCCTAACCCTTCCCCGAAGCCTGACCCTCACCCGTCCCCTAATCTTAACCCGTACGCTAACGCTAACCCGCGCCCTCACACGTACGCTGCCCCTAAAGCGTTGTCGTACCCTCACCTGGACCCTAAACCGTCCCCGTCCCCTAACCCTAACCCTAGCCCGAACCCTAACCCTAACCCTTCCCCGAACCCTGACCCTCACCCGTCCCCTAATCCTAACCCGTACGCTAACGCTAACCCGCGCTCTCACACGTACGCTCCCCCTAAAGCGTTGTCGTACCCTCACCTGGACCCTAAACCGTCCCCGTCCCCTAACCCTAACCCTAGCCCGAACCCTAACCCTAACCCTTCCCCGAAGCCTGACCCTCACCCGTCCCCTAATCCTATCCCATACCCTAACGCTAACCCATGCCCTCACACGTGCGCTCCCCCTAAAGCGTTGTCGTACCCTCACCTGGACCCTAAACCGTCCCCGTCCCCTAACCCTAGCCCTAGCCCGAACCCTAACCCTAACCCTTCCCCGAAGCCTGACCCTCACCCGTCCCCTAATCCTAAACCGTACGCTAACGCTAACCCGCGCCCTCACACGTACGCTCCCCCTAAAGCGTTGTCGTACCCTCACCTGGACCCTAAACTGTCTCCGTCCCCGAACCCTAACCCTAGCCGGAACCCTAACCCTAACCCTTCCCCGAAGCCTGACCCTCACCCGTCCCCTAATCCTAACCCGTACGCTAACGCTAACCCGCGCCCTCACACGTACGCTCCCCCTAAAGCGTTGTCATACCGTCACCTGGACCCTAAACCGTCCCCGTCCCCTAACACTAACCCTAGCCCGAACCCTAACCCTAACCCTTCCCCGAAGCCTGACACTCACCCGTCCCCTAATCCTAAACCGTACGCTAACGCTAACCCGCGCCCTCACACATACGTTCCCCCTAAAGCGTTGTCGTACCCTCACCTGGACCCTAAACGGTACTAGTCCCCTAACCCTAACCCTAGCCCGAACCCTAACCCTAACCCTTCCCCGAAGCCTGACCCTCACCCGTCCCCTAATCCTAACCCGTACGCTAACGCTACCCCGCGCCCTCACACGTACGCTCCCCCTAAAGCGTTGTCGTACCCTCACCTGTACCCTAAACCGTCCCCGTCCCCTAACCCTAACCCTAGCCCGAACCCTAACCCTAACCCTTCCCCGAAGCCTGACCCTCACCCGTCCCCTAATCCTAACCCGTACGCTAACGCTAACCCGCGCCCTCACATGTACGCTCCCACTAAAGCGTTGTCGTACCCTCACCTGGACCCTAAACCGTCCCCGTCCCCTAACCCTAACCCTAGCCCGAACCCTAACCCTAACCCTTCCCCGAAGCCTGACCCTCACCCGTCCCCTAATCCTAACCCGTACGGTAACGCTAAACCGCGCCCTCACACGTACGCTCCCCCTAAAGCGTTGTCGTACCCTCACCTGGACCCTAAACCGTCCCCGTCCCCTAACCCTAACCCTAGCCCGAACCCTAACCCTAACCCTTCCCCGAAGCCTGACCCTCACCCGTCCCCTAATCCTAACCCGTACGCTAACGCTAACCCGCGCCCTCACACGTACGCTCCCCCTAAAGCGTTGTCGTACCCTCACCTGGACCCTAAACCGTCCCCGTCCCCTAAACCTAACCCTAGCCCAAACCCTAACCCTAACCCTTCCCCGAAGCCTGACCCTCACCCGTCCCCTAATCCTAACCCGTACGCTAACGCTAACCCGCGCCCTCACACGTACGCTCCCCCTAAAGCGTTGTTGTACCCTCACCTGGACCCTAAACCGTCCCCGTCCCCTAACCCTAACCCTAGCCCGAACCCTAACCCTAACCCTTCCCCGAAGCCTGACCCTCACCTGTCCCCTAATCCTAACCCGTACGCTAACGCTAACCTGCGCCCTCACACGTACGCTCCCCCAAAGCGTTGTCGTACCCTCACCTGGACCCTAAACCGTCCCCGTCCCCTAACCCTAACCCTAGCCCGAACCCAAACCCTAACCCTTCCCCGAAGCCTGAGCCTCACCCGTACCCTAATCCTAAATCATACGCTAAGTCTAACCCGCGCCCTCACACGTAGGCAACCCTTAAAGTGTTGTCGTACCCTCACCTGGACCCTAAACCGTCCCCGTCCCCTAACCCTAACCCTAGCCCAAACCCTAACCCTAACCCTTCTCCGAAGCCTGAACCTCACCCGTCCCCTAATCCTAACCCGTACGCTAACGCTACCCCGCGCCCTCACACGTACGCTCCCCCTAAAGCGTTGTCGTACCCTCACCTGGACCCTAAACCGTCCCCGTCCCCTAACCCTAACCCTAGCCCGAACCCTAACCCTAACCCTTCCCCGAAGCCTGACCCTCACCCTTCCCCTAATCCTAACCCGTACGCTAACGCTAACCCGCGCCTTCACATGTACGCTCCCCCTAAAGCGTTGTCGTACCCTCACCTGGACCCTAAACCGTCCCCGTCCCCTAACCCTAACCCTAGCCCGAACCCTAACCCTAACCCTTCCCCGAAGCCTGACCCTCACCCGTCCCCTAATCCTAACCCGTACGCTAACGCTAACCCGCGCCCTCACACGTACGCTCCCCCTAAAGCGTTGTCGTACCCTCACCTGGACCCTAAACCGTCCCCGTCCCCTAACCCTAACCCTAGCCCGAACCCTAACCCTAACCCTTCCCCGAAGCCTGACCCTCACCTGTCCCCTAATCCTAACCCGTACGCTAACGCTAACCTGCGCCCTCACACGTACGCTCCCCCAAAGCGTTGTCGTACCCTCACCTGGACCCTAAACCGTCCCCGTCCCCTAACCCTAACCCTAGCCCGAACCCAAACCCTAACCCTTCCCCGAAGCCTGACCCTCACCCGTACCCTAATCCTAAATCGTACGCTAAGGCTAACCCGCGCCCTCACACGTAGGCAACACTTAAAGTGTTGTCGTACCCTCACCTGGACCCTAAACCGTCCCCGTCCCCTAACCCTAACCCTAGCCCGAACCCTAACCCTAACCCTTCCCCGAAGCCTGACCCTCACCCGTCCCCTAATCCTAACCCGTACGCTAACGCTAACCCGCGCCCTAACACGTACGCTCCCCCTAAAGCGTTGTCGTACCCTCACATGGACCCTAAACCGTCCCCGTCCTCTAACCCTAACCCTAGCCCGTACCCTAACCCTAACCCTTCCCCGAAGCCTGACCCTCACCCGTCCCCTAATCCTAACCCGTACGCTAACGCTAACCCGCGCCCTCACACGTACGCTCCCCCAAAGCGTTGTCGTACCCTCACCTGGACCCTAAACCGTCCCCGTCCCCTAACCCTAACCCTAGCCCGAACCCTAACCCTAACCCTTACCCGAAGCCTGACCCTCACCCGTCCCCTAATCCTAACCCGTACACTAACGCTACCCCGCGCCCTGACATGTACGCTCCCCCTAAAGCGTTGTCGTACCCTCACCTGGACCCTAAACCGTCCCCGTCCCCTAACCCTAACCCTAGCCCGAACCCTAACCCTAACCCTACCCCGAAGCCTGACCCTCACCCGTCCCCTAATCCTAACCCGTACGCTAACGCTAACCCGCGCCCTCACACGTACGCTCCCCCTAAAGCGTTGTCGTACCCTCACCTGGACCCTAAACCGTCCCCGTCCCCTAACCCTAACCCTAGCCCGAACCCTAACCCTAACCCTTCCCCGAAGCCTGACCCTCACCCGTCCCCTAATCTTAACCCGTACGCTAACGCTAACCCGCGCCCTCACACGTACGCTGCCCCTAAAGCGTTGTCGTACCCTCACCTGGACCCTAAACCGTCCCCGTCCCCTAACCCTAACCCTAGCCCGAACCCTAACCCTAACCCTTCCCCGAAGCCTGACCCTCACCCGTCCCCTAATCTTAACCCGTACGCTAACGCTAACCCGCGCTCTCACACGTACGCTCCCCCTAAAGCGTTGTCGTACCCTCACCTGGACCCTAAACCGTCCCCGTCCCCTAACCCTAACCCTAGCCCGAACCCTAACCCTAACCCTTCCCCGAAGCCTGACCCTCACCCGTCCCCTAATCCTATCCCATACCCTAACGCTAACCCATGCCCTCACACGTGCGCTCCCCCTAAAGCGTTGTCGTACCCTCACCTGGACCCTAAACCGTCCCCGTCCCCTAACCCTAGCCCTAGCCCGAACCCTAACCCTAACCCTTCCCCGAAGCCTGACCCTCACCCGTCCCCTAATCCTAAACCGTACGCTAACGCTAACCCACGCCCTCACACGTACGCTCCCCCTAAAGCGTTGTCGTACCCTCACCTGGACCCTAAACTGTCTCCGTCCCCGAACCCTAACCCTAGCCGGAACCCTAACCCTAACCCTTCCCCGAAGCCTGACCCTCACCCGTCCCCTAATCCTAACCCGTACGCTAACGCTAACCCGCGCCCTCACACGTACGCTCCCCCTAAAGCGTTGTCATACCGTCACCTGGACCCTAAACCGTCCCCGTCCCCTAACACTAACCCTAGCCCGAACCCTAACCCTAACCCTTCCCCGAAGCCTGACACTCACCCGTCCCCTAATCCTAAACCGTACGCTAACGCTAACCCGCGCCCTCACACATACGTTCCCCCTAAAGCGTTGTCGTACCCTCACCTGGACCCTAAACGGTACTAGTCCCCTAACCCTAACCCTAGCCCGAACCCTAACCCTAACCCTTCCCCGAAGCCTGACCCTCACCCGTCCCGTAATCCTATCCCGTACGCTAACGCTAACCCGCGCCCTCACACGTACGCTCCCCCTAAATCGTTGTCGTACCCTCACCTGGACCCTAAACCGTCCCCGTCCCCTAACCCTAACCCTAGCCCGAACCCTAACCCTAACCCTTCCCCGAAGCCTGACCCTCACCCGTCCCCTAATCCTAACCCGTACGCTAACGCTAATCCGCGCCCTCACACGTACGCTCCCCCTAAAGCGTTGTCGTACCCTCACCTGGACCCTAAATCGTCCCCGTCCCCTAACCCGAACCCTAGCCCGAACCCTAACCCTAACCCTTCCCCGAAGCCTGACCCTCACCCGTCCCCTAATCCTAACCCGTACGCTAACACTAACCCGCGCCCTCACACGTACGCTCCCCCTAAAGCGTTGTCGTACCCTCACCTGGACCCTAAACCGTCCCCGTCCCCTAACCCTAACCCTAGCCCGAACCCTAACCCTAACCCTTCCCCGAAGCCTGACCCTCACCCGTCCCCTAATCCTAACCCGTACGGTAACGCTAACCCGCGCCCTCACACGTACGCTCCCCCTAAAGCGTTGTCGTACCCTCACCTGGACCCTAAACCGTCCCCATCCCCTAACCCTAACCCTAGCCCGAACCCTAACCCTAACCCTTCCCCGAAGCCTGACCCTCACCCGTCCCCTAATCCTAACCCGTACGCTAACGCTAACCTGCGCCCTCACACGTACGCTCCCCCTAAAGCGTTGTCGTACCCTCACCTGGACCCTAAACCGTCCCCGTCCCCTAACCCTAACCCTAGCCCGAACCCTAACCCTAACCCTTCCCCGAAGCCTGACCCTCACCCGTCCCCTAATCCTAACCCGTACGCTAACGCTACCCCGCGCCCTCACATGTACGCTCCCACTAAAGCGTTGTCGTACCCTCACCTGGACCCTAAACCGTCCCCGTCCCCTAACCCTAACCCTAGCCCGAACCCTAACCCTAACCCTTCCCCGAAGCCTGACCCTCACCCGTCCCCTAATCCTAACCCGTACGGTAACGCTAAACCGCGCCCTCACACGTACGCTCCCCCTAAAGCGTTGTCGTACCCTCACCTGGACCCTAAACCTTCCCCGTCCCCTAAACCTAACCCTAGCCCGAACCCTAACCCTAACACTTCCCCGAAGCCTGACCCTCACCCGTCCCCTAATCCTAACCCGTACGCTAACGCTAACCCGCGCCCTCACACGTACGCTCCCCCTAAAGCGTTGTCGTACCCTCACCTGGACCCTAAACCGTCCCCGTCCCCTAACCCTAACCCTAGCCCGAACCCTAACCCTAACCCTTCCCCGAAGCCTGACCCTCACCTGTCCCCTAATCCTAACCCGTACGCTAACGCTAAGCTGCGCCCTCACACGTACGCTCCCCCAAAGCGTTGTCGTACCCTCACCTGGACCCTAAACCGTCCCCGTCCCCTAACCCTAACCCTAGCCCGAACCCAAACCCTAACCCTTCCCCGAAGCCTGACCCTCACCCGTACCCTAATCCTAAATCGTACGCTAAGGCTAACCCGCGCCCTCACACGTAGGCAACCCTTAAAGTGTTGTCGTACCCTCACCTGGACCCTAAACCGTCCCCGTCCCCTAACCCTAACCCTAGCCCGAACCCTAACCCTAACCCTTCCCCAGAGCCTGACCCTCACCCGTCCCCTAATCCTAACCCGTACGCTAACGCTAACCCGCGCCCTCACACGTACGCTCCCCCTAAAGCGTTGTCGTACCCTCACCTGGACCCTAAACCGTCCCCGTCCTCTAACCCTAACCCTAGCCCGTACCCTAACCCTAACCCTTCCCCGAAGCCTGACCCTCACCCGTCCCCTAATCCTAACCCGTACGCTAACGCTAACCCGCGCCCTCACACGTACGCTCCCCCTAAAGCGTTGTCGTACCCTCACCTGGACCCTAAACCGTCCCCGTCCCCTAACCCTAACCCTAGCCCGAACCCTAACCCTAACCCTTCCCCGAAGCCTGACCCTCACCCGTCCCCTAATCCTAACCCGTACGCTAACGCTAACCCGCACCCTCACACGAACGCTCCCCCTAAAGCGTTGTCATACCCTCACCTGGACCCTAAACCGTCCCCGTCCCCTAACCCTAACCCTAGCCCGAACCCTAACCCTAACCCTTCCCCGAAGCCTGACACTCACCCGTCCCCTAATCCTAACCCGTACGCTAACGCTAACCCGCGCCCTCAAACGTACGCTCCCCCTAAAGCGTTGTCGTACTCTCACGTGGACCCTAAACCGTCCCTGTCCCCTAACCCTAACCCTAGCCCGAACCCTAACCCTAACCCTTCCCCGAAGCCTGACCCTCACCCGTCCCCTAATCCTAACACGTACGCTAACGCTAACCCGCTCCCTCAAACGTACGCTCCCCCTAAAGCGTTGTCGTACCCTCACCTGGACCCTAAACCGTCCCCGTCCCCGAACCTTAACCCTAGCCCGAACCCTAACCCTAACCCTTCCCCGAAGCCTGACCCTCACCCGTCCCCTAATCCTAACCCGTACGCTAACGCTAACCCGCGCCCTCACACGTATGCTCCCCCTAAAGCGTTGTCATACCGTCACCTGGACCCTAAACCGTCCCCGTCCCCTAACACTAACCCTAGCCCGAAACCTAACCCTAACCCTTCCCCGAAGCCTGACCCTCACCCGTCCCCTAATCCTAACCCGTACGTTAACGCTAACCCGCGCCCTCAAAAGTACGATCCCCCTAAAGCGTTGTCGTACCCTCACCTGGACCCTAAACCGTCCCCGTCCCCTAACCCTAACCCTAGCCCGAACCCTAACCCTAACCCTTCCCCGAAGCCTGACCCTAAACCGTCCCCGTCCCCTAACCCTAACCCTAGCCCGAACCCTAACCCTTACCCTTCCCCGAAACCTGACCCTCACCCGTCCCCTAATCCTAACCCGTACGCTAACGCTAACCCGCGCCCTCACACGTACGCTCCCCCTAAAGCGTTGTCGTACCCTCACCTGGACCCTAAACCGTCCCCGTCCTCTAACCCTAACCCTAGCCCGAACCCTAACCCTAACCCTTCCCCGAAGCCTGACCCTCACCCGTCCCCTAATCCTAACCCGTACGCTAACGCTAACCCGCGCCCTCACACGTACGCTCCCCCTAAAGCGTTGTCGTACCCTCACCTGGACCCTAAACCGTCCCCGTCCCCTAACCCTAACCCTAGCCCGAACCCTAACCCTAACCCTTCCCCGAAGCCTGACCCTCACCCGTCCCCTAATCCTAAACCGTACGCTAACGCTAACCCGCGCCCTCACACGTACGCTCCCCCTAAAGCATTGTCGTACCCTCACCTGGACCCTAAACCGTCCCCGTCCCCTAACCCTAACCCTAGCCCGAACCCTAACCCTAACCCTTCCCCGAAGCCTGACCCTCACCCGTCCCCTAATCCTAACCCGTACGCTAACGCTACCCCGCGCCCTGACATGTACGCTCCCACTAAAGCGTTGTCGTACCCTCACCTGGACCCTAAACCGTCCCCGTCCCCTAACCCTAACCCTAGCCCGAACCCTAACCCTAACCCTTCCCCGAAGCCTAACCCTCACCCGTCCCCTAATCCTAACCCGTACGCTAACGCTAACCCGCGCCCTCACACGTACGCTACCCCTAAAGCGTTGTCGTACCCTCACCTGGACCCTAAACCGTCCCCGTCCCCTAACCCTAACCCTAGCCCGAACCCTAACCCTAACCCTTCCCCGAAGCCTGACCCTCACCCGTCCCGTAATCCTAACCCGTACGCTAACGCTAACCCGCGCCCTGACATGTACGCTCCCACTAAAGCGTTGTTGTACCCTCACCTGGACCCTAAACCGTCCCAGTCCCCTAACCCTAACCCTAGCCCGAACCCTAACCCTAACCCTTCCCCGAAGCCTGACCCTCACCCGTCCCCTAATCCTAACCCATAAGCTAACGCTAACCCGCGCCCTCACACGTACGCTCCCCCTAAAGCGTTGTCGTACCCTGACCTGGACCCTAAACCGTCCCCGTCCCCTAACCCTAACCCTAGCCCGAACCCTAACCCTAACCCTTCCCCGAACCCTGACCCTCACCCGTCCCCTAATCCTAACCCGTACGCTAACGCTAACCTGCGCCCTCACACGTACGCTCCCCCTAAAGCGTTGTCGTACCCTCACCTGGACCCTAAACCGTCCCCGTCCCCTAACCCTAACCCTAGCCCGAACCCTAAACCTAACCCTTCCCCGAAGCCTGACCCTCACTTGTCCCCTAATCCTAACCCGTACGCTAACGCTAACCTGCGCCCTCACACGTACGCTCCCCCTAAAGCGTTGTCGTACCCTCACCTGTACCCTAAACCGTCCCCGTCCCCTAACCCTAACCCTAGCCCGAACCCTAACCCTAACCCTTCCCCGAAGCCTGACCCTCACCCGTCCCCTAATCCTAACCCGTACGCTAACGCTAACCCGCGCCCTCACACGTACGCTCCCCCTAAAGCGTTGTCGTACCCTCACCTGGACCCTAAACCGTCCCCGTCCCCTAACCCTAACCCTAGCCCGAACCCTAACCCTAACCCTTCCCCGAAGCCTGACCCTCACCTGTCCCCTAATCCTAACACGTACGCTAACGCTAACCTGCGCCCTCACACGTACGATCCCCCTAAAGCGTTGTCGTACCCTCACCTGGACCCTAAACCGTCCCCGTCCCCTAACCCTAACCCTAGCCCGAACCCTAACCCTAACCCTTCCCCGAAGCCTGACCCTCACCCGTACCCTAATCCTAAATCGTACGCTAAGGCTAACCCGCGCCCTCACACGTACGCTCCCACTAAAGTGTTGTCGTACCCTCACCTGGACCCTAAACCGTCCCCGTCCCCTAACCCTAACCCTATCCCGAACCCTAACCCTAACCCTTCCCCGAAGCCTGACCCTCACCCGTCCCCTAATCCTAACCCATACGCTAACACTAACCCGCGCCCTCACACGTACGCTCCCACTAAAGCGTTGTCGTACCCTCACCTGGACCCTAAACCGTCCCCGTCCCCTAACCCTAACCCTAGCCCGAACCCTAACCCTAACCCTTCCCCGAAGCCTGACCCTCACCCGTCCCCTAATCCTAACCCATACGGTAACGCTAACCCACGCCCTCACACGTACGCTCCCCCTAAAGCGTTGTCGTACCCTCACCTGGACCCTAAACCGTCCCCATCCCCTAACCGTAACCCTAGCCCGAACCCTAACCCTAACCCTTCCCCGAAGCCTGACCCTCACCCGTCCCCTAATCCTAACCCGTACGCTAACGCTAACCCGCGCCCTCACACGTACGCTCCCCCTAAAGCATTGTCGTACCCTCACCTGGACCCTAAACCGTCCCCGTCCCCTAACCCTAACCCTAGCCCGAACCCTAACCCTAACCCTTCCCCGAAGCCTGACCCTCACCCGTCCCCTAATCCTAACCCGTACGCTAACGCTACCCCGCGCCCTGACATGTACGCTCCCACTAAAGCGTTGTCGTACCCTCACCTGGACCCTAAACCGTCCCCGTCCCCTAACCCTAACCCTAGCCCGAACCCTAACCCTAACCCTTCCCCGAAGCCTGACCCTCACCCGTCCCCTAATCGTAACCCGTACGCTAACGCTAACCCGCGCCCTCACACGTACGCTCCCCCTAAAGCGTTGTCGTACCCTCACCTGGACCCTCAACCGTCCCCGTCCCCTAACCCTAACCCTAGCCCGAACCCTAACCCTAACCCTTCCCCGAAGCCTGACACTCACCCGTCCCCTACTCCTAACCCGTACGGTAACGCTAACCCGCGCCCTCACACGTACGCTCCCCCTAAAGCGTTGTCGTACCCTCACCTGGACCCTAAACCGTCCCTGTCCCCTAACCCTAACCCTAGCCCGAACCCTACCCCGAACCCTTCCCCGAAGCCTGACCCTCACCCGTCCACAATCCTTACCCGTACGCTAACGCTAACCCGCGCCCTCACACGTATGCTCCCCCTAAAGCGTTATCGTACCCTCACCTGGACCCTAAACCGTCCCCGTACCCGTCCCCTAACCCTAGCTGGAAACCTAACCCTAACCCTTCCCCGAAGCCTGACCCTCACCCGTCCCCTAATCCTAACCCGTACGCTAACGCTACCCCGCGCCCTCACACGTATGCTCGCCCTAAAGCGTTGTCGTACCCTCACCTGGACCCTAAACCGTCCCCGTCCCCTAACCCTAACCCTAGCCCGAACCCTAACCCTAACCCTTCCCCGAAGCCTGACCCTCACCCGTCCCCTAATCCTAACCCGTACGCTAACACTAACCCGCGCCCTCACACGTACGCTCCCCCTAAAGCGTTGTCGTACCCTCACCTGGACCCTAAACAGTCCCCATCCCCTAACCCTAACCCTAGCCTGAACCCTAACTCCAACCCTTCCCCGAAGCATGACCCTCACCCGTCCCCTAATCCTAACCCGTACGCTAACGCTAACCCGCGCCCTCACACGTACGCTCCCCCTAGAGCGTTGTCATACCCTCACCTGGACCCTAAACCGTCCCTGTCCCCTAACCCTAACCCTAGCCCGAACCCCATCCTAACCCTTCCCCGAAGCCTGACCCTCACCCGTCCCCTAAATCTAACCCGTATGCTAACGCTAACCCGCGCCCTCACACGTACGCTCCCCCTAAAGCGTTGTCGTACCCTCACCTGGACCCTAAACCGTCCCCGTCCCCTAATCCTAACCCTAGCCCGAACACTAAACCTAACCCTTCCCCGAAGCCTGACCCTCACCCGTCCCCTAATCCTAACCCGTACGCTAACGCTAACCCGCGCCCTCACACGTTCTCTCCCCCTAAAGCGTTGTCGTACCCTCACCTGGACCCTAAACCGTCCCCGTCCCCTAACCCTAACCCTAGCCCGAACCCTAACCCTAACACTTCCCCGAAGCCTGACCCTCACCCGTCCCCTAATCCTAACCCGTACGCTAATGCTAACCCGCGCCCTCACACGTACGTTCCCCCTAAAGTTTTGTCGTACGCTCACCTGGACCCTAAACCATCCCCGTCCCCTAACCCTAACCCTAGCCAGAACCCTAACCCTAACCCTTCCCCGAAGCCTGACCCTCACCCGTCCCCTAATCCTAACCCGTACGCTAACGGTAACCCACGCCCTCACACGTACGCTCCCCCTAAAGCGTTGTCGTAACCTCACCTGGACCCTATGCCGTCCCTGTCCCCTAACCCTATCCCTAGCCCGAACCCTAACCCTAACCCTTCCCCGAAGCCTGAACCTCACCCGTCCCCTAATCCTAAACCGTACGCTAACGCTAACCCGCGCCCTCACACATACGCTCCCCCTAAAGCGTTGTCGTACCCTCACCTGGACCCTATACCGTCCCCATCCCCTAACCCTAACCCTAGCCCGAACCCTAACCCTAACCCTTCCCCGAAGCCTGACCCTCACCCGTCCCCTAATCCTAAACCGTACGCTAACGCTAACCCGCGCCCTCACACGTACGCTCCCCCTAAAGCGTTGTCGTACACTCACCTGGACCCTAAACCGTCTCCGTCCCCTAACCCTAACCCTAGCCCGAACCCTAACCCTAACCCTTCCCCGAAGCCTGACCCTCACCCGTCCCCTAATCCTAACCCGTACGCTATCGCTAACCCGCGCCCTCACACGTACGCTCCCCCTAAAGCCTTGTCGTACCCTCACCTGGACCCTAAACCGTCCCCGTCCCCTAACCTTAACCATAGCCCGAACCCTAACCCTAACACTTCCCCGAAGCCTGACCCTCACCTGTCCCCTAATCCTAACCCGTACGCTAACGCTAACCCGCGCCCTCACACGTACGCTCCCCCTAAAGCGTTGTCGTACCCTCACCCCGACCCTAAACCATCCCCGTCCCCTAACCCTAACCCTAGCCAGAACCCTAACCCTAATCCTTCCCTGAAGCCTGACCCTACCCGTCCCCTAATCCTAACCCGTACGCTAACGCTAACCCACGCTCTCACACGTACGCTCCCCCTAAAGCATTGTCGTACCCTCACCTGGACCCTCAACCGTCCCCGTCCCCTAACCCTAACCCTAGCCGGAACCCTAGCCCTAACCCTTCCCCGAAGCCTGACCCTCACCCGTCCCCTAATCCTAAACCGTACGCTAACGCTAACCCGCGCCCTCACACATACGCTCCCCCTAAAGCGTTGTCGTACCCTCACCTGGACCCTATACCGTCCCCATCCCCTAACCCTAACCCTAGCCCGAACCCTAACCCTAACCCTTCCCCGAAGCCTGACCCTCACCCGTCCCCTAATCCTAAACCGTACGCTAACGCTAACCCGCGCCCTCACACGTACGCTCCCCCTAAAGCGTTGTCGTACACTCACCTGGACCCTAAACCGTCTCCGTCCCCTAACCCTAACCCTAGCCCGAACCCTAACCCTAACCCTTCCCCGAAGCCTGACCCTCACCCGTCCCCTAATCCTAACCCGTACGCTATCGCTAACCCGCGCCCTCACACGTACGCTCCCCCTAAAGCCTTGTCGTACCCTCACCTGGACCCTAAACCGTCCCCGTCCCCTAACCTTAACCATAGCCCGAACCCTAACCCTAACACTTCCCCGAAGCCTGACCCTCACCTGTCCCCTAATCCTAACCCGTACGCTAACGCTAACCCGCGCCCTCACACGTACGCTCCCCCTAAAGCGTTGTCGTACCCTCACCCCGACCCTAAACCATCCCCGTCCCCTAACCCTAACCCTAGCCAGAACCCTAACCCTAATCCTTCCCTGAAGCCTGACCCTACCCGTCCCCTAATCCTAACCCGTACGCTAACGCTAACCCACGCTCTCACACGTACGCTCCCCCTAAAGCATTGTCGTACCCTCACCTGGACCCTCAACCGTCCCCGTCCCCTAACCCTAACCCTAGCCCGAATCCTAACCCTAACCCTTCCCCGAAGCCTGATCCTCACCGGTCCCCTAATCCTAACCCGTACGCTAACCCGAGCCCTCAGACGTACGCTCCCCCTAAAGCGTTATCGTACCCTCACCTGGACCCTAAACCGTCCCCGTCCCCTAACCCTAACCTTAGTCCGAACCCTATCCCTAACCCTTCCCCGAAGCCTGACCCTCACCCGTCCCCTAATCCTAAACCGTACGCTAACGCTAACCCGCACCCTCACACGTACACTCCCCCTAAAGCCTTGTCGTACCCTCACCTGGACCCTAAACCGTCCCCGTCCCCTAACCGTAACCCTAGCCCGAACCCTAACCCTAAACCTTCCCCGAAGCCTGACCCTCACCCGTCCCCTAATCCTAACCCGTACGCTAACGCTAACCCGCGCCCTCACATGTACGCTCCCCCTAAAGCGTTGTCGTACACTCACCTGAACCCTAAACTGTCCCCGTCCCCTAACCCTAACCCTAGCCCGAACCCTAACCCTAACCCTTCCCCGAAGCTTGACCCTCACCCGTCCCCTAATCCTAACCCGTACGCTAACGCTAAACCGCGCCCTCACACGTACGCTCCCCCTAAAGCGTTGTCGTATCCTCACCTGGATCCTCAACCGTCCCCTAACCCTAACCCTAACCCTAGCCCGAACCCTAACCCTAACCCTTTCCCGAAGCCTGACCCTCACCCGTCCCCTAATCCTAACCCGTACGCTAACGCTAATCCACGCCCTCACACGTACGCTCCCTCTAAAGTGTTGTCGTACCCTCACCTGGACCCGAAACCGACCCCGTCCCCTAACCCTTACCCTAGCCCGAATCCTAACCCTAACCCTTTCCCGAAGCCTGACCCTCACCCGTCCCCTAATCCTAACCCGTACGCTAACGCTAACCCGCGCCCTCACACGTACGCTCCCCCTAAAGCGTTGTCGTACCCTCACCTGGACCCTAAACCGTCCCCGTCCCCTAACCCTAACCCTAGCCCGAACCCTAACCCTAACACTTCCCAGAAGCCTGACACTCACCCATCCCCTAATCCTAACCCGTACGCTAACGCTAACTCACGCCCTCACATGTACGATCCCCCTAAAGCGTTGTCGTACCCTCACCTGGACCCTAAACCGTCCCCGTCCCCTGACCCTAACCCTAGCCCGAACCCTAACCCTAACCCTTCCCCGAAGCCTGACCCTCAGCCGTCCCCTAATCCTAACCCGTACGCTAACGCTAACCCGCGCCCTCACATGTACGTTCCCCCTAAAGCGTTGTCCTACACTCACCTGAACCCTAAACTGTCCCCGTCCCCTAACCCTAACCCTAGCCCGAACCCTAACCCTAACCCTTCCCCGAAGCCTGACCCTCAGCCGTCCCCTAATCCTAACCCGTACGCTAACGCTAACCCGCGCCCTCACACGTACGCTCCCCCTAAAGCGTTGTCGTATCCTCACCTGGACCCTCAACCGTCCCCGTCCCCTAACCCTAACCCTAGCCCGAACCCTAACCCTAACCCTTTCCCGAAGCCTGACCCTCACCCGTCCCCTAATCCTAACCCGTACGCTAACGCTAATCCGCGCCCTCACACGTACGCTCCCTCTAAAGTGTTGTCGTACCCTCACCTGGACCCGAAACCGACCCCGTCCCCTAACCCTAACCCTAGCCCGAATATTAACCCTAACCCTTTCCCGAAGCCTGAGCCTCACCCGTCCCCTAATCCTAACCCGTACGCTAACGCTAACCCGCGCCCTCACACGTACGCTCCCCCTAAAGCGTTGTCGTACCCTCACGTGGACCGTAAACCGTCCCCCTCCCCTAACCCTAACCCTAGCCCGAACCCTAACCCTAACACTTCCCAGAAGCCTGACACTCACCCATCCCCTAATCCTAACCCGCATGCTAACGCTAACTCACGCCCTCACATGTACGATCCCCCTAAAGCGTTGTCGTCCCCTTACCTGGACCCTAAACCGTCCCCGTCCCCTAACCCTAACCCTAGCCCGAACCCTAAACCTAACACTTCCACAAAGCCTGACCCTCACCCGTCCCCTAATCCTAACCCGTACGCTAACGCTAACCCGCGCCCTCACACGTACGGTCCCCCTAAAGCGTTGTCGTACCCTCACCTGGAACCTAAACCGTCCCCGACCCCTAACCCTAACCCTAGCCCGAACCCTATCCCTAACCCTTCCCCGAAGCCTGACCCTCACCCGTCCCCTAATCCTAACCCGTACGCTAACGCTAACCCGCCCCCTCACACGTACGCTCCCCGTAAAGCGTTGTCGTACCTTCACCTGGACCCTCACCCGTCCACGTCCCCTAACCCTAACCCTAGCCCGAACCGTATCCCTCACACTTCCCCGAAGCCTGAACCTCACCCGTCCCCGAATCCTAACCCGTACGCTAACGCTAACCCACGCCCTCATACGTACGCTCGCCCTAAAGCGTTGTCGTTCTCTCACCTGGAACCAAAACCGTCCCCGTCCCCTAACCCTAACCCTAGCCCGAACCCTAACCCTAACACTTCCCCGAAGCCTGACCCTCACCCGTCCCCTAATCCTAACCCGTACGCTAACGCTAACCCGCGCCCTCACACGTACGCTCCCCCTAAAGCGTTGTCGTACCCTCACCTGGACCCTCAACCGTCCCCGTCCCCTAACCCTAACCCTAGCCCGAATCCTAACCCTAACCCTTCCCCGAAGCCTGACACTCACCCGTCCCCTAATCCTAACCCGTACGCTAACCCGAGCCCTCAGACGTACGCTCCCCCTAAAGCGTTGTCGTACCCTCACCTGGACCCTAAACCGTCCCCGTCACCTAACCCTAACCTTAGTCCGAACCCTATCCCTAACCCTTCCCCGAAGCCTGACCCTCACCCGTCCCCTAATCCTAAACCGTACGCTAACGCTAACCCGCACCCTCACACGTACACTCCCCCTAAAGCGTTGTCGTACCCTCACCTGGACCCTAAACCGTCCCCGTCCCCTAACCGTAACCCTAGCCCGAACCCTAACCCTAAACCTTCCCCGAAGCCTGACCCTCACCCGTCCCCTAATCCTAACCCGTACGCTAACGCTAACCCACGCCCTCATACGTACGCTCCCCCTAAAGCGTTGTCGTTCCCTCACCTGGAACCAAAACCGTCCCCGTCCCCTAACCCTAACCCTAGCCCGAACCCTAACCCTAACCCTTCCCCGAAGCCTGAACCTCACCCGTCCCCTAATCCTAAAGTGTACGCTAACGCTAACCCGCGCCCTCACACGTACGCTCCCCCTAAAGCGTCGTACCCTCACCTGGACCCTAAACCGTCCCCGTCCCCTAACCCTAACCCTAGCCCGAACCCTAACCCTAACCCTTCCCCGAAGCCTGACCCTCACCCGTCCCCTAAACCTAAGCCGTGCGCTAACGCTAACCGCGCCCTCACACGTACGCTCCCCCTAAAGCGTTGTCGTACCCTCAAATGGACACTAAACCGTCCCCGTCCCCTAACCCTAACCCTAGCCCGAACCCTAACCCTAACCCTTCCCCGAAGCCTGACCCTCACCCGTCCCCTAATCCTAACCCGTACGCTAACGCTAACCCGCGCCCTCACACGTACGGTCACCCTAAAGCGTTGTCGTACCGTCACCTGGACACTAAACCGTCCCCGTCCCCTCACCCTAACCCTAGCCCGAACCCTAAACCTAACCCTTCCCCGATAGTGACCCTCACCCGTCCCCTAATCCTAACCCGTACGCTAACGCTAACCCGCGCCCTCACACGTACGCTCCCCCTAAAGCGTTGTCGTACCCTCACCTGGACCCTAAACCGTCCCCTTCCCCTAACCCTAACCCTAGCCCGAACCCTAACCCTAACCCTTCCCCGAAGCCTGACCCTCACCCGTCCCCTAATCCTAACCCGTACTCTAACGCTAACCTGCGCCCTCACACGTACGCTCCCCCTAAAGCGTTGTCGTTCCCTCACCTGGAACCAAAACCGTCCCCGTCCCCTAACCCTAACCCTAGCCCGAACCCTAACCCTAACCCTTCCCCGAAGCCTGACCCTCATCCATCCCCTAATCCTAATCTGTACGCTAACGCTAACCCGCGCCCTCACACGTATCCTACCCCTAAAGCGTTGTCGTACCCTCACCTGGACCCTAAACCGTCCCCGTCCCGTAACCCTAACCCTAGCCCGAACCCTAACCCTAACCCTTCCCCGAAGCCTGACCCTCACCCGTCCCCTAATCCTAACCCGTACGCTAACGCTAACCCACGCCCTCACACGTACGCTCCCCCTGAAGCGATGTCGTACCCTCACCTGGACCCTAAACCGTCCCCGTCCCCTAACCCTAACCCTAGCCCGAACCCTAACCCTAACCCTTCCCAGAAGCCTGACCCTCACCCGTCCCCTAATCCTAACCCGTACGCTAACACTAACCCGCGACCTCACACGTACGCTCCCCCTAAAGCGTTGTCGTACCCTCACCTGGACCCTAAACCGTCCCCGTCCCCTAACCCTAACCCTAGCCCGAACCCTAACCCTAACCCTTCCCCGAAGCCTGACCCTCACCCGTCCCCTAATCCTAACCCTTACGCTAACGCTAACCCGCGCCCTCACACGTACGCTCCCCCTAAAGCGTTGTCGTACCCTCAACTGGACCCTAACCCTTCCCCGTCCCCTCACCCTAACCCTAGCCCGAACCCTAACCCTAACCCTTCCCCGAAGCCTGACCCTCACCCGTCCCCTAATCCTAACCCGTACGCTAACGCTAACCCGCGCCCTCACACGTACGCTCCCCCTAAAGCGTTGTCGTACCCTCACCTGGACCCTAAACCGTCCCCGTCCCCTAACCCTAACCCTAGCCCAAACCCTAACCCTAACCCTTCCCCGAAGCCTGACCCTCACCCGTCCCCTAATCCTAACCCGTATGCTAATGCTACCCCGCGCCCTCACACGTACGCTCCCCCTAAAGCGTTGTCATACCCTCACCTGGACCTTAAACCGTCCCCATCCCCTAACCCTAACCCTAGCCCGAACCCTAGCCCTAACCCTTCCCCGAAGCCTGACCCTCACCCGTCCCCTAATCCTAACCCGTACGCTAACGCTACTCCACGCCCTCACACGTACGCTCCCCCTAAAGCGTTGTCGTACCCTCACCTGGACCCTAAACCGCCCCCGTCCCCTAACCCTAACCCTAGCCCGAACCGTAACCCTAACTCTTCCCCGAAGCCTGACCCTCACCCGTCCCCTTAATCTAACCCGTACGCTAACGCTAACCCGCGCCGTCACACGTACGCTCCCCGTAAAGCGTTGTCGTACCCTCACCTGGACAGTAAACCGTCCCCGTCCCCTAACCCTAACCCTAGCCCGAACCCTAACCCTAACCCTTCCCCGAAGCCTGACCCTCACCCGTCCCCTAATCCTAACCCGTACGCTAATGCTAACGCGCGCTCTCACACGTACGCTCCCCCTAAAGCGTTGTCGTACCCTCTCCTGGACCCTAAACCGTCCCCGTCCCCTAACCCAAACCCTAGCCCGAACCCTATCACTAACCCTTCCCCGAAGCCTGACCCTCACCCGTCCCCTAATCCTAACCCGTACGCTGATGCTAACGCGCGCCCTCACACGTACGCTCCACCTAAAGCGTTGTCGTTCCCTCACCTGGAGCCAAAACCGTCCCCGTCCCCTAACCCTAACCCTAGCCCAAACCCTAACCCTAACCCTTCCCCGAAACCTGACCCTCACCCGTCACCTAATCCTAACCCGTACGCTAACCCTAACCCGCGCCCTCACACGTACGCTCCCCGTAAAGCGTTGTCGTACCCTCACCTGGACAGTAAACCGTCCCCGTCCCCTAACCCTAACCCTAGCCCGAACCCTAACCCTAACCCTTCCCCGAAGCCTGACCCTCACCCGTCCCCTAATCCTAACCCGTACGCTAACGCTAACCCGCGCCCTCACACGTACGCTCCCCCTGAAACGTTGTCGTAGCCAGGATTTATTTGGAGGGCAGATATCATTACAGAACTGCAAGTTTGGTGTACATTTAATGACGATTAGCACTGGGTTTAAAGCTGCTGTTGTGGGAAACGGCAATAAGGGGGCAGCATTTCTCCATTCCCTAATCTGGGTATTAGGGCAGCAGAGCCTTTCTGGAAGTCGTGATCCTAGGTTGTAAGTTAGAATGGAATGTGCCAGGAGGAACTCCCACAAGTTTATATCTCATTACTTCTTCTTGGTTTTTAAAATTTTTTTAATCGGGGTAATGATTAGATATTGTTTGCCCAGATGTACACAATCTGGTTCATTTCTACAATATATATATATCTATTCATGTGCAGATCCTCTTTCCACGTAAAATATTACAGAGTGTTCCATAGACCTCTCTTGCTATATGGTCGGTCTTTTTGATATATATTTATAATACATATTTGTATACGTATGGTAATGCTTATCTTAATTTACCCATTCTTCCCACCTTTCTTTTAGATAAACATACTTAATTTCTAAGTCTGTGAGTGTCTTTCTCTGTGGTAATATGTTCATTTGTGTTAGTTATTAGATAACGCCTATAAGTGATATCATACGATATAGGTCTTTTTCTTTCTGACTTACCTTTTATTCTGTGATTATCTCCAAGCTCATCTATGGTGCCTCAAATAGAAGTGTTTCATTGTTTTCCATGGCTAATATTCTATTGTGAACGTGGACCACTTCTTCTTTATCTATACATCTGTTGATGGACATTTTGTTTGCTTCATTGTCTTGGCTATTGTGAATAAGGCTTCAGTGCAGCTTTTGCAGCCCAGGTCTTCTCGACTCTGGTCTTCTCAGGTGAGAGGCCCAGTGGTGTGACTGCTGGATTGAATGGTACCTCAAGTTTTACTTTTAATCGTAGCTCCTTTCTGTTCTCATTATTGGCTGTTACCACTTTACATCTCACCAGCATCTAGAAGGTACACAGTTCTCTAAATCCCCTTCAGAATTTATTGTTTGTAGACTTTTTGATAATGGTCAGTCGACTGGTGTGAGTTGAAACCTTTTTGTAGATTAGATTTTCAGGAGTCTAATAATTCTTGAGGTTGAGCTTTCCCCCGTTTTCCTTTTTTTAAAATAGAGGGTGCATCAAACTTACCTCTTCATACTAGCGTCTTGAAAAATTTGCCAGTTTTGAAATTTATTGTCCATTCCCTACCTCAGCACAGTTGTTTAGGGGAGGTGTCCTTTACAGCCCTGAGTCCTTGTGCATGTTAAGAGACCATTAGCTGTGGGCTTAAAGCCGCTCTTGCAGAAAACGGCCACAAGGCGGCAGAATTTCTACATTTCCAACTCTGGGTTTTTGGGCAGCAGAACCTTCCTGGAAATCGTGCTATTAGGCTGCAAATTAGAGTAGAATGTGCCAGGGCAAACCCCCAAGAGCTTATATCTCCTTCTTGTTTGTTTTATAAATTTAATTTTTATTAATTATCTGAACAAACTTGATAAATATACTTTGTTTCTCCTAGGTGTACAGAATCTGGTTCATTATATCAGTGGATCTGTCTATTTATCTTTGGATCCTTTACCGTGTAGGTTATTACTGAGTGTTGCATAGACCTCACTTGGTATTCCATAGGTATTTTGTGATTATATATTTCATATGTATTAGCATATGTCTGTTAACCCCCATATCCTAATTCACACATTCCTTACACTTTGCCATTTGGTTAAAGATAACTTTTTCTCTTAATCCATGCTTTTCCTTCTTTTGGAAATAAGTTCATGAGTATCAATTTTTAGGTAATACCTAGAAGTGATGTCGTAGGATATCTGTCTTTCACTTTCTTTCTTACTTCAAGTTGGGTGATTATCTCTAGGTCCTTATATGGTGGTGCAAATGGCACTGTTTCTTTGTTTTCCATGGCTAATAATAATATTCCATTGTTTACATGGACCACTTCCTCTTTGTGCATTTTTATGTTGATGGACATTTTGGTTTCTTCCAAGTCTTGGCTATGTTAAATGTTCCTGCAGTGCAGGATTTCCAGCCTGTGTCTTTTCCATTCTGCTCTGCTCAGGTGATAGGCGCATCAAAGGATCTACGAGATCACATTGTAGCTCAATTTTTACTCTTAAACGCACCTCCATTATGTTCTCACTACTGGCTGTTAGAAGTTTACATCCCCCGAGGAGCTAGAGGGTACACAGTTCTCTGAAACCCCTTCAGCATTTTTTGTTTGTAGACTTTTTGCTGAAGAACATCTGACGGCTGTGAGGTGAACATTTCTGTAATTGGATTTGCATGGCTTTATTAATTGCTGATGTTGTGCATTTTTCAAGTCCCTTTTATTTTAGAGAAAAAAAAAGACAAGACAAAATGTGCGTAAAATATGCCTCTTGAAATTGTCTTGTTGAAATGTTGACGTCTTTTGAATTTTCTGGTCGATTTACGACGCCATGATTTTTTTGTTGCCAGGTGTCATTTACAGGCCTGCAGTTATTTTGAATATTAAGTGACCATTACCGCTTTGTGTGAAACGACCAGAAGGCGGCAGCACTTCTCCTTACCAAATCTGTTTACTAGGGCAACAGAACCATAATGGAAGTTGTGTCGTAGGTTGTAGATTAGAATGGAATGTGCCAGGAAAAGCCCATTAAGATTATGTCTCATTACTTCTTGTTCGTTTCTTTAATTTAATTTTTATTCTTTATCACAGCAAATTAGATTACAATGTTTTGTTCTGGGTGTGCAAGATGTGGTTATTTTACACGTATACATATATCCATTCTTCTTCAGATCTTTTTCCCATGTAGGTTATGACACAGTGTTGAGTAGTCTTCTCTTGGTATGCCGTAGGTTTTTGGTGATTATATATTTCACATGTGTTTGTATATCTCTGTTAACCCCAATATCATAATGTATCCAATGCTCACACCTTTTCATTTGGTGAAACATAAGTTGGTTTAATGAATCTGTGAT
Source organism: Stenella coeruleoalba (assembly GCF_951394435.1). Classification (NCBI taxonomy): domain Eukaryota; kingdom Metazoa; phylum Chordata; class Mammalia; order Artiodactyla; family Delphinidae; genus Stenella; species Stenella coeruleoalba. Next base: position 67,788,109 of record NC_137162.1, read on the forward strand.
TGCCTTTCTCTCTGGAAATATCTTCACTGGTATCTGGTATAGGTAACACCCATAAGTGATATGATAGGATATGTGTCTTTCACTTTCTCCCTTACTAGCAGTTGCATGGTTACCTCTAGATTCCTCTATGGTCCTGCAAATGACATTGTTCCATTTTTTTCCTTGGCTAATATTCCATCTGTACATGTACCTGTTCTTCTTTGTCCACTCATCTCTTGATGGACGTTTTGGTTGCTTCCATGTCTTGGCTATTGTAATACTTCTACAGTGCAGATTTGCCTGCCTGTGTCTTTCCAATTCTGTCTTCTTAGGCTATAGGCTGAGAAGTCATCCTTCTGGATCATATAGTAGCTCAAGGTTTACCTTTAAAAGCCACCTCCATTCTGTTCCCACTAGTGGCTCTTACAAGGTTACATCCCACTTCAAATTGAGGGTATGCCTTTCTCTAAAACCTCTTCAGCATTGATCGTTTGTAGTTTTTGTGCTGATGGTTATTCTGAGTGGTGTGAGCTGATACCTCTTTGTGGTTGGATTTGCATGTGTCTCCTACTCCCTTGAAATTGAGCTTTCAGGCATGTCCTTTTATTTTTCAAACTGTTATTACAGGTGACTTCTTCAAATTGTTTTCTTGAAGTATGTGCCACATTTTGAAAATTTTGGGCCTTTACCTGCCTCAGGACATTTTAAGGGCAGGTTTCATTTGAAGCCCTGCAGTACTTGTGCATATGAAGTGCCCCTTAGCACAGATTTAAAAGCTGCTGTTGCAGGTATCGGCCAGAGGGCGGCAGCATTTCTACATTCTCCACTCTGGTACCGAGGGAAACAGACCTTCCTGCCAGTGGTGTTCCTCAGTTATAAATTAGAGTGGAATGTGTCCGGATAAACCCACCAAAGCTGATGTCTCCTTATTTTGTTTGTTTATGACATTTAATTTATATTTTTTGGTGGAGTAATATTCCATTCTGTACATGGACCACTTCTTCTTTGTGCATTCCTCTGTTGATGGACATTTTCGTTGCTTCCAAGTGTTGCCTATGGTAAATAGTCCTGGAGTGCAGTATTGCCAGCCTGTGACTTTTGATTCTCCTTTTCTCAGGTGATAGGCCCAACAGTGGGTATGATTCATTGACTGGTAGCTCAGTGTTTACCTTTTCAAAGCACCTGCATTGTGTTTTCATTAGTGACTCTTACCACGTCCCAATTAGCACCGAGGGTACGCATTTTTCCACAACCCCTTCAGCATTTATTGTTTTTAGAATGTTTGTTAATGGCCATTCTGACTGGTGTGGGCTGATAGGTTTTTGTCATTTGGACTTACCTGTCTTTAATAATTCCTAATATTCAGCATTTTCCCACACCTTTCTCTGATATTTAGAAAAAAATGTGAGTACAATATACCTCTTGAAATTGTCTTCTTGGAGGGTTGCCTTCTTTTGAATTTTGTGGTCGATTTTCAACCCCAGTATTTTTTTGGAGAGCAGGTGTCATTTACAGGCCTGCAATGATTGTGAATATTTAGTGACCATTAGCACTGGGTTTAAAGCTGGTGTTGTGGGAAATGACCACAAGGCGGCAGCATTTCTGCATTCCCAAATCTGTTTACTAGGGCAGCACAGCCTTTCTGGAAGTCCTGTTACTAGGCTGTAAATTAGAATGGAATATGCCAGGAAAAAGCCCCTGAAATTTATGTCTCCTTACTTCCTGTTCGTTGTTTTTATTGTTTGAATCGGGGTAATGATTAGAATACAGTTTGTCCTAGGTGTACACAATCTGGTTCATTCTTACATCATATATATCTATTCACGTACGGATCCTTTTCCCATGTAAAGGATTACTGAGTGTTCTGTACACCTCCCTTGCTATGTGCTCCCGGTTTTTGATATATGTACTTAATCTGTATTTGTATAGGTATGGTAAACCTAATCTTAATTTATCCATTGCCACCATCTTTCCTTTTAGATAAGCATAGTGTGTTTTCTAAGTCTGTGTGTGTCTTTCTCTGTGGAAATATGTCCAGTTTTGTCAGTTGCTAGGTAACACCTGTAAGTCATATCATAGGATATATGTCTTTTGTTTTCCAACTTACCTCATGTTCTATGATTATCTATAGGCTCATCTATGGTACCTGAAAGAGCAGTGTTTCATTGTTTTCCATGGCTAATAGTCCATTGTGTACATGGACCACTTCTTCTTTATCCATTCATCTGTTGATGGACATTTAGGTTGCTTCCATGTCTTGGCTATTGTGAATAAGGCTGAAGTGCAGTTTTGCGGCCTCTGTCTTCTGGATTCTGGCCTTCTCAGGTGAGAGGCCCAGCAGCGGGCCTGTTGCATCGAATGGTAGCTCAATTTTTACTTTTAAATGCAGCTCCTTTCTGTGCTCATAATTGGCTGTTACCACTTTACATCTCACCAGCAGATAGAGGTACACAATTCTCAAAAAACACTTCAGCATTTATTTTTTGTAGACTTTTTGTTGATGGTCAGTTGACCTGTGTGAGTTGAAACCGTTTTGCAGATTACATTTGCATGAATGTACTAATTCCTGAGGTTGAGCTTTTATCCATTTTCCTCTTTTTAAAAAGACAGTGAGTAAAACTTATGTCTTCATACTATCTTCTTGAAAAATTTTCCTCTTTTGAATTTTGTTGGCCATTTCCTACATCAGGTCACTTTTTGAGGGCAGGTGTCCTTTACCGGCCTGAGTCCTTGTCAATGTTAAGTAACCATTACCTGCGGGTTTAAAGCCACTCTTGCGGGAAATGGCCACAAGGTGGAAGCATTCCTACATTTCCAACTCTGAGTTTTTGGGCAAAAGAGCCTTCTAGGAAATAGTGTTAGTAGGCTACAAATTAAAGGGGAATGTGCCAGCGCAAACCCCCAAGAGCTTATATCTCCTTACTTGTTGTTTTAATTTAATTTTTATTAGGTATCAGAGCAAATTTGATAAAAATGTTGTTTCTCCTAGGTGTACAGAATCTGGTTCATCGTATTTCATCGTATCAATATATCTGTTTATTCATCCTTGGGTCCTTTCCCGTGTAGGTTATTACAGAGTGTTGAGTAGACCTCTCTTGCTATTGCGTACATATTTAGTGATTATATATTTCATATGTCTTAGTACATATCTGTTAACCTCCATATCATAATTCAATGATTCTTTACACCTTTCCAATTCGTTAAACGTAATTTTATTTTCTTAGTCCATGCTATTCCTTCTCTTGGAAATAAGTTCATGGGTATTAATTTTTACGTAACACCTAGAAGTGATGTCATAGGATATCTGTCTTTCACTTTCTTTCTTACTTCAAGTTGGGTGATTATCTTTAGGTCTTTATATGGTGGTGCAAACGGCACTGTTTCATTGTTTTCTGTGGCTAATATTCCATTGTATGCATGGACCACTTCTTTGTGCATTTTTCTGTTCATGGACATTTTGGTTTCTTCCAAGTCTTGGCCATGTTAAATGTTCCTGTAGTAAAGTTTTGCCAGCCTGTGTCTTTTTCATTCGGGTCTGCTCAGGTGATAGGCGCATCAAAGGACCTACCACATCACATGGTAGCTCAGCTTTTACCTTTAAACGCACCTCCATTATGTTCTCACTATTGACTGTTACCAGTTTACATCCCCCCAGTAGCTAGAGGGTACACAGTTCTCTCAAACCACATCAGCATTTATCCTTTGTAGACTTTTTGCTGATGGTCAGTCGACTGGTGTGAGTTGAAACCTTTTTGTAGATTACATTTGCATGAGTCTAATAATTCCTGAGGTTGAGCTTCTATCCATTTTCCTTTTTATAACAAGAGAGTAAGTCAAACTTACCGCTTCATACTACATTCTTGAAAATTTTGCCGTTTTTGTATTTTTTTTGGCCATTACTCACCTCAGTACATTTTTTGAGGGCAGGTGTCCTTTAAAGCCCTGAGTCCTTGTGAATGTTAAGTGACCATTAGCTGTGGGTTTAAAGACGCTCCTGCAGGAAACGGCCACAAGGCGGCAGCATTTCTACATTTACAACTGAGGTTTTGGACACCAGACCCTTCCTGGAAATCGTGTTAGTAGGCTGCAAATTAGAGTGGAATGTGCCAGGGCACACCCCAAAGAACTTATATCTCCTTACTTCTTTTTTGTTTTTTAAATTTAATTTTTATTTATTATCAGAACAAATTTTATAAAAATGTGTTTGTTCTAGGTGTACAGAATCTAGTACATTATATCTATGTATCTATCTATTCATCTTTGGTTCCTTTCCCGTGTAGGTTATTACAGAGTGATGAGCTCAATTTTTAACTTTAAACACACTGCCATTCTATCTCACTACTGGCTGTTACCAGTTTACATCCCAGCAGCAGCTAGAGGGTACAGAGTTCTCAAAAACCCTTTCAGCATTCGTGTTTTGTGGACTCTTTTGCTGATGATCATTCTGATGATGGTAAGGTGAACGTCTTTGTAGATTGCATTTGCCTGGCTTTATTAGTTCCTGATATTGAGCATTATTCCATGCATTTTTTTAAACAAAAAGAAAGAAAAGACAAAATGTGTGCAAAATATGCCTCTTGACATTGTCTTTTTGAAATGTTGACGTGTTTTGAATTTGCTGGTCGATTTACGACCCCAGGAATTTTTTGAGGCCCGGTGTCCTTTACAGTCCTGTGACCATTGCCTCTTGGTTTAAAGCTGCTGTTGTGTAAAACAGCCACAAGGCGGCAGCATTTCTCCTTTACCAAATCTGGTTACCAGGGCAACAGAGCTTTAATGGAAGACCTGCTCTAGGTTGAAAATTAGAATGGAATGTGCCAGGAAAAAATCTTTTAAGTTTATGCCTCATTATTTCTTGTTCATATTTTTAATTTAATTTTTATTTTTTATTGCAGCAAATTAGATTACAGTGGGTTTTTTTTGTTCTAGGTGTGCAAGATGTGCTTCTTTCACAATTATACATATATCTATTCTTCTTCGGATCCTTTTCTCAGGTAGGTAATGACACAATGTTGTGTGATCTTCTCTTGGTATTCCGTAGGTCTTTGGTGATTATATATTTCACATGTGTTTACATATCTCTGTTAACCCCAGTATCGTAATGTATCCAATCTTCACACCTTTCGATTTGGTGAACCATAAGTTTGTTTAATGAATCTGTGATTGCCTTTACCTGTGGAAGTATCTTCATTTTTATCAATTTTTAGGTAACACCTATAGGTGATATACATTAGGTGTCTTTCACTTTCTCACTACAAGTTGCGTGATTACCTCTAGACTCATCTATGGTGCTGCAAATGGTATTGTTTCATTTTTTTCCCGAGCTAATATTCCATCTCTACATGTAGCAGTTCTTCTTTGTCCACCCATCTGTTGATGGTCTTTTGGTTGCTTCCATGTCTTGGCTATTGTAATACTGCTGCAGTGCAGGTTTGCCTGCCTGTGTCTTTCCAATTCTATCTTCTTATGTTATAGGCCCAGGAATGGGCCTGCTGGATCATATAGTAGCTCAATGTTTACCTTTTAAAGGCACCTCCATTCTGTTCCTATTAGTGGCTGTTACCAGGTTACATCCCACTTCAAATTAAGGGTATGCATTTCTCCACAACCTCTTCAGCATTGATCGTTTGTGGTTTCTTTCCTTATGGTTATTCTGAATGGTGTGAGCTGATACCTCTGTGTGGTTGGATTTGCATGTGTCTCATAATCCCTTGAAATTGAGCTTTTAGGCATGTCCTTTTATTTTTCAAACGGTTATTACAGCTTAGTTCTTCAAACGGTTTTCTTGAAATATGTACCACATTTTGAAATATTTTGGCCTTTACCTCCCTCAAGACAAGATGAGGGCAGGTAAACCTATGGCATACCAAGAGAAGTCTACTCAACATTGTGTCATAACCTACATTGGAAAAAGATCTGAAGAAGAATAGATATATGTATATGTGTAAAATACCCACATCTTGCAGGTTACTTTTTTAAAGTACAATTACAATTGAAGTTCTTTGTAACAAGTGAAATTTAAAAAGATTAAAGGAAAAGATAATATTTTACCACTTGCCATCCTTTACCATTTACTGAAACGACTAGTGTAATGTGTAGATTTCTTATTTTATCCAGGTGTTCTATACATCTGGAATATCATATTTCACTTTAGAAAAACAGATTTACCTCTCAAACATTTTACAGGCTACGTGACTCTCCATAGAACAAAAGTACCAACTATTTCAGGCTTAGATTTTTGAAGGACACTCAGGTTACATTCTGTTTTATTTTGTTGTTCTGCTAATTTGTTTTGACCCCCAAAAATATTTTTAAAATACAAAAAAAAAAGCTAGGGTTAAGTATTAGGGTATAGTGTACTGGTTAGGGTTATGGTACAGGTTAGAATTAAGGTACAGGTTAGGGTATGTGTTAGGGTTAGGGTACGGGTTAGGGAACAGGCTAGGTTTAGGGTTAGAGTTAGGGTACGGGTTAGGTTATGGGGTAGGGCACGACAATGGGTTAGGGTACAGGTTATGGTTAGGGTACAGGTGAGGGTTAAGGTTAGGGTTAGTGTACGTATTAGGGTACAGGTTAGGGTACGGCTACGGGTTAGGGTTAGGATAAGGGTTAGCGTACGGTTTAGTGTTAGTGTGCGGGTTAGGATTAGGGTAAGGTTTATTTTATGCGTTAGGGTTAGGGTTAGGGTTATGGAAAGGGTTAGTTTTAGGGGACAGTTTAGGGTATGGCTAGAGTTTAGGGTTAGGGTAAGGGTTAGGGTTAGTGTTACGGTTAGGGAACGGGGAAGGTTTAGGGTACAGCTTAGGGTACGACAACGCTTTAGGGTTAGCAAAAGTGTTAGGGTATGGGTTAGTGTTAGCGTACGGGTTAGGATTAGGGGATGGGTTAGGGTAAGGCTTCGGGTAACGGTTAGGGTTAGGCTTAGGGTTAGGGTTAGGGGATGGGGACGGTTTAGGGTACAGGTTAGGGTACGACAAAGGTTTAGGGTTAGCGTACATGTTAGGGTACGGGTTACTGTTAGCGTACCGGTTAGGATTAGGGGACAGTTTAGGGTAAGGCTTCGGGTAAGTGTTAGGGTTAGCGGACGGGGACGTTTAGGATAAAGGTTAGGGTACGACAACAGTTTAAGGTTAGCGTACATGTTAGGGTACGGGTTAGTGTTAGCGTACAGTTTAGGATTAGGGGATGGGCTAGGGTAAGGCTTCGGGTAAGGATTAGCGTTAGGGTTAGGGTTAGGGGACGGGGATGGTTTAGGGTACAGGTTAGGGTACGGGGACGGTTTAGTTTTAGCGTACGTGTTAGGGTACGGGTTAGTGTTAGCCTATGGGTTAGGATTATGGGACGGGTTAGGGTAAGGCTTCGCGTAAGTGTTAGGGTTAGGGGACGGACACGGGGATGGGGAGGGTTTAGCATACAGGTTAGTGTACGCCAACGGTTTAGGGTTAGCGTACATGTTCGGGTATGGGTTAGTGTTAGCGTACGGGTTAGGATTAGTGGACGGGTTAGGGTAAGGCTTCAAGTAAGGGTTAGGGTTAGGGTTAGGGGACAGGGACGGTTTAGGGTACAGTTTAGTATACGACAACAGTTTAGGGTAAGCGTACGTGTTAGGGTATGGGTTAGTGTTAGCGTATGGGTTAGGATTAGTGGACGGGTTAGGGTAAGGCTTCGGGTAGGGGGTAGGGCTAGAATTAGGGCTAGTGTTAGGGGACGGGGACGGTTTAGGGTACAGGTTAGGGGACAACAACGTTTTAGGGTGAGCGTACGTGTTAGGGTATGGGTTAGTGTTAGCGTACAGCTTTGGTTTAGGGGACGGGTTAGGGTAAGGCTTCGGGTAAGGGTTAGGGCTATGGTTCGGGTTAGGGTTAGGGGACAGGGACGGTTTAGGGTACAGGTTAGTGTACGACTATGGTTTAGGGTGAGTGTACATGTTATGGTATGGCTTAGTTTTAGTGTATGGGTCAGGATTAGGGGTCGGGTTAGGGTATGCCTTCAGGTAAGGTTTTGGGTTAGGGTTAGGGTTAGGGAACAAGGACGGTTTAGGGTACAGGTTAGGCTATGACAAGTGTTTAAGTTTAGCGTATGTATTAGGGTACACGTTAGTGTTAATGTACAGGTTGGGATTAGGGTATGGGTTAGGGTAAGGCTTCTGGTAAGGGTTGGTTAGATTTAGGGCCCAGGAATGGTTTAGGGTACAGCTTAGGGTTCGAGAATGGTTTAGGGTTAGCGTACGTGTTAGGGTACGGGTTAAGATTAGGGGATGTGTTGGGGTAAGGCTTCAGGTAAGAGTTAGGGTAAGCTTTAGTGTTTGGGTTAGGGAACGGGGACGGTTTAGTGTACAGGTTAGGGTACGACAATGGTTTAGGGTTAGCGTACGTGTTATGGTATGGGATAGGATTAGGGTACGGGTTAGTGTAAGGCTTGGGTAAGGTTTAGGTTTAGGATTAGGGTTAGGTTTAGGGCACGGAGATGGTTTAGGGTACAGGGTAGGGTACGACAAGCAATTAGTGTTAGAGTATGTGTTAGAGTATGGGTCAGTTTTAGTGTACATGTTAGCGTGAGGATATGGTTTAGGGTAAGGCTAAGTGTAAATGTTAGCGTTAGGGTAAGAATTAGGTTTAGGGATGGGTATGGTTTAGGTTACAGGTTAAGGTACAACAACCGGTTGGGGTTACGGTACGTGTTAGGGTATGGGTTAGTGTTAGTGTATGGTTTAGGATTCGGTATCGGTTATGGTAAGTCTTAGGGTAAGCATTTGTGTTAGGGTTATGGTTTATGCTACTGGTTAGGGTACGACAATGACTTAGGGTTGGCTTACATGTTAGGTTTCGGTTTAGTGTTAGTGTATGGGTTATGATAAGTGTACCTTTCATTGTAAGGCTTAGGGACGGTTTAGGGTTAGGGTTAGGTTTAGGGAACAGGTACGGTTTAGGGTACAGATTATGGTACGACAACATTTTAGGTTTAAGGTAAGTGTTATGGTATGGGTTAGTGTTAGTGTTCGGGTTAGGATTAGGGTATGGTTTAGGGTAAGCCTTAGGGTAAGGATTAGGGTTAGGGTTAGGATTAGGGTTAGGGCTCATGCAAGTTTTAGGGTGCAGCTTTGGGTAAAACAACGGGTTAGGGTTAGGGTACGTGTTAGGGTATGTGTTAATGTTAGTGTACGGGTTATGATTATTGTATGGGTTAGGGAAAGCTTTAGGGTGAGTGCTAGGTTTAGGGTTAGGGTTTGGTTAGGTTTAGGGAATGGGTACGGTTTAGGGTTCAGTTTAGGTTATGACAACGTTTTAGAGTTAGGGTATGTGTTAGGTTATGTGTTAGTGTATGGGTTAGGATTGGGGTACTAGTTAGGGTAAGGTGTGGGGTAAGGGTTAGGGTTAGGTTTAAGTTTAGGGTTAGCGTCAGGTTTAGGTAACGTGTGATTTGCAGTACCCCTGTTCTCCATATAAAGTGATGGAAATATCAAATGGGAGTGTTAGCAACATCTTATTTTACCTGAGCCCTATACACTGATGTATGTTAATTACAATTTGGCTCACACATCTGTTCATTGAAGTTACAATATTCTCAATTTCTGTTACTGATCCTCCAGAGTGGGCCCCAACAAGGGTCTCCTTGTCCAGTGTCATTGGAGCCAACAGGTCGAGACTGAGTTTGGTTCAGCAGCAAGGGAAACTTTATTTTTTGATCAGAGTATGGAGAGATGAGAGCGTGCGCTCCACCGCGGGCTGTGGGCTGGGCTGCTATGTAGGGATCCTGGCAGCATCAGCGTGACGGAGAGGGCGGAGCTCTCGAGGGCTGGGTTGGTTGCATCTGAGGCTCTATTTCACGGAGTCTGCTTGGGGCCCTGGGAGCTGAGGTGTCGACCCAGTCGTTCTGCACCTGGAAATCGTGTCTGAAGTGCCGGGTGTGGGACCTCTGCATGCGGAACCCTAGGAGCACATGAAATTATACAAAGCACAAAGGAAAAAAAGGTTAGACTTTATTTTATTGTCCAGCTTCTATTTTTATCTCCCAGGAATTTTTCATGGGCTTTGCCAGTGACAACCCCTCCTCTGCCCTTTGTCCCATTCCTAATTCTTGGGGCACTGTGGGTGCAGACGCCTCTTCTGTAACTCCTTCGTGCTGAGTTGGGAGTCCTCATACCCGGGGGGCAGGAGCAGAACTTCTCACCAGAACCCTCCATGTGAGGTTGATTGTCCCCACGCCTCCTGCCTCACTGCTTACCTGCCTGAGCGCCAGCATTGGAAGTGTTATAGATTCTAATGACCTTTAAGGGTCCAGGAGAGAGATGCGCAGAGACGCTGGGAGGACAGGTTTTACCCCGCCCCACATTTGTTCGGCCACCTTAGGCTGAAGGTTTCTGCCAGACTAGATGCTCTGACCAGTAGTCTGTGCTTTCTTCAGTTAGGCCCCCGAGTTAACGTACAAACAGCACCAGATGTCAGAGCTCTGCCCGCTCCACTCTCAGACAGTCCAGGGCCGGTGGTGATCCAGGACCATGACGGCCACTGAGTCAACGGCCTTTTGAAGTAGCCAGGAGTCCAGCCGGTCTCATTGGCCGCTGTCACCGCGGTTTCTGTAGGCTTTTCTATGGTGAAAGCGTGATATACGGTTCCCCCGCCAAGCTTATTAGCTCCCCTCTGGATGCAGTAAGTCTTGAAAGCAGTAGTCTGCTCTTTTGGGGCACACTCTTGTTGTTTTCTGAGAGAAGCTCCAGGTCAAGTGATGGTCACACGAGTCGTCTTGGGGGCCCGTTGCCCCCGGTTGTCTCTCTGGAGGTTGGAGGTGGAGGGCCTCCTCACTCGAGGTCAGTGTGCCCACGGAGCGACCCCTGCAACTGCAGGGAATCGTGGGTGGTTAGGATCACTATGTGGGGTCCTTTTCCCTTAGGAGGGAGCTGGATTTGCGGGCTGCTGATTTCCAGATTTTTAGATACCCCCAGCACCCTGGCCGGATGGGGCAGCGGGCCAAGCCCTCGGTGACCATAGTTTATCCTACCTGGAGGGCATTCTTGTGTTGTTCCATTTCAAGTGGTCCCAGTTTTTGCACTAATACTCCAAGGGCGATTCACCTTCTACAGGGATGTAAAGATCAAAGGGTTTAGCTAAATTAGGGAGTTCCAGGGCAAGGGTCTGAAATGACTGCTCTTTCCATTATTGAAAGTCCGATTCTGGATTCTATTCGAAAGTATCATCATCTTTTCCTTTCAGTGTTTCATATAGAGGCCCAGCTATTAGACTGTAGTTAGGGATCCAGATGCAGCAAACCCCGGCCTCCCCAGGAACCCCTGAGCTGTCTTCCAGTTTTAGAAGGGGTAAGGCTGCAAATGGCTTCTTCCTTTTCCTGTGATGGGCTTCTCTGACCTTCTGTGAGAATGAAGCCCAGGTAGGTCACCTTATTCTGTGATATTTGAGCCTTTTTCTTGGACACCTTCCATCCTTTATTGGGTAGGTAGTTCAGAGGCCTCCTTAGTAGGGCTGGCGATCAGAATGTCATCTGCATATTAAAGGAGGGTTCCCTTTTCCAGAGGTAGAACTTTTAGGTGTTTAGCTAATGTTTCCCCAAAGATGGTGGGGGAAATTTTGAACCCTTGGGGCAGGACGGCCCAGCAGTATTGTTTTTGTTGTGTGTTCAGTCGTGCCACTCACAAGGCAAAATTTCTTGTGACTCTGGGACTAATGGAATACAGAAGAAGGCATCATTGAAGTCTAATACAGAATACCATGACCTGGTGGATGGTAGAATGACCAGCAGTGTGTAGGAATTAGGAACTACTGGATGTATATCCTCAGTGGCTTCACTGACTGTCCTGACATCCTTTACCAGGTCCCCAGCAGTCCCCGGGGCTCTTGTGGTCAGGCCAATCCCAGGATATGGAGCTCACCTGGGCAGGTCGCCCCCCCCCCACCCCGCAGCCCATGGGGCTCTCATGGTCAGGCCCCTCCCTGGACATGGAGCTTACCTGGGCAGGTCACCAGCAGCCCACAGGGCTCTCGTGGTCAGGCCCCTCCCAGGGTATGGAGCTCACCTGTGCAGCTACCCAGCAGCCCATGGGGCTCTCGTGGTCAGGCCCCTCCCAGGATACAGGGCTCCCCTGGACAGGTACCCCGGCAGGGCTGGGCTCACAGGAACCATGCACAAAGCCCTCATTGCAGAGCACCCCCAGCTCACCTGTCACTCAGAGCTGACACAGAGCACCTCAGAGCAGGACTTGAACTAATAAACAGCAGCTCTGACAGGTCTGTGACCCTGGGCATCACTCTGTGTGGCTTCCCTCCGCCTGGTGTTCCAGAGACTTCCACTGCAGCCGGGGCACCAGGCCTCTGTCTCCACCCACCACCCCTCCTCTCCCTGACTCCTGGGCTCCTCTCATTAGGAGAGGGTCTTCTTGAAGTTGTCTCCCACTCATGGGCCAGAGAAAATGATTAGAAAACAAGCCACAGCTGCAGCCCCTTGTCTACCCTCTCAGGAGCCCACACCTGTTCCTTGGATATGGCCGGTTCAGCAAGGTCCATTTTCTGCAAGTGTGAGCCCCTGAGGGGTGAGGATTGGCTGACCTGGGCAGACTGACCCTGTCGGCCAGCCCTCCCCAGGTGTGCCTGGGTTGAGGTCAATATAAGCACCGCTCCAGGCAGCAAGAGCCCCTGCAGCTGTGCCTGACGCCATATTCTCTGCCCCGTCAGCAGTGTCGGGGCTGGGCTGGTGGGAGGCAATGAGGGGCCACGGCTTTGTGGGTGGCCCGGTGTGAGTGGGGCGCTGCTGGACTTTCTGCAGGAGTTGCCAAGTTGCCACCTGCTAAAGAAGAGGATGTGTCACACATACCTGTCGCTGGAATTTATCCCTGGGCAGAGGTGAGGAAGGAAAAAGCAGTGGGGGCCGGGACAGGAAGGGTATCTCAGGCAGGAAAATGGAAAGCTTCCAGAAGAGCTCCTGGGGCCAGGACCATCCTGGCTGGCCTGCAGGCACTAAGTCGGCCGGCGTGCTGTCGCTGGTGTGGCTCCACGGCCCTTCCTCTAGGCTTTCAAGTCCTTGTACATATTCAGGTGTTTTACCTGGGATGGGTGGGAACAGTTCAGCAGCAGCTGGCCTGGGGCTCAGCTCACATTTACTCACAGACGCCTCGGCACGGTCCCCCAGCTTTGCAATGAGGACGCTCCTTGCGAGGGTGCTGCTGGCTGCATGGGAGACGATTCCCCACCTCTGGCCAACTTCAGAACTCTTTACCACTGGAGCAAGTACCCTTGATAGGGTTTTCCTCTGTATAACTGGTGGGTTCTGTATATTTTTTCTTCTTTTTTGGTTCAAGGTAGATTTTATTCCTCCTTTTTGTATTTATAGATATAAGCATGGAAATAATTCATTCATATAAATACATGTATGTGAATGGAATAACATTTTTTTCTGTTTTTTTAAAATTTTATTATTTTTTTTAATTTTTGGATTTATTTTATTTATTTTTTTATACAGCAGGTTTTTATTGGTTATCTATTTTATACATATAAATATATACATGTCAATCCCAATCTCCCAAATCCTCCCACCACCACACCCCCCACGGCTTTCCTCTCTCGGTGTCCATACGTTTTTTCTCTACATCTGTGTCTCTATTTCTGCCCTGCAAACCAGTTCATCTGTACCAATTTTCTAGGTTCCACATATATGCATTAATATACAATATTTGTTTTTCTCTTTCTGACTTACTTCACTCTGTATGACAGTCTCTAGATCCATTGACGCCTCTACAAATTACCCAATTTCATTCCTTTGTATGGCTGAGTAATATTCCATTTTATATATGTACCACATCTTTATCCATTCGTCTGTCTGTGGGCATTTAGGTTGCTTCCCTTACCTGGCTATTGTAAATAGTGCTGCAATGAACATTGTGGTGAATGTGCCTTTTTGATTTATGGTTTTCTCTGGGTATATGCCCAGTAGTGGGATTGCTGGATCATATGGTAATTCTACTTTTAGATTTTTAAGGAACCTCCATACTGTTCTCCATAGTGACTGTATCAATTTACATTCCCACCAATAGTGGAAGAGGGTTCCTTTTCTCCACACCCTCTCCAGCATTTGTTGTTTGTAGATTTTCTAATGATGTCCATTCTAACAGGTGTGAGGTGATACCTCATTTTAGATTTGATTTACATTTCTCTAATAATTAGTGATGTTGAGCAGCTTTTCATGTGCGTCTTGGCCATCTCTATGTTTTCTTGGAAGAAATGTCTATTTAGATCTTCTGCCCATTTTTGTATTGGGTTATTTGTTTTTTTTAATATTGAGCTGCATGAGCTGTTTATATATATTGGAGATTAATCCTTTGTCTATTGATTCGTTTGCAAATATTTTCTCCCATTCTGAGAGTTGTCGTTTCGTCTTGTTTGTAATTTCCATTGCTTTGCAAAAGCTTTTACGTTTCATTAGGTCCCACTTGTTTAGTGTCCTTTTTTATGGCATTACTCTAGGAGGTGGATCAAAAAAGCTCTTGCTGTGATTTATGTCAGAGTATTCTTCCTATGTTTTCCTCTAAGAGTTTTATACTGTCCGGTCTTACATTAAGGTCTCTAATCCATTTTGAATTTATTTTTGTGTATGGTGTTAGGGAGTGTTCTAATTTCATTCTTTTACATGTAGGTGTCCATTTTTCCCAGCACCACTGATTGAAGACACTGTCTTTTCTCCATTGTATACTCTTGCCTCCTTTGTCATAGATTAGTTGACCTTAGGTGTGTAGGTTTATCTCTGGGCTTTCTTTCTTTTTCTCCTTTTACACCTTTATTGGAGTATAACTGCTTTACAATGGAGCGTTAGTTTCTGCTGTATAACAAAGTGAATCAATTATAAATATACATATATCACCATATCCCCTCCCTCTTGTATCTACCTCCCACCCTTTGTATCACCCCTTTAGGTGGTCGTAAAGCACCGAGCTGATCTCCCTGTGCTATGTGACTGCTTCCCAGTAGCTATCGATGTTACATTTGGTAATGTATATATGTCCATGCCACTCTCACTTCATCCCAGCTTACCCTTCTCCCTCCCCATGTCCTCAAGTCCTTTCTCTACGTCTGTGTCCTTAATCCTGTCCTGTCCCTGGGGTCTTCATAAACTTTTCTCTTTAGATTCCATATATCTCTGTTAGCATATGGTATTTGTTTTTCTCTTTCTGACTTACTTCACTGTGTAGGACAGACTCTAAGTCCATCCACCTCACTACAAATAACTCAGTTTTGTTTCTTTTTATGGCTGAGAAATATTCCATTGTATATATGTGCCAGATCTTCTTTATCCATTCTTCTGTCGATGGGCACTTAGGTTGCTTCCATGTCCTGGCTATTGTAAATAGAGCTGCAATGAACATTGTTGTACATAACTCTTTTTGAATTATGGTTTTCTCAGGGTAAATGCCCAGTAGTTGGATTGCTGGGTAGTATGGTACTTCTATTTTTAGTTTTTTTTTAGGAACCTCTATACTGTTCCCCCTAGTGGCTATATCAATTTACATTCCCAGCAACAGTGCAAGAGCGTTCCCTTTTCTCCAATAAATGCCTCTCCAGCGTTTATTTTTTGTAGATTTTTTGATGACTGCCATTCTGACTGCTGGGAGGTGATACCTCACTATAGTTTTGATTTGCATTTCTCTAATGATTAGTGATGTTCAGCATCCTTTCATGTGTTTGTTGCCAATCTGTATATCTTTTTTGGAGAAATGTCTCTTTAGGTCTTCTGCCCAGTTTTTGATTGGGTTGTTTGTTTTTGTGATATTGAGCTACATGAGCTGCTTGTAAATTTTTTAGATTAATCCTTTGTCATTTGCTTCATTTGAAAACACTTTCTCCCATTCTGAGTGTTGTCTTTTCATCTTGTTTATGTGTTCCTTTGCTGTGCAAAAGCTTTGAAGTTTCATTAGGTCCCATTTGTTTATTTTTGTTTTTATTTCCACTTCTCTAGGAGGTGGGTCAAAAAGGATCTTGCTGTGATTTATATCATAGAATGTTCAGCCTATGTTGTTCTCTAAGAGTTTTATAGTGTCTGGTCTTACATTTAGGTCTCTAATCCATTTTGAGTTTATTTTTGTGTATGGTGTTATGGAGTGTTCTAATTTCATTCTTTTATGTGTAGTTGTCCGGTTTTCCCAGCACCACTTACTGAAGAGACTGTCTTTTCTCCATTGTATATCTTTGCCTCCTTTGTCATAGATGAGTTAGCCATAGGTACGTAGATTTATCTCTGGGCTCTCTGTCTTGTTCAATTGATCTATATTTCTGTTTTTGTGCCAGTACCCTATAGTCTTGATTACTGTAGCTTTGTAGTATAGTGTGAAGTCAGGAAGTCTGATTCCTCCAGCTCTTTTAATTTCTCTCAAGACTGCTTTGGCTATTCAGGGTCTTTTGTGTCTCCATACACATTTTAAGATTTTTTTGTTCTAGTTCTGTAGAAAAAGCCACTGGTAATTTGATAGGGATTGCATTGAATCTGTAGATTGCTTTGGGTACTATAGTCATTTTTACAATATTGATTCTTCTAATCCAAGAACATGTTTTATACCTCCATCTGTTTATATCATCTTTGATTTCTTTCAGCAGTGTCTTATAGTTTTCTGAGTTCAGGGCTTTTACCTCCTTAGGTAGGTTCATCCCTACGTACTTTATTCTTTTTGTTGCAATGGTGAATGAGATTGTTTCCTTAATTTCTCTTTCTGACCTTTCATTGTTAGTGTATAGGAATGCAAGAGATTTCTGTGCATTAATTTTGTATCCTGCAACTTGACCAGATTCATTGATTAGCTCTAGTAGTTTTCTGGTGGCATATTTAGGATTCACTATGTGTAGTATCGTGTCATTTGCAAACAGTGACAATTTTACTTCTTCTTTTCCTATTTGTATTCCTTTTATTTCTTTTTCTTCTCTGATTGCTGTGTCTATGACTTCCAAAACTGTGTTGAGTAATAGTGGTGAGAGTGGACATCCTTGTCTTGTTCCTGATCTTAGAGGAAATGCTTTTAGTTTTTCACCATTGAGAATGATGTTTGCTGCGGGTTTGTCATATATGGCCTTTATTATGTTGAGGTAGATTCCCTCTGTGCCCACTTTTTGGAGACTTTTTATCATAACTGGGTGTTGAATTTTGTCAAAAGCTTTTCCTGCATCTATTGGGATGATCCTATTTTTATTCTACAATTTGTTAATATGGTGTATCACATTGATTGATTTGTGTATATTGAAGAATTCTTGGGTCCCTGAGATAAACCCCACCCGATCATCGTGTATGATCCTTTTAATGTGTTGTTCAATTCTGTTTCCTAGTATTTTGTTGAGGACTTTTACATCTATATTAATCAGTGATATTGGTCTCTAATTTTCTTTTTCTGTAGTATCTTTGTCTGGTTTTGGTATCAGGGTGATGGTGGCCTCATAGAATGAGTTTGGGAGTGTTCCTTCCTCTTAAAATTTCTGAAGAGTTTGAGAAGATTGGGTGTTAGCTCTTGTCTGACTGTTTGATAGAATTCACATCTGATGCCATCTGGTTCTGGACTTTTGTTTGTTGGGAGATTTTTAATCACAGTTTCAATTTCATTACTTGTGATTGGTCTGTTCATATTTTCTATTTCTTCCTGGTTCAGTCTTGGAAGGTTATACCTTTCTAAGAATTTGTCCATTTCTTCCAGGTTGTCCATTTTATTGGCAAAGAGTTGCTTGTACTAGTCTCTTATGATGCTTTGTATTTCTGTGGTGTCTGTTGTAACTTCTCCTTTTTCATCTCTAATTTTATTGATTTGAGTCCTCTCCCTCTTTTTCTTGAGTCTGGCTAAAGGTCTATCAGTTTTGTTTATCTTCTCAAAGAACCAGCTTTTAGTTTTATTAATCTTTGCTATTGTTTTTGCTTCATTTATTTCTGCTCTGATCTTTATGATTTCTTTCCTTCTATTAACTTTGGGTTTTGTTCTTCTTTCTCTAGTTCCTTTAGGTGTAAGTTTAGATTGTTTATTTGAGATTTTTCTGGTTTCTTGAGGTAGGCTTTTATTGCTATAAACTTCCCTCTTAGAACAGTTTTGCCTGCATCCCATAGGTTTTGGTTTATCGTATTTTTGTTGTCATTTGTCTCTAGGTAGTTTTTGATTTCCTCTTTTATTTCTTCAGTGATCTCTTGGTTATTTAGTAATGTATTGTTTAGCCTCCATGTGTTTGTGTTTTCTTATGTTATTTTCCCTATAATTGATTTCTAATCTCACAGCATTGTGGTTGGAACAGCTGCTTGATATGATTTCAGTTTTCTTAAATTTACTGAGGCTTTATTTGTGACCCAAAATGTGATCTATCCTGGAGAATGTTCCGTGTGCTGTTGAAAAGAACGTGTAATTTGCTGTTTTTGGTTGGAATGTCCAATAAATATCCATTAAATCTATGTGGTCTATTGTGTCATTTAAAGCTTGTGTTTCCTTATTAATTTTCTGTCTGGATGATCTCCATTGGTGTAAGTGAGGTGTTAAAGTCCCCCACTATTATTGTGTTACTGTCGATTTCCTCTTTTATAGCTGTTAGCAGTTGCCTTATATATTGAGGTGCTCCTATGCTGGGTATATATATTTATAATTGTTATATCTTCTTGGATTGATCCCTTGATCATTATGTAGTGCCCTTCCTTGTCTCTTGTAACAGTCTTTATTTTAAACTCTATTTAATCTGATATGAGTATTGCTACTCCAGCTTTCTTTTGTTTTTCATTTGCATGGAATATATTTTTCCATCCCCTCACTTTCAGTCTGTATGTGTCCCTAGGTCAGAATGGGGTCTCTTGTAGACAGCATATATATGGATCTGGTTTTTGTATCCATTCAGCGAGTCTGTGTCTTTTGGTTGGAGCATTTAATCCATTCACGTTTAAGGTAATTATCAATATGTATGGTCCTATTATTATTTTCTTAACTGTTATGGGTTTGTCTTGGTGGGTCCTTTTCTTCTCTTGTGTTTCCCACTTACAGAAGTTCCTTTAGCATTTGTTGTAGAGCTGGTTTCGTGGTGCTGAATTCTCTTAGCTTTTGCTTGTCTGTAAAGCTTTTGATTTCTCCATTGAATCTGAATGAGATACTTGCTGGGTGGCGTACTCTTGGGGGTAGGTTCTTCCCTTTCATCACTTTAAATTTATCATGCCACTCCCTTCTGGCTTGTGGTTTTTCTGCTGAGAAATCAGCTGTTAACCTTATGGGAGTTCTGTTGTATGTTGTCATTTTTCCCTTGTTGCTTTCAATAATTTTTCTTTGTCCTCAATTTTTGTCAATTTGATTACTGTGTGTCTCGGCATTTTTGTCCTTTGGTTTATCCTGCCTGGGACTCTCTGTGCTTCCTGGACTTCGGTGGCTATTTCTTTTCCCATGCTAGGGAAGTTTTTGACTATAATCTCTTCAAATATTTTCTCGAGGCCTTTCTCTCTCTCTTCTCCATCTGGGACCCCTATAATGCGAATGTTGTTGCGTTTAACGTTGTTCTAGAGGTCTCTTAGGGTGTCTTCATTTATTTTCATTCTTTTTCTTTATTCTGTTCCATGGCAGTGATTTCCACCTTTCTGTCTTCCAGGTCACTTATCCGTTCTTCTGCCACAGTTATTCTGCTACTGATTCCTTTTAATGTACTTTTCATTTCAGTTATTGTATTGTTCATCTCTGTTTGTTTGTTCTTTAATTCTTCTAGGTGTTTGTTCCTTAATTCTTCTAGGTCTCTGTTAAGCATTGCTTGCATCTTCTCGATCTTTGCCTCCATTCTTTTTCCAAGGTCTTGGATCATCTTCACTATCATTATTCTGAATTCTTTTACTGGAAGGTTGTCTATCCCCACCTCATTTCATTGTTTTTCTGGGGATTTATCTGGTTCCTTGATCTGGTATAAAGTCCTCTGCCTTTTCATTTTCTCTCTCTTTCTGTGAATGTGGTTTTCCTCCTGCAGGCTGCAAATTGTAGTTCTTCTTGCTTCTGCTGTCTGCTCTCCAGTGATTGAATCTATCTTAGAGGCTTGTGCAAGCTTCCTTATGGGAGGGACTGGTGGTGGGTAGAGCTGGGTGTTGCTCTGGTGGGCAGAGCTTTAATCTGCTTGTCTGTGGATTAAAGAAAAGTTTAATAAAAAGTTTAATCTGCTTGTCTGCTGATACATGGTGCTGGTTTCCCTCCCTGTTGGTTGTTTGGCCTGAGGCGACCCAACACTGGAGCTACCTTGCTCTTGGTGGGGCTAATGGCAGACTCTGGGAGGTTTCAGGCCAAGGAGTATTTCTCAGAACTTCTCTTGCCAGTGTCGTCCCCATGGTGAGCCACAGCCACTCCCCACCTCTGCAGGAGACCCTCTAAAACTAGCAGCTAGGTATAGTCATTCGCCTATGGGGTGACTGCTCCTTCCCCTGGGTCCTGATGTGCACACTACTTTGTGTGTGTCCTCCAAGATTGGAGTCTCTGTTGATACACTGAGTCTCTGAGTGCAGTTGAGACTCTGAGACTTGGAGTGGAGTTGCACAGACTCTGGGTCCTGTGAAGCTTCAATGCTTTGTGGTTCTAGAAATCCTATAGGAGATGGTCCACAGCAGGTGAAGCTAATGCTGTCAGTAGAGGTGGTGAAGCCAAAGATCTGCAGTTCCGACTAGAGGTGCCGATGTACATACAGGACAAAATCATCTCGTGTGAATGTAGTTCAGGCACGTTTAAGATGAATGCAGTCATGTTAATGCCTAACATCTTCTATCTTGTGCCTCTCCTCAGGGACCCCCTCCTCAGTTCCTGAGGCTCCTGTAAGTCATGTACAGGAGAATGGAGAGTGGGCTCTGTCCAGGCTGAGCCCTGAGTTACCCTGTGTGTATCTCTGGATACTTTGTATTTCTGTGGTGGCTGTTGTAACATCATCTCTTTCATTTCTGATTTATTTTGGCCCTCTCTTTTTTAAAAAAAACACACTACTGTTGTCTTTTATTCTTTACAGAAGTTTAGTAAGTGTTTGATCTACAACCCTTACTCTATGTATACTTTTTGCCATGAGATTTTTACTTTTGTTTGTTTTCTTGTTACTATCAATAATTAGTGAGACTTCTTTTAAACTACAATCAACATTGCTTATAAAGCTGCTATATTAGTGATGACAGAGCTTTAATGGAAGTCGTGTTCTGGTTGTAAATTAGAATGCAATGTGCCAGCAAAAAGCCCCTTAAGTTTATGTCTCATTACTTATTGTTCTTTTTTTAATTTAATTTTTATTTTTATCAGAGCAAAATTTGATTAAAATGTTTTGTTTGTTCTAGGTGTGCAAGATGTTGTTCTTTTACACATATACATGTATCTATACTTCTTCAGATCATTTTCTCATGTAGGTTATGACACAATGTTGAGTAGTCTTCTCTTGGTATTCTGTATGTCTTTGGCAATTATATATTTCACATGTGTTTCTATATCTATGTTAACCCCAATATCCTAATGTATCCAGTCCTCACACATTTCCATTTGGTAAACCATAACTTTGTTTAATGAATCTGTGATTGCCTTTCTCTGTGGAAATATCTTCGTTGGTATCAATTTTTAGCTAACACCAAAAGTGATATTATAGGATATGTGTCTTTTGCTGTCTGACTTAGTACAATTTGCCTGATTACCTCTAGAATCATCTATGGTGCTGCAAATGGCATTGTTTCACTTTTTTCCCTAGCTAATGTTCCATCTGTACATGTACCGGTTATTCTTTGTCCACTCACTTCTTGATGGACTTTCTGGTTGCCTCCATGTCTTGGCTATTGTAATACTGCTGCAATGCACATTTGCCTGCCTGTGTCTTTCCAATTCTGTCTTCTTATGGTATAGGCCCAGGAGTGGGCCTCCTGTATCATATGGTATCTCAGAGTTTACCTTTTAAATGCACCACAATTCTGCTCTCATTAGTGACTCTTTCCAGGTTACATCCCACTTAAAGTTGAGGATATGCATTTCGCCACAACACCTTCAGCATTTATTGTTTGTAGTTTTCTTGCTGATGGATATTCTGACTGGTGTGAGCTGATACCTCTTTGTGGTTGAATTTGCATGTGACTCATAATCCATTGAAATTGAGCTTTAAGGCATGTCCTTTTTCGTTTTCAAACTGTGATTACAGCTTAGTTCTTCAAAGAGTTTTCTTAAAGTATGTGTCACATTTTGAAATTTATTGGCCGTTACTTCCCTCAAGACATTTTGAGGGCAGGTTTCATTTACAGCCCTGCAGTACTTGTTCACATGAAGTGACCATTAGCACAGGCTTTAAAGCTGCTTTTGCACGTAACGGCCAGAGTGCGGCAGCCTTTCTTCATTACCCATGCTGGTAGTAGGGAAACAGACCTTCCGGCCAGTGGTCTTCCTGGAATGTGAGTGGAATGTGCCCGGATAAATCCTGGGCATGTGCCCGGGATAAATCCCCATTAGATAAATTAGAGTGGGGATGTGCCCGGATAAATTATAAGTGGAATGTGCCCGGATAAATTAGAGTGGAATGTGCCCGGAGTGGAATGTGCCCGGATAAATTAGAGTGGAATGTGCCCAGATAAATTAGAGTGGAATGTGCCCAGATAAATTAGATTGGAATTAGAGTGGAATGTGCCCGGATAAATCCCCAAAAGATGATGTCTCCTTACTTTTGTTTGTTTTTTTAAATTTAATTTATATTTTCATTGGAGTAATATTCCATTGTGTATATGGACCACTTCTTGGTGCATTCCTCTGTTGATGGACATTTTCGTTGCTTCCAAGTGTTGGCTATATTAAATATTGCTGGAGTGCAAGATTGCCAGCCTGTGACTTTTTTTTTTTTCTCGATACGTGGGCCTCTCACTGCTGTGGCCTCTCCCGCCACGGAGTACAGGCTCCAGATGTGCAGGCCCAGCAGCCATGGCTCAAGGGCCCAGCCGCTCCGTGACACGCAGGATCCTCCCAGACCGGGGCACGAACCCACGTCCTCCTCATCGGTAGGCGGACTCACAACCACTGCGCCACCAGGGAAGCCCGCCTGTGACTTTTTGATTCTCATTTTCTCAGGTTATAGGCCCAGCAGTGGGTGTGATTGATTGATGTTTACCTTTTCAAAGCACCTCCATTGTGATTTCATTAGTGGCTCTTACCGCATCCCCCTTAGAACCGAGGGTACGAATTTCTCTACAATCCCTTCAGCATTTATAGTTTGCCGCATTTTGCTAATGGCCAATCTGACTGCTGTGACCTGATAGGTTTTTGTAATTTGGGGTTGCATATCTTTAAAAACTCCTAAAATTCATCATTTTCCATGCCTTTTTATTTTCCGTTAAGAATAAAGTGTGAGTACACTATATCTCTTGAAATTGTCTTCTTGGAAGGTTGCCCTCTTTTGAATTTTTGGTCGATATTCGACCCCAGGATTTATTTGGAAGGCAGATGTCATTACAGAACTGCAAGTTTGGTGAACATTTAGTGACCATTAGCACTGGGTTTAAAGCTGCTATTGTGGGATACGACCACAAGGGGGCAGCCTTTCTCCATTCCCAAATCTGGGTACTAGGGCAGCAGAACCTTTCTGGAAGTCGTGATCCTAGGTTGTAAGTTAGAATGGAATGTGCCAGGAGGAACGCCCATAAGTTTATGTCTCAATACTTCTTCTTGGTTTTTAAAATTTATTTAATCGGGATAATGATTAGATATTGTTTGCCCAGATGTACACAATCTGGTTCATTTGTATAATAAATATGTCTATTCATGTTCAGATCCTCTTCCCACATATATTACAGGGTGTTCCATAGACCTCTCTTGCTATATGGTCGGTCTTTCTGATATATGTTTATAATACATATTTGTATACGTATGGTAACGCTAATCTTAATTTATCCATTCTGGCCACCTTTCCTTTTAGATAAACATACTTAATTTCTAAGTCTGTGAGTGTCTTTCTCTGTGGAAATATGTTCATTTGTGTTAGTTATTAGATAACGCCTATAAGTGATATCATACGATATAGGTCTTTTTCTTTCTGACTTACCTCATATTCTGTGATTATCTCCAAGCTCATCTATGGTGCCTCAAATAGAAGTGTTTCATTGTTTTCCATGGCTAATATTCTATTGTGAACGTGGACCACTTCTTCTTTATCTATACATCTGTTGATGGACATTTTGTTTGCTTCATTGTCTTGGCTATTGTGAATAAGGCTTCAGTGCAGCTTTTGCAGCCCAGGTCTTCTCGACTCTGGTCTTCTCAGGTGAGAGGCCCAATGGTGTGACTACTGGATTGAATGGTACCTCAAGTTTTACTTTTAATCATAGCTCCTTTCTGTTCTCATTATTGGCTCTTATCACTTTACATCTCACCAGCAGCTAGAAGGTACACAGTTCTCTAAATCCCCTTCAGAATTTATTGTTTGTAGACTTTTTGCTGATGGTCAGTCGACTGGTGTGAGTTGAAACCTTTTTGTAGATTAGATTTGCAGGAGTCTAATAATTCCTGAGGTTGAGCTTTCACCCATTTTCTTTTATTTAAAACAGAGAGTGAATCAAACTTACCTCTTCATACTATCGTCTTGAAAAATTTGCCAGTTTTGAATTTTATTGTCCGTTCCCTACCTCAGCACAGTTGTTCAGGGGAGGTGTCCTTTACAGCCCTGAGTCCTTGTGAGTGTTAAGAGACCATTAGCTGTGGGCTTAAAGCCGCTCTTGCAGAAAACGGCCACAAGGCAGTAGAATTTCTACATTTCCAACTCTGGGTTTTTGGGCAGCACAGTCTTCCTGGAAATCGTGCTATTAGGCTGCAAATTAGAGTGGAATGTGCCAGGGCAAATCCCCAAGAGCTTATATCTCCTTACTTCTTGTTTGTTTCATAAATTTAATTTTTATTAATTATCAGAGCAAACTTGATAAAAATATTTTGCTTCTCCTAGGTGTACACAATCTGGTTCATTATATCAATGTATCTATTTATCTTTGGATTCTTTACTGTGTAGGTTATTACAGAGTGTTGCATAGACCTCACTTGGTATTCCATAGTATTTTGTGATTATATATTTCATATGTATTAATATATATCTGTTAACCCCCATATCCTAATTCACACATTCCTTACACATTGCCATTTGGTTAAAGATAATTTTTTCTCTTAATCCATGCTTTTCCTTCTCTTGGAAATAAGTTCATGAGTATAAATTTTTAGGTAACACCTAGAAGTGATGTCATAGGATATCTCTCTTTCAGTTTCTTTCTTCAATTTGGATCATTATCTCTGGGTCCTTATATGGTGGTGCAAACGGCACTGTTTCATTGTTTTCCATGGCTAATATTCCATTGTTTACATGGACCATTTACTCTTTGTGCATTTTTCTGTTGATGGACATTTTGGTTTCTTCCAAGTCTTGGCTATGTTAAATGTTCCTGCAGTGCAGGATTGCCAGCCTGTGTCTTTTCCATTCTGCTCTGCTCAGGTGATAGGCGCATCAAAGGACCTACCAGATCACATGGTAGCTCAATTTTTACCCTTAAACGCACCTCCATTATGTTCTCACTACTGGCTGCTAGCAGTTTATATCCCCCCAGCAGCTAGAGGGTACACAGTTCTCTGAAACCCCTTCAGCATTTTTTCTTTGTAGACTTTTTGCTGAAGAACATTCTGAGGGCTGTGAGGTGAACATTTCTGTAATTGGATTTGCATGGCTTTATTAATTGCTGATGTTGCACATTTTTCAAGTCCCTTTTATTTTAGAGGGAAAAAAAAGACAAAATGTGCGTAAAATATGCCTCTTGAAATTGTCTTGTTGAAATGTTGACGTCTTTTGAATTTTCTGGTCGATTTACAACCCCAGGATTTTTTTTTTTTGATACCAGGTGTCATTTACAGGCCTGCAGTTATTTTGAATATTAAGTGACAATTACCGCTGTTGTGTGAAACGACCAGAAGGCGGCAGCACTTCTCCTTACCAAATCTGTTTACTATGGCAACAGAGCCATAATGGAAGTTGTGTCATAGGTTGTAAATTAGAACGGAATGTGCCAGGAAAAGCCCCTTAAGATTATGTCTCATTACTTCTTGTTCGTTTCTTTAATTTAATTTTTATTCTTTATCACAGCAAATTAGATTACAATGTTTTGTTCTAGGTGTGCAAGATGTGGTTCTTTTACACATATACATATATCCATTCTTCTTCAGATCTTTTTCCCATGTAGGTTATGACACAATGTTGAGTAGTCTTCTCTTGGTATTCCGTAGGTTTTTGGTGATTATATATTTCACATGTGTTTGTATATCTCTTAACCTCAATATCATAATGTATCCGATCCTCACACCTTTCCATCTGGTGAGCCATAAGTTGGTTTAGTGAATGTGTGATTGGCTTTCTGTCTGGAAATACCTTCATTGGTATCAATTTTTAGGTAACACCCATAAGTGATATGATAGAATATGTGTCTTTCACTTTCTCACTTACTACCAGTTGCATGGTTACGTCTAGACTCCTCTATGGTCCTGCAAATGGCATTGTTTCATTTTTTACCCTTGGCTAATATTCCATCTGTACATGTACCTGTTCTTTGTCCACTCATCTCTTGATGGACGTTTTGGTTGCTTCCATGTCTTGGCTATTGTAATACTTCTACAGTGCAGATTTGCCTGCCTGTGTCTTTCCAATTCTGTCTTCTTAGGCTATAGCCTGAGAAGTCGTCCTTCTGGATCATATAGTAGCTCAAGGTTTACCTTTTAAAGGCACCTCCATTCTGTTCCCATTAGTGGCTCTTACAAGGTTACATCCCACTTCAAATTGAGAGTATGCATTTCTCCAAAACCTGTTCAGCATTGATCGTTTGTAGTTGTTTTGCTGATGGTTATTCTGAGTGGTGTGAGCTGATACCTCTTTGTGGTTGGATTTGCATGTGTCTCCTACTCCCTTGAAATTGAGCTTTCAGGCATGTCCTTTTATTTTTCAAACTGTTATTACAGGTGACTTCTTCAAATTGTTTTCTTGAAGTATGTGCCACATTTTGAAAAATTTGGCCTTTACCTGCCTCTAGACATTTTAAGGGCAGGTTTCATTTGAAGCCCTGCAGTACTTGTGCAAATGAAGTGCCCCTTAGCACAGATTTAAAAGGTATCGGCCAGAGGGCAGCAGCATTTCTACATTCTCCACTCTGGTACTGAGGGAAACAGACCTTCCTGCCAGTGGTGTTCCTCAGTTATAAATTAGAGTGGAATGTGTCCGGATAAACCCAGCAAAGCTGATGTCTCATAATTTTGTCTGTTTATGAAATTTAATTTATACTTTTTAGTGGAGTAATATTCCATTCTGTACATGGACCACTTCTTCTTTGTGCATTCCTCTGTTGATGGACATTTTTGTTGCTTCCAAGTGTTGCCTATGGTAAATAGTGCTGGAGTGCAGTATTGCCAGCCTGTGACTTTTGATTCTCCTTTTCTCAGGTGATAGGCCCAACAGTGGGTATGATTCATTGACTGGTAGCTCAGTGTTTACCTTTTCAAAGCACTTGCATTGTGTTTTCATTAGTGACTCTTATCATGTCCCAATTAGCACCGAGGGTACGCATTTTTCCACAACCCCTTCAGCATTTATTGTTATTAGAATGTTTGTAATGGCCATTCTGACTGGTGTGGGCTGATAGGTTTTTGTCATTTGGACTTATTGTCTTTAATAATTCCTAATATTCAGCATTTTCCCACACCTTTCTCTGATATTTAGAAAAAAATGTGAGTACAATATACCTCTTGAAATTGTCTTCTTGGAGGGTTGCCTTCTTTTGAATTTTGTGGTCGATTTTCAACCCCAGTATTTTTTTGGAGAGCAGGTGTCATTTACAGGCCTGCAATGATTGTGAATATTTAGTGACCATTAGCACTGGGTTTAAAGCTGGTGTTGTGGGAAATGACCACAAGGCGGCAGCATTTCTGCATTCCCAAATCTGTTTACTAGGGCAGCACAGCCTTTCTGGAAGTCCTGTTACTAGGCTGTAAATTAGAATGGAATGTGCCAGGAAAAAGCCCCTGAAGTTTATGTCTCATTACTTCTTGTTCGTTGTTTTTATTGTTTGAATCGGGGTAATGATTAGAATACAGTTTGTCCTAGGTGTACACAATCTGGTTCATTCTTACATCATATATATGTATTCATGTACAGATCCTTTTCCCATGTAAAGGATTACAGAGTGTTCTGTACACCTCCCTTGCTATGTGCTCGGGTTTTTTGATATATGTACTTAATCTGTATTTGTATAGGTATGGTAAACCTAATCTTAATTTATCCATCGCCACCACCTTTCCTTTTAGATAAGCATAGTGTGTTTTCTAAGTCTGTGTGTGTCTTTCTCTGTGGAAATATGTCCAACTTTGTCAGTTGCTAGGTAACACCTGTAAGTCATATCATAGGATATATGTCTTTTGTTTTCCAACTTACCTCATGTTCTATGATTATCTATAGGCTCATATATGGTACCTGAAAGAGCAGTGTTTCATTGTTTTCCATGGCTAATAGTCCATTGTGTACATGGACCATTTCTTCTTTATCCATTCATCTGTTGATGGACATTTAGGTTGCTTCCATGTCTTGGCTATTGTGAATAAGGCTGAAGTGCAGTTTTGTGGCCTCTGTCTTCTGGATTCTGGCCTTCTCAGGTGAGAGGCCCAGCGGTGGGCCTGTTGCATCGAATGGTAGCTCAAGTTTTACTTTTAAATGCAGCTCCTTTCTTTTCTCATAATTGGCTGTTACCACTTTACATCTCACCAGCAGATAGAGGGTACACAATTCTCAAAAAACACTTCAGCATTTATTATTTGTAGACTTTTTGTTGATGGTCAGTTGACCTGTGTAAGTTGAAACCTTTATGTAGATTATATTTGCATGAATGTACTAATTCCTGAGGTTGAGCTTTTATCCATTTTCCTCTTTTTTAAAATACAGTGAGTAAAACTTTCGTCTTCATACTATCTTCTTGAAAAATTTTCCTCTTTTGAATTTTGTTGGCCATTTCCTACATCAGGTCACTTTTTGAGGGCAGGTGTCCTTTACCGGCCTGAGTCCTTGTGAATGTTAAGTGACCATTAGCTGTGGGCTTAAAGCCACTCTTGCAGGTAATGGCCACAAGGTGGAAGCATTTCTACATTTCCAACTCTGAGTTTTTGGGCAAAAGAGCCTTCCTGGAAATCGTGTTAGTAGGCTGCAAACTAGAGGGGAGTGATTTGCCAGCGCAAACCCCCAAGAGCTTATATCTCCTTACTTGTTGTTTTAATTTAATTTTTATTAGGTATCAGAGCAAATTTGATAAAAATGTTGTTTCTCCTAGGTGTACAGAATCTGGTTCATCGTATCAATATATCTGTCTATTCATCTTTGGGTCCTTTCTCGTGTAGGTTATTACAGAGTGTTGAGTAGACCTCTCTTGCTATTGCATACGTATTTAGTGATTATATATTTCATATGTCTTAGTACATATCTGTTAACCCCCATATCGTAATTCATCAATTCTTTATACCTTTCCAATTCGCTAAACGTAATTTTATTTTCTTAGTCCATGCTTTTCCTTCTCTTGGAAATAAGTTCATGGGTATCAATTTTTAGGTAACACCTAGAAGTCATGTCATAGGATATCTGTCTTTCAGTTTCTTTCTTACTTCAAGTTGGGTGATTATCTCTAGGTCCTTATATGGTGGTGCAAACGGCACTGTTTCATTGTTTTTCGTGGCTAATATTCCATTGTATACATGGACCATTTCTTCTTTGTGCATTTTTCTGTTGATGGACATTTTGGTTTCTTCCAAGTCTTGGCTATGTTAAATGTTCCTGTAGTGCAGTTTTGCCAGCCTGTGTCTTTATCATTCGGGTCTGCTCAGGTGATAGGCGCATCAAAGGACCTATCAGATCCCATGGTAGCTCAATTTTTACCCTTAAACGCACCTCCATTATGTTCTCACTATTGACTGTTACCAGTTTACATCCCTCCAGCAGCTAGAGGGTACACAGTTCTCTCAAACCACATCAGCATTTATTCTTTGTAGACTTTTTGCTGATGGTCAGTCGACTGGTGTGAGTTGAACCTTTTTGTAGATTACATTTGTATGAGTCTAATAATTCCTGAGGTTGAGCTTCTATCCATTTTCCTTTTTATAACAAGAGAGTAAGTCAAACTTACTGCTTCATACTACGTTCTTGAAATTTTTGCCGTTTTTGTATTTTTTTGGCCATTCCTCACCTCAGTACATTTTTTGAAGGCAGGTGTCCTTTACAGCCCTGAGTCCTTGTGAATGTTAAGTGACCATTAGCTGTGGGTTTAAAGACGCTCCTGCAGGAAACGGCCACAAGGCGGCAGCATTTCTACATTTACAACTCTGAGATTTTGGACACCAGACCCTTCCTGGAAATCGTGTTAGTAGGCTGCAAATTAGAGTGGAATGTGCCAGGGCACACCCCAAAGAGCTTATATCTCCTTACTTCATTTTTGTTTTTTAAATTTAATTTTTATTTATTATCAGAACAAATTTTATAAAAATGTGTTTGTTCTAGGTGTACAGATTCTAGTTCATTATATCTATGTATCTATCTATTCATCTTTGGTTCCTTTCCCGTGTAAGTTACTACAGAGTAATTAGCTCAATTTTTAACTTTAAATGCACCACCATTCTATTCTCTAAACTGTCTGTTACCAGTTTACATCCCAGCAGCAGCTAGAGGGCACAGAGTTCTCAAAAACCCTTTCAGCATTCATGTTTTGTAGACTATTTTGCTGATGATCATTCTGATGATGGTAAGGTGAACGTCTTTATAGATTGCATTTGCATGGCTTTATTAGTTCCTGATATTGAGCATTATTCCATGCATTTTTTTAAACCAAAAAAAAAAGAAAAGACAAAATGTGTGCGAAATATGCCTCTTGATATTGTCTTTTTGAAATGTTGACATGTTTTGAATTTGCTGGTCGATTTACGACCCCAGGAATTTTTTGAGGTCTGGTGTCCTTTACAGTCCTGCACATATTTTGAATATTAAGTGACCATTACCTCTTGGTTTAAAGCTGCTGGTGTGTGAAACAGCCACAAGGCGGCAGCATTTCTCCTTTACCAAATCTGGTTACCAGGGCAACAGAGCTTTAATGGAAAACCTGTTCTAGTTTGAAAATTAGAATGGAATGTGCCAGGAAAAAATCTTTTAAGTTTATGCCTCATTATTTCTTGTTCATATTTTTAATTTAATTTTTATTTTGTATCACAGCAAATTAGATTACCATTTTTTTTGTTGTTGTTCTAGGTGTGCAAGATGTGGTTCTTTCACACATATACATATATGTATTCTTCGGATTCTTTTCTCAGGTAGGTAATGACACAATGTTGTGTGGTCTTCTCTTGGTATTCCGTAGGTCTTTGGTGATTATATATTTCACATGTGTTTGCATATCTCTGTTAACCCCAATATCGTAATATATCTAATCCAGACACCTTTCGATTTGGGGAACCATAAGTTTGTTTAATGAATCTGTGATTGCCTTTCTCTCTGGAAATATCTTCATTGGTATCAATTGTTAGGTAACACCTATAGGTGATATATGTTAGGTGTGTTTCACTTTCTCACTTACTACAAGTTGCCTGATTATCTCTAGACTCATCTATGGTGCTGCAAATGGCATTGCTTCTTTTTTTCCCGAGCTAATATTCCATCTCTACATGTAGCAATTCTTCTTTGTCCACCCATCTGTTGATGGACTTTTGGTTGCTTCCATGTCTTGGCTATTGTAATACTGCTGCAGTGCAGATTTGCCTGCCTGTGTCTTTCCAATTCTGTCTTCTTATATTATAGGCCCAGGAATGGGCCTGCTGGATCATATAGTAGCTCAATGTTTACCTTTTAAAGGCACCTCCATTCTGTTCCTATTAGTGGCTGTTACCAGGTTACATCCCAGTTCAAATTAAGGGTATGCATTTCTCCACAAACTCTTCAGCATTGATCGTTTGTGGTTTCTTTCCTTATGGTTATCCTGAATGGTGCGAGCTGATACCTCTGTGTGGTTGGATTTGCATGTGTCTCATAATCCATTTAAATTGAGCTTTCAGGCATTTTCTTTTATTTTTCAAATAGCTATTACAGCTTAGTTTTTCAAATGGTTTTCTTGAAATATGTACCACATTTTGAAATATTTTGGACTTTACCCACCTCAAGACATGATGAGGGCAGGTTTGCTTTACAGCCCTGAAGGACTTGTTCATATGAAATGACAATTAGCATAGGTTTTAAAGCTGCTTTTGCAGGTAATGGCCAGGGACGGAGCATTTCATAATTCTATGAAATGTAATAGAACACAAAATATATAGTTTTTTCTTTTAAATTTCCATTGTTACGTTTTAAAAGTACAATTATAAATGAAGTTCTTTGTAACAAGTGAAATTTAAAAAGATTAAAGGAAAAGATAATATTTTACCACTTGCCACCCTTTACCATTTACTGAAACGACCAGCGTAATGTGTAGATTTCTCATTTTATCCAGGAGTTCTATACATCTGGAATATCATATTTCACTTTAGAAAAACAGATTTAACTCTCAAACATTTTACAGGCTACATAACTATCCATAGAAGAAAAGTACCAACTATTTCAGAGTTAGCTTTTTGAAGGACACTCAGGTTACATTCTGTTTTATTTTCTTGTTCTGCTAATTTGTTTTGACACCAGAAAATAATTTTAAAATACAAAAAAAATAATAAAGTTTGGGGTAAGTATTAGGGTTTAGGGTATGTGTTGGGGTTATTTTACAGGTGAGAATTAGGGTACAGGATAGGGTTAGGTTACGCATTAGTGTTAGGGCATGGGTTAGGGAACAGGCTAGGGTTAGGGTTAGGGTTAGGGCATGGGTTGGGTTATGGGGTAGGGCACGGCTATGTCTTAGGGTACGGGTTACGTTTAGGGTATGGGTGAGGATTAGGGTTAGTGTATGCATTAGCGTACAGGATAGGGTACGGCTACGGGTTAGCATTAGGATAAGGGTTAGGGTACTGTTTAGTGTTAGGGTATGGGTTAGGATTAGGGTAAGGTTTAGTGTATTCTTTAGGGATAGGATTAGGGAATGGGTATGGTTTAGGGTACAGGTTAGGATACGACAACAGTTTAGGGTTAGCGTACGTGTTAGGGTACGGATTGCTGTTAGTGTAAGGGTTAGGATTAGGGTACGGGTTAGTGTAAGACTTTGGGTAAGGTTTAGCATTAGGGTTAGGGTTTGGGGACGGTTTGGTTACAGGTTAGGATTAGATTTAGGGTTAGAGAACGGGGACGGAGTAGGGTACAGGTTAGGGTACGACAACGGTTTAGGGTGAGCGTACAGGTTAGGGTACAGGTTAGTGTTAGCCTACGGGTTAGGATTAGGGGATGGGTTAGGGTAAGGGTTAGGGTTAGGGGACGGGAATGGTTTAGGGTACAGGTTAGGGTACAACGCTTAAGGGTGAGAGTAAGTGTTAGGGTATGGGTTAGTGTTAGCGTACGGGTTAGGATTAGGGAATGGGTTAGGGTAAGGCTTCAGGTAAGGGTTAGGGTTAGGGTGAGCATTAGGGGACGAGGGCGGTTTAGGGTACAGGTTAGGGTACAATAACGATTTAGGGTGAACGTACGTGTCAGGGTACGGGTGAGTGTTAGCCTACGGGTTAGGATAAGGGGACGGGTTCGGGTAAGGCTTTGGGTAAGGGTTAGGGTTAGGGTTAGGGGATGGGAATGTGGACGGTTTAGGGTACAGGTTAGGATATGACAATGGTTTAAGGTGAGCGTACGTGTTAGGGTACAGGTTAGTGTTAGCGAACGGGTTAGGATTAGTGGAGGGGTTAGGGTAAGGCTTCAGGTAAGGGTTAGGTTTAGGGTTAGGGTTAGGCGACGGGGATGGATTAGGGTACAGGTTAGGGTACGACAACGGTTTAGGGTGAGTGTACGTGTGAGGGCACGGGTCAGTGTTAGCGTACATGTTAGGATTAGGGGACGGGTTAGGGTAAGACTTCTGGTAAGTGTTAGAGTTAGGGTTAGGGGACAGGGACGGCTTAGAGTACAGGTTAGGGTAAGACAATGGTTTAGGGTGAACGTATGTGTTAGGGTATGGGTTAGTGTTAGCGTACGGGTTAGGATTAGGGGACGGAGTAGGTTAAGGCTTCCCGTAAGGGTTAGGGTTAGGGTTAAGGCTAGGGTTAGGGGATGGTTAAGGATACAGGGTAGGTTACGACAACGGTTTAGGACGAGCATATGTGTTACGGTAGGGGTTAGTGTTAGCGTACAGGTTAGGATTAGGGGACAGGATAGGGTAAGGCTTCGGGTAAGGATTAGGTTTAGGGTTAGGGAACGTGGAAGTTTTACGGTACAGGTTAGGGTACGACAACTGTTGAGGGTGAGCGGATGTGTTAGGGTAAGTGTTAGTGTTAGCGTATGGGTTAGGATTAGGGGACGGGCTAGGGAAATCTTCAGGTAAGGCTTTGGGTAAGGGTTAGGATTAAGGGATGGGGACAGTTTAGGGTACAGGTCAGGTTACGACAATGGTTTAGGGTGAGCGTACGTGTGAGGTCACGGGTTAGTGTTAGCGTACGGTTTAGTATTAGAGGACGGGTGAGGGTAAGGCTTCGGGTAAGGGTTAGGGTTAGAGTTCGGGCTAGGGTTAGGGTTAGGGGACGGGGATGGTTTAGGGTCCGGGTGAGGGTACGACAACCGTTTAGGGTTAGCGTACGTGTGAGGGCACAGGTTAGTGTTAGCGTACGGGTTAGGATTTGGGGACGGGTGAGTGTAAGGCTTCGGGTAAGGGTGAGGATTAGGGCTCGGGCTAGGGTTAGGGTTAGGGGACGGGGACGGTTAGGGTCCGGGTGAGGGTACGACAACAGTTTAGGATGAGCGTACGTGTGAGGGCACAGGTTAGTGTTAGCGTACGGGTTAGGATTGGGGACGGG
Organism: Stenella coeruleoalba; assembly: GCF_951394435.1. Taxonomy (NCBI): domain Eukaryota; kingdom Metazoa; phylum Chordata; class Mammalia; order Artiodactyla; family Delphinidae; genus Stenella; species Stenella coeruleoalba. The sequence continues at coordinate 67,822,991 of NC_137162.1, forward strand.
TGAGGGTAAGGGTTCGAGTAAGGGTTAGGGTTAGGTTTCGGGCTAGGTATAGGGTTAGGGGATGGGGAATGTTTAGGGTCCGGGTGAGGGTACGACAACGGTTTCGGGTGAGCGTAAGTGTGAGCGCACGGGTTAGTGTTAGCGTACGGGATAGGATTAGGGGACGGGTGAGAGTAAGGCTTCGGGTAAGGGTTAGGGTTAGGGTTCGGGCTAGGGTTAGGGTTAGGGGACGGGGACGGTTTAGGGTCCGGGTGAGGGTACGACAATGGTTTAGGGTGAGCGTACGTGTCAGGGCACGTGTTAGTGTTAGCGTACAGGTTAGGATTAGGGGACGGGTGAGGGTAAGGCTTCGGGTAAGGGTTAGGGTTAGGGTTCGGGCTAGGGTTAGGGTTAGGGGACGGGGACGGTTTAGGGTCCGGGTGAGGGTACGACAATGGTTTAGGGTGAGCATACGTGTGAGGGCACGGGTTACTGTTAGCGTACGGGTTAGGATTAGGGGACGGGTGAGGGTAAGGCTTCTGGTAAGGGTTAGGGTTCGGGTTCGGGCTAGGGTTAGGGTTAGGGGACGGGGACAGTTTAGGGTCCGGTGAGGGTACGACAACGGTTTAGGGTGAGCGTACTTGTGAGGTCATGGGTTAGTGTTAGCGAACGGTTTAGGATTAGGGGACTGGTGAGGGTAAGCCTTCGGGTAAGTGTTAGTGTTAGGGTTGGGGCTAGGGTTAGGGTTAGGGGACGGGGACGGTTTAGGGTCCGTGTGATGGTACGACAAGGGTTTAGGGTGAGCGTACATGTGAGGGCACGGGTTCGTGTTAGCATACGGGTTAGGTTTAGGGGACGGGTGAGTGTAACACTTCGGGTAATGATTAGGGTAAGGGTTCGGGCTAGGGTTAGGGTTAGGGGACGGTTTAGGGTCCAGGTGAGGGTACGACAACAGTTTAGGGTGAGTGTACGTGTGAGGGCACGGGTTAGTGTTAGCGTACGGGTTAGGATTAGGGGACGGGTGAGGGTAAGGCTTTGGGGAAGGGATAGGGTTATGGTTCGGTCTAGGGTTAGGGTGAGGGGACGGGGACGGTTTAGGATCTCAGTGAGGGTAGGACAACGGTTTGGGGTGAGCGTACGTGTCAGGGCATGGGTTAGTGTTAGCGTATGGTTTAGGGTTAGGAGTCGGGTGAGGGTAAGGCTTCGGGTAAGGGTTAGGGTTACGGTTCGGGCTAGGGTTAGGGTTATGGGATGGATTAGGGTCCGGGTGAGGGTACAAAAAACGTTTAGGGTGAGCGTACGTGTGAGGGCACGGGTTAGTGTTAGAGTACGGGTTAGGATTAGAGGACGTGTGAGGGTGAGGCTTTGGGTATTGTTAGGGTTAGGGTTCGAGCTAGGGTTAGTGTTAGGGGACGGGGATGGGGACGGTTTAGGGTCCGGGTGAGGGTACGACAACGGTTTAGATTGAGCGTACATGGGAGGGCACGGGTTAGTGTTAGCGTACGGGTTAGGATTAGGGGACGGGTGAGAGTAAGGCTTCGGGTAAGGGTTAGGTTTAGGGGACTGTTTAGTGTCTGGGTGCTGGTACGACAACGGTTTAGGTTGAGCGTACGTCTGAGGGCACGGGTTAGTGTTAGCGTACGGCTTAGGATTGGGGGACGGCTTCGGGTAAGGCTTCGTGTAAGGTTTTTGGTTAGGGTTAGGCTTAGGGTTAGGGGATGGGGACGTTTCAGGGGACAGGTTAGTGTACGACAATCGTTTAGGGTGAGCATACATGTGAGTGCAAGGGTTAGTGTTAGCGTACGGGTTAGGATTAGGGGACGCTGAGGGGGGAAGGGTGAGGGTAAAGCTTCAGGCAAGGGTTAGGGTTAGGGTTCGGGCTAGGTTTTGGGTTAGGGGACGGGGGCAGTTTAGGGTCCGGTGAGGGTATGACAACGGTTTAGGGTGAGCCTACGTGTGAGGGCACAGGTTAGTGTTAGCGTACGGGTTAGGATTAGGGGACGGGTGAGTGTAAGGCTTCGGGTAATGGTTAGGGTAAGGGTTTGGGCTAGGGTTAGGGTTAGGAGACGGTTTAGGGTCCAGGTGAGGGTACAACAACGCTTTAGGGGGAGCGTACATGTGAGGGCGCGGGTTAGCGTTAGCGTACGGGTTAGGATTACGGGACGGGTGAAGGTCAGGATTCGGGGAAGGTTTAGGGTTAGGGTTCGGGCTAGTGTTAGTGTTAGGGGACGGGGACCGTTTAGGGTCTAGGTGAGGGTACGACAACACTTTAGGGGGAGCGTACGTTTGAGGGCGCGTGTTAGCGTTAGCGTACGGGTTAGGATTAGGGGACGGGTGAGGGTCAGGCTTCGGGGAAGTGTTAGGGTTAGGGTTCGGGCTAGAGTTAGGGTTAGGGGACGGGGACGGTTTAGGGTCCAGGTGAGGGTACGACAACGCTTTAGGGGGAGCGTACGTGTGAGAGCGCGGGTTAGCGTTAGCGTACGGGTTAGGATTAGGGGACGGGTGAGGGTCAGGCTTCGGGGAAGTGTTAGGGTTTGGTTTAGGGCTAGGGTTAGGGTTAGGGGACGGGGTAGGTTTAGGGTCTGGGTGCTGGTACGACAACGGTTTAGGGTGAGCGTACGTATTAGGGCATGGGTTAGTGTTAGCGTACGGGTTAGGATTAGGGGACGGCTTCGGGTAAGGCTTCGTGTAAGGTTTATGGTTAGGGTTAGGCTTAGGTTTAGGGGATGGGGACGTTTTAGGGGACAGGTTAGGGTACGGCACTGGTTTAGGGTGAGCATACATGTGAGTGCAAGGGTTAGTGTTAGCGTACGTGTTAGGATTAGGGGACGGTGAGGGGGGACGGGTGAGGGTAAAGCTTCAGGCAAGGGTTAGGGTTAGGGTTCGGGCTAGGTTTAGGGTTAGGGGACGGGGGCAGCTTACGGTCCGGTGAGGGTACGATAACGGTTTAGGGTGAGCCTACGTGTGAGGGCACAGGTTAGTGTTAGCGTACGGGTTAGGATTAGGGGACGGGTGAGTGTAAGGCTTCGGGTAATGGTTAGGGTAAGGGTTCGGGCTAGGGTTAGGGTTAGGAGACGGTTTAGGGTCCAGGTGAGGGTACAACAACGTTTTAGGGGGAGCGTACATGTGAGGGCGCGGGTTAGCATTAGCGTACGGTTTAGGATTACGGGACGGGTGAAGGTCAGGCTTCGGGGAAGGGTTAGGGTTAGGGTTCGGGCTAGTGTTAAGGTTAGGGGACGGGGACCGTTTAGGGTCTAGGTGAGGGTACGACAACACTTTAGGGGTAGTGTACGTTTGAGGGCGCGGGTTAGCGTTAGCGTACGGTTTAGGATTAGGAGACGGGTGAGGGTCAGGCTTCGGGGAAGGGTTAGGGTTAAGGTTCGGTCTAGGGTTAGGGTTAGGGGACGGGGTCGGTTTAGGGTCTCGGTGCTGGTACGACAACGGTTTAGGGTGAGCGTACGTGTTAGGGCGCGGGTTAGCGTTAGCGTACGGTTTAGGATTAGGAGACGGGTGAGGGTCAGGCTTCGGGGAAGGGTTAGGGTTAAGGTTCGGTCTAGGGTTAGGGTTAGGGGACGGGGTCGGTTTAGGGTCTCGGTGCTGGTACGACAACGGTTTAGGGTGAGCGTACGTGTTAGGGCACGGGTTAGTGTTAACGTACAGCTTAGGATTAGGGGACGGCTTCGGGTAAGGCTTCGTGTAAGGTTTATGGTTACGGTTAGGCTTAGGTTTAGGGGATGGGGACGTTTTAGGGGACAGGTTAGGGTACGACACTGGTTTAGGGTGAGCATACATGTGAGTGCAAGGGTTAGTGTTAGCGTACGTGTTAGGATTAGGGGACGGTGAGGGGGGACGGGTGAGGGTAAAGCTTCAGGCAAGGGTTAGGGTTAGGGTTCGGGCTAGGTTTAGGGTTAGGGGACGGGGGCAGATTACGGTCCGGTGAGGGTACGATAACGGTTTAGGGTGAGCGTACGTGTGAGGGCACAGGTTTGTGTTAGCACACGGGTTAGGATTAGGGAACGGGTGAGTGTAAGGCTTCGGGTAATGGTTAGGGTAAGGGTTCGGGCTAGGGTTAGGGTTAGGGGACGGTTTAGGGTCCAGCTGAGGGTACGAAAACAGTTTAGGATGAGTGTACGTGTGAGGGCACGGGTTAGTGTTAGCGTACGGGTTAGGATTAGGGGACGGGAGTGGTTTAAGGCTTCGGGGAAGGGATAGGGTTACGGTTCTGTGTAGGGTTAGGGTTAGGGGACGGGGACGGTTTAGGATCCTAGTGAGGGTAGGACAACGGTTTGGGGTGAGCGTACGTGTGAGGGCATGGGTTAGTGTTAGCGTACGGTTTAGGGTTAGGGGTCGGGTGAGGGTAAGGCTTTGGGTAAGGGTTAGGGTTAGGGTTCGGGCTAGGGTTAGGGTTAGGGGACGGATTAGGGTCCGGGTGAGGGTACAACAACCGTTTAGGGTGAGCGTACGTGTGAGCGCACGGGTTAATGTTAGCGTACCAGTTAGGATTAGTGGACAGGTGAGGGTAAGGCTTCGGGTAAGTGTTAGGGTTAGGGTTCGGGCTAGGGTTAGGGTTAGGGGACGGGTACGGGGACGGTTTAGGATCCAGGTGAGGGTACGACAACGCTTTAGGGGGAGCATATGTTTGAGGGCGGGCATTAGCGTTAGCGTACGGGTTAGGATTAGGGGACGGGTGAGGGTCAGGCTTCGGGGAAGGGTTAGGGTTTGGGTTCGGGCTAGGGTTAGGGTTAGGGGACGGGGACGGTTTACGGTCCAGGTGAGGGTACGACAACGCTTTAGGGGGAGCGTACATGTGAGGGCGCGGGTTAGCGTTAGCGTACGGGTTAGGATTAGGGGACGGGTGAGGGTCAGGCTTCGGGTAAGTGTTAGGGTTAGGGTTCGGGCTAGGATTGGGGTTAGGGGACGGGGACGGATTAGGGTGCAGGTGAGGGTACGACAACGCTTTATGGGGAGCGTACGTGTGAGTGAGTGGTTTAGCGTTAGCGTACGGGTTAGGATTAGGGCACGGGTGAGGGTCAGGCTTCGGGTAAGTGTTAGGGTTAGGTTTCGGGCTAGGGTTAGTTTTAGGGGATGGGGATGGTTTAGGGTCCAGATGAGGGTACGACAACGCTTTAGGGGGAGCGTACGTGCGAGGGCGTGGGTTAGCGTTAGCGTACGGGTTAGGATTAGGGGACGGGTGAGGGTCAGGCTTCGGGGAAGGGTTAGGGTTAGGGTTCGGGCTAGGGTTAGGGTTAGGGGACGGGGACGGTTTAGGGTCCAGGGGAGGGTACGTCAACGCTTAGGGGGAGCGTACGTGTGAGGGCGCGGGTTAGCGTTAGCGTACGGGTTAGGATTAGGGGACGGGTGAGGGTCAGGCTTCGGGGAAGGGTTAGGGTTAGGGTTCGGGCTAGGGTTAGGGTTAGGGGACGGGGACCGTTTAGGGTCTAGGTGAGGGTACGACAACACTTTAGGGGGAGCGTACGTGTGAGGGCGCGGGTTAGCGTTAGCGTACGGGTTAGGATTAGGGGACGGGTGAGGGTCAGGCTTCGGGGAAGGGTTAGGGTTAGGGTTTGGGCTAGGGTTAGGGTTAGAGGACGGGGACGGTTTAGGGTCCAGGTGAGGGTACGACAACGCTTTAGGGGGAGCGTACGTGTGAGGGCGCGGGTTAGCGTTAGCGTACGGGTTAGGATTAGGGGACGGGTGAGGGTCAGGCTTCGGGGAAGGGTTAGGGTTAGGGTTCGGGCTAGGGTTAGGGTTAGGGGACGGGGACGGTTTAGGGTCCAGGGGAGGGTACGTCAACGCTTAGGGGGAGCGTACGTGTGAGGGCGCGGGTTAGCGTTAGCGTACGGGTTAGGATTAGGGGACGGGTGAGGGTCAGGCTTCGGGGAAGGGTTAGGGTTAGGGTTCGGGCTAGGGTTAGGGTTAGGGGACGGGGACCGTTTAGGGTCTAGGTGAGGGTACGACAACACTTTAGGGGGAGCGTACGTGTGAGGGCGCGGGTTAGCGTTAGCGTACGGGTTAGGATTAGGGGACGGGTGAGGGTCAGGCTTCGGGGAAGGGTTAGGGTTAGGGTTTGGGCTAGGGTTAGGGTTAGAGGACGGGGACGGTTTAGGGTCCAGGTGAGGGTACGACAACGCTTTAGGGGGAGCGTACGTGTGAGGGCGCGGGTTAGCGTTAGCGTACGGGTTAGGATTAGGGGACGGGTGAGGGTCAGGCTTCGGGGAAGGGTTAGGGTTAGGGTTCGGGCTAGGGTTAGGGTTAGGGGACGGGGACAGTTTAGGGTCCAGGTGAGGGTACGACAACACTTTAGGGGGAGCGTACGTGTGAGGGCGCGGGTTAGCGTTAGCGTTCGGGTTAGGATTAGGGGACGGGTGAGGGTCAGGCTTCGGGGAAGGGTTAGGGTTAGGGTTCGGGCTAGGGTTAGGGGACGGGGACGGTTGAGGGTCCAGGTGAGGGTACGACAACGCTCTAGGGGGAGCGTACGTGTGAGGGCGCGGGTTAGCGTTAGCGTACGGGTTAAGATTAAGGAACGGGTGAGGGTCAGGCTTCGGGGAAGGGTTAGGGTTAGGGTTCGGGCTAGGGTTAGGGTTAGGGGACGGGGACGGTTTAGGGTCCAGGTGACGGTACGAGAAAGCTTTAGGGGGAGCGTACGTGTGAGGGCGCGGGTTAGCGTTAGCGTACGGGTTAGGATTAGGGGACGGGTGAGGGTCAGGCTTCGGGGAAGGGTTAGGGTTAGGGTTCGGGCTAGGGTTAGGGTTAGGGGACGGGGACGGTTTAGGGTCCAGGTGAGGGTACGACAACGCTTTAGGGGGAGCGTACGTGTGAGGGCGCGGGTTAGCGTTAGCGTACGGGTTAGGATTACGGGACGGGTGAGTGTCGGGCTTCGGGTAAGGGTTAGGGTTAGGGTTCGGGCTCAGGTTAGTTTAGGGGACGTGGACAGTTTAGGGTCCAGGTGAGGGTACGACAACGCTTTAGGGGGAGCGTACGTGTGAGGGCGCAGGTTAGCGTTAGCGTACGGGTTAGGATTAAGGGACGGGTGAGGGTCAGGCTTCGGGGAAGGGTTAGGGTTAGGGTTCGGGCTAGGGTTAGGGTTAGGGGACGGGGACGGTTTAGGGTCCAGGTGAGGGTACGACAACGCTTTAGGGGGAGCGTACATGTGAGGGCGAGGGTTAGCGTTAGCGTACGGGTTAGGATTAGGGGACGGGTGAGGGTCAGGCTTCGGGGAAGTGTTAGGGTTAGGGTTAGGGCTACGGTTAGGGTTAGGGGACGGGGACGGTTTAGGGTCCAGGTGAGGGTACGACAACGCTTTAGGGGGAGCGTACGTGTGAGGGCGCGGGTGAGCGTTAGCGTACGGGTTAGGATTAGGGGACGGGTGAGGGTCAGGTTCCGGGGAAGGTTTAGGGTTAGGGTTCGGGCTAGGGTTAGGGTTAGGGGACGGGGACGGTTGAGGGTCCAGGTGAGGGTACGACAACGCTTTAGGGGGAGCGTACGTGTGAGGGCGCGGGTTAGCGTTAGCGTACTGGTTAGGATTAGGGGACGGGTGAGGGTCAGGCTTTGGGGAAGGGTTAGGATTAGGGTTCGGGCTAGGGTTAGGGTTAGGGGACGGGGATGGTTTAGGGTCCAGGTGAGGGTACGACAACGCTTTAGGGGGAGCGTACGTGTGAGGGCGCGGGTTAGCGTTAGCGTACGGGTTAGGATTAGGGGACGGGTGAGGGTCAGGATTTGGGGAAGGGTTAGGGTTAGGGTTCGGGCTAGGGTTAGGTTTAGGGGACGGGGACGGTTTAGGGTCCAGGTGAGGGTACGACAACGCTTTAGGGGGAGCGTACGTGTGAGGGCGCGGGTTAGCGTTAGCGTACGGGTTAGGATTAGGGGACGGGTGAGGGTCAGGCTTCGGGGAAGGGTTAGGGATAGGGTTCGGGCTAGGGTTAGGGTTAGGGGACGGGGACGGTTTAGGGTCCAGGTGAGGGTACGACAAAGCTTTAGGGGGAGCGTACATGTGAGGGCGCGGGTTAGCGTTAGCGTACGGGTTAGGATTAGGGGACGGGTGAGGGTCAGGCTTCGGGGAAGTGTTAGGGTTTGGTTTAGGGCTAGGGTTAGGGTTAGGGGACGGGGTAGGTTTAGGGTCTGGGTGCTGGTACGACAACGGTTTAGGGTGAGCGTACGTATTAGGGCATGGGTTAGTGTTAGCGTACGGGTTAGGATTAGGGGACGGCTTCGGGTAAGGCTTCGTGTAAGGTTTATGGTTAGGGTTAGGCTTAGGTTTAGGGGATGGGGACGTTTTAGGGGACAGGTTAGGGTACGGCACTGGTTTAGGGTGAGCATACATGTGAGTGCAAGGGTTAGTGTTAGCGTACGTGTTAGGATTAGGGGACGGTGAGGGGGGACGGGTGAGGGTAAAGCTTCAGGCAAGGGTTAGGGTTAGGGTTCGGGCTAGGTTTAGGGTTAGGGGACGGGGGCAGCTTACGGTCCGGTGAGGGTACGATAACGGTTTAGGGTGAGCCTACGTGTGAGGGCACAGGTTAGTGTTAGCGTACGGGTTAGGATTAGGGGACGGGTGAGTGTAAGGCTTCGGGTAATGGTTAGGGTAAGGGTTCGGGCTAGGGTTAGGGTTAGGAGACGGTTTAGGGTCCAGGTGAGGGTACAACAACGTTTTAGGGGGAGCGTACATGTGAGGGCGCGGGTTAGCATTAGCGTACGGGTTAGGATTACGGGACGGGTGAAGGTCAGGCTTCGGGGAAGGGTTAGGGTTAGGGTTCGGGCTAGTGTTAAGGTTAGGGGACGGGGACCGTTTAGGGTCTAGGTGAGGGTACGACAACACTTTAGGGGTAGTGTACGTTTGAGGGCGCGGGTTAGCGTTAGCGTACGGTTTAGGATTAGGAGACGGGTGAGGGTCAGGCTTCGGGGAAGGGTTAGGGTTAAGGTTCGGTCTAGGGTTAGGGTTAGGGGACGGGGTCGGTTTAGGGTCTCGGTGCTGGTACGACAACGGTTTAGGGTGAGCGTACGTGTTAGGGCGCGGGTTAGCGTTAGCGTACGGTTTAGGATTAGGAGACGGGTGAGGGTCAGGCTTCGGGGAAGGGTTAGGGTTAAGGTTCGGTCTAGGGTTAGGGTTAGGGGACGGGGTCGGTTTAGGGTCTCGGTGCTGGTACGACAACGGTTTAGGGTGAGCGTACGTGTTAGGGCATGGGTTAGTGTTAACGTACAGCTTAGGATTAGGGGACGGCTTCGGGTAAGGCTTCGTGTAAGGTTTATGGTTACGGTTAGGCTTAGGTTTAGGGGATGGGGACGTTTTAGGGGACAGGTTAGGGTACGACACTGGTTTAGGGTGAGCATACATGTGAGTGCAAGGGTTAGTGTTAGCGTACGTGTTAGGATTAGGGGACGGTGAGGGGGACGGGTGAGGGTAAAGCTTCAGGCAAGGGTTAGGGTTAGGGTTCGGGCTAGGTTTAGGGTTAGGGGACGGGGGCAGATTACGGTCCGGTGAGGGTACGATAACGGTTTAGGGTGAGCGTACGTGTGAGGGCACAGGTTTGTGTTAGCACACGGGTTAGGATTAGGGAACGGGTGAGTGTAAGGCTTCGGGTAATGGTTAGGGTAAGGGTTCGGGCTAGGGTTAGGGTTAGGGGACGGTTTAGGGTCCAGCAGAGGGTACGAAAACAGTTTAGGATGAGTGTACGTGTGAGGGCACGGGTTAGTGTTAGCGTACGGGTTAGGATTAGGGGACGGGAGTGGTTTAAGGCTTCGGGGAAGGGATAGGGTTACGGTTCTGTGTAGGGTTAGGGTTAGGGGATGGGGACGGTTTAGGATCCTAGTGAGGGTAGGACAACGGTTTGGGGTGAGCGTACGTGTGAGGGCATGGGTTAGTGTTAGCGTACGGTTTAGGGTTAGGGGTCGGGTGAGGGTAAGGCTTTGGGTAAGGGTTAGGGTTAGGGTTCGGGCTAGGGTTAGGGTTAGGGGACGGATTAGGGTCCGGGTGAGGGTACAACAACCGTTTAGGGTGAGCGTACGTGTGAGCGCACGGGTTAATGTTAGCGTACCAGTTAGGATTAGTGGACAGGTGAGGGTAAGGCTTCGGGTAAGTGTTAGGGTTAGGGTTCGGGCTAGGGTTAGGGTTAGGGGACGGGTACGGGGACGGTTTAGGATCCAGGTGAGGGTACGACAACGCTTTAGGGGGAGCATATGTTTGAGGGCGGGCATTAGCGTTAGCGTACGGGTTAGGATTAGGGGACGGGTGAGGGTCAGGCTTCGGGGAAGGGTTAGGGTTTGGGTTCGGGCTAGGGTTAGGGTTAGGGGATGGGGACGGTTTACGGTCCAGGTGAGGGTACGACAACGCTTTAGGGGGAGCGTACATGTGAGGGCGCGGGTTAGCATTAGCGTACGGGTTAGGATTAGGGGACGGGTGAGGGTCAGGCTTCGGGGAAAGGTTTGGGTTAGGGTTCGGGCTAGGGTTAGGCTTAGGGGACGGGGACCGTTTAGGGTCCAGGTGAGGTTACGACAATGCTTTAGGGGGAGTGTTCGTGTGAGGGCATGGGTTAGCATTAGCGTACAGTTTAGGATTAGGGCACGGGTGAGGGTCAGGCTTCGGGTAAGTGTTAGGGTTAGGGTTCGGGCTAGGATTGGGGTTAGGGGACGGGGACGGATTAGGGTGCAGGTGAGGGTACGACAACGCTTTAGGGGGAGCGTACGTGTGAGTGAGTGGTTTAGCGTTACCGTACGGGTTAGGATTAGGGGACGGGTGAGGGTCAGGCTTCGGGTAAGTGTTAGGGTTAGGTTTCGGGCTAGGGTTAGTTTTAGGGGATGGGGATGGTTTAGGGTCCAGATGAGGGTACGACAACGCTTTAGGGGGAGCGTACGTGCGAGGGCGTGGGTTAGCGTTAGCGTACGGGTTAGGATTAGGGGACGGGTGAGGGTCAGGCTTCGGGGAAGGGTTAGGGTTAGGGTTCGGGCTAGGGTTAGGGTTAGGGGACGGGGACGGTTTAGGGTCCAGGGGAGGGTACGTCAACGCTTAGGGGGAGCGTACGTGTGAGGGCGCGGGTTAGCGTTAGCGTACGGGTTAGGATTAGGGGACGGGTGAGGGTCAGGCTTCGGGGAAGGGTTAGGGTTAGGGTTCGGGCTAGGGTTAGGGTTAGGGGACGGGGACCGTTTAGGGTCTAGGTGAGGGTACGACAACACTTTAGGGGGAGCGTACGTGTGAGGGCGCGGGTTAGCGTTAGCGTACGGGTTAGGATTAGGGGACGGGTGAGGGTCAGGCTTCGGGGAAGTGTTAGGGTTAGGGTTTGGGCTAGGGTTAGGGTTAGGGGACGGGGACGGTTTAGGGTCCAGGTGACGGTACGAGAAAGCTTTAGGGGGAGCGTACGTGTGAGGGCGCGGGTTAGCGTTAGCGTACGGGTTAGGATTAGGGGACGGGTGAGGGTCAGGCTTCGGGGAAGGGTTAGGGTTAGGGTTCGGGCTAGGGTTAGGGTTAGGGGACGGGGACGGTTTAGGGTCCAGGTGAGGGTACGACAACGCTTTAGGGGGAGCGTACGTGTGAGGGCGCGGGTTAGCGTTAGTGTACGGGTTAGGATTACGGGACGGGTGAGTGTCGGGCTTCGGGTAAGGGTTAGGGTTAGGGTTCGGGCTCAGGTTAGTTTAGGGGACGTGGACAGTTTAGGGTCCAGGTGAGGGTACGACAACGCTTTAGGGGGAGCGTACGTGTGAGGGCGCAGGTTAGCGTTAGCGTACGGGTTAGGATTAAGGGACGGGTGAGCGTCAGGCTTCGGGGAAGGGTTAGGGTTAGGGTTCGGGCTAGGGTTAGGGTTAGGGGACGGGGACGGTTTAGGGTCCAGGTGAGGGTACGACAACGCTTTAGGGGGAGCGTACATGTGAGGGCGAGGGTTAGCGTTAGCGTACGGGTTAGGATTAGGGGACGGGTGAGGGTCAGGCTTCGGGGAAGTGTTAGGGTTAGGGTTAGGGCTACGGTTAGGGTTAGGGGACGGGGACGGTTTAGGGTCCAGGTGAGGGTACGACAACGCTTTAGGGGGAGCGTACGTGTGAGGGCGCGGGTGAGCGTTAGCGTACGGGTTAGGATTAGGGGACGGGTGAGGGTCAGGTTCCGGGGATGGTTTAGGGTTAGGGTTCGGGCTAGGGTTAGGGTTAGGGGACGGGGACGGTTTAGGGTCCAGGTGAGGGTACGACAACGCTTTAGGGGGAGCGTACGTGTGAGGGCGCGGGTTAGCGTTAGCGTACTGGTTAGGATTAGGGGACGGGTGAGGGTCAGGCTTTGGCGAAGGGTTAGGGTTAGGGTTCGGGCTAGGGTTAGGGTTAGGGGACGGGGATGGTTTAGGGTCCAGGTGAGGGTACGACAACGCTTTAGGGGGAGCGTACGTGTGAGGGCGCGGGTTAGCGTTAGCGTACGGGTTAGGATTAGGGGACGGGTGAGGGTCAGGATTTGGGGAAGGGTTAGGGTTAGGGTTCGGGCTAGGGTTAGGTTTAGGGGACGGGGACGGTTTAGGGTCCAGGTGAGGGTACGACAACGCTTTAGGGGGAGCGTACGTGTGAGGGCGCGGGTTAGCGTTAGCGTACGGGTTAGGATTAGGGGACGGGTGAGGGTCAGGCTTCGGGGAAGGGTTAGGGATAGGGTTCGGGCTAGGGTTAGGGTTAGGGGACGGGGACGGTTTAGGGTCCAGGTGAGGGTACGACAAAGCTTTAGGGGGAGCGTACATGTGAGGGCGCGGGTTAGCGTTAGCGTACGGGTTAGGATTAGGGGACGGGTGAGGGTCAGGCTTCGGGGAAGTGTTAGGTTTAGGGTTCGGGCTAGGGTTAGGGTTAGGGGACGGGGACGGTTTAGGGTCCAGGGGAGGGTACGACAACACTTTAGGGGGATCGTACGTGTGAGGGCGCGGGTTAGCGTTAGCGTACGGGTTAGGATTACGGGACGGGTGAGGGTCAGGCTTCGGGGAAGGGTTAGGGTTAGGGTTCGGGCTAGGGTTAGGGGACGGGGACGGTTGAGGGTCCAGGTGAGGGTACGACAACGCTTTAGGGGGAGTGTACGTGTGAGGGCGCGGGTTAGCGTTAGCGTACGGGTTAGGATTAGGGGACGGGTGAGGGTCAGGCTTCGGGGAAGGGTTAGGGTTAGGGTTCGGGCTAGGGTTAGGGTTAGGGGACGGGGACGGTTTAGGGTCCAGGTGAGGGTACGACAACGCTTTAGGGGGAGCGTACGTGTGAGGGTGCGGGTTAGCGTTAACGTACGGGTTAGGATTACGGCACGGGTGAGTGTCAGGCTTCGGGGAAGGGTTAGGGTTAGGGTTCGGGCTCAGGTTAGTGTTAGGGCATGGGGACACTTTTGGGTCCAGGTGAGGGTACGACAACGCTTTAGGGGGAGCGTACATGTGAGGGCGAGGGTTAGCGTTAGCGTACGGGTTAGGATTAGGGGACGGGTGAGGGTCAGGCTTCGGGGAAGTGTTAGGGTTAGGGTTAGGGCTAGGGTTAGGGTTAGGGGACGGGGACGGTTTAGGGTCCAGGTGAGGGTACGACAACGCTTTAGGGGGAGCGTACGTGTGAGGGCGCGGGTGAGCGTTAGCGTACGGGTTAGGATTAGGGGACGGGTGAGGGTCAGGTTCCGGGGAAGGGTTAGGGTTAGGGTTCGGGCTAGGGTTAGGGTTAGGGGACGGGGACGGTTTAGGGTCCAGGTGAGGGTACGACAACGCTTTAGGGGGAGCGTACGTGTGAGGGCGCGGTTTAGCGTTAGCGTACTGGTTAGGATTAGGGGACGGGTGAGGGTCAGGCTTTGGGGAAGGGTTAGGGTTAGGGTTCGGGCTAGGGTTAGGGTTAGGGGACGGGGATGGTTTAGGGTCCAGGTGAGGGTACGACAACGCTTTAGGGGGAGCGTACGTGTGAGGGCGCGGGTTAGCGTTAGCGTACGGGTTAGGATTAGGGGACGGGTGAGGGTCAGGGTTTGGGGAAGGGTTAGGGTTAGGGTTCGGGCTAGGGTTAGGTTTAGGGGACGGGGACGGTTTAGGGTCCAGGTGAGGGTACGACAACGCTTTAGGGGGAGCGTACGTGTGAGGGCGCGGGTTAGCGTTAGCGTACGGGTTAGGATTAGGGGACGGGTGAGGGTCAGGCTTCGGGGAAGGGTTAGGGTTAGGGCTAGGGTTAGGGTTAGGGGACGGGGACGGTTTAGGGTCCAGGTGAGGGTACGACAACGCTTTAGGGGGAGCGTACATGTGAGGGCGCGGGTTAGCGTTAGCGTACGGGTTAGGATTAGGGGACGGGTGAGGGTCAGGCTTCGGGGAAGGGTTAGGGTTAGGGTTCGGGCTAGGGTTAGGGTTAGGGGACGGGGACGGTTTAGGGTCCAGTGGAGGGTACGACAACGCTTTAGGGGGAGCGTACGTGTGAGGGCGCGTGTTAGCGTTAGCGTACGGGTTAGGATTACGGGACGGGTGAGGGTCAGGCTTCGGGGAAGGGTTAGGGTTAGGGTTCGGGCTAGGGTTAGGGGACGGGGACGGTTGAGGGTCCAGGTGAGGGTACGACAACGCTTTAGGGGGAGCGTACGTGTGAGGGCGCGGGTTAGCGTTAGCGTACGGGTTAGGATTAGGGGACGGATGAGGGTCAGGCTTCGGGGAAGGGTTAGGGTTAGGGTTCGGGCTAGGGTTAGGGTTACGGGATGGGGACGGTTTAGGGTCCTGGTGACGGTACGAGAACGCTTTAGGGGGAGCGTACGTGTGAGGGCGTGGGTTAGCGTTAGCGTACGGGTTAGGATTAGGGGACGGGTGAGTGTCAGGCTTCGGGGAAGGGTTAGGGTTAGGGTTTGGGCTAGGGTTAGGGTTAGGGGACGGGGACGGTTTAGGGTCCAGGTGAGGGAACGACAACGATTTAGGGGGAGCGTACGTGTGAGGGCGCGGGTTAGCGTTAGCGTACGGGTTAGGATTAGGGGACGGTTGAGGGTCATGCTTCGGGGAAGGGTTAGGGTTACGGTTCGGGCTAGGGTTAGGGTTAGGGGACGGGGACGGTTTAGGGTCCAGGTGAGGGTACGACAACGCTTTAGGGGGAGCGTACGTGTGAGGGCGCGGGTTAGCGTTAGCGTACGGGTTAGGATTAGGGGACGGGTGAGGGTCAGGCTTCGGGGAAGGGTTAGGGTTAGGGTTCGGGCTAGGGTTAGGGTTAGGGGACGGGGACGGTTTAGGGTCCAGTGGAGGGTACGACAACACTTTAGGGGGAGCGTACGTGTGAGGCCGCGGGTTAGCGTTAGTGTACGGGTTAGGATTACGGGACGGGTGAGGGTCAGGCTTCGGGGAAGGGTTAGGGTTAGGGTTCGGGCTAGGGTAAGGGGACGGGGACGGTTGAGGGTCCAGGTGAGGGTACGACAACGCTTTAAGGGGAGCGTACGTGTGAGGGCGCGGGTTAGCATTAGCGTACGGGTTAGGATTAGGGGACGGATGAGGGTCAGGCTTCGGGGAAGGGTTAGGGTTAGGGTTCGGGCTAGGGTTAGGGTTACGGGATGGGGACGGTTTAGGGTCCTGGTGACGGTACGAGAACGCTTTAGGGGGAGCGTACGTGTGAGGGCGCGGGTTAGCGTTAGCGTACGGGTTAGGATTAGGGGACGGGTGAGGGTCAGGCTTCGGGGAAGGGTTAGGTTTAGGGTTCGGGCTAGGGTTAGGGTTAGGGGACGGGGACGGTTTAGGGTCCAGGTGAGGGAACGACAACGCTTTTGGGGGAGCGTACGTGTGAGGGCGCGGGTTAGCGTTAGCGTACGGGTTAGGATTAGGGGACGGTTGAGGGTCATGCTTCGGGGAAGGGTTAGGGTTAGGGTTCGGGCTAGGGTTAGGGTTAGGGGACGGGGACGGTTTAGGGTCCAGGTGAGGGTACGACAACGCTTTAGGGGGAGCGTACGTGTGAGGGCGCGGGTTAGCGTTAGCGTACGGGTTAGGATTAGGGGACGGGTGAGGGTCAGGCTTCGGGGAAGTGTTAGGGTTAGGGTTCGGGCTAGGGTTAGGGTTAGGGGACGGGGACGGTTTAGGGTCCAGGTGAGGGTACGACAACGCTTTAGGGGGAGCGTACGTGTGAGGGCGCGGGTTAGCGTTAGCGTACGGGTTAGGATTAGGGGACGAGTGAGGGTCAGGCTTCGGGGAAGTGTTAGGGTTAGGGTTAGGGCTAGGGTTAGGGTTAGGGGACGGGGACGGTTTAGGGTCCAGGTGAGGGTACGACAACGCTTTAGGGGGAGCGTACGTGTGAGGGCGCGGGTTAGCGTTAGCGTACGGGTTAGGATTAGGGGACGGGTGAGGGTCAGGCTTCGGGGAAGGGTTAGGGTTAGGGTTCGGGCTAGGGTTAGGGTTAGGGGACGGGGACGGTTTAGGGTCCAGGTGAGGGTACGACAACGCTTTAGGGGGAGCGTACATGTGAGGGCGCGGTTTAGCTTTAGCGTACGGGTTAGGATTAGGGGACGGGTGAGGGTCAGGGTTCGGGGAAGGGTTAGGGTTAGGGTTCTGGCTAGGGTTAGGGTTAGGGGACAGGGACGGTTTAGGGTCCAGGTGAGGGTACGACAACGCTTTAGGGGGAGCGTACGTGTGAGGGCGCGGGTTAGCGTTAGCGTACGGGTTAGGATTAGGGGACGGGTGAGGGTCAGGCTTTGGGGAAGGGTTAGGGTTAGGGTTCGGGCTAGGTTTAGGGTTAGGGGACGGGGACGGTTTAGGGTCCAGGTGAGGGTACGACAACGCTTTAGGGGGAGCGTACGTGTGAGGGCGCGGGTTAGTGTTTGCGTACGGGTTAGGATTAGGGGACGGGTGAGGGTCAGGCTTCGGGGAAGGGTTAGGGTTAGGGTTTGGGCTAGGGTTAGGGTTAAGGGACGGGGACGGTTTAGGGTCCAGGTGAGGGTACGAGAACGCTTTAGGGGGAGCGTACGTGTGAGGGCGCGGGTTAGCGTTAGCGTACGGGTTAGGATTAGGGGACGGGTGAGTGTCAGGCTTCGGGGAAGGGTTAGGGTTAGGGTTCGGGCTCAGGTTAGTTTAGGGGACGTGGACAGTTTAGGGTCCAGGTGAGGGTACGACAACGCTTTAGGGGGAGCGTACGTGTGAGGGCGCAGGTTAGCGTTAGCGTACGGGTTAGGATTAGGGGACGGGTGAGGGTCAGGCTTCGGGGAAGGGTTAGGGTTAGGGTTCGGGCTAGGGTTAGGGTTAGGGGACGGGGACGGTTTAGGGTCCAGGTGAGGGTACGACAACGCTTTAGGGGGAGCGTACATGTGAGCGCGAGGGTTAGCGTTAGCGTACGGGTTAGGATTAGGGGACGGGTGAGGGTCAGGCTTCGGGGAAGTGTTAGGGTTAGGGTTAGGGCTAGGGTTAGGGTTAGGGGACGGGGACGGTTTAGGGTCCAGGTGAGGGTACGACAACGCTTTAGGGGGAGCGTACGTGTGAGGGCGCGGGTTAGCGTTAGCGTACGGGTTAGGATTAGGGGACGGGTGAGGGTCAGGTTCCGGGGAAGGGTTAGGGTTAGGGTTCGGGCTAGGGTTAGGGTTAGGGGACGGGGACGGTTTAGGGTCCAGGTGAGGGTACGACAACGCTTTAGGGGGAGCGTACGTGTGAGGGCGCGGGTTAGCGTTAGCGTACGGGTTAGGATTAGGGGACGGGTGAGGGTCAGGCTTCGGGGAAGGGTTAGGCTTAGGGTTCGGGCTAGGGTTAGGGTTAGGGGACGGGGACGGTTTAGGGTCCAGGTGAGGGTACGACAACGCTTTAGGGGGAGCGTACATGTGAGGGCGCGGGTTAGCGTTAGCGTACGGGTTAGGATTAGGGGACGGGTGAGGGTCAGGCTTCGGGGAAGGGTTAGGCTTAGGGTTCGGGCTAGGGTTAGGGTTAGGGGACGGGGACGGTTTAGGGTCCAGGTGAGGGTACGACAACGCTTTAGGGGGAGCGTACATGTGAGGGCGCGGGTTAGCTTTAGCGTACGGGTTAGGATTAGGGGACGGGTGAGGGTCAGGCTTCGGGGAAGGGTTAGGGTTAGGGTTCGGGCTAGGGTTAGGGTTAGGGGACGGGGACGGTTTAGGGTCCAGGTGAGGGTACGACAACGCTTTAGGGGGAGCGTACATGTGAGGGCGCCGGTTAGCGTTAGCGTACGGGTTAGGATTAGGGGACGGGTGAGGGTCAGGGTTCGGGGAAGTGTTAGGGTTAGGGTTCGGGCTAGGGTTAGGGTTAGGGGACGGGGACAGTTTAGGGTCCAGGTGAGGGTACGACAACGCTTTAGGGGGAGCGTACGTGTGAGGGCGCGGGTTAGCGTTAGCGTACGGGTTAGGATTAGGGGACGGGTGAGGGTCAGGCTTCGGGGAAGGGTTAGGGTTAGGGTTCGGGCTAGGGTTAGTGTTAGGGGACGGTTTAGGGTCCAGGTGAGGGTACGACAACGCTTTAGGGGGAGCGTAAGTGTGAGGGCGCGGGTTAGCGTTAGCGTATGGGTTAGGATTAGGGGACGGGTGAGGGTCAGGCTTCGGGGAAGTGTTAGGGTTCGGGCTAGGGTTAGGGTTAGGGGACGGGGACGGTTTAGGGTCCAGGTGAGGGTACGAGAACGCTTTAGGGAGAGCGTACGAGTGAGGGCGCGGGTTAGTGTTAGCGTACGGGTTAGGATTAGGGGACGGGTGAGGGTCAGGCTTCGGGGAAGGGTTAGGGTTAGGGTTCGGGCTAGCTTTAGTGTTAGGGGACGGGGACAGTTTAGGGTCCAGGTGAAGGTACGACAACGCTTTAGGGGGAGCGTACGTGTGAGGGCGCGGGTTAGCGTTAGCGTACGGGTTAGGATTAGGGGACGGGTGAGGGTCAGGCTTCGGGGAAGGGTTAGGGTTAGGGTTCGGGCTAGGGTTAGGGTTAGGGGACGGGGACGGTTTAGGGTCCAGGTGAGGGTACGACAACGCTTTAGGGGGAGCGTACGTGTGAGGGCGCGGGTTAGCGTTAGCGTACGGGTTAGGATTAGGGTACGGGTGAGGGTCAGGCTTCGGGGAAGGGTTAGGGTTAGGGTTCGGGCTAGGGTTATGGTTAGGGGACGGGGACGGTTTAGGGTCCAGGTGAGGGTACGACAACGCTTTAGGGGGAGCGTACGTGTGAGGGCGCGGGTTAGCGTTAGCGTACGGGTTAGGATTAGGGGACGGGTGAGGGTCAGGCTTCGGGGAAGGGTTAGGGTTAGGGTTCGGGCTAGGGTTAGGGTTAGGGGACGGGGACGGTTTAGGGTCCAGGTGAGGGTACGACAACGCTTTAGGGGGAGCGTACGTGTGAGGGCACGGGTTAGCGTTAGCGTACGGGTTAGGATTAGGGGACGGGTGAGGGTCAGGCTTCGGGGAAGGGTTAGGGTTAGGGTTCGGGCTAGGGTTAGGGTTAGGGGACGGGGACGGTTTAGGGTCCAGGTGAGGGTACGACAACGCTTTAGGGGGAGCGTACGTGTGAGGGCGCGGGTTAGCGTTAGCGTACGGGTTAGGATTAGGGGACGGGTGAGGGTCAGGCTTCGGGGAAGGGTTAGGGTTAGGGTTCGGGCTAGGGTTAGGGTTAGGGGACGGGGACGGTTTAGGGTCCAGGTGAGGGTACGACAACGCTTTAGGGTGAGCGTACGTGTGAGGGCGCGGGTTAGCGTTAGCGTACGGGTTAGGATTAGGGTACGGGTGAGGGTCAGGCTTCGGGGAAGGGTTAGGGTTAGGGTTCGGGCTAGGGTTAGGGTTAGGGGACGGGGACGGTTTAGGGTCCAGGTGAGGGTACGACAACGCTTTAGGGGGAGCGTACGTGTGAGGGCGCGGGTTAGCGTTAGCGTACGGGTTAGGATTAGGGGACGGGTGAGGGTCAGGCTTCGGGGAAGGGTTAGGGTTAGGGTTCGGGCTAGGGTTAGGCGACGGGGACGGGGACGGTTTAGGGTCCAGGTGAGGGTACGACAACGGTTTAGGGGGAGCGTACGTGTGAGGGCGCGGGTTAGCGTTAGCGTACGGGTTAGGATTAGGGGACGGGTGAGGGTCAGGCTTCGGGGAAGGGTTAGGGTTAGGGTTCGGGCTAGGGTTAGGGTTAGGGGACGGGGACGGTTTAGGGTCCAGGTGAGGGTACGACAACGCTTTAGGGGGAGCGTACGTGTGAGGGCGCGGGTTAGCGTTAGCGTACGGGTTAGGATTAGGGGACGGGTGAGGGTCTGGCTTGGGGGAAGGGTTAGGGTACGGGTTCGGGCTCAGGTTAGTGTTAGGGGACGGGGACAGTTTAGGGTCCAGGTGAGGGTACGACAACGCTTTAGGTGGAGCGTACGTGTGAGGGCGCAGGTTAGCGTTAGCGTACGGGTTAGGATTAGGGGACGGGTGAGAGTCAGGCTTCGGGGAAGGGTTAGGGTTAGGGTTCGGGCTAGGGTTAGGGTTAGGGGACGGGGACGGTTTAGGGTCCAGGTGAGGGTACGACAACGCTTTAGGGGGAACGTACGTGTGAGGGCGCGGGTTAGCGTTAGCGTACGGGTTAGGATTAGGGGACGGGTGAGGGTCAGGCTTCGGGGAAGGGTTAGGGTTAGGGTTCGGGCTAGGGTTAGGGTTAGGGGACGGGGACGGTTTAGGGTCCAGGTGAGGGTACGACAACGCTTTAGGGGGAGCGTACGTGTGAGGGCGCGGGTTAGCGTTAGCGTACGGGTTAGGATTAGGGGACGGGTGAGGGTCAGGCTTCGGGGAAGGGTTAGGGTTAGGGTTCGGGCTAGGGTTAGGGTTAGGGGACGGGGACGGTTTAGGGTCCAGGTGAGGGTACGACAACGCTTTAGGGGGAGCGTACATGTGAGGGCGCGGTTTAGCTTTAGCGTACGGGTTAGGATTAGGGGACGGGTGAGGGTCAGGGTTCGGGGAAGGGTTAGGGTTAGGGTTCTGGCTAGGGTTAGGGTTAGGGGACAGGGACGGTTTAGGGTCCAGGTGAGGGTACGACAACGCTTTAGGGGGAGCGTACGTGTGAGGGCGCGGGTTAGCGTTAGCGTACGGGTTAGGATTAGGGGACGGGTGAGGGTCAGGCTTTGGGGAAGGGTTAGGGTTAGGGTTCGGGCTAGGTTTAGGGTTAGGGGACGGGGACGGTTTAGGGTCCAGGTGAGGGTACGACAACGCTTTAGGGGGAGCGTACGTGTGAGGGCGCGGGTTAGTGTTTGCGTACGGGTTAGGATTAGGGGACGGGTGAGGGTCAGGCTTCGGGGAAGGGTTAGGGTTAGGGTTTGGGCTAGGGTTAGGGTTAAGGGACGGGGACGGTTTAGGGTCCAGGTGAGGGTACGAGAACGCTTTAGGGGGAGCGTACGTGTGAGGGCGCGGGTTAGCGTTAGCGTACGGGTTAGGATTAGGGGACGGGTGAGTGTCAGGCTTCGGGGAAGGGTTAGGGTTAGGGTTCGGGCTCAGGTTAGTTTAGGGGACGTGGACAGTTTAGGGTCCAGGTGAGGGTACGACAACGCTTTAGGGGGAGCGTACGTGTGAGGGCGCAGGTTAGCGTTAGCGTACGGGTTAGGATTAGGGGACGGGTGAGGGTCAGGCTTCGGGGAAGGGTTAGGGTTAGGGTTCGGGCTAGGGTTAGGGTTAGGGGACGGGGACGGTTTAGGGTCCAGGTGAGGGTACGACAACGCTTTAGGGGGAGCGTACATGTGAGGGCGAGGGTTAGCGTTAGCGTACGGGTTAGGATTAGGGGACGGGTGAGGGTCAGGCTTCGGGGAAGTGTTAGGGTTAGGGTTAGGGCTAGGGTTAGGGTTAGGGGACGGGGACGGTTTAGGGTCCAGGTGAGGGTACGACAACGCTTTAGGGGGAGCGTACGTGTGAGGGCGCGGGTTAGCGTTAGCGTACGGGTTAGGATTAGGGGACGGGTGAGGGTCAGGTTCCGGGGAAGGGTTAGGGTTAGGGTTCGGGCTAGGGTTAGGGTTAGGGGACGGGGACGGTTTAGGGTCCAGGTGAGGGTACGACAACGCTTTAGGGGGAGCGTACGTGTGAGGGCGCGGGTTAGCGTTAGCGTACGGGTTAGGATTAGGGGACGGGTGAGGGTCAGGGTTTGGGGAAGGGTTAGGGTTAGGGTTCGGGCTAGGGTTAGGTTTAGGGGACGGGGACGGTTTAGGGTCCAGGTGAGGGTACGACAACGCTTTAGGGGGAGCGTACATGTGAGGGCGCGGGTTAGCGTTAGCGTACGGGTTAGGATTAGGGGACGGGTGAGGGTCAGGCTTCGGGGAAGTGTTAGGGTTAGGGTTCGGGCTAGGGTTAGGGGACGGGGACGGTTGAGGGTCCAGGTGAGGGTACGACAACGCTTTAGGGGGAGCGTACGTGTGAGGGCGCGGGTTAGCATTAGCGTACGGGTTAGGATTAGGGGACGGGTGAGGGTCAGGCTTCGGGGAAGGGTTAGGCTTAGGGTTCGGGCTAGGGTTAGGTTTAGGGGACGGGGACGGTTTAGGGTCCAGGTGAGGGTACGACAACGCTTTAGGGGGAGCGTACATGTGAGGGCGCGGGTTAGCGTTAGCGTACGGGTTAGGATTAGGGGACGGGTGAGGGTCAGGCTTCGGGGAAGGGTTAGGCTTAGGGTTCGGGCTAGGGTTAGGGTTAGGGGACGGGGACGGTTTAGGGTCCAGGTGAGGGTACGACAACGCTTTAGGGGGAGCGTACATGTGAGGGCGCGGGTTAGCTTTAGCGTACGGGTTAGGATTAGGGGACGGGTGAGGGTCAGGCTTCGGGGAAGGGTTAGGGTTAGGGTTCGGGCTAGGGTTAGGGTTAGGGGACGGGGACGGTTTAGGGTCCACGTGAGGGTACGACAACGCTTTAGGGGGAGCGTACATGTGAGGGCGCCGGTTAGCGTTAGCGTACGGGTTAGGATTAGGGGACGGGTGAGGGTCAGGGTTCGGGGAAGTGTTAGGGTTAGGGTTCGGGCTAGGGTTAGGGTTAGGGGACGGGGACAGTTTAGGGTCCAGGTGAGGGTACGACAACGCTTTAGGGGGAGCGTACGTGTGAGGGCGCGGGTTAGCGTTAGCGTACGGGTTAGGATTAGGGGACGGGTGAGGGTCAGGCTTCGGGGAAGGGTTAGGGTTAGGGTTCGGGCTAGGGTTAGTGTTAGGGGACGGTTTAGGGTCCAGGTGAGGGTACGACAACGCTTTAGGGGGAGCGTACGTGTGAGGGCGCGGGTTAGCGTTAGCGTATGGGTTAGGATTAGGGGACGGGTGAGGGTCAGGCTTCGGGGAAGTGTTAGGGTTCGGGCTAGGGTTAGGGTTAGGGGACGGGGACGGTTTAGGGTCCAGGTGAGGGTACGAGAACGCTTTAGGGAGAGCGTACGAGTGAGGGCGCGGGTTAGTGTTAGCGTACGGGTTAGGATTAGGGGACGGGTGAGGGTCAGGCTTCGGGGAAGGGTTAGGGTTAGGGTTCGGGCTAGCTTTAGTGTTAGGGGACGGGGACAGTTTAGGGTCCAGGTGAAGGTACGACAACGCTTTAGGGGGAGCGTACGTGTGAGGGCGCGGGTTAGCGTTAGCGTACGGGTTAGGATTAGGGGACGGGTGAGGGTCAGGCTTCGGGGAAGGGTTAGGGTTAGGGTTCGGGCTAGGGTTAGGGTTAGGGGACGGGGACGGTTTAGGGTCCAGGTGAGGGTACGACAACGCTTTAGGGGGAGCGTACGTGTGAGGGCGCGGGTTAGCGTTAGCGTACGGGTTAGGATTAGGGTACGGGTGAGGGTCAGGCTTCGGGGAAGGGTTAGGGTTAGGGTTCGGGCTAGGGTTAGGGTTAGGGGACGGGGACGGTTTAGGGTCCAGGTGAGGGTACGACAACGCTTTAGGGGGAGCGTACGTGTGAGGGCGCGGGTTAGCGTTAGCGTACGGGTTAGGATTAGGGGACGGGTGAGGGTCAGGCTTCGGGGAAGGGTTAGGGTTAGGGTTCGGGCTAGGGTTAGGGTTAGGGGACGGGGACGGTTTAGGGTCCAGGTGAGGGTACGACAACGCTTTAGGGGGAGCGTACGTGTGAAGGCGCGGGTTAGCGTTAGCGTACGGGTTAGGATTAGGGGACGGGTGAGGGTCAGGCTTCGGGGAAGGGTTAGGGTTAGGGTTCGGGCTAGGGTTAGGGTTAGGGGACGGGGACGGTTTAGGGTCCAGGTGAGGGTACGACAACGCTTTAGGGGGAGCGTACGTGTGAGGGCGCGGGTTAGCGTTAGCGTACGGGTTAGGATTAGGGGACGGGTGAGGGTCAGGCTTCGGGGAAGGGTTAGGGTTAGGGTTCGGGCTAGGGTTAGGGTTAGGGGACGGGGACGGTTTAGGGTCCAGGTGAGGGTACGACAACGCTTTAGGGTGAGCGTACGTGTGAGGGCGCGGGTTAGCGTTAGCGTACGGGTTAGGATTAGGGTACGGGTGAGGGTCAGGCTTCGGGGAAGGGTTAGGGTTAGGGTTCGGGCTAGGGTTAGGGTTAGGGGACGGGGACGGTTTAGGGTCCAGGTGAGGGTACGACAACGCTTTAGGGGGAGCGTACGTGTGAGGGCGCGGGTTAGCGTTAGCGTACGGGTTAGGATTAGGGGACGGGTGAGGGTCAGGCTTCGGGGAAGTGTTAGGGTTAGGGTTCGGGCTAGGGTTAGGCGACGGGGACGGGGACGGTTTAGGGTCCAGGTGAGGGTACGACAACGATTTAGGGGGAGCGTACGTGTGAGGGCGCGGGTTAGCGTTAGCGTACGGGTTAGGATTAGGGGACGGGTGAGGGTCAGGCTTCGGGGAAGGGTTAGGGTTAGGGTTCGGGCTAGGGTTAGGGTTAGGGGACGGGGACGGTTTAGGGTCCAGGTGAGGGTACGACAACGCTTTAGGGGGAGCGTACGTGTGAGGGCGCGGGTTAGCGTTAGCGTACGGGTTAGGATTAGGGGACGGGTGAGGGTCTGGCTTCGGGGAAGGGTTAGGGTACGGGTTCGGGCTCAGGTTAGTGTTAGGGGACGGGGACAGTTTAGGGTCCAGGTGAGGGTACGACAACGCTTTAGGTGGAGCGTACGTGTGAGGGCGCAGGTTAGCGTTAGCGTACGGGTTAGGATTAGGGGACGGGTGAGAGTCAGGCTTCGGGGAAGGGTTAGGGTTAGGGTTCGGGCTAGGGTTAGGGTTAGGGGACGGGGACGGTTTAGGGTCCAGGTGAGGGTACGACAACGCTTTAGGGGGAACGTACGTGTGAGGGCGCGGGTTAGCGTTAGCGTACGGGTTAGGATTAGGGGACGGGTGAGGGTCAGGCTTCGGGGAAGGGTTAGGGTTAGGGTTCGGGCTAGGGTTAGGGTTAGGGGACGGGGACGGTTTAGGGTCCAGGTGAGGGTACGACAACACTTTAGGGGGAACGTACGTGTGAGGGCGCGGGTTAGCGTTAGCGTACGGGTTAGGATTAGGGGACGGGTGAGGGTCAGGCTTCGGGGAAGGGTTAGGGTTAGGGTTCGGGCTAGGGTTAGGGTTAGGGGACGGGGACGGTTTAGGGTCCAGGTGAGGGTACGACAACGCTTTAGGGGGAGCGTACGTGTGAGGGCGCGGGTTAGCGTTAGCGTACGGGTTAGGATTAGGGGACGGGTGAGGTTCAGGCTTCGGGGAAGGGTTAGGGTTAGGGTTCGGGCTAGGGTTAGGGATAGGGGACGGGGACGGTTTAGGGTCCAGGTGAGGGTACGACAACGCTTTAGGGGGAGCGTACGTGTGAGGGCGCGGGTTAGCGTTAGCGTACGGGTTAGGATTAGGGGACGGGTGAGGGTCAGGCTTCGGGGAAGGGTTAGGGTTAGTGTTCGGGCTAAGGTTAGGGGACGGGGACGGTTGAGGGTCCAGGTGAGGGTACGACAACGCTTTAGGGGGAGCGTACGTGTGAGGGCGCGGGTTAGCGTTAGCATACGGGTTAGGATTAGGGGACGGGTGAGGGTCAGGCTTCGGGGAAGGGTTAGGGTTAGGGTTCGGGCTAGGGTTAGGGTTAGGGGACGGGGACGGTTTAGGGTCCAGGTGAGGGTACGACAACGCTTTAGGGGGAGCGTACGTGTGAGGGCGCGGGTTAGCGTTAGCGTACGGGTTAGGATTAGGGGACGGGTGAGGGTCAGGCTTCGGGGAAGGGTTAGGGTTAGGGTTCGGGCTAGGGTTAGGGGACGGGGACGGTTTACGGTCCAGGTGAGTGTACGACAACGCTTTAGGGGGAGCGTACGTGTGAGGGCGCGTGTTAGCGTTAGCGAACGGGTTAGGATTAGGGGACGGGTGAGGGTCAGCCTTCGGGGAAGGGTTAGGGATAGGGTTCGGGCTAGGGTTAGGGGACGGGGACGGTTGAGGGTCCAGGTGAGGGTACGACAACGCTTTAGGGGGAGCGTACGTGTGAGGGCACGGGTTAACGTTAGCGTACGGGTTAGGATTAGGGGACGGATGCGGGTCAGGCTTCGGGGAAGGGTTAGGGTTAGGATTCGGGCTAGGGTTAGGGTTAGGGGACGGGGACGGTTTAGGGTCCAGGTGACGGTACGAGAACGCTTTAGGGGGAGCGTACGTGTGAAGGCGCAGGTTAGCGTTAGCGTATGGGTTAGGATTAGGGGACGGGTGAGGGTCAGGCTTCGGGGAAAGGTTAGGGTTAGGGTTCGGGCTAGAGTTAGGGTTAGGGGACGGGGACGGTTTAGGGTCCAGGTGAGGGTACGACAACGCTTTAGGGGGAGCGTACGTGTGAGGGCGTGGGTTAGCGTTAGCGTGCGGGTTAGGATTAGGGGATGGGTGAGGGTCAGGCTTCGGGGAAGGGTTAGGGTTAGGGTTCGGGCTAGGTTTAGGGTTAGGGGACGGGGACGATTTAGGGTCCAGGTGAGGGTATGAGAACGCTTTAGGGAGAGCGTACGTGTGAGGGCGCGGGTTAGCGTTAGCGTACGGATTAGGATTAGGGGACGGGTGAGGGTCAGGCTTCAGGGAAGGGTTAGGGTTAGGGTTCGGGCTAGGGTTAGGGTTAGGGGACGGGGACGGTTTAGGGTCCAGGTGAGGGTACGACAACGCTTTAGGGGGAGCGTACGTGTGAGGGCGTGGGTTAGCGTTAGCATACTTGTTAGGATTAGGGGACGGGTGAGGGTCATGCTTCGGGGAAGGGTTAGGGATAGGGTTCGGGCTAGGGTTAGGGTTAGGGTACGGGGACGGTTTAGGGTCCAGGTGAGGGTACGACAATGCTTTAGGGGGAGCGTACGTCTGGGGGCGCGGGTTAGCGTTAGCGTACGGTTTAGGATTAGGGGACGGGTGAGTGTCAGGCTTCGGGGAAGGGTTAGGGTTAGGGTTCGGGCTAGGGTTAGGGTTAGGGGACGGGGACGGTTTAGGGTCCAGGTGAGGGTACGACAACGCTTTAGGGGGAGCGTACGTGTGAGGGAGCGGCTTAGGGTTAGCGTACGGGTTAGGATTAGGGGACGGGTGAGGGTCAGGCTTCGGGGAAGGGTTAGGGTTAGGGTTCGGGCTAGGGTTAGGGTTAGGGGATGGGGACGGTTTAGGGTCCACGTGAGGGTACAACAACGCTTTAGGGGGAGCGTACGTGTGAGGGCGCGGGTTAGCGTTAGCGTACGGGTTAGGATTAGGGGACGGGTGAGGGTCAGGCTTCGGGGAAGGGTTAGGGATAGGGTTCGGGCTAGGGTTAGGGTTAGGGGACGGGGACGGTTTAGGGTCCAGGTGAGGGTACGACAACGCTTTAGGGGGAGCGTACGTGTGAGGGAGCGGCTTAGCGTTAGCGTTCGGGTTAGGATTAGGGGACGGGTGAGGGTCAGGCTTCGGGGAAGGGTTAGGGTTAGGGTTCGGGCTAGGGTTAGGGTTAGGGGACGGGGACGGTTTAGGGTCCAGGTGAGGGTACGACAACGCTTTAGGGGGAGCGTACGTGTGAGGGCGTGGGTTAGCGTTAGCGTACGTGTTAGGATTAGGGGACGGGTGAGGGTCATGCTTCGGGGAAGGGTTAGGGATAGGGTTCGGGCTAGGGTTACGGTTAGGGGATGGGGACGGTTTAGGGTCCAGGTGAGGGTACGACAACGCTTTAGGGGGAGCGTACGTGTGAGGGCGCGGGTTAGCGTTAGCGTACGGGTTAGGGTTAGGGGACGGGTGATGGTCAGGCTTCGGGGAAGGGTTAGGGTTAGGGTTCGGGCTAGGGTTAGGGTTAGGGGACGGGGACGGTTTAGGGTCCAGGTGAGGGTACGACAACGCTTTAGGGGGAGCGTACGTGTGAGAGCGCGGGTTAGCGTTAGCGTACGGGTTAGGATTAGGGGACGGGTGAGGGTCAGGCTTCGGGGAAGGGTTAGGGTTAGGGTTCGGGCTAGGGTTAGGGGACGGGGACGGTTGAGGGTCCAGGTGAGGGTACGACAACGCTCTAGGGGGAGCGTACGTGTGAGGGCGCGGGTTAGCGTTAGCGTACGGGTTAAGATTAAGGAACGGGTGAGGGTCAGGCTTCGGGGAAGGGTTAGGGTTAGGGTTCGGGCTAGGGTTAGGGTTAGGGGACGGGGACGGTTTAGGGTCCAGGTGACGGTACGAGAAAGCTTTAGGGGGAGCGTACGTGTGAGGGCGCGGGTTAGCGTTAGCGTACGGGTTAGGATTAGGGGACGGGTGAGGGTCAGGCTTCGGGGAAGGGTTAGGGTTAGGGTTCGGGCTAGGGTTAGGGTTAGGGGACGGGGACGGTTTAGGGTCCAGGTGAGGGTACGACAACGCTTTAGGGGGAGCGTACGTGTGAGGGCGCGGGTTAGCGTTAGCGTACGGGTTAGGATTACGGGACGGGTGAGTGTCGGGCTTCGGGTAAGGGTTAGGGTTAGGGTTCGGGCTCAGGTTAGTTTAGGGGACGTGGACAGTTTAGGGTCCAGGTGAGGGTACGACAACGCTTTAGGGGGAGCGTACGTGTGAGGGCGCAGGTTAGCGTTAGCGTACGGGTTAGGATTAAGGGACGGGTGAGGGTCAGGCTTCGGGGAAGGGTTAGGGTTAGGGTTCGGGCTAGGGTTAGGGTTAGGGGACGGGGACGGTTTAGGGTCCAGGTGAGGGTACGACAACGCTTTAGGGGGAGCGTACATGTGAGGGCGAGGGTTAGCGTTAGCGTACGGGTTAGGATTAGGGGACGGGTGAGGGTCAGGCTTCGGGGAAGTGTTAGGGTTAGGGTTAGGGCTACGGTTAGGGTTAGGGGACGGGGACGGTTTAGGGTCCAGGTGAGGGTACGACAACGCTTTAGGGGGAGCGTACGTGTGAGGGCGCGGGTGAGCGTTAGCGTACGGGTTAGGATTAGGGGACGGGTGAGGGTCAGGTTCCGGGGAAGGTTTAGGGTTAGGGTTCGGGCTAGGGTTAGGGTTAGGGGACGGGGACGGTTGAGGGTCCAGGTGAGGGTACGACAACGCTTTAGGGGGAGCGTACGTGTGAGGGCGCGGGTTAGCGTTAGCGTACTGGTTAGGATTAGGGGACGGGTGAGGGTCAGGCTTTGGGGAAGGGTTAGGATTAGGGTTCGGGCTAGGGTTAGGGTTAGGGGACGGGGATGGTTTAGGGTCCAGGTGAGGGTACGACAACGCTTTAGGGGGAGCGTACGTGTGAGGGCGCGGGTTAGCGTTAGCGTACGGGTTAGGATTAGGGGACGGGTGAGGGTCAGGATTTGGGGAAGGGTTAGGGTTAGGGTTCGGGCTAGGGTTAGGTTTAGGGGACGGGGACGGTTTAGGGTCCAGGTGAGGGTACGACAACGCTTTAGGGGGAGCGTACGTGTGAGGGCGCGGGTTAGCGTTAGCGTACGGGTTAGGATTAGGGGACGGGTGAGGGTCAGGCTTCGGGGAAGGGTTAGGGATAGGGTTCGGGCTAGGGTTAGGGTTAGGGGACGGGGACGGTTTAGGGTCCAGGTGAGGGTACGACAAAGCTTTAGGGGGAGCGTACATGTGAGGGCGCGGGTTAGCGTTAGCGTACGGGTTAGGATTAGGGGACGGGTGAGGGTCAGGCTTCGGGGAAGTGTTAGGGTTTGGTTTAGGGCTAGGGTTAGGGTTAGGGGACGGGGTAGGTTTAGGGTCTGGGTGCTGGTACGACAACGGTTTAGGGTGAGCGTACGTATTAGGGCATGGGTTAGTGTTAGCGTACGGGTTAGGATTAGGGGACGGCTTCGGGTAAGGCTTCGTGTAAGGTTTATGGTTAGGGTTAGGCTTAGGTTTAGGGGATGGGGACGTTTTAGGGGACAGGTTAGGGTACGGCACTGGTTTAGGGTGAGCATACATGTGAGTGCAAGGGTTAGTGTTAGCGTACGTGTTAGGATTAGGGGACGGTGAGGGGGGACGGGTGAGGGTAAAGCTTCAGGCAAGGGTTAGGGTTAGGGTTCGGGCTAGGTTTAGGGTTAGGGGACGGGGGCAGCTTACGGTCCGGTGAGGGTACGATAACGGTTTAGGGTGAGCCTACGTGTGAGGGCACAGGTTAGTGTTAGCGTACGGGTTAGGATTAGGGGACGGGTGAGTGTAAGGCTTCGGGTAATGGTTAGGGTAAGGGTTCGGGCTAGGGTTAGGGTTAGGAGACGGTTTAGGGTCCAGGTGAGGGTACAACAACGTTTTAGGGGGAGCGTACATGTGAGGGCGCGGGTTAGCATTAGCGTACGGGTTAGGATTACGGGACGGGTGAAGGTCAGGCTTCGGGGAAGGGTTAGGGTTAGGGTTCGGGCTAGTGTTAAGGTTAGGGGACGGGGACCGTTTAGGGTCTAGGTGAGGGTACGACAACACTTTAGGGGTAGTGTACGTTTGAGGGCGCGGGTTAGCGTTAGCGTACGGTTTAGGATTAGGAGACGGGTGAGGGTCAGGCTTCGGGGAAGGGTTAGGGTTAAGGTTCGGTCTAGGGTTAGGGTTAGGGGACGGGGTCGGTTTAGGGTCTCGGTGCTGGTACGACAACGGTTTAGGGTGAGCGTACGTGTTAGGGCGCGGGTTAGCGTTAGCGTACGGTTTAGGATTAGGAGACGGGTGAGGGTCAGGCTTCGGGGAAGGGTTAGGGTTAAGGTTCGGTCTAGGGTTAGGGTTAGGGGACGGGGTCGGTTTAGGGTCTCGGTGCTGGTACGACAACGGTTTAGGGTGAGCGTACGTGTTAGGGCACGGGTTAGTGTTAACGTACAGCTTAGGATTAGGGGACGGCTTCGGGTAAGGCTTCGTGTAAGGTTTATGGTTACGGTTAGGCTTAGGTTTAGGGGATGGGGACGTTTTAGGGGACAGGTTAGGGTACGACACTGGTTTAGGGTGAGCATACATGTGAGTGCAAGGGTTAGTGTTAGCGTACGTGTTAGGATTAGGGGACGGTGAGGGGGACGGGTGAGGGTAAAGCTTCAGGCAAGGGTTAGGGTTAGGGTTCGGGCTAGGTTTAGGGTTAGGGGACGGGGGCAGATTACGGTCCGGTGAGGGTACGATAACGGTTTAGGGTGAGCGTACGTGTGAGGGCACAGGTTTGTGTTAGCACACGGGTTAGGATTAGGGAACGGGTGAGTGTAAGGCTTCGGGTAATGGTTAGGGTAAGGGTTCGGGCTAGGGTTAGGGTTAGGGGACGGTTTAGGGTCCAGCTGAGGGTACGAAAACAGTTTAGGATGAGTGTACGTGTGAGGGCACGGGTTAGTGTTAGCGTACGGGTTAGGATTAGGGGACGGGAGTGGTTTAAGGCTTCGGGGAAGGGATAGGGTTACGGTTCTGTGTAGGGTTAGGGTTAGGGGACGGGGACGGTTTAGGATCCTAGTGAGGGTAGGACAACGGTTTGGGGTGAGCGTACGTGTGAGGGCATGGGTTAGTGTTAGCGTACGGTTTAGGGTTAGGGGTCGGGTGAGGGTAAGGCTTTGGGTAAGGGTTAGGGTTAGGGTTCGGGCTAGGGTTAGGGTTAGGGGACGGATTAGGGTCCGGGTGAGGGTACAACAACCGTTTAGGGTGAGCGTACGTGTGAGCGCACGGGTTAATGTTAGCGTACCAGTTAGGATTAGTGGACAGGTGAGGGTAAGGCTTCGGGTAAGTGTTAGGGTTAGGGTTCGGGCTAGGGTTAGGGTTAGGGGACGGGTACGGGGACGGTTTAGGATCCAGGTGAGGGTACGACAACGCTTTAGGGGGAGCATATGTTTGAGGGCGGGCATTAGCGTTAGCGTACGGGTTAGGATTAGGGGACGGGTGAGGGTCAGGCTTCGGGGAAGGGTTAGGGTTTGGGTTCGGGCTAGGGTTAGGGTTAGGGGATGGGGACGGTTTACGGTCCAGGTGAGGGTACGACAACGCTTTAGGGGGAGCGTACATGTGAGGGCGCGGGTTAGCATTAGCGTACGGGTTAGGATTAGGGGACGGGTGAGGGTCAGGCTTCGGGGAAAGGTTTGGGTTAGGGTTCGGGCTAGGGTTAGGCTTAGGGGACGGGGAACGTTTAGGGTCCAGGTGAGGTTACGACAATGCTTTAGGGGGAGTGTTCGTGTGAGGGCATGGGTTAGCATTAGCGTACAGTTTAGGATTAGGGCACGGGTGAGGGTCAGGCTTCGGGTAAGTGTTAGGGTTAGGGTTCGGGCTAGGATTGGGGTTAGGGGACGGGGACGGATTAGGGTGCAGGTGAGGGTACGACAACGCTTTAGGGGGAGCGTACGTGTGAGTGAGTGGTTTAGCGTTACCGTACGGGTTAGGATTAGGGGACGGGTGAGGGTCAGGCTTCGGGTAAGTGTTAGGGTTAGGTTTCGGGCTAGGGTTAGTTTTAGGGGATGGGGATGGTTTAGGGTCCAGATGAGGGTACGACAACGCTTTAGGGGGAGCGTACGTGCGAGGGCGTGGGTTAGCGTTAGCGTACGGGTTAGGATTAGGGGACGGGTGAGGGTCAGGCTTCGGGGA
Organism: Stenella coeruleoalba; assembly: GCF_951394435.1. Classification (NCBI taxonomy): domain Eukaryota; kingdom Metazoa; phylum Chordata; class Mammalia; order Artiodactyla; family Delphinidae; genus Stenella; species Stenella coeruleoalba. The sequence goes on from NC_137162.1 coordinate 67,855,642, forward strand.
AGGGTTAGGGTTAGGGTTCGGGCTAGGGTTAGGGTTAGGGGACGGGGACGGTTTAGGGTCCAGGGGAGGGTACGTCAACGCTTAGGGGGAGCGTACGTGTGAGGGCGCGGGTTAGCGTTAGCGTACGGGTTAGGATTAGGGGACGGGTGAGGGTCAGGCTTCGGGGAAGGGTTAGGGTTAGGGTTCGGGCTAGGGTTAGGGTTAGGGGACGGGGACCGTTTAGGGTCTAGGTGAGGGTACGACAACACTTTAGGGGGAGCGTACGTGTGAGGGCGCGGGTTAGCGTTAGCGTACGGGTTAGGATTAGGGGACGGGTGAGGGTCAGGCTTCGGGGAAGGGTTAGGGTTAGGGTTTGGGCTAGGGTTAGGGTTAGGGGACGGGGACGGTTTAGGGTCCAGGTGACGGTACGAGAAAGCTTTAGGGGGAGCGTACGTGTGAGGGCGCGGGTTAGCGTTAGCGTACGGGTTAGGATTAGGGGACGGGTGAGGGTCAGGCTTCGGGGAAGGGTTAGGGTTAGGGTTCGGGCTAGGGTTAGGGTTAGGGGACGGGGACGGTTTAGGGTCCAGGTGAGGGTACGACAACGCTTTAGGGGGAGCGTACGTGTGAGGGCGCGGGTTAGCGTTAGCGTACGGGTTAGGATTACGGGACGGGTGAGTGTCGGGCTTCGGGTAAGGGTTAGGGTTAGGGTTCGGGCTCAGGTTAGTTTAGGGGACGTGGACAGTTTAGGGTCCAGGTGAGGGTACGACAACGCTTTAGGGGGAGCGTACGTGTGAGGGCGCAGGTTAGCGTTAGCGTACGGGTTAGGATTAAGGGACGGGTGAGGGTCAGGCTTCGGGGAAGGGTTAGGGTTAGGGTTCGGGCTAGGGTTAGGGTTAGGGGACGGGGACGGTTTAGGGTCCAGGTGAGGGTACGACAACGCTTTAGGGGGAGCGTACATGTGAGGGCGAGGGTTAGCGTTAGCGTACGGGTTAGGATTAGGGGACGGGTGAGGGTCAGGCTTCGGGGAAGTGTTAGGGTTAGGGTTAGGGCTACGGTTAGGGTTAGGGGACGGGGACGGTTTAGGGTCCAGGTGAGGGTACGACAACGCTTTAGGGGGAGCGTACGTGTGAGGGCGCGGGTGAGCGTTAGCGTACGGGTTAGGATTAGGGGACGGGTGAGGGTCAGGTTCCGGGGATGGTTTAGGGTTAGGGTTCGGGCTAGGGTTAGGGTTAGGGGACGGGGACGGTTTAGGGTCCAGGTGAGGGTACGACAACGCTTTAGGGGGAGCGTACGTGTGAGGGCGCGGGTTAGCGTTAGCGTACTGGTTAGGATTAGGGGACGGGTGAGGGTCAGGCTTTGGCGAAGGGTTAGGGTTAGGGTTCGGGCTAGGGTTAGGGTTAGGGGACGGGGATGGTTTAGGGTCCAGGTGAGGGTACGACAACGCTTTAGGGGGAGCGTACGTGTGAGGGCGCGGGTTAGCGTTAGCGTACGGGTTAGGATTAGGGGACGGGTGAGGGTCAGGATTTGGGGAAGGGTTAGGGTTAGGGTTCGGGCTAGGGTTAGGTTTAGGGGACGGGGACGGTTTAGGGTCCAGGTGAGGGTACGACAACGCTTTAGGGGGAGCGTACGTGTGAGGGCGCGGGTTAGCGTTAGCGTACGGGTTAGGATTAGGGGACGGGTGAGGGTCAGGCTTCGGGGAAGGGTTAGGGATAGGGTTCGGGCTAGGGTTAGGGTTAGGGGACGGGGACGGTTTAGGGTCCAGGTGAGGGTACGACAAAGCTTTAGGGGGAGCGTACATGTGAGGGCGCGGGTTAGCGTTAGCGTACGGGTTAGGATTAGGGGACGGGTGAGGGTCAGGCTTCGGGGAAGTGTTAGGTTTAGGGTTCGGGCTAGGGTTAGGGTTAGGGGACGGGGACGGTTTAGGGTCCAGGGGAGGGTACGACAACACTTTAGGGGGATCGTACGTGTGAGGGCGCGGGTTAGCGTTAGCGTACGGGTTAGGATTACGGGACGGGTGAGGGTCAGGCTTCGGGGAAGGGTTAGGGTTAGGGTTCGGGCTAGGGTTAGGGGACGGGGACGGTTGAGGGTCCAGGTGAGGGTACGACAACGCTTTAGGGGGAGTGTACGTGTGAGGGCGCGGGTTAGCGTTAGCGTACGGGTTAGGATTAGGGGACGGGTGAGGGTCAGGCTTCGGGGAAGGGTTAGGGTTAGGGTTCGGGCTAGGGTTAGGGTTAGGGGACGGGGACGGTTTAGGGTCCAGGTGAGGGTACGACAACGCTTTAGGGGGAGCGTACGTGTGAGGGTGCGGGTTAGCGTTAACGTACGGGTTAGGATTACGGCACGGGTGAGTGTCAGGCTTCGGGGAAGGGTTAGGGTTAGGGTTCGGGCTCAGGTTAGTGTTAGGGGATGGGGACACTTTTGGGTCCAGGTGAGGGTACGACAACGCTTTAGGGGGAGCGTACATGTGAGGGCGAGGGTTAGCGTTAGCGTACGGGTTAGGATTAGGGGACGGGTGAGGGTCAGGCTTCGGGGAAGTGTTAGGGTTAGGGTTAGGGCTAGGGTTAGGGTTAGGGGACGGGGACGGTTTAGGGTCCAGGTGAGGGTACGACAACGCTTTAGGGGGAGCGTACGTGTGAGGGCGCGGGTGAGCGTTAGCGTACGGGTTAGGATTAGGGGACGGGTGAGGGTCAGGTTCCGGGGAAGGGTTAGGGTTAGGGTTCGGGCTAGGGTTAGGGTTAGGGGACGGGGACGGTTTAGGGTCCAGGTGAGGGTACGACAACGCTTTAGGGGGAGCGTACGTGTGAGGGCGCGGTTTAGCGTTAGCGTACTGGTTAGGATTAGGGGACGGGTGAGGGTCAGGCTTTGGGGAAGGGTTAGGGTTAGGGTTCGGGCTAGGGTTAGGGTTAGGGGACGGGGATGGTTTAGGGTCCAGGTGAGGGTACGACAACGCTTTAGGGGGAGCGTACGTGTGAGGGCGCGGGTTAGCGTTAGCGTACGGGTTAGGATTAGGGGACGGGTGAGGGTCAGGGTTTGGGGAAGGGTTAGGGTTAGGGTTCGGGCTAGGGTTAGGTTTAGGGGACGGGGACGGTTTAGGGTCCAGGTGAGGGTACGACAACGCTTTAGGGGGAGCGTACGTGTGAGGGCGCGGGTTAGCGTTAGCGTACGGGTTAGGATTAGGGGACGGGTGAGGGTCAGGCTTCGGGGAAGGGTTAGGGTTAGGGCTAGGGTTAGGGTTAGGGGACGGGGACGGTTTAGGGTCCAGGTGAGGGTACGACAACGCTTTAGGGGGAGCGTACATGTGAGGGCGCGGGTTAGCGTTAGCGTACGGGTTAGGATTAGGGGACGGGTGAGGGTCAGGCTTCGGGGAAGGGTTAGGGTTAGGGTTCGGGCTAGGGTTAGGGTTAGGGGACGGGGACAGTTTAGGGTCCAGTGGAGGGTACGACAACGCTTTAGGGGGAGCGTACGTGTGAGGGCGCGTGTTAGCGTTAGCGTACGGGTTAGGATTACGGGACGGGTGAGGGTCAGGCTTCGGGGAAGGGTTAGGGTTAGGGTTCGGGCTAGGGTTAGGGGACGGGGACGGTTGAGGGTCCAGGTGAGGGTACGACAACGCTTTAGGGGGAGCGTACGTGTGAGGGCGCGGGTTAGCGTTAGCGTACGGGTTAGGATTAGGGGACGGATGAGGGTCAGGCTTCGGGGAAGGGTTAGGGTTAGGGTTCGGGCTAGGGTTAGGGTTACGGGATGGGGACGGTTTAGGGTCCTGGTGACGGTACGAGAACGCTTTAGGGGGAGCGTACGTGTGAGGGCGTGGGTTAGCGTTAGCGTACGGGTTAGGATTAGGGGACGGGTGAGTGTCAGGCTTCGGGGAAGGGTTAGGGTTAGGGTTTGGGCTAGGGTTAGGGTTAGGGGACGGGGACGGTTTAGGGTCCAGGTGAGGGAACGACAACGATTTAGGGGGAGCGTACGTGTGAGGGCGCGGGTTAGCGTTAGCGTACGGGTTAGGATTAGGGGACGGTTGAGGGTCATGCTTCGGGGAAGGGTTAGGGTTACGGTTCGGGCTAGGGTTAGGGTTAGGGGACGGGGACGGTTTAGGGTCCAGGTGAGGGTACGACAACGCTTTAGGGGGAGCGTACGTGTGAGGGCGCGGGTTAGCGTTAGCGTACGGGTTAGGATTAGGGGACGGGTGAGGGTCAGGCTTCGGGGAAGGGTTAGGGTTAGGGTTCGGGCTAGGGTTAGGGTTAGGGGACGGGGACGGTTTAGGGTCCAGTGGAGGGTACGACAACACTTTAGGGGGAGCGTACGTGTGAGGCCGCGGGTTAGCGTTAGTGTACGGGTTAGGATTACGGGACGGGTGAGGGTCAGGCTTCGGGGAAGGGTTAGGGTTAGGGTTCGGGCTAGGGTAAGGGGACGGGGACGGTTGAGGGTCCAGGTGAGGGTACGACAACGCTTTAAGGGGAGCGTACGTGTGAGGGCGCGGGTTAGCATTAGCGTACGGGTTAGGATTAGGGGACGGATGAGGGTCAGGCTTCGGGGAAGGGTTAGGGTTAGGGTTCGGGCTAGGGTTAGGGTTACGGGATGGGGACGGTTTAGGGTCCTGGTGACGGTACGAGAACGCTTTAGGGGGAGCGTACGTGTGAGGGCGCGGGTTAGCGTTAGCGTACGGGTTAGGATTAGGGGACGGGTGAGGGTCAGGCTTCGGGGAAGGGTTAGGTTTAGGGTTCGGGCTAGGGTTAGGGTTAGGGGACGGGGACGGTTTAGGGTCCAGGTGAGGGAACGACAACGCTTTTGGGGGAGCGTACGTGTGAGGGCGCGGGTTAGCGTTAGCGTACGGGTTAGGATTAGGGGACGGTTGAGGGTCATGCTTCGGGGAAGGGTTAGGGTTAGGGTTCGGGCTAGGGTTAGGGTTAGGGGACGGGGACGGTTTAGGGTCCAGGTGAGGGTACGACAACGCTTTAGGGGGAGCGTACGTGTGAGGGCGCGGGTTAGCGTTAGCGTACGGGTTAGGATTAGGGGACGGGTGAGGGTCAGGCTTCGGGGAAGTGTTAGGGTTAGGGTTCGGGCTAGGGTTAGGGTTAGGGGACGGGGACGGTTTAGGGTCCAGGTGAGGGTACGACAACGCTTTAGGGGGAGCGTACGTGTGAGGGCGCGGGTTAGCGTTAGCGTACGGGTTAGGATTAGGGGACGAGTGAGGGTCAGGCTTCGGGGAAGTGTTAGGGTTAGGGTTAGGGCTAGGGTTAGGGTTAGGGGACGGGGACGGTTTAGGGTCCAGGTGAGGGTACGACAACGCTTTAGGGGGAGCGTACGTGTGAGGGCGCGGGTTAGCGTTAGCGTACGGGTTAGGATTAGGGGACGGGTGAGGGTCAGGCTTCGGGGAAGGGTTAGGGTTAGGGTTCGGGCTAGGGTTAGGGTTAGGGGACGGGGACGGTTTAGGGTCCAGGTGAGGGTACGACAACGCTTTAGGGGGAGCGTACATGTGAGGGCGCGGTTTAGCTTTAGCGTACGGGTTAGGATTAGGGGACGGGTGAGGGTCAGGGTTCGGGGAAGGGTTAGGGTTAGGGTTCTGGCTAGGGTTAGGGTTAGGGGACAGGGACGGTTTAGGGTCCAGGTGAGGGTACGACAACGCTTTAGGGGGAGCGTACGTGTGAGGGCGCGGGTTAGCGTTAGCGTACGGGTTAGGATTAGGGGACGGGTGAGGGTCAGGCTTTGGGGAAGGGTTAGGGTTAGGGTTCGGGCTAGGGTTAGGGTTAGGGGACGGGGACGGTTTAGGGTCCAGGTGAGGGTACGACAACGCTTTAGGGGGAGCGTACGTGTGAGGGCGCGGGTTAGTGTTTGCGTACGGGTTAGGATTAGGGGACGGGTGAGGGTCAGGCTTCGGGGAAGGGTTAGGGTTAGGGTTTGGGCTAGGGTTAGGGTTAAGGGACGGGGACGGTTTAGGGTCCAGGTGAGGGTACGAGAACGCTTTAGGGGGAGCGTACGTGTGAGGGCGCGGGTTAGCGTTAGCGTACGGGTTAGGATTAGGGGACGGGTGAGTGTCAGGCTTCGGGGAAGGGTTAGGGTTAGGGTTCGGGCTCAGGTTAGTTTAGGGGACGTGGACAGTTTAGGGTCCAGGTGAGGGTACGACAACGCTTTAGGGGGAGCGTACGTGTGAGGGCGCAGGTTAGCGTTAGCGTACGGGTTAGGATTAGGGGACGGGTGAGGGTCAGGCTTCGGGGAAGGGTTAGGGTTAGGGTTCGGGCTAGGGTTAGGGTTAGGGGACGGGGACGGTTTAGGGTCCAGGTGAGGGTACGACAACGCTTTAGGGGGAGCGTACATGTGAGCGCGAGGGTTAGCGTTAGCGTACGGGTTAGGATTAGGGGACGGGTGAGGGTCAGGCTTCGGGGAAGTGTTAGGGTTAGGGTTAGGGCTAGGGTTAGGGTTAGGGGACGGGGACGGTTTAGGGTCCAGGTGAGGGTACGACAACGCTTTAGGGGGAGCGTACGTGTGAGGGCGCGGGTTAGCGTTAGCGTACGGGTTAGGATTAGGGGACGGGTGAGGGTCAGGTTCCGGGGAAGGGTTAGGGTTAGGGTTCGGGCTAGGGTTAGGGTTAGGGGACGGGGACGGTTTAGGGTCCAGGTGAGGGTACGACAACGCTTTAGGGGGAGCGTACGTGTGAGGGCGCGGGTTAGCGTTAGCGTACGGGTTAGGATTAGGGGACGGGTGAGGGTCAGGCTTCGGGGAAGGGTTAGGCTTAGGGTTCGGGCTAGGGTTAGGGTTAGGGGACGGGGACGGTTTAGGGTCCAGGTGAGGGTACGACAACGCTTTAGGGGGAGCGTACATGTGAGGGCGCGGGTTAGCGTTAGCGTACGGGTTAGGATTAGGGGACGGGTGAGGGTCAGGCTTCGGGGAAGGGTTAGGCTTAGGGTTCGGGCTAGGGTTAGGGTTAGGGGACGGGGACGGTTTAGGGTCCAGGTGAGGGTACGACAACGCTTTAGGGGGAGCGTACATGTGAGGGCGCGGGTTAGCTTTAGCGTACGGGTTAGGATTAGGGGACGGGTGAGGGTCAGGCTTCGGGGAAGGGTTAGGGTTAGGGTTCGGGCTAGGGTTAGGGTTAGGGGACGGGGACGGTTTAGGGTCCAGGTGAGGGTACGACAACGCTTTAGGGGGAGCGTACATGTGAGGGCGCCGGTTAGCGTTAGCGTACGGGTTAGGATTAGGGGACGGGTGAGGGTCAGGGTTCGGGGAAGTGTTAGGGTTAGGGTTCGGGCTAGGGTTAGGGTTAGGGGACGGGGACAGTTTAGGGTCCAGGTGAGGGTACGACAACGCTTTAGGGGGAGCGTACGTGTGAGGGCGCGGGTTAGCGTTAGCGTACGGGTTAGGATTAGGGGACGGGTGAGGGTCAGGCTTCGGGGAAGGGTTAGGGTTAGGGTTCGGGCTAGGGTTAGTGTTAGGGGACGGTTTAGGGTCCAGGTGAGGGTACGACAACGCTTTAGGGGGAGCGTAAGTGTGAGGGCGCGGGTTAGCGTTAGCGTATGGGTTAGGATTAGGGGACGGGTGAGGGTCAGGCTTCGGGGAAGTGTTAGGGTTCGGGCTAGGGTTAGGGTTAGGGGACGGGGACGGTTTAGGGTCCAGGTGAGGGTACGAGAACGCTTTAGGGAGAGCGTACGAGTGAGGGCGCGGGTTAGTGTTAGCGTACGGGTTAGGATTAGGGGACGGGTGAGGGTCAGGCTTCGGGGAAGGGTTAGGGTTAGGGTTCGGGCTAGCTTTAGTGTTAGGGGACGGGGACAGTTTAGGGTCCAGGTGAAGGTACGACAACGCTTTAGGGGGAGCGTACGTGTGAGGGCGCGGGTTAGCGTTAGCGTACGGGTTAGGATTAGGGGACGGGTGAGGGTCAGGCTTCGGGGAAGGGTTAGGGTTAGGGTTCGGGCTAGGGTTAGGGTTAGGGGACGGGGACGGTTTAGGGTCCAGGTGAGGGTACGACAACGCTTTAGGGGGAGCGTACGTGTGAGGGCGCGGGTTAGCGTTAGCGTACGGGTTAGGATTAGGGTACGGGTGAGGGTCAGGCTTCGGGGAAGGGTTAGGGTTAGGGTTCGGGCTAGGGTTATGGTTAGGGGACGGGGACGGTTTAGGGTCCAGGTGAGGGTACGACAACGCTTTAGGGGGAGCGTACGTGTGAGGGCGCGGGTTAGCGTTAGCGTACGGGTTAGGATTAGGGGACGGGTGAGGGTCAGGCTTCGGGGAAGGGTTAGGGTTAGGGTTCGGGCTAGGGTTAGGGTTAGGGGACGGGGACGGTTTAGGGTCCAGGTGAGGGTACGACAACGCTTTAGGGGGAGCGTACGTGTGAGGGCGCGGGTTAGCGTTAGCGTACGGGTTAGGATTAGGGGACGGGTGAGGGTCAGGCTTCGGGGAAGGGTTAGGGTTAGGGTTCGGGCTAGGGTTAGGGTTAGGGGACGGGGACGGTTTAGGGTCCAGGTGAGGGTACGACAACGCTTTAGGGGGAGCGTACGTGTGAGGGCGCGGGTTAGCGTTAGCGTACGGGTTAGGATTAGGGGACGGGTGAGGGTCAGGCTTCGGGGAAGGGTTAGGGTTAGGGTTCGGGCTAGGGTTAGGGTTAGGGGACGGGGACGGTTTAGGGTCCAGGTGAGGGTACGACAACGCTTTAGGGTGAGCGTACGTGTGAGGGCGCGGGTTAGCGTTAGCGTACGGGTTAGGATTAGGGGACGGGTGAGGGTCAGGCTTCGGGGAAGGGTTAGGGTTAGGGTTCGGGCTAGGGTTAGGGTTAGGGGACGGGGACGGTTTAGGGTCCAGGTGAGGGTACGACAACGCTTTAGGGGGAGCGTACGTGTGAGGGCGCGGGTTAGCGTTAGCGTACGGGTTAGGATTAGGGGACGGGTGAGGGTCAGGCTTCGGGGAAGGGTTAGGGTTAGCGTTCGGGCTAGGGTTAGGCGACGGGGACGGGGACGGTTTAGGGTCCAGGTGAGGGTACGACAACGGTTTAGGGGGAGCGTACGTGTGAGGGCGCGGGTTAGCGTTAGCGTACGGGTTAGGATTAGGGGACGGGTGAGGGTCAGGCTTCGGGGAAGGGTTAGGGTTAGGGTTCGGGCTAGGGTTAGGGTTAGGGGACGGGGACGGTTTAGGGTCCAGGTGAGGGTACGACAACGCTTTAGGGGGAGCGTACGTGTGAGGGCGCGGGTTAGCGTTAGCGTACGGGTTAGGATTAGGGGACGGGTGAGGGTCTGGCTTCGGGGAAGGGTTAGGGTACGGGTTCGGGCTCAGGTTAGTGTTAGGGGACGGGGACAGTTTAGGGTCCAGGTGAGGGTACGACAACGCTTTAGGTGGAGCGTACGTGTGAGGGCGCAGGTTAGCGTTAGCGTACGGGTTAGGATTAGGGGACGGGTGAGAGTCAGGCTTCGGGGAAGGGTTAGGGTTAGGGTTCGGGCTAGGGTTAGGGTTAGGGGACGGGGACGGTTTAGGGTCCAGGTGAGGGTACGACAACGCTTTAGGGGGAACGTACGTGTGAGGGCGCGGGTTAGCGTTAGCGTACGGGTTAGGATTAGGGGACGGGTGAGGGTCAGGCTTCGGGGAAGGGTTAGGGTTAGGGTTCGGGCTAGGGTTAGGGTTAGGGGACGGGGACGGTTTAGGGTCCAGGTGAGGGTACGACAACGCTTTAGGGGGAGCGTACGTGTGAGGGCGCGGGTTAGCGTTAGCGTACGGGTTAGGATTAGGGGACGGGTGAGGGTCAGGCTTCGGGGAAGGGTTAGGGTTAGGGTTCGGGCTAGGGTTAGGGTTAGGGGACGGGGACGGTTTAGGGTCCAGGTGAGGGTACGACAACGCTTTAGGGGGAGCGTACATGTGAGGGCGCGGTTTAGCTTTAGCGTACGGGTTAGGATTAGGGGACGGGTGAGGGTCAGGGTTCGGGGAAGGGTTAGGGTTAGGGTTCTGGCTAGGGTTAGGGTTAGGGGACAGGGACGGTTTAGGGTCCAGGTGAGGGTACGACAACGCTTTAGGGGGAGCGTACGTGTGAGGGCGCGGGTTAGCGTTAGCGTACGGGTTAGGATTAGGGGACGGGTGAGGGTCAGGCTTTGGGGAAGGGTTAGGGTTAGGGTTCGGGCTAGGTTTAGGGTTAGGGGACGGGGACGGTTTAGGGTCCAGGTGAGGGTACGACAACGCTTTAGGGGGAGCGTACGTGTGAGGGCGCGGGTTAGTGTTTGCGTACGGGTTAGGATTAGGGGACGGGTGAGGGTCAGGCTTCGGGGAAGGGTTAGGGTTAGGGTTTGGGCTAGGGTTAGGGTTAAGGGACGGGGACGGTTTAGGGTCCAGGTGAGGGTACGAGAACGCTTTAGGGGGAGCGTACGTGTGAGGGCGCGGGTTAGCGTTAGCGTACGGGTTAGGATTAGGGGACGGGTGAGTGTCAGGCTTCGGGGAAGGGTTAGGGTTAGGGTTCGGGCTCAGGTTAGTTTAGGGGACGTGGACAGTTTAGGGTCCAGGTGAGGGTACGACAACGCTTTAGGGGGAGCGTACGTGTGAGGGCGCAGGTTAGCGTTAGCGTACGGGTTAGGATTAGGGGACGGGTGAGGGTCAGGCTTCGGGGAAGGGTTAGGGTTAGGGTTCGGGCTAGGGTTAGGGTTAGGGGACGGGGACGGTTTAGGGTCCAGGTGAGGGTACGACAACGCTTTAGGGGGAGCGTACATGTGAGGGCGAGGGTTAGCATTAGCGTACGGGTTAGGATTAGGGGACGGGTGAGGGTCAGGCTTCGGGGAAGTGTTAGGGTTAGGGTTAGGGCTAGGGTTAGGGTTAGGGGACGGGGACGGTTTAGGGTCCAGGTGAGGGTACGACAACGCTTTAGGGGGAGCGTACGTGTGAGGGCGCGGGTTAGCGTTAGCGTACGGGTTAGGATTAGGGGACGGGTGAGGGTCAGGTTCCGGGGAAGGGTTAGGGTTAGGGTTCGGGCTAGGGTTAGGGTTAGGGGACGGGGACGGTTTAGGGTCCAGGTGAGGGTACGACAACGCTTTAGGGGGAGCGTACGTGTGAGGGCGCGGGTTAGCGTTAGCGTACGGGTTAGGATTAGGGGACGGGTGAGGGTCAGGGTTTGGGGAAGGGTTAGGGTTAGGGTTCGGGCTAGGGTTAGGTTTAGGGGACGGGGACGGTTTAGGGTCCAGGTGAGGGTACGACAACGCTTTAGGGGGAGCGTACATGTGAGGGCGCGGGTTAGCGTTAGCGTACGGGTTAGGATTAGGGGACGGGTGAGGGTCAGGCTTCGGGGAAGTGTTAGGGTTAGGGTTCGGGCTAGGGTTAGGGGACGGGGACGGTTGAGGGTCCAGGTGAGGGTACGACAACGCTTTAGGGGGAGCGTACGTGTGAGGGCGCGGGTTAGCATTAGCGTACGGGTTAGGATTAGGGGACGGGTGAGGGTCAGGCTTCGGGGAAGGGTTAGGCTTAGGGTTCGGGCTAGGGTTAGGTTTAGGGGACGGGGACGGTTTAGGGTCCAGGTGAGGGTACGACAACGCTTTAGGGGGAGCGTACATGTGAGGGCGCGGGTTAGCGTTAGCGTACGGGTTAGGATTAGGGGACGGGTGAGGGTCAGGCTTCGGGGAAGGGTTAGGCTTAGGGTTCGGGCTAGGGTTAGGGTTAGGGGACGGGGACGGTTTAGGGTCCAGGTGAGGGTACGACAACGCTTTAGGGGGAGCGTACATGTGAGGGCGCGGGTTAGCTTTAGCGTACGGGTTAGGATTAGGGGACGGGTGAGGGTCAGGCTTCGGGGAAGGGTTAGGGTTAGGGTTCGGGCTAGGGTTAGGGTTAGGGGACGGGGACGGTTTAGGGTCCACGTGAGGGTACGACAACGCTTTAGGGGGAGCGTACATGTGAGGGCGCCGGTTAGCGTTAGCGTACGGGTTAGGATTAGGGGACGGGTGAGGGTCAGGGTTCGGGGAAGTGTTAGGGTTAGGGTTCGGGCTAGGGTTAGGGTTAGGGGACGGGGACAGTTTAGGGTCCAGGTGAGGGTACGACAACGCTTTAGGGGGAGCGTACGTGTGAGGGCGCGGGTTAGCGTTAGCGTACGGGTTAGGATTAGGGGACGGGTGAGGGTCAGGCTTCGGGGAAGGGTTAGGGTTAGGGTTCGGGCTAGGGTTAGTGTTAGGGGACGGTTTAGGGTCCAGGTGAGGGTACGACAACGCTTTAGGGGGAGCGTACGTGTGAGGGCGCGGGTTAGCGTTAGCGTATGGGTTAGGATTAGGGGACGGGTGAGGGTCAGGCTTCGGGGAAGTGTTAGGGTTCGGGCTAGGGTTAGGGTTAGGGGACGGGGACGGTTTAGGGTCCAGGTGAGGGTACGAGAACGCTTTAGGGAGAGCGTACGAGTGAGGGCGCGGGTTAGTGTTAGCGTACGGGTTAGGATTAGGGGACGGGTGAGGGTCAGGCTTCGGGGAAGGGTTAGGGTTAGGGTTCGGGCTAGCTTTAGTGTTAGGGGACGGGGACAGTTTAGGGTCCAGGTGAAGGTACGACAACGCTTTAGGGGGAGCGTACGTGTGAGGGCGCGGGTTAGCGTTAGCGTACGGGTTAGGATTAGGGGACGGGTGAGGGTCAGGCTTCGGGGAAGGGTTAGGGTTAGGGTTCGGGCTAGGGTTAGGGTTAGGGGACGGGGACGGTTTAGGGTCCAGGTGAGGGTACGACAACGCTTTAGGGGGAGCGTACGTGTGAGGGCGCGGGTTAGCGTTAGCGTACGGGTTAGGATTAGGGTACGGGTGAGGGTCAGGCTTCGGGGAAGGGTTAGGGTTAGGGTTCGGGCTAGGGTTAGGGTTAGGGGACGGGGACGGTTTAGGGTCCAGGTGAGGGTACGACAACGCTTTAGGGGGAGCGTACGTGTGAGGGCGCGGGTTAGCGTTAGCGTACGGGTTAGGATTAGGGGACGGGTGAGGGTCAGGCTTCGGGGAAGGGTTAGGGTTAGGGTTCGGGCTAGGGTTAGGGTTAGGGGACGGGGACGGTTTAGGGTCCAGGTGAGGGTACGACAACGCTTTAGGGGGAGCGTACGTGTGAAGGCGCGGGTTAGCGTTAGCGTACGGGTTAGGATTAGGGGACGGGTGAGGGTCAGGCTTCGGGGAAGGGTTAGGGTTAGGGTTCGGGCTAGGGTTAGGGTTAGGGGACGGGGACGGTTTAGGGTCCAGGTGAGGGTACGACAACGCTTTAGGGGGAGCGTACGTGTGAGGGCGCGGGTTAGCGTTAGCGTACGGGTTAGGATTAGGGGACGGGTGAGGGTCAGGCTTCGGGGAAGGGTTAGGGTTAGGGTTCGGGCTAGGGTTAGGGTTAGGGGACGGGGACGGTTTAGGGTCCAGGTGAGGGTACGACAACGCTTTAGGGTGAGCGTACGTGTGAGGGCGCGGGTTAGCGTTAGCGTACGGGTTAGGATTAGGGTACGGGTGAGGGTCAGGCTTCGGGGAAGGGTTAGGGTTAGGGTTCGGGCTAGGGTTAGGGTTAGGGGACGGGGACGGTTTAGGGTCCAGGTGAGGGTACGACAACGCTTTAGGGGGAGCGTACGTGTGAGGGCGCGGGTTAGCGTTAGCGTACGGGTTAGGATTAGGGGACGGGTGAGGGTCAGGCTTCGGGGAAGTGTTAGGGTTAGGGTTCGGGCTAGGGTTAGGCGACGGGGACGGGGACGGTTTAGGGTCCAGGTGAGGGTACGACAACGATTTAGGGGGAGCGTACGTGTGAGGGCGCGGGTTAGCGTTAGCGTACGGGTTAGGATTAGGGGACGGGTGAGGGTCAGGCTTCGGGGAAGGGTTAGGGTTAGGGTTCGGGCTAGGGTTAGGGTTAGGGGACGGGGACGGTTTAGGGTACAGGTGAGGGTACGACAACGCTTTAGGGGGAGCGTACGTGTGAGGGCGCGGGTTAGCGTTAGCGTACGGGTTAGGATTAGGGGACGGGTGAGGGTCTGGCTTCGGGGAAGGGTTAGGGTACGGGTTCGGGCTCAGGTTAGTGTTAGGGGACGGGGACAGTTTAGGGTCCAGGTGAGGGTACGACAACGCTTTAGGTGGAGCGTACGTGTGAGGGCGCAGGTTAGCGTTAGCGTACGGGTTAGGATTAGGGGACGGGTGAGAGTCAGGCTTCGGGGAAGGGTTAGGGTTAGGGTTCGGGCTAGGGTTAGGGTTAGGGGACGGGGACGGTTTAGGGTCCAGGTGAGGGTACGACAACGCTTTAGGGGGAACGTACGTGTGAGGGCGCGGGTTAGCGTTAGCGTACGGGTTAGGATTAGGGGACGGGTGAGGGTCAGGCTTCGGGGAAGGGTTAGGGTTAGGGTTCGGGCTAGGGTTAGGGTTAGGGGACGGGGACGGTTTAGGGTCCAGGTGAGGGTACGACAACGCTTTAGGGGGAACGTACGTGTGAGGGCGCGGGTTAGCGTTAGCGTACGGGTTAGGATTAGGGGACGGGTGAGGGTCAGGCTTCGGGGAAGGGTTAGGGTTAGGGTTCGGGCTAGGGTTAGGGTTAGGGGACGGGGACGGTTTAGGGTCCAGGTGAGGGTACGACAACGCTTTAGGGGGAGCGTACGTGTGAGGGCGCGGGTTAGCGTTAGCGTACGGGTTAGGATTAGGGGACGGGTGAGGTTCAGGCTTCGGGGAAGGGTTAGGGTTAGGGTTCGGGCTAGGGTTAGGGATAGGGGACGGGGACGGTTTAGGGTCCAGGTGAGGGTACGACAACGCTTTAGGGGGAGCGTACGTGTGAGGGCGCGGGTTAGCGTTAGCGTACGGGTTAGGATTAGGGGACGGGTGAGGGTCAGGCTTCGGGGAAGGGTTAGGGTTAGTGTTCGGGCTAAGGTTAGGGGACGGGGACGGTTGAGGGTCCAGGTGAGGGTACGACAACGCTTTAGGGGGAGCGTACGTGTGACGGCGCGGGTTAGCGTTAGCGTACGGGTTAGGATTAGGGGACGGATGAGGGTCAGGCTTCGGGGAAGGGTTAGGGTTAGGGTTAGGGCTAGGGTTAGGGTTAGGGGACGGGGACGGTTTAGGGTCCAGGTGAGGGTACGAGAACGCTTTAGGGGGAGCGTACGTGTGAGGGCGCGGGTTAGCGTTAGCGTACGGGATAGGATTAGGGCACGGGTGAGGGTCAGGCTTCGGGGAAGGGTTAGGGTTAGGGTTCGGGCTAGGGTTAGGGTTAGGGGACGGGGACGGTTTAGGGTCCAGGTGAGGGTACGACAACGCTTTAGGGGGAGCGTACGTGTGAGGGCGCGGGTTAGCGTTAGCATACGGGTTAGGATTAGGGGACGGGTGAGGGTCAGGCTTCGGGGAAGGGTTAGGGTTAGGGTTCGGGCTAGGGTTAGGGTTAGGGGACGGGGACGGTTTAGGGTCCAGGTGAGGGTACGACAACGCTTTAGGGGGAGCGTACGTGTGAGGGCGCGGGTTAGCGTTAGCGTACGGGTTAGGATTAGGGGACGGGTGAGGCTCAGGCTTCGGGGAAGGGTTAGGGTTAGGGTTCGGGCTAGGGTTAGGGGACGGGGACGGTTTACGGTCCAGGTGAGTGTACGACAACGCTTTAGGGGGAGCGTACGTGTGAGGGCGCGTGTTAGCGTTAGCGAACGGGTTAGGATTAGGGGACGGGTGAGGGTCAGCCTTCGGGGAAGGGTTAGGGATAGGGTTCGGGCTAGGGTTAGGGGACGGGGACGGTTGAGGGTCCAGGTGAGGGTACGACAACGCTTTAGGGGGAGCGTACGTGTGAGGGCACGGGTTAACGTTAGCGTACGGGTTAGGATTAGGGGACGGATGCGGGTCAGGCTTCGGGGAAGGGTTAGGGTTAGGATTCGGGCTAGGGTTAGGGTTAGGGGACGGGGACGGTTTAGGGTCCAGGTGACGGTACGAGAACGCTTTAGGGGGAGCGTACGTGTGAAGGCGCAGGTTAGCGTTAGCGTATGGGTTAGGATTAGGGGACGGGTGAGGGTCAGGCTTCGGGGAAAGGTTAGGGTTAGGGTTCGGGCTAGAGTTAGGGTTAGGGGACGGGGACGGTTTAGGGTCCAGGTGAGGGTACGACAACGCTTTAGGGGGAGCGTACGTGTGAGGGCGTGGGTTAGCGTTAGCGTGCGGGTTAGGATTAGGGGATGGGTGAGGGTCAGGCTTCGGGGAAGGGTTAGGGTTAGGGTTCGGGCTAGGTTTAGGGTTAGGGGACGGGGACGATTTAGGGTCCAGGTGAGGGTATGAGAACGCTTTAGGGAGAGCGTACGTGTGAGGGCGCGGGTTAGCGTTAGCGTACGGATTAGGATTAGGGGACGGGTGAGGGTCAGGCTTCAGGGAAGGGTTAGGGTTAGGGTTCGGGCTAGGGTTAGGGTTAGGGGACGGGGACGGTTTAGGGTCCAGGTGAGGGTACGACAACGCTTTAGGGGGAGCGTACGTGTGAGGGCGTGGGTTAGCGTTAGCATACTTGTTAGGATTAGGGGACGGGTGAGGGTCATGCTTCGGGGAAGGGTTAGGGATAGGGTTCGGGCTAGGGTTAGGGTTAGGGTACGGGGACGGTTTAGGGTCCAGGTGAGGGTACGACAATGCTTTAGGGGGAGCGTACGTCTGGGGGCGCGGGTTAGCGTTAGCGTACGGTTTAGGATTAGGGGACGGGTGAGTGTCAGGCTTCGGGGAAGGGTTAGGGTTAGGGTTCGGGCTAGGGTTAGGGTTAGGGGACGGGGACGGTTTAGGGTCCAGGTGAGGGTACGACAACGCTTTAGGGGGAGCGTACGTGTGAGGGAGCGGCTTAGGGTTAGCGTACTGGTTAGGATTAGGGGACGGGTGAGGGTCAGGCTTCGGGGAAGGGTTAGGGTTAGGGTTCGGGCTAGGGTTAGGGTTAGGGGACGGGGACGGTTTAGGGTCCACGTGAGGGTACAACAACGCTTTAGGGGGAGCGTACGTGTGAGGGCGCGGGTTAGCGTTAGCGTACGGGTTAGGATTAGGGGACGGGTGAGGGTCAGGCTTCGGGGAAGGGTTAGGGATAGGGTTCGGGCTAGGGTTAGGGTTAGGGGACGGGGACGGTTTAGGGTCCAGGTGAGGGTACGACAACGCTTTAGGGGGAGCGTACGTGTGAGGGAGCGGCTTAGCGTTAGCGTTCGGGTTAGGATTAGGGGACGGGTGAGGGTCAGGCTTCGGGGAAGGGTTAGGGTTAGGGTTCGGGCTAGGGTTAGGGTTAGGGGACGGGGACGGTTTAGGGTCCAGGTGAGGGTACGACAACGCTTTAGGGGGAGCGTACGTGTGAGGGCGTGGGTTAGCGTTAGCGTACGTGTTAGGATTAGGGGACGGGTGAGGGTCATGCTTCGGGGAAGGGTTAGGGATAGGGTTCGGGCTAGGGTTACGGTTAGGGGATGGGGACGGTTTAGGGTCCAGGTGAGGGTACGACAACGCTTTAGGGGGAGCGTACGTGTGAGGGCGCGGGTTAGCGTTAGCGTACGGGTTAGGGTTAGGGGACGGGTGATGGTCAGGCTTCGGGGAAGGGTTAGGGTTAGGGTTCGGGCTAGGGTTAGGGTTAGGGGACGGGGACGGTTTAGGGTCCAGGTGAGGGTACGACAACGCTTTAGGGGGAGCGTACGTGTGAGGGCGCGGGTTAGCGTTAGCGTACGGGTTAGGATTAGGGGACGAGTGAGGGTCAGGCTTCGGGGAAGGGTTAGGGTTAGGGTTCGGGCTAGGGTTAGGGTTAGGGGACGGGGACGGTTTAGGGTCCACGTGAGTGTACAACAACGCTTTAGGGGGAGCGTACGTGTGAGGGCGCGGGTTAGCGTTAGCGTACGGGTTAGGATTAGGGGACGGGTGAGGGTGAGGCTTCGGGGAAGGGTTAGGTTTAGGGTTCGGGCGAGGGTTAGGGTTAGGGGATGGGGACGGTTTAGGGTCCAGGTGAGGGTACGACAACGCTTTAGGGGGAGCGTACGTGTGAGGGCGCGGGTTAGCGTTAGCGTACGGGTTAGGATTAGGGGACGGGTGAGGGTCAGGCTTCGGGGAAGGGTTAGGGTTAGGGTTCGGGCTAGGGTTAGGGTTAGGGGACGGGGACGGTTTAGGGTCCAGGTGAGGGTACGAGAACGCTTTAGGGAGAGCGTACGTGTGAGGGCGCCGGTTAGCGTTAGCGTACGGGTTAGGATTAGGGGACGGGTGAGGGTCAGGCTTCGGGGAAGGGTTAGGTTTAGGGTTCGGGCTAGGGTTAGGGTTAGGGGATGGGGACGGTTTAGGGTCCAGGTGAGGGTACGACAACGCTTTAGGGGGAGCGTACGTGTGAGGGCGCGGGTTAGCGTTAGCGTACGGGTTAGGATTAGGGGACGGCTGAGAGTCAGGCTTCGGGGAAGGGTTAGGGTTAGGGTTCGGGTTAGGGATAGGGTACGGGGACGGTTTAGGGTCCAGGTGAGGGTACGACAATGCTTTAGGGTGAGTGTACGTCTGGGGGCGCGGGTTAGCGTTAGCGTACAGGTTAGGATTAGGGGACGGGTGATGGTCAGGCTTCGGGGAAGGGTTAGGGTTAGGGTTCGGGCTAGGGTTAGGGTTAGGGGACGGGGACGGTTTAGGGTCCAGGTGAGGGTACGACAACGCTTTAGGGGGAGCGTACGTGTGAGGGAGCGGCTTAGGGTTAGCGTACGGGTTAGGATTAGGGGACGGGTGAGGGTCAGGCTTCGGGGAAGGGTTAGGGTTAGGGTTCGGGCTAGGGTTAGGGTTAGGGGACGGGGACGGTTTAGGGTCCACGTGAGGGTACAACAACGCTTTAGGGGGAGCGTACGTGTGAGGGCGCGGGTTAGCGTTAGCGTACGGGTTAGGATTAGGGGACGGGTGAGGGTCAGGCTTCGGGGAAGGGTTAGGTTTAGGGTTCGGGCGAGGGTTAGGGTTAGGGGATGGGGACGGTTTAGGGTCCAGGTGAGGGTACGACAACGCTTTAGGGGGAGCGTACGTGTGAGGGCGCGGGTTAGCGTTAGCGTACGGGTTAGGATTAGGGGACGGGTGAGGGTCAGGCTTCGGGGAAGGGTTAGGGATAGGGTTCGGGCTAGGGTTAGGGTTAGGGGACGGGGACGGTTTAGGGTCCAGGTGAGGGTACGAGAACGCTTTAGGGAGAGCGTACGTGTGAGGGCGCGGGTTAGCGTTAGCGTACGGGTTAGGATTAGGGGACGGGTGAGGGTCAGGCTTCGGGGAAGGGTTAGGTTTAGGGTTCGGGCGAGGGTTAGGGTTAGGGGATGGGGACGGTTTAGGGTCCAGGTGAGGGTACGACAACGCTTTAGGTGGAGCGTACGTGTGAGGGCGCGGGTTAGCGTTAGCGTACGGGTTAGGATTAGGGGACGGGTGAGGGTCAGGCTTCGGGGAAGGGTTAGGGTTAGGGTTCGGGCTAGGGTTAGGGTTAGGGGACGGGGACGGTTTAGGGTCCAGGTGAGGGTACGACAACGCTTTAGGGGGAGCGGACGTGTGAGGGAGCGGCTTAGCGTTAAGTACGGGTTAGGATTAGGGGACAGGTGAGGGTCAGGCTTCGGGGAAGGGTTAGGGTTAGGGTTCGGGCTAGGGTTAGGGTTAGGGGACGGGGACGGTTTAGGGTCCACGTGAGGGTACAACAACGCTTTAGGGGGAGCGTACGTGTGAGGGCGCGGGTTAGCGTTAGCGTACGGGTTAGGATTAGGGGACGGGTGAGGGTCAGGCTTCGGGGAAGGGTTAGGTTTAGTGTTCGGTCGAGGGTTAGGGTTAGGGGATGGGGACGGTTTAGGGTCCAGGTGAGTGTACGACAACGCTTTAGGGGGAGCGTACGTGTGAGGGCGCGGGTTAGCGTTAGCGTACGGGTTAGGATTAGGGGACGGGTGAGGGTCAGGCTTCGGGGAAGGGTTAGGGTTAGGGTTCGGGCTAGGGTTAGGGTTAGGGGACGGGGACGGTTTAGGGTCCAGGTGAGGGTACGAGAACGCTTTAGGGAGAGCGTACGTGTGAGGGCGCGGGTTAGCGTTAGCGTACGGGTTAGGATTAGGGGACGGGTGAGGGTCAGGCTTCGGGGAAGGGTTAGGGTTAGGGTTCGGGCTAGGGTTAGTGTTAGGGGACGGGGACGCTTTAGGGTCCAGGTGAGGGTACGACAACGCTTTAAGGGGAGCGTACGTGTGAGGGCGTGGGTTAGCGTTAGCGTACGGGTTAGGATTAGGGGACGGGTGAGGGTCAGGCTTCGGGGAAGGGTTAGGGTTAGGGTTCGGGCTAGGGTTAGGGTTAGGGGACGGGGACGGTTTAGGGTCCAGGTGAGGGTACGACAACGCTTTAGGGGGAGCGTACGTGTGAGGGCGCAGGTTAGCGTTAGCGTACGGGTTAGGATTAGGGGATGGGTGAGGGTCATGCTTCGGGGAAGGGTTAGGGTTAGGGTTCGGGCTAGGGTTAGGGTTAGGGGACGGGGACGGTTTAGGGTCCAGGTGAGGGTACGACAACGCTTTAGGGGGAGCGTACGTGTGAGGGCGTGGGTTAGCGTTAGCGTACGGGTTAGGATTAGGGGACGGGTGAGGGTCAGGCTTCGGGGAAGGGTTAGGTTTAGGGTTCGGGCTAGGGTTAGGGTTAGGGGACGGTGACGGTTTAGGGTCCACGTTAGGCTACGACAACGCTTTAGGGGGAGTGTACGTGTGAGGGCGCGGGTTAGCGTTAGCGTACGGGTTAGGATTAGGGGACGGGTGAGGGTCAGGCTTCGGGGAAGGGTTAAGGTTAGGGTTCGGGCTAGGGTTAGGATTAGGGGACGGGGACGGTTTAGGGTCCAGGTGAGGGTACGACAACTCTTTAGGAGGAGCGTACGTGTGAGGGCGCGGGTTAGCGTTAGCGTACGGGTTAGGATTAGGGGACGGGTGAGGGTCAGGCTTCGGGGAAGGGTTAGGGTTAGGGTTCGGGCTAGGGTTAGGGTTAGGGGACGGGGACGGTTTAGGGTCCAGGTGAGGGTACGACAACGCTTTAGGGGGAGCGTACGTGTGAGGGCGCGGGTTAGCGTTAGCGTACGGGTTAGGATTAGGGGACGGGTGAGGGTCAGGCTTCAGGGAAGGGTTAGGGTTAGGGTTCGGGCTAGGGTTAGGGGACGGGGATGGTTGAGGGTCCAGGTGAGGGTACGACAACGCTTTAGGGGGAGCGTACGTGTGAGGGCGCGGGTTAGCGTTAGCGTACGGTTTAGGATTAGGGGACGGATGAGGGTCAGGCTTCGGGGAAGGGTTAGTGTTAGGGTTCGGGCTAGGGTTAGGGTTAGGGGACGGAGACGGTTTAGGGTCCAGGTGACGGTACGAGAACGCTTTAGGGGGAGCGTACGTGTGAGGGCGCGGGTTAGCGCTAGTGTACGGGTTAGGATTAGGGGACGGGTGAGGGTCAGGCTTCGGGGAAGGGTTAGGGTTAGGGTTCGGGCTAGGGTTAGGGTTAGGGGACGGGGACGGTTTAGGGTCCAGGTGAGGGTACGACAACGCTTTAGGGGGAGCGTACGTGTGAGGGCGCGGGTTAGCGTTAGCGTACGGGTTAGGATTAGGGGACGGGTGAGGGTCAGGCTTCGGGGAAGGGTTAGGGTTAGGGTTCGGGCTAGGGTTAGGGTTAGGGGACGGGGACGGTTTAGGGTCCAGGTGAGGGTACGACAACGCTTTAGGGGGAGCGTACGTGTGAGGGCGCGGGTTAGCGTTAGCGTACGGGTTAGGATTAGGGGACGGGTGAGGGTCAGGCTTCGGGGAAGGGTTAGGGTTCGGGCTAGGGTTAGGGTTAGGGGACGGGGACGGTTTAGGGTCCAGGTGAGGGTACGACAACGCTTTCGGGGGAGCGTACATGTGAGGGCGCGGGTTAGCTTTAGCGTACGGGTTAGGAATAGGGGACGGGTGAGGGTCAGGCTTCGGGGAAGGGTTAGGGTTAGGGTTCGTTCTAGGGTTAGGGTTAGGGGATGGGGACGGTTTAGGGTCCAGGTGAGGGTACGACAATGCTTTAGGGGGAGCGTACATGTGAGGGCGCGGGTTAGCGTTAGCGTACGGGTTAGGATTAGGGGACGGGAGAGGGTCAGGCTTCGAGGAAGGGTTAAGGTTAGGGTTCGGGCTAGGGTTAGGGTTAGGGGACGGGGACGGTTTATGGTCCAGGAGAGGGTACGACAACGCTTTAGGGGGAGTGTACGTGTGAGGGCGCGGGTTAGCGTTAGCGTACGGGTTAGGATTAAGGGACGGGTGAGGGTGAGGCTTCGGGGAAGGGTTAGGGTTCGGGCTAGGGTTAGGGTTAGGGGACGGGGACGGTTTAGGGTCCAGGTGAGGGTACGACAACGCTTTAGGGGGAGCGTACGTGTTAGGGCGCAGGTTAGCGTTAGCGTACGGTTTAGGATTAGGGGATGGGTGAGGGTCATGCTTCGGGGAAGGGTTAGGGTTAGGATTCGGGCTAGGGTTAGGGTTAGGGGACGGGGACGGTTTAGGGTCCAGGTGAGGGTACGACAACGCTTTAGGGGGAGCGTACGTGTGAGGGCGCGGGTTAGCGTTAGCGTACGGGTTAGGATTAGGGGACGGGTGAGGGTCAGGCTTCGGGGAAGGGTTAGGGCTAGGGTTCGGGCTAGGGTTAGGGTTAGGGGACGGGGACGGTTTAGGGTCCAGTTGAGGGTACGACAACGCTTTAGGGGGAGCATACGTGTGAGGGCACGGGTTAGCGTTAGCATACGGGTTAGGATTAGGGGACGGGTGAGGGTCAGGCTTCGGGGAAGGGTTAGGGTTAGGGTTCGGGCTAGGGTTAGGGTTAGGGGACGGGGACGGTTTAGGGTCCAGGTGAGGGTACGAGAACGCTTTAGGGGGAGCGTACGTGTGAGGGCGCGGGTTAGCGTTAGCGTACGGGTTAGGATTAGGGGACGGGTGAGGGTCAGGCTTCGGGGAAGGGTTAGCGTTAGGGTTCGGGCTAGGGTTAGGGTTAAGGGACGGGGACGGTTTAGGGTCCAGGTGAGGGTACGACAACGCTTTAGGGGGAGCGTACGTGTGAGGGCGCGGGTTAGCGTTAGCGTACGGGTTAGGATTAGGGGACAGGTGAGGGTCAGGATTCGGGGAAGGGTTAGGGTTAGGGTTCGGGCTAGGGTTAGGGTTAGGGGACGGGGACGGTTTAGGGTCCAGGTGAGGGTACGACAACGCTTTAGGGGGAGCGT
Organism: Stenella coeruleoalba; assembly: GCF_951394435.1. NCBI lineage: Eukaryota > Metazoa > Chordata > Mammalia > Artiodactyla > Delphinidae > Stenella > Stenella coeruleoalba. The sequence continues at coordinate 67,878,652 of NC_137162.1, forward strand.
ACGTGTGAGGGCGCGGGTTAGCGTTAGCGTACGGGTTAGGATTAGGGGACGGGTGAGGGTCAGGCTTCGGGGAAGGGTTAGGGTTCGGGCTAGGGTTAGGGTTAGGGGACGGGGACGGTTTAGGGTCCAGGTCAGGATACGACAACGCTTTAGGGGGAGCGTACGTGTGAGGGCGCGGGTTAGCGTTAGCGTACGGGTTAGGATTAGGGGACGGGTGAGGGTCAGGCTTCGGGGAAGGGTTAGGGTTAGGGTTCGGGCTAGGGTTAGGGTTAAGGGACGGGGACGGTTTAGGGTCCAGGTGAGGGTACGACAACGCTTTAGGGGGAGCGTACGTGTGAGGGCGCGGGTTAGCGTTAGCGTACGGGTTAGGATTAGGGGACAGGTGAGGGTCAGGATTCGGGGAAGGGTTAGGGTTAGGGTTCGGGCTAGGGTTAGGGTTAGGGGACGGGGACGGTTTAGGGTCCAGGTGAGGGTACGACAACGCTTTAGGGGGAGCGTACGTGTGAGGGCGCGGGTTAGCGTTAGCGTACGGGTTAGGATTAGGGGACGGGTGAGGGTCAGGCTTCGGGGAAGGGTTAGGGTTCGGGCTAGGGTTAGGGTTAGGGGACGGGGACGGTTTAGGGTCCAGGTCAGGATACGACAACGCTTTAGGGGGAGCGTACGTGTGAGGGCGCGGGTTAGCGTTAGCGTACGGGTTAGGATTAGGGGACGGGTGAGGGTCAGGCTTCGGGGAAGGGTTAGGGTTAGGGTGCGGGCTAGGGTTAGGGTTAGGGGACGGGGACGGTTTAGGGTCCAGGTGAGGGTACGACAACGCTTTAGGGGGAGCGTACGTGTGAGGGCGCGGGTTAGCGTTAGCGTACGGGTTAGGATTAGGGGACGGGTGAGGGTCAGGCTTCGGGGAAGGGTTAGGGTTCGGGCTAGGGTTAGGGTTAGGGGACGGGGACGGTTTAGGGTCCAGGTGAGGGTACGACAACGCTTTAGGGGGAGCGTACATGTGAGGGCGCGGGTTAGCGTTAGCGTACGGGTTAGGAATAGGGGACGGGTGAGGGTCAGGCTTCGGGGAAGGGTTAGGGTTCGGGCTAGGGTTAGGGTTAGGGGACGGGGACGGTTTAGGGTCCAGGTGAGGGTACGACAACGCTTTAGGGGGAGCGTACATGTGAGGGCGCGGGTTAGCGTTAGCGTACGAGTTAGGAATAGGGGACGGGTGAGGGTCAGGCTTCGGGGAAGGGTTAGGGTTAGGGTTCGGGCTAGGGTTAGGGTTAGGGGATGGGGAAGGTTTAGGGTCCAGGTGAGGGTACGACAACGCTTTAGGGGGAGCGTACATGTGAGGGCACGGGTTAGCGTTAGCGTACGGGTTAGGATTAGGGGACGGGAGAGGGTCAGGCTTCGGGGAAGGGTTAAGGTTAGGGTTCGGGCTAGGGTTAGGGTTACGGGACGGGGACGGTTTAGGGTCCAGGTGAGGGTACGACAACGTATTAGGGGGAGCGTACGTGTGAGGGCGCAGGTTAGCATTAGCGTACGGCTTAGGATTAGGGGATGGGTGAGGGTCATGCTTCGGGGAAGGGTTAGGGTTAGGGTTCGGGCTAGGGTTAGGGTTAGGGGACGGGGACGGTTTAGGGTCCAGGTGAGGGTACGACAACGCTTTAGGGGGAGCGTACGTGTGAGGGCGCGGGTTAGCGTTAGCGTACGGGTTAGGATTAGGGGACGGGTGAGGGTCAGGCTTCGGGGAAGGGTTAGGTTTAGGGTTCGGGCTAGGGTTAGGGTTAGGGGACGGGGACGGTTTAGGGTCCAGGTGAGGGTACGACAACGCTTTAGGGGGAGCGTACGTGTGAGGGCGCGGGTTAGCGTTAGCGTACGGGTTAGGATTAGGGGACGGGTGAGGGTCAGACTTCGGGGTAGGGTTAGGGTTAGGGTTCGGGCTAGGGTTAGGGTTAGGGGACGGGGACGGTTTAGGGTCCAGGTGAGGGTACGACAACGCTTTAGGGGGAGCGTACATGTGAGGGCGCGGGTTAGCGTTAGCGTACGGGTTAGGATTAGGGGACGGGTGAGGGTCAGGCTTCGGGGAAGGGTTAGGGTTAGGGTTCGGGCTAGGGTTAGGGTTAGGGGACGGGGACGGTTTAGGGTCCAGGTGAGGGTACGACAACGCTTTAGGGGGAGCGTACGTGTGAGGGCGCGGGTTAGCGTTAGCGTACGGGTTAGGATTAGGGGACGGGTGAGGGTCAGGCTTCGGGGAAGGGTTAGGGTTAGGGTTCGGGCTAGGGTTAGGGTCACTGGACTGGGACGGTTTAGGGACCAGGTGAGGGTACGAGAACGCTTTCGGGGGAGCGTACGTGTGAGGGCGCGGATTAGCGTTAGCGTACGGGTTAGGATTAGGGGACAGGTGAGGGTCAGGCTTCGGGGAAGGGTTAGGGTTAGGGTTCGGGCTAGGGTTAGGGTTAGGGGACGGGGACGGTTTAGGGTCCAGGTGAGGGTACGACAACGCTTTAGGGGGAGCGTACGTGTGAGGGCGCGGGTTAGCGTTAGCGTACGGGTTAAGATTAGGGGACGGGTGAGGGTCAGGCTTCGGGGAAGGGTTAGGGTTCGGGCTAGGGTTAGGGTTAGGGGACGGGGACGGTTTAGGGTCCAGGTGAGGGTACGACAACGCTTTAGGGGGAGCGTACGTGTGAGGGCGCGGGTTAGCGTTAGCGTACGGGTTAGGATTAGGGGACGGGTGAGGGTCAGGCTTCGGGGAAGGGTTAGGGTTAGGGTGCGGGCTAGGGTTAGGGTTAGGGGACGGGGACGGTTTAGGGTCCAGGTGAGGGTACGAGAACGCTTTAGGGAGAGCGTATGTGTGAGGGCGCGGGTTAGCGTTAGCGTACGGGTTAGGATTAGGGGACGGGTGAGGGTCAGGCTTCGGGGAAGGGTTAGGGTTCGGGCTAGGGTTAGGGTTAGGGGACGGGGATGGTTTAGGGTCCAGGTGAGGGTACGACAACGCTTTAGGGGGAGCGTACATGTGAGGGCGCGGGTTAGCGTTAGCATACGGGTTAGGAATAGGGGACGGGTGAGGGTCAGGCTTCGGGGAAGGGTTAGGGTTCGGGTTAGGGTTAAGGTTAGGGGACGGGGACGGTTTAGGGTCCAGGTGAGGGTACGACAACGCTTTAGGGGGAGCGTACATGTGAGGGCGCGGGTTAGCGTTAGCGTACGAGTTAGGAATAGGGGACGGGTGAGGGTCAGGCTTCGGGGAAGGGTTAGGGTTCGGGTTAGGGTTAGGGTTAGGGGACGGGGACGGTTTAGGGTCCAGGTGAGGGTACGACAACGCTTTAGGGGGAGCGTACATGTGAGGGCGCGGGTTAGCGTTAGCGTACGAGTTAGGAATAGGGGACGGGTGAGGGTCAGGCTTCGGGGAAGGGTTAGGGTTAGGGTTCGGGCTAGGGTTAGGGTTAGGGGACGGGGACGGTTTAGGGTCCAGGTGAGGGTACGACAACGCTTTAGGGGGAGCGTACGTGTGAGAGCGTGGGTTAGCGTTAGCGTACGAGTTAGGATTAGGGGACGGATGATGGTCAGGCTTCGGGGAAGGGTTAGGGTTAGGGTTCGGGCTAGGGTTAGGGTTATGGGACGGGGACGGTTTAGGGTCCAGGTGAGGGTACGACAACGCTTTAGGGGGAGCGTACGTGTGAGGGCGCGGGTTAGCATTAGCGTACGGGTTAGGATTAGGGGACGGGTGAGGGTCAGGCTTCGGGGAAGGGTTAGGGTTAGGGTTCGGGCTAGGGTTAGGGTTAGGGGACGGGGACGGTTTAGGGTCCAGGTGATGGTACAACAACGCTTTAGGGGGAGCGTACGTGTGAGGGAGCGGGTTAGCGTTAGCGTACGGGTTAGGATTAGGGGACGGGTGAGGGTCAGGCTTTGGGGAAGGGTTAGGGTTAGGGTTCGGGCTAGGGTTAGGGTTAGGGGACGGGGACGGTTTAGGGTCCAGGTGAGGGTACGACAACGCTTTAGGGGGAGCATACGTGTGAGGGCGCGGGTTAGCGTTAGCGTACGGGTTAGGATTAGGGGACGGGTGAGGGTCAGGGTTCGGGGAAGGGTTAGGGTTAGGGTTCGGGCTAGGGTTAGGGTTAGGGGACGGGGACGGTTTAGGGTCCAGGTGAGGGTACGAGAACGCTTTAGGGGGAGCGTACGTGTGAGGGCGCGGGTTAGCGTTAGCGTACGGGTTAGGATTAGGGGACGGGTGAGGGTCAGGCTTCGGGGAAGGGTTAGGGTTAGGGTTCGGGCTAGGGTTAGGGTTAGGGGACGGGGACGGTTTAGGGTCCAGGTGAGGGTACGACAACGCTTTAGGGGGAGCGTACGTGTGAGGGCGCGGGTTAGCGTTAGCGTACGGGTTAGGATTAGGGGACGGGTGAGGGTCAGGCTTCGGGGAAGGGTTAGGGTTAGGGTTCGGGCTAGGGTTAGGGTCACGGGACGGGGACGGTTTAGGGTCCAGGTGAGGGTACGACAACGCTTTAGGGGGAGCGTACGTGTGAGGGCGCGGGTTAGCGTTAGCGTACGGGTTACGATCAGGGGACAGGTGAGGGTCAGGCTTCGGGGAAGGGTTAGGGTTAGGGTTCGGGCTAGGGTTAGGGTTAGGTGACGGGGACGGTTTAGGGTCCAGGTGAGGGTACGACAACGCTTTAGGGGGAGCGTACGTGTGAGGGCGCGGGTTAGCGTTAGCGGACGGGTTAGGATTAGGGGACGGGTGAGGGTCAGGCTTCGGGGAAGGGTTAGGGTTAGGGTTCGGGCTAGGGTTAGGGTTAGGGGACGGGGACGGTTTAGGGTCCAGGTGAGGGTACGACAACGCTTTAGGGGGAGCGTACGTGTGAGGGCGCGGGTTAGCGTTAGCGTACGGGTTAGGATTAGGGGACGGGTGAGGGTCAGGCTTCGGGGAAGGGTTAGGGTTAGGGGACGGGGACGGTTTAGTGTCCAGGTGAGGGTACGACAACGCTTTAGGGGGAGCGTACGTGTTAGGGCGCGGGTTAGCGTTAGCGTACGGGTTAGGATTAGGGGACGGGTGAGGTTCAGGCTTCGGGGAAGGGTTAGGGTTAGGGTTCGGGCTAGGGTTAGGGTTAGGGGACGGGGACGGTTTAGGGTCCAGGTGAGGGTACGACAACGCTTTAGGGGGAGCGTACGTGTGAGGGCGCGGGTTAGTATTAGCGTACGGGTTAGGATTAGGGGACGGGTGAGGGTCAGGCTTCGGGGAAGGGTTAGGTTTAGGGTTCGGGTTAGGGTTAGGGTTAGGGGACAGGGACGGTTTAGGGTCCAGGTGAGGGTACGACAACGCTTTAGGGGGAGCGTACGTGTGAGGGCGCGGGTTAGCGTTAGCGTATGGGTTAGGATTACGGGACGTGTGAGGGTCAGGCTTCGGGGAAGGTTTAGGGTTAGGGTTCGGGCTCAGGTTAGTGTTAGGGGACGGGGACAGTTTAGGGTCCAGGTGAGGGTACGACAACGCTTTAGGGGGAGCGTACGTGTGAGGGCGCCGGTTAGCGTTAGCGTACGGGTTAGGATTAGGGGACGGGTGAGGGTCAGGCTTCGGGGAAGGCTTAGGGTTAGGGTTCGGGCTAGGGTTAGGGTTAGGGGACGGGGACGGTTTAGGGTCCAAGTGAGGGTACGACAACGCTTTAGGGGGAGCGTATGTGTGAGGGCGCGGGTTAGCGTTAGCGTACGGGTTAGGATTAGGGGACGGGTGAGGGTCAGGCTTCGGGGAAGGGTTAGAGTTAGGGTTCGGGCTAGGGTTAGGGTTAGGGGACGGGGACGGTTTAGGGTCCAGGTGAGGGTACGACAACGCTTTAGGGGGAGCGTACGTGTGAGGGCGCGGGTTAGCGTTAGCGTACGGGTTAGGATTAGGGGACGGGTGAGGGTCAGGCTTCGGGAAAGGGTTAGGGTTAGGGTTCGGGCTAGGGTTAGGGGACGGGGACGGTTGAGGGTCCAGGTGAGGGTACGACAACGCTTTAGGGGGAGCGTACGTGTGAGGGCGCGGGTTAGCGTTAGCGTACAGGTTAGGATGAGGTGACGGGTGAGGGTCAGGCTTCGGGGAAGGGTTAGGGTTAGGGTTAGGGCTAGGGTTAGGGTTAGGGGACGGGGACGGTTTAGGGTCCAGGTGACGGTACGACAAAGCTTTAGGGGGAGCGTACGTGTGAGGGGGCGGGTTAGCGTTAGCGTACGGGTTAGGATTAGGGGACGGGTGAGGGTCAGGCTTCGGGGAAGGGTTAGGGTTAGGGTTCGGGCTAGGGTTAGGGGACGGGGACGGTTGAGGGACCAGGTGAGGGTACGACAACGCTTTAGGGGGAGCGTACGTGTGAGGGCGTGGGTTAGCGTTAGCGTACGGGTTAGGATTAGGGGACGGGTGAGGGTCAGGCTTCGGGGAAGGGTTAGGGTTAGGGTTCGGGCTAGGGTTAGGGTTAGGGGACGGGGACGGTTTAGGGTCCAGGTGACGGTACGAGAACGCTTTAGGGGGAGCGTACGTGTGAGGGCGCGGGTTAGCGTTAGCGTACGGGTTAGGATTAGGGGACGGGTGAGGGTCAGGCTTCGGGGAAGGGTTAGGTTTAGGGTTCGGGCTAGGGTTAGGGTTAGGGGACTGGGACGGTTTAGGGTCCAGGTGAGGGTACGACAACGCTTTAGGGGGAGCGTACGTGTGAGGGCGCGGGTTAGCGTTAGCGAACGGGTTAGGATTAGGGGACGGTTGAGGGTCATGCTTCGGGGAAGGGTTAGGGTTAGGGTTTGGGCTAGGGTTAGGGTTAGGGGACGGGGACGGTTTAGGGTCCAGGTGAGGGTACGACAACGCTTTAGGGGGAGCGTACGTGTGAGGGCGCGGGTTAGCGTTAGCGTACGGGTTAGGATTAGGGGACGGGTGAGGGTCAGGCTTCGGGGAAGTGTTAGGGTTAGGGTTCGGGCTAGGGTTAGGGTTAGGGGACGGGGACGGTTTAGGGTCCAGGTGAGGGTACGACAACGCTTTAGGGGGAGTGTACGTGTGAGGGCGCGGGTTAGCGTTAGCGTACGGGTTAGGATTAGGGGACGGGTGAGGGTCAGGGTTCGGGGAAGGGTTAGGGTGAGGGTTCGGGCTAGGATTAGGGTTAGGGGACGGGGACGGTTTAGGGTTCAGGTGAGGTTACGACAACGCTTTAGGGGGAGCGTACGTGTGAGGGCGCGGGTTAGCGTTAGCAACAGTTTAGGATTAGGGTACGTGTGAGGGTCAGGCTTCGGGGAAGGGTTAGGGTTAGGGTTCGGGCTAGGGTTAGTGTTAGGGAACGGGGACGGTTTAGGGTCCAGGTGAGGGTACGAAAACGCTTTAGGGGGAGCGTACGTGTGAGGGCGCGGGTTAGCGTTAGCGTACGGGTTAGGATTAGGGGACGGGTGAGGGTCAGGCTTCGGGGAAGGGTTAGGGTAGGGTTCGGGCTAGTGTTAGGGTTAGGGAATGGGGACGGTTTAGGGTCCAGGTGAGGGTACGACAACGCTTTAGGGGTTGCGTACGTGTGAGGGCGCGGGTTAGTTTTAGCAGACGGGTTAGAATTAGGGGACGGGTGAGGGTCAGGCTTCGGGGAAGGGTTAGGGTTAGGGTTCGGGCTAGGGTTAGGGTTACGGGACGGGGACGGTTTAGGGTCCAGGTGACGGTACGAGAAAGCTTTAGGGGGAGCGTACGTGTGAGGGCGCGGGTTAGCGTTAGCGTACGGGTTAGGATTAGGGGACGGGTGAGGGTCAGGCTTCGGGGAAGGGTTAGAGTTAGGGTTCAGGCTAGGGTTAGGGTTAGGGGACGGGGACGGTTTAGGGTCCAGGTGAGGGTACGACAACGCTTTAGAGGGAGCGTACGTGTGAGGGCGCGGGTTAGCGTTAGCGTACGGGTTAGGATTAGGGGACGGGTGAGGGTCAGGCTTCGGGGAAGGGTTAGGGTTAGGGTTCGGGCTAGGGTTAGGGTTAGAGGACGGGGACGGTTTAGGGTCTAGGGGAGGGTACGACAATGCTTTAGAGTGAGCGTACGTGTGAGGGCCCGGGTTAGCTTTAGCATACGGGTTAGGATTAGGGGACGGGTGAGGGTCAGGCTTCGGGGAAGGGTTAGGGTTACGTTCGGGCTAGGGTTAGGGGACGGGGACGGGGACGGTTTAGGGTCCAGGTGAGGGTACGACAACGCTTTAGGGCTAGCATACGTGTGAGGGCGCGGGTAGCGTTAGCTTATGGGTTAGGATTAGAGGACGGGTGAGGGTCAGGCTTCGGGGAAGGTTTAGGGTTAGGGTCAGGGCAAGGATTTGGGTTAGGGGACAGGGACGGTTTAGGGTCCAGGTGAGGGTACGACAACCCTTTAGGGTTAGCGTACGTGTGAGGGCGCGCGTTAGTTTTAGCGGACGGGTTAGAATTAGGGGACGGGTGAGGGTCAGGCTTCGGGGAAGGGTTAGGATTAGGGTTCGGGCTAGGGTTAGGGTTAGGGGACGGGGATGGTTTAGGGTCCAGGTGAGGGTACGACAGCACTTTAAGGGGAGCGTACGTGTGAGGGTGCGGGTTAGTGTTAGCGTACGGGTTAGGATTAGGGGACGGGTGAGGGTCAGGCTTCGGGGAAGGGTTAGGGTTAGGGTTCGGGCTAGCGTTAGGGTTAGGGGACGGGGACGGTTTAGGGTCCAGGTGAGGGTATGACAACGCCTTAGGGGGAGCGTACGTGTGAGGGCGTGGGTTAGCGTTAGCGTACGGGTTAGGATTAGGGGACGGGTGAGGTTCAGGCTTCAGGGAAGGGTTAGGGTTAGGGTTCGGGCTCAGGTTAGTTTAGGGGACTGGGACAGTTTAGGGTCCAGGTGAGGGTACGACAACGCTTTAGGGGGAGCGTACGTGTGAGGGCGCAGGTTAGCGTTAGCGTACGGTTTAGGATTAGGGGACGGGTGAGGGTCAGGCTTCGGGGAAGGGTCAGGGTTAGGGTTCGGGCTAGGGTTAGGGTTAGGGGAGGGGACGGTTTAGGGTCCAGGTGAGGGTACGACAACGCTTTAGGGGGAGGGTACATGTGAGGGCGACGGTTAGCGTTAGCGTACGGGTTAGGATTAGGGGACGGGTGAGGGTCAGGCTTCGGGGAAGTGTTAGGGTTAGGGTTAGGGCTAGGGTTAGGGTTAGGGGACGGGGACGGTTTAGGGTCCAGGTGAGGGTACGACAACGCTTTAGGGGGAGCGTACGTGTGAGGGCGCGGGTTAGCGTTAGCGTACGGGTTAGGATTAGGGGACGGGTGAGGGTCAGGTTCCAGGGAAGGGTTAGGGTTAGGGTTCGGTCTAGGGTTAGGGTTAGGGGACGGGGACGGTTTAGGGTCCAGGTGAGGGTACGACAACGCTTTAGGGGGAGCGTACGTGTGAGGGCGCTGGTTAGCGTTAGCGTACGGGTTAGGATTAGGGGACGGGTGAGGGTCAGGCTTCGGGGAAGGGTTAGGGTTAGGGTTCGGGCTAGCGTTAGTGGACGGGGACGGTTGAGGGTCCAGGTGAGGGTACGACAACGCTTTAGGGGGATCGTACGTGTGAGGGCGCGGGTTAGCGTTAGCGTACGGGTTAGGATTAGGGGACGGGTGAGGGTCAGGCTTCGGGGAAGGGTTAGGGTTAGGGTTAGGGCTAGGGTTAGGGTTAGGGGACGGGGACGGTTTAGGGTCCAGGTGAGGGTACGACAACGCTTTAGGGGGAGCGTACAAGTGAGGGCGTGGGTTAGCGTTAGCGTACGGGTTAGAATTAGGGGACGGGTGAGGGTCAGGCTTCGGGGAAGGGTTAGGGTTACGGTTCGGGCTAGGGTTAGGGTTAGGGGACGGGGAAGTTTTAGGGTCCAGGTGAGGTTACGACAACGCTTTAGGGGGAGCGTACGTGTGAGGGCGCGGGTTAGCGTTAGCGTACGTGTTAGGATTAGGGTACGGGTGAGGGTCAGGCTTCGGGGAAGTGTTTGGGTTAGGGTTCGGGCTAGGGTTAGGGTTAGGGGACGGTTTAGGGTCCAGGTGAGGGTACGACAACGCTTTAGGGGGAGCGTACGTGTGAGGGCGCGGGTTAGCGTTAGCGTACGGGTTAGGATTAGGGGATGTGTGAGGGTCAGGCTTCGGGGAAGGGTTAGGGTTCGGGCTAGGGTTAGGGTTAGGGGACGGGGACGGTTTAGGGTCCAGGTGAGGGTACGACAACGCTTTAGGGGGAGCGTACGTGTGGGGGCGCGGGTTAGCGTTAGCGTACGGGTTAGGATTAGGTTACGGGTGAGGGTCAGGCTTCGGGGAAGTGTTAGGGTTAGGGTTCGGGCTAGGGTTAGTGGACGGGGACGGTTGAGGTTCCAGGTGAGGGTACGACAACGCTTTAGGGGGATCGTACGTGTGAGGGCGCGGGTTAGCGTTAGCGTACGGGTTAGGATTAGGGGACGGGTGAGGGTCAGGCTTCGGGGAAGGGTTAGGGTTAGGGTTAGGGCTAGGGTTAGGGTTAGGGGACGGGGACGGTTTAGGGTCCAGGTGAGGGTACGACAACGCTTTAGGGGGAGCGTACAAGTGAGGGCGCGGGTTAGCGTTAGCGTACGGGTTAGGATTAGAGGACGGGTGAGGGTCAGGCTTCGGGGAAGGGTTAGGGTTAGGGTTCGGGCTAGGGTTAGGGTTAGGGGACGGGGAAGTTTTAGGGTCCAGGTGAGGTTACGACAACGCTTTAGGGGGAGCGTACGTGTGAGGGCGCGGGTTAGCGTTAGCGTACGGGTTAGGATTAGGGGACGGGTGAGGGTCAGGCTTCGGGGAAGTGTTTGGGTTAGGGTTCGAGCTAGGGTTAGGGTTAGGGAACGGTTTAGGGTCCAGGTGAGGGTACGACAACGCTTTAGGGGGAGCGTACGTGTGAGGGCGCGGGTTAGCGTTAGCGTACGGGTTAGGATTAGGGGACGGGTGAGGGTCAGGCTTCGGGGAAGGGTTAGGGTTCGGGCTAGGGTTAGGGTTAGGGGACGGGGACGGTTTAGGGTCCAGGTGAGAGTACGAGAACGCTTTAGGGAGAGCGTACGTGTGAAGGCGCGGGTTAGTGTTAGCGTACGGGTTAGGATTAGGGGACGGGTGAGGGTCAGGCTTCGGGGAAGGGTTAGGGTTAGGGTTCGGGCTAGCGTTAGGGTTAGGGGACGGGGACAGTTTAGGGTCCAGGTGAGGGTACGACAACGCTTTATGGGGAGCGTACGTGTGAGGGCACGGGTTAGTGTTAGCGTACGGGTTAGGATTAGGGGACGGGTGAGGGTCAGGCTTCCGGGAAGGGTTAAGGTTATGGTTCGGGCTAGGGTTAGGGTTAGGGGACGGGGACGGTTTAGGGTCCAGGTGAGGGTACGACAACGCTTTAGGGGGAGCGTACGTGCGAGGGCACGGGTTAGCGTTAGCGTACGGGTTAGGATTAGGGGACGGGTGAGGGTCAGGCTTCGGGGAAGGGTTAGGGTTAGGGTTCGGGCTAGGGTTAGGGTTAGGGGACGGGGACGGTTTAGGGTCCAGGTGAGGGTACGACAACGCTTTAGGGGGAGCGTACGTGTGAGGGCGCGGGTTAGCGTTAGCGTACGGTTTAGGATTAGGGGAGGGGTGAGTGTCAGTCTTCGGGGAAGGGTTAGGGTTAGGGTTTTTTTGCTAGGGTTAGGGGACGGGGACGGTTGACGGTCCAGGTGAGGGTACGAGAACGCTTTAGGGGGAGCGTACGTGTGAGGGCGCGGGTTAGCGTTAGCGTACGGGTTAGGATTAGTGGACGGATGAGGGTCAGGCTTCGGGGAAGGGTTAGGGTTAGGGTTCGGGCTAGGGTTAGGGTTAGGGGACGGGGACGGTTTAGGGTACAGGTGAGGGTACGAGTACGCTTTAGGGGGAGCGTACGTGTGAGGGCGCTGGTTAGGGTTAGCGTACGGGTTAGGATTAGGGGACGGGTGAGGGTCAGGCTTCGGGGAAGGGTTAGGGTTAGGGTTCGGGCTAGGGTTAGGGTTAGGGGACGGGGACGGTTTAGGGTCCAGGTGAGGGTACGACAATGCTTTAGGGGGAGCGTACGTGTAAGGGCGCGGGTTAGCGTTAGCGTACGGGTTAGGATTAGGGGATGGGTGAGGGTCAGGCTTTGGGGAAGGGTTAGGGTTCGGGCTAGGGTTAGGGTTAGGGGACGGGGACGGTTTAGGGTCCAGGTGAGGGTACGACAACGCTTTAGGGGGAGCGTACGTGTGAGGGCGCGGGTTAGCGTTAGCGTACGGGTTAGGATTAGGGGACGGGTGAGGGTCAGGCTTCGGGGAAGGGTTAGGGTTAGGGTTCGGGCTAGGGTTAGGGTTAGGGGACGGGGACGGTTTAGGGTCCAGGTGAGGGTACGACAACGCTTTAGGGGGAGCGTACGTGTGAGGGCGCGGGTTAGCGTAAGCGTACGGGTTAGGATTTGGGGACGGGTGAGGGTCAGGCTTCGGGGAAGGGTTAGGGTTAGGGTTCGGGCTAGGGTTAGGGTTAGGGGACGGGGACGGTTGAGGGTCCAGGTGAGGGTACGACAACGCTTTAGGAGGAGCGTACGTGTGAGGGCGCGCGTTAGCGTTAGCGTACGGGTTAGGTTTAGGGGACGGGTGAGGGTCAGGCTTCGGGGAAGGGTTAGGGTTAGGGTTCGGGCTAGGGTTAGGGTTAGGGGACGGGGACGGTTTAGGGTCCAGGTGAGGTTACGACAACGCTTTAGGGAGAGCGTACGTGTGAGGGGGCGGGTTAGCGTTAGCGTACGGGTTAGGATTAGGGGACGGGTGAGGGTCAGGCTTCGGGGAAGTGTTTGGGTTAGGGTTCGGGCTAGGGTTAGGGTTAGGGGACGGTTTAGGGTCCAGGTGAGGGTACGACAACGCTTTAGGGGGAGCGTACGTGTGAGGGCGCGGGTTAGCGTTAGCGTACGGGTTAGGATTAGGGGACGGGTGAGGGTCAGGCTTCGGGGAAGGGTTAGGGTTCGGGCTAGGGTTAGGGTTAGGGGACGGGGACGGTTTAGGGTCCAGGTGAGAGTACGAGAACGCTTTAGGGAGAGCGTACGTGTGAAGGCGCGGGTTAGTGTTAGCGTACGGGTTAGGATTAGGGGACGGGTGAGGGTCAGGCTTCCGGGAAGGTTTAAGGTTATGGTTCGGGCTAGGGTTAGGGTTAGGGGACGGGGACGGTTTAGGGTCCAGGTGAGGGTACGACAACGCTTTAGGGGGAGCGTACGTGTGAGGGCACGGGTTAGCGTTAGCGTACGGGTTAGGATTAGGGGACGGGTGAGGGTCAGGCTTCGGGGAAGGGTTAGGGTTAGGTTTCGGGCTAGGGTTAGGGTTAGGGGACGGGGACGGTTTAGGGTCCAGGTGAGGGTACGACAACGCTTTAGGGGGAGCGTACGTGTGAGGGCGCGGGCTAGCGTTAGCATACGGGTTAGGATTAGGGGACGGGTGAGTGTCAGTCTTCGGGGAAGGGTTAGGGTTAGGGTTTGGGCTAGGGTTAGGGGACGGGGACGGTTGATGGTCCAGGTGAGGGTACGACAACGCTTTGGGGGAGCGTACGTGTGAGGGCGCGGGTTAGCGTTAGCGTACGGGTTAGGATTAGGGGACGGATGAGGGTCAGGCTTCGGGGAAGGGTTAGGGTTAGGGTTCGGGCTAGGGTTAGGGTTAGGGGACGGGGACGTTTTAGGGTCCAGGTGAGGGTACGAGAACGCTTTAGGGGGAGCGTACGTGTGAGGGCGCTGGTTAGAGTTAGCGTACGGGTTAGGATTAGGGGACGGGTGAGGGTCAGGCTTCGGGGAAGGGTTAGGGTTAGGGTTCGGGCTAGGGTTAGGGTTAGGTGACGGGGACGGTTTAGGGTCCAGGTGAGGGTACGACAATGCTTTAGGGGGAGCGTACGTGTAAGGGCGCGGGTTAGCGTTAGCGTACGGGTTAGGATTAGGGGATGGGTGAGGGTCAGGCTTTGGGGAAGGGTTAGGGTTCGGGCTAGGGTTAGGGTTAGGGGACGGGGACGGTTTAGGGTCCAGGTGAGGGTACGACAACGCTTTAGGGGGAGAGTACGTGTGAGGGCCCGGGTTAGCGTTAGCATACGGGTTAGGATTAGGGGACGGGTGAGGGTCAGGCTTCGGGGAAGGGTTAGGGTTAGGGTTCGGGCTAGGGTTAGGGTTAGGGGACGGGGACGGTTTAGGGTCCAGGTGAGGGTACCACAACGCTTTAGGGGAGCGTACGTGTGAGGGCGCGGGTTAGCGTTAGCGTACGGGTTAGGATTACGGGACGGGTGATGGTCAGTCTTCGGGGAAGTGTTAGGGTTAGGGTTCGGGCTAGGGTTAGGGTTAGGGGACGGGGACGGTTTAGGGTCCAGGTGAGGGTACGACAACGCTTTAGGGGGAGCGTATGTGTGAGGGCGCGGGTTAGCGTTAGCGTACGGGTTAGGATTAGAGGACGGGTGAGGGTCAGGCTTCGGGGAAGGGTTAAGGTTAGGGTTCGGGCTAGGGTTAGGGTTAGGGGACGGGGACGGTTTAGGGTCCAGGTGAGGGTACGACAACGCTTTAGGGGGAGCGTACGTGTGAGGGCGCGGGTTAGCGTTAGCGTACGGGTTAGGATTAGGGGACGGGTGAGGGTCAGGCTTCGGGGAAGGTTTAGGGTTAGGGTTCGGGCTAGGGTTAGGGTTAGGGGACAGGGACGGTTTAGGGTCCAGGTGAGGGTACGACAGCGCTTTAGGGGGAGTGTACGTGTGAGGGCGCGGGTTAGCGTTAGCGTATGGGTTAGGATTAGGGGACGGGTGAGGGTCAGGCTTCGGGGAAGGGTTAGGGTTAGGGTTCGGGCTAGGTTTAGGTGACGGGGACGGTTTAGGCTCCAGGTGAGGGTACGACAACGCTTTAAGGGGAGCGTAGGTGTGAGGGCGCGGGTTAGCGTTAGCGTACGGGTTAGGATTAGGGGACGGATGAGAGTCAGGCTTCGGGGAAGGGTTAGGGTTAGGGTTCGGGCTAGGGTTAGGGTTAGGGGACGGGGACGGTTTAGGGTCCAGGTGACGGTACGAGAACGCTTTAGGGGGAGCGTACGTGTGAGGGCGCGGGTTAGCGTTAGTGTACGGGTTAGGATTAGGGAACGGGTGAGGGTCAGGCTTCGGGGAAGGGTTAGGGTTAGGGTTCGGGCTAGGGTTAGGGTTAGGGGACGGGGACGGTTTAGGGTCCAGGTGAGGGTACGACAACGCTTTAGGGGGTGCGTACGTGTAAGGGCGCGGGTTAGCGTTAGCGTACGGGTTAGGAGGATTAGGGGAAGGTTGAGGGTCAGGCTTTGGGGAAGGGTTAGGGTTAGGGTTCGGGCTAGGGTTAGGGTTAGGGGACGGGGACGGTTTAGGGTCCAGGTGAGGGTACGACAACGCTTTAGGGGGAGCGTACGTGTGAGGGCGCGGGTTAGCGTTAGCATACGGGTTAGGATTAGGGGACGGGTGAGGGTAAGGGTTCGGGGAAGGGTTAAGGTTAGGGTTCGGGCTAGGGTTAGGGTTAGGGGACGGGGACGGTTTAGGGTCCAGGTGAGGGTACGACAACGCTTTAGGGGGAGCGTACGTGTGAGGGCGCGGGTTAGCGTTAGCGTACGGGTTAGGATTAGGGGACGGGTGAGGGTCAGGCTTCGGGGAAGGGTTAGGGTTAGGGTTCGGGCTAGGGTTAGGGTTAGGGGACGGGGACGGTTTAGGGTCCAGGTGAGGGTACGACAACGCTTTAGGGGGAGCGTACGTGTGAGGGCGCGGGTTAGCGTTAGCGTACGGGTTAGGATTAGGGGACGGGTGATGGTCAGGCTTCGGGGAAGGGTTAAGGTTAGGGTTCGGGCTAGGGTTAGGGTTAGGGGACGGGGACGGTTTAGGGTCCAGGTGAGGGTACGACAACGCTTTAGGGGGAGCGTACGTGTGAGGGCGCGGGTTAGCGTTAGCGTACGGGTTAGGATTAGGGGACAGGTGAGGGTCAGGCTTCGGGGAAGGGTTAGGGTTAGGGTTCGGGCTAGGGTTAGGGTTAGGGGACGGGGACAGTTTAGGGTCCAGGTGAGGGTACGACAACGCTTTAGGGGGAGCGTATGTGTGAGGGCGCGGGTTAGCGTTAGCGTAAGGGTTAGGATTAGGGGACGGGTGAGTGTCAGGCTTCGGGGAAGGTTTAGGGTTAGGGTTCGGGCTAGGGTTAGGGGACGGGGACGGTTGAGGGTCCAGGTGAGGGTACGACAACGCTTTAGGGGGAGCGTACGTGTGAGGGCGCGGGTTAGCGTTAGCGTACGGGTTAGGATTAGGGGACGGATGAGGGTCAGGCTTCGGGGAAGGGTTAGGGTTAGGGTTCGGGCTAGGGTTAGGGTTAGGGGACGGGGACGGTTTAGGGTCCAGGTGACGGTACGAGAACGCTTTAGGGGGAGCGTACGTGTGAGGGCGCGGGTTAGCGTTAGTGTACGGGTTAGGATTAGGGGACGGGTGAGGGTCAGGCTGCGGGGAAGGGTTAGGGTTAGGGTTCGGGCTAGGGTTAGGGTTAGGGGACGGGGACGGTTTAGGGTCCAGGTGAGGGTACGACAACGCTTTAGGGGGAGCGTACGTGTGAGGGCGCGGGTTAGCGTTAGCGTACGGGTTAGGATTAGGGGACGGGTGAGGGTCAGGCTTCGGGGAAGGGTTAGGGTTAGGGTTCGGGCTAGGGTTAGGGTTAGGGGACGGGGACGGTTTAGGGTCCAGGTGAGGGTACGACAACGCTTTAGGGGGAGCGTACGTGTGAGGGCGTGGGTTAGCGTTAGCGTACGGGTTAGGATTAGGGGACTGGTGAGGGTCAGGCTTCGGGGAAGGGTTAGGGTTAGGGTTCGGGCTAGGGTTAGGGTTAGGGTACGGGGACGGTTTAGGGTCCAGGTGAGGGTACGACAACGCTTTAGGGGGAGCGTACGTGTGAGGGCGCGGGTTAGCGTTAGCGTACGGTTTAGGATTAGGGGACGGGTGAGGGTCAGGCTTCGGGGAAGGGTTAGGGTTAGGGTTCGGGCTAGGGTTAGGGTTAGGGGACGGGGACGGTTTAGGGTTCAGGTGAGGGTACGACAACGCTTTAGGGGGAGCGTACGTGTGAGGGCGCGGGTTAGCGTTAGCGTACGGGTTAGGGTTAGGGGACAGGTGATGGTCAGGCTTCGGGGAAGGGTTAGGGTTAGGGTTCGGGCTAGGGTTAGGGTTAGGGGACGGGGACGGTTTAGGGTCCAGGTGAGGGTACGACAACGCTTTAGGGGGAGCGTACGTGTGAGCGCGCGGGTTAGCGTTAGCGTACGGGTTAGGATTAGGGGACGGGTGATGGTCAGGCTTCGGGGAAGGGTTAAGGTTAGGGTTCGGGCTAGGGTTAGGGTTAGGGGACGGGGACGGTTTAGGGTCCAGGTGAGGGTACGACAATGCTTTAGGGGGAGCGTACGTGTGAGGGCGTGGGTTAGCGTTAGCGTACGGGTTAGGATTAGGGGACGGGTGAGGGTCAGGCTTCGGGGAAGGGTTAGGGTTAGGGTTCGGGCTAGGGTTAGGGTTAGGGGACGGGGACAGTTTAGGGTCCAGGTGAGGGTACGACAACGCTTTAGGGGGAGCGTACGTGTGAGGGCGCGGGTTAGCGTTAGCGTACGGGTTAGGATTAGGGGACGGGTGAGGGTCAGGCTTCGGGGAAGGGTTAAGGTTAGGGTTCGGGCTAGGGTTAGGGTTAGGGGACGGGGACGGTTTAGGGTCCACGTGAGGGTACGACAACGCTTTAGGGGGAGCGTACGTGTGAGGGCGCGGGTTAGCGTTAGCGTACGGGTTAGGATTATGGGACGGGTGAGGGTCAGGCTTCAGGGAAGGGTTAGGTTTAGGGTTCGGGCTAGGGTTAGGGTTACGGGACGGGGACGGTTTAGGGTCCAGGTGAGGGTACGACAACGCTTTAGGGGGAGCGTACGTGTGAGGTCGCGGGTTAGCGTTAGCGTACGGGTTAGGATTAGGGGACGGGTGAGGGTCAGGCTTCGGGGAAGGGTTAAGTTTAGGGTTCGGGCTAGGGTTAGGGTTAGGGTACGGGGACGGTTTAGGGTCCAGGTGAGGGTACGACAACGCTTTAGGGGGAGCGTACGTGTGAGGGAGCGGGTTAGCGTTAGCGTACGGGTTAGGATTAGGGGACGGTTGAGGGTCAGGCTTCGGGGAAGGGTTAGGGTTAGGGTTCGGGCTAGGGTTAGGGTTAGGGGACGGGAACGGTTTAGGGTCCAGGTGAGGGTACGACAACGCTTTAGGGGGAGCGTACGTGTGAGGGCGCGGGTTAGCGTTAGTGTACGGGTTAGGATTAGGGGACGGGTGAGGGTCAGGCTTCGGGGAAGGGTTAGGGTTAGGTTTCGGGCTAGGGTTAGGGGACGGGGACGGTTGAGGGTCCAGGTGAGGGTACGACAACGCTTTAGGGGGAGCGTACGTGTGAGGGCGCGGGTTAGCGTTAGCGTACGGGTTAGGATTAGGGGACGGATGAGGGTCAGGCTTCGGGGAAGGGTTAGGGTTAGGGTTCGGGCTAGGGTTAGGGTTAGGGGACGGGGACGGTTTAGGGTCCAGGTGACGGTACGAGAACGCTTTAGGGGGAGC
Organism: Stenella coeruleoalba; assembly: GCF_951394435.1. NCBI lineage: Eukaryota > Metazoa > Chordata > Mammalia > Artiodactyla > Delphinidae > Stenella > Stenella coeruleoalba. The sequence continues at coordinate 67,897,121 of NC_137162.1, forward strand.
GTACGTGTGAGGGCGCGGGTTAGCGTTAGTGTACGGGTTAGGATTAGGGGACGGGTGAGGGTCAGGCTTCGGGGAAGTGTTAGGGTTAGGGTTCGGGCTAGGGTTAGGGTTAGGGGACGGGGACGGTTTAGGGTCCAAGTGAGGGTACGACAACGCTTTAAGGGGAGCGTACGTGTAAGGGCGCGGGTTAGCGTTAGCGTACGGGTTAGGATTAGGGGACGGGTGAGGGTCAGGCTTCGGGGAAGGGTTAGGGTTAGGGTTCGGGCTAGGGTTAGGGTTAGAGGACGGGGACGGTTTAGGGTCCAGGTGAGGGTACGACAACGCTTTAGGGGGAGCGTACGTGTGAGGGCGCGGGTTAGCGTTAGCGTACGGGTTAGGATTAGGGGACGGGTGAGGGTCAGGCTTCGGGGAAGGGTTAGGGTTAGGGTTCGGGCTAGGGTTAGGGTTAGGGGACGGGGACGGTTTAGGGTCCAGGTGAGGGTACGACAACGCTATAGGGGGAGCGTACGTGTGAGGGCGCGGGTTAGCGTTAGCGTACGGGTTAGGATTAGGGGACGGGTGAGGGTCAGGCTTCGGGGAAGGGTTAAGGTTAGGGTTCGGGCTAGGGTTAGGGGACGGGGACGGTTGAGGGTCCAGGTGAGGGTACGACAACGCTTTAGGGGGAGCGTACGTGTGAGGGCGCGGGTTAGCGTTAGCGTACGGGTTAGGATTAGGGGACGGATGAGGGTCAGGCTTCGGGGAAGGGTTAGGGTTAGGGTTCGGGCTAGGGTTAGGGTTAGGGGATGGGGACGGTTTAGGGTCCAGGTGACGGTACGAGAACGATTTAGGGGGAGCGTACGTGTGAGGGCGCGGGTTAGCGTTAGTGTACGGGTTAGGATTAGGGGACGGGTGAGGGTCAGGCTTCGGGGAAGGGTTAGGGTTAGGGTTCGGGCTAGGGTTAGGGTTAGGGGACAGGGACGGTTTAGGGTCCAGGTGAGGGTACGACAATGCTTTAGGGGGAGCGTACGTGTAAGGGCGCGGGTTAGCGTTAGCGTACGGGTTAGGATTAGGGGACGGGTGAGGGTCAGGCTTCGGGGAAGGGTTAGGGTTAGGGTTCGGGCTGGGGTTAGGGTTAGGGGACGGGGACGGTTTAGGGTCCAGGTGAGGGTACGACAACGCTTTAGGGGGAGCATACGTGTAAGGGCGCGGGTTAGCGTTAGCGTACGGGTTAGGATTAGGGGACGGGTGAGGGTCAGGCTTCGGGGAAGGGTTAGGGTTAGGGTTCGGGCTAGGGTTAGGGTTAGGGGACGGGGACGGTTTAGGGTCCAGGTGAGGGTACGACAACGCTTTAGGGGGAGCGTACGTGTGAGGGCGCGGTTTAGCGTTAGCGTACGGGTTAGGATTAGGGGACGGTTGAGGGTCAGGCTTCAGGGAAGGGTTAGGTTTAGGGTTCGGGCTAGGGTTAGGGTTACGGGACGGTGACGGTTTAGGGTCCAGGTGAGGGTACGACAACGCTTTAGGTGGAGCGTACGTGTGAGGGCGCGGGTTAGCGTTAGCGTACGGGTTAGGATTAGGGGACGGGTGAGGGTCAGGCTTCGGGGAAGTGTTAAGGTTAGGGTTCGGGCTAGGGTTAGGGTTAGGGTACGGGGACGGTTTAGGGTCCAGGTGAGGGTACGACAACGCTTTAGGGGGAGCGTACGTGTGAGGGCGCGGTTTAGCGTTAGCGTACGGGTTAGGATTAGGGGACGGTTGAGGGTCAGGCTTCGGGGAAGGGTTAGGGTTAGGGTTCGGGCTAGGGTTAGTGTTAGGGGACGGGAACGGTTTAGGGTCCAGGTGAGGGTACGACAACGCTTTAGGGGGAGCGTACGTGTGAGGGCGCGGGTTAGCGTTAGCGTACGGGTTAGGATTAGGGGACGGGTGAGGGTCAGGCTTCGGGGAAGGGTTAGGGTTAGGGTTCGGGCTAGGGTTAGGGGACGGGTACGGTTGAGGGTCCAGGTGAGGGTACGACAACGCTTTAGGGGGAGCGTACGTGTGAGGGCGCGGGTTAGCGTTAGCGTACGGGTTAGGATTAGGGGACGGATGAGGGTCAGGCTTCGGGGAAGGGTTAGGGTTAGGGTTCGGGCTAGGGTTAGGGTTAGGGGACGGGGACGGTTTAGGGTCCAGGTGACGGTACGAGAACGCTTTAGGGGGAGCGTACGTGTGAGGGCGCGGGTTAGCGTTAGTGTACGGGTTACGATTAGGGGACGGGTGAGGGTCAGGCTTCGGGGAAGGGTTAGGGTTAGGGTTCGGGCTAGGGTTAGGGTTAGGGGACGGGGACGGTTTAGGGTCCAGGTGAGGGTACGACAACGCTTTAAGGGGAGCGTACGTGTAAGGGCGCGGGTTAGCGTTAGCGTACGGGTTAGGATTAGGGGACGGGTGAGGGTCAGGCTTCGGGGAAGGGTTAGGGTTAGGGTTCGGGCTAGGGTTAGGGTTAGGGGACGGGGACGGTTTAGGGTCCAGGTGACGGTACGACAACGCTTTAGGGGGAGCGTACGTGTGAGGGCGCGGGTTAGTGTTAGCGTACGGGTTAGGATTAGGGGACGGGTGAGGGTCAGGCTTCGGGGAAGGGTTAGGGTTAGGGTTCGGGCTAGGGTTAGGGTTAGGGGACGGGGACGGTTTAGGGTCCAGGTGAGGGTACGACAACGCTTTAGGGGGAGCGTACGTGTGAGGGCGCGGGTTAGCGTTAGCGTACGGGTTAGGATTAGGGGACAGGTGAGGGTCAGGCTTCAGGGAAGGGTTAGGTTTAGGGTTCGGGCTAGGGTTAGGGTTACGGGACGGTGACGGTTTAGGGTCCAGGTGAGGGTACGACAACGCTTTAGGGGGAGCGTACGTGTGAGGGCGCGGGTTAGCGTTAGCGTACGGGTTAGGATTAGGGGACGGGTGAGGGTCAGGCTTCGGGGAAGGGTTAAGGTTAGGGTTAGGGCTAGGGTTAGGGTTAGGGTACGGGGACGGTTTAGGGTCCAGGTGAGGGTACGACAACGCTTTAGGGGGAGCGTACGTGTGAGGGCGTGGTTTAGCGTTAGCGTACGGGTTAGGATTAGGGGACGGTTGAGGGTCAGGCTTCGGGGAAGGGTTAGGGTTAGGGTTCGGGCTAGGGATAGGGTTAGGGGACGGGAACGGTTTAGGGTCCAGGTGAGGGTACGACAACGCTTTAGGGGGAGCGTACGTGTGAGGGCGCGGGTTAGCGTTAGCGTACGGGTTAGGATTAGGGGACGGGTGAGGGTCAGGCTTCGGGGAAGGGTTAGGGTTAGGGTTCGGGCTAGGGTTAGGGGACGGGGACGGTTGAGGGTCCAGGTGAGGGTACGACAACGCTTTAGGGGGAGCGTACGTGTGAGGGCGCGGGTTAGCGTTAGCGTACGGGTTAGGATTAGGGGACGGATGAGGGTCAGGCTTCGGGGAAGGGTTAGGGTTAGGGTTCGGGCTAGGGTTAGGGTTAGGGGACGGGGACGGTTTAGGGTCCAGGTGACGGTACGAGAACGCTTTAGGGGGAGCGTACGTGTGAGGGCGCGGGTTAGCGTTAGTGTACGGGTTAGGATTAGGGGACGGGTGAGGGTCAGGCTTCGGGGAAGGGTTAGGGTTAGGGTTCGGGCTAGGGTTAGGGTTAGGGGACGGGGACGGTTTAGGGTCCAGGTGAGGGTACGACAACGCTTTAAGTGGAGCGTACGTGTAAGGGCGCGGGTTAGCGTTAGCGTACGGGTTAGGATTAGGGGACGGGTGAGGGTCAGGCTTCGGGGAAGGGTTAGGGTTAGGGTTCGGGCTAGGGTTAGGGTTAGGGGACGGGGACGGTTTAGGGTCCAGGTGACGGTACGACAACGCTTTAGGTGGAGCGTACGTGTGAGGGCGCGGGTTAGTGTTAGCGTACGGGTTAGGATTAGGGGACGGGTGAGGGTCAGGCTTCGGGGAAGGGTTAGGGTTAGGGTTCGGGCTAGGGTTAGGGGACGGGGACGGTTTAGGGTCCAGGTGAGGGTACGAAAACGCTTTAGGGGGAGTGTACGTGTGAGGGCGCGGGTTAGCGTTAGCGTACGGTTTAGGATTAGGGGACGGGTGAGGTTCACCTTCGGGGAAGGCTTAGGGTTAGGGTTTGGGCTAGGGTTAGGGTTAGGGGACGGGGACGGTTTAGGGTCCAGGTGAGGGTACGACAACGCTTTAGGGGGAGCGTACGTGTGAGGGCGCGGGTTAGCGTTAGCGTACGGGTTAGGATTAGGGGACGGGTGAGGGTCAGGCTTTGGGGAAGTGTTAGGGTTAGAGTTCGGGCTAGGGTTAGGGTTAGGGGACGGGGACGGTTTAGGGTCCAGGTGAGGGTACGACAACGCTTTAGGGGGAGCGTACGTGTGAGGGCGCGGGTTAGCGTGAGCGTACGGGTTAGGATTAGGGGACGGGTGAGGGTCAGGCTTCGGGGAAGGGTTAGGGTTAGGGTTCGGGCTAGGGTTAGGGTTAGGGGACGGGGACGGTTTAGGGTCCAGGTGAGGGTACGACAACGCTTTAGGGGGAGCGTACGTGTGAGGGCGCGGGTAAGCGTTAGCGTACGGGTTAGGATTAGGGGACGGGTGAGGGTCAGGCTTCGGGGAAGGGTTAGGGTTAGGGTTCGGGCTAGGGTTAGGGTTAGGGGACGGGGACGGTTTAAGGTCCAGGTGAGGGTACGACAACGCTTTAGGGGGAGCGTACGTGTGAGGGCGCGGGTTAGCGTTAGCGTACGGGTTAGGATTAGGGGACGGGTGAGGGTCAGGCTTCGGGGAAGGGTTAGGGTTAGGGTTCGGGCTAGGGTTAGGGTTAGGGGACGGGGACGGTTTAGGGTCCAGGTGAGGGTACGACAACGCTTTAGGGGGAGCGTACGTGTGAGGGCGCGGGTTAGCGTTAGCGTACGGGTTAGGATTAGGGGACGGGTGAGGGTCAGGCTTTGGGGAAGGGTTAGGGTTAGGGTTCGGGCTAAGGTTAGGGTTAGGGGACGGGGACGGTTTAGGGTCCAGGTGAGGGTACGACAACGCTTTAGGGGGAGCGTACGTGTGAGGGCGCGAACGTTAGCGTACGGGTTAGGATTAGGGGACGGGTGAGGGTCAGGTTTCGTGGAAGGGTTAGGGTTAGGGTTCGGGCTAGGGTTAGGGTTAGGGGACGGGGACAGTTTAGTGTCCAGGTGAGGGTACGACAACGCTTTAGGGGGAGCGTACGTGTTGAGGGCGCGGGTTAGCGTTAGCGTACGAGTTAGGATTAGGGGACGGGTGATGGGTCAGGCTTCGGGGAAGGGTTAGGGTTAGGGTTCGGGCTAGGGTTAGGGTTAGGGGACGGGGACGGTTTAGGGTCCAGGTGAGGGTACGACAACGCTTTAGGGGGAGCGTACCGTGTGAGGGCGCGGGTTAGCGTTAGCGTACGGGTTAGGATTAGGGGACGGGTGAGGGTCAGGCTTCGGGGAAGGGTTAGGGTTAGGGTTCGGGCTAGGGTTTAGGGTTAGGGGACGGGGACGGTTTAGGGTCCAGGTGAGGGTACGAAAACGCTTTAGGGGGAGCGTACGTGTGAGGGCGCGGGTTAGCGTTAGCGTTCGGTTTAGGATTAGGGGACGGGTGAGGGTCATCTTCGGGGAAGGCTTAGGGTTAGGGTTTGGGCTAGGGTTAGGGTTAGGGGACGGGGACGGTTTAGGGTCCAGGTGAGGGTACGACAACGCTTTAGGGGGAGCGTACGTGTAAGGGCGCGGGTTAGCGTTAGCGTACGGGTTAGGATTAGGGGACGGGTGAGGGTCAGGCTTCGGGGAAGGGTTAGGGTTAGGGTTCGGGCTAGGGTTAGGGTTAGGGGACGGGGACGGTTTAGGGTCCAGGTGAGGGTACGACAACGCTTTAGGGGGAGCGTACGTGTGAGGGCGCGGGTTAGCCTTAGCGTACGGGTTAGGATTAGGGGACGGGTGAGGTTCACCTTCGGGAAGGCTTAGGGTTAGCGTTCGGGCTAGGATTAGGGTTAGAGGACGGGGACGGTTTAGGGTCCAGGTGAGTGTACGACAACTCTTTAGGGGGAGCGTACGTGTGAGGGCGCAGGTTAGCGTTAGCGTATGGGTTAGGATTAGGGGACGGGTGAGGGTCAGGCTTCGGGGAAGGGTTAGGGTTAGGGTTCGGGCTAGGGTTAGGGTTAGGGGACGGGGACGGTTTAGGGTCCAGGTGAGGGTACGACAACGCTTTAGGGGGAGCGTACGTGTGAGGGCGCGGGTTAGCATTAGCGGACGGGTTAGGATTAGGGGACGGGTGAGGGTCAGGATTCGGGGAAGGGTTAGGGTTAGGGTTCGGGCTAGGGTTAGGGTTAGGGGACGGGGAAGGTTTAGGGTCCAGGTGAGGGTACGACAACGCTTTAGGGGGAGCGTACGTGTGAGGGCGCGGGTTAGCGTTAGCGTACGGGTTAGGATTAGGGGACGGGTGAGGGTCAGGCTTCGGGGAAGGGTTAGGGTTAGGGTTCGGGCTAGGGTTAGTGTTAGGGGACGGGGACGGTTTAGGGTCCAGGTGAGGGTACGACAACGCTTTAGGGGGAGCGTACGTGTGAGGGCGCGGGTTAGCGTTAGCGTACGGGTTAGGATTAGGGGACGGGTGAGGTCAGGCTTCGGGGAAGGGTTAGGGTTAGGGTTCGGGCTAGGGTTAGGGTTAGGGGACGGGGACGGTTTAGGGTCCAGGTGAGGGTACGACAACGCTTTAGGGGGAGCGTACGTGTGAGTGCGCGGGTTAGCGTTAGCGTACGAGTTAGGATTAGGGGACGGGTGATGGTCAGGCTTCGGGGAAGGGTTAGGGTTAGGGTTCGGGCTAGGGTTAGGGTTATGGGACGGGGACGGTTTAGGGTCCAGGTGAGGGTACGACAACGCTTTAGGGGGAGCGTACGTGTGAGGGCGCGGGTTAGCGTTAGCGTACGGGTTAGGATTAGGGGACGGGTGAGGGTCAGGCTTCGGGGAAGGGTTAGGGTTAGGGTTTGGGCTAGGGTTAGGGTTAGGGGACGGGGACGGTTTAGGGTCCAGGTGAGGGTACGACAACGCTTTAGGGGGAGCGTACGTGTGAGGGCGTGGGTTAGCGTTAGCGTACGGGTTAGGATTAGGGGACGGGTGAGGGTCAGGTTCCGGGGAAGGGTTAGGGTTAGGGTTCGGGCTAGGGTTAGGGTTAGGGGACGGGGACGGTTTAGGATCCAGGTGAGGGTACGACAACGCTTTAGGGGGAGCGTACGTGTGAGGGCGCGGGTTAGCGTTAGCGTACGGGTTAGGATTAGGGGACGGGTGAGGGTCAGGCTTCGGGGAAGGGTTAGGGTAAGGGTTCGGGCTAGGGTTAGGGTTAGGGGACGGGGACGGTTTAGGGTCCAGGTGAGGGTACGACAACGCTTTAGGGGGAGCATACGTGTGAGGGCGCGGGTTAGCGTTAGCGTACCGGTTATGATTAAGGGACGGGTGAGGGTCAGGCTTCGGGGAAGGGTTAGGGTTAGGGTTTGGGCTAGGGTTAGGGTTAGGGGACGGGGACGGTTTAGGGTCCAGGTGAGGGTACGACAACGCTTTAGGGGGAGCGTACGTGTGAGGGCGCGGGTTAGCGTTAGCGGACGGGTTAGGATTAGGGGACGGGTGAGGGTCAGGCTTCGGGGAAGGGTTAGGGTTAGGGTTCGGGCTAGGGTTAGGGTTAGGGGACGGGGACGGTTTAGGGTCCAGGTGAGGGTACGACAACGCTTTAGCGGGAGCGTACGTGTAAGGGCGTGGGTTTGCGTTAGCGTACGGGTTAGGATTAGGGGACGGGTGAGGGTCAGGCTTCGGGGAAGGGTTAGGGTTAGGGTTCGGTCTAGGGTTAGGGTTAGGGGACGGGGACGGTTTAGGGTCCAGGTGAGGGTACGACAACGCTTTAAGGGGAGCGTACGTGTGAGGGCGCGGGTTAGCGTTAGCGTACGGGTTAGGATTAGGGGACGGGTGAGGGTCAGGCTTCGGGGAAGGGTTAGGGTTAGGGTTCGGGCTAGGGTTAGGGTTAGGGGACGGGGACGGTTTAGGGTCCAGGTGAGGGTACGACAACGCTTTAGGGGGAGCGTACGTGTGAGGGCGCGGGTTAGCGTTAGCGTACGGGTTATGATTAAGGGACGGGTGAGGGTCAGGCTTCGGGGAAGGGTTAGGGTTAGGGTTTGGGCTAGGGTTAGGGTTAGGGGACGGGGACGGTTTAGGGTCCAGGTGAGGGTACGACAACGCTTTAGGGGGAGCGTACGTGTGAGGGCGCGGGTTAGCGTTAGCGGACGGGTTAGGATTAGGGGACGGGTGAGGGTCAGGCTTCGGGGAAGGGTTAGGGTTAGGGTTCAGGCTAGGGTTAGGGTTAGGGGACGGGGACGGTTTAGGGTCCAGGTGAGGGTACGACAACGCTTTAGCGGGAGCGTACGTGTAAGGGCGTGGGTTTGCGTTAGCGTACGGGTTAGGATTAGGGGACGAGTGAGGGTCAGGCTTCGGGGAAGGGTTAGGGTTCGGTCTAGGGTTAGGGTTAGGGGACGGGGACGGTTTAGGGTCCACGTGAGGGTACGACAACGCTTTAGGGGGAGCGTACGTGTGAGGGCGCGGGTTAGCGTTAGCGTACGGGTTAGGATTAGGGGACGGGTGAGGGTCAGGCTTCGGGGAAGGGTTAGGGTTAGGGTTCGGGCTAGGGTTAGGGTTAGGGGACGGGGACGGTTTAGGGTCCAGGTGAGGGTACGACAACGCTTTAGGGGGAGCGTACGTGTGAGGGCGCGGGTTAGCGTTAGCGTACGGGTTAGGATTAGGGGACGGGTAAGGGTCAGGCTTCGGGGAAGGGTTAGGGTTCGGGCTAGGGTTAGGGTTAGGGGACGGGGACGGTTTAGGGTCCAGGTGAGGGTACGACAACGCTTTAGGGGGAGCGTACGTGTGAGGGCGCGGGTTAGCGTTAGCGTACGGGTTAGGATTAGGGGACGGGTGATGGTCAGGCTTCGGGGAAGGGTTAGGGTTAGGGTTCGGGCTAGGGTTAGGGTTCGGGGACGGGGACGGTTTAGGGTCCAGGTGAGGGTACGACAACGCTTTAGGGGGAGCGTACGTGTGAGGGCGCGGGTTAGCGTTAGCGTACGGGTTAGGATTAGCGGACGGGTGAGGGTCAGGTTCCGGGGAAGGGTTAGGGTTAGGGTTCGGGCTAGGGTTAGGGTTAGGGGACGGGGACGGTTTAGGGTCCAGGTGAGGGTACGACAACGCTTTAGGGGGAGCGTACGTGTGAGGGCGCGGGTTAGCGTTAGCGTACGGGTTAGGATTAGGGGACGGGTGAGGGTCAGGCTTCGGGGAAGGGTTAGGGTTAGGGTTCGGGCTAGGGTTAGGGTTAGGGGACGGGGACGGTTTAGGGTCCAGGTGAGGGTACGACAACGCTTTAGGGGGAGCGTACGTGTGAGGGCGTGGGTTAGCGTTAGCGTACGGGTTAGGATTAGGGGACGGGTGAGGGTCAGGCTTCGGGGAAGGGTTAGGGTTAGGGTTCGGGCTAGGGTTAGGGTTAGGGGACGGGGACGGTTTAGGGTCCAGGTGAGGGTACGACAACGCTTTAGGGGGAGCGTACGTGTGAGGGCGCGGGTTAGCGTTAGCGTACGGGTTAGGATTAGGGGACGGGTGAGGGTCAGGCTTCGGGGAAGGGTTAGGGTTAGGGTTCAGGCTAGGGTTAGGGTTAGGGGACGGGGACGGTTTAGGGTCCAGGTGAGGGTACGACAACGCTTTAGGGGGAGCGTACGTGTAAGGGCGTGGGTTAGCGTTAGCGTACGGGTTAGGATTAGGGTACGGGTGAGGGTCAGGCTTCGGGGAAGGGTTAGGGTTAGGGTTCGGTCTAGGGTTAGGGTTAGGGGACGGGGACGGTTTAGGGTCCACGTGAGGGTACGACAACGCTTTAGGGGGAGCGTACGTGTGAGGGCGCGGGTTAGCGTTAGCGTACGGGTTAGGATTAGGGGACGGGTGAGGGTCAGGCTTCGGGGAAGGGTTAGGGTTAGGGTTCGGGCTAGGGTTAGGGTTAGGGGACGGGGACGGTTTAGGGTCCAGGTGAGGGTACGACAACGCTTTAGGGGGAGCGTACGTGTGAGGGCGCGGGTTAGCGTTAGCGTACGGGTTAGGATTAGGGGACGGATGAGGGTCAGGCTTCGGGGAAGGGTTAGGGTTAGGGTTCGGGCTAGGGTTAGGGTTAGGGGACGGGGACGGTTTAGGGTCCAGGTGAGGGTACGACAACGCTTTAGGGGGAGCGTACGTGTGAGGGCGCGGGTTAGCGTTAGCGTACGGGTTAGGATTAGGGGACGGGTGAGTGTCAGGCTTCGGGGAAGGGTTAGGGTTCGTGCTAGGGTTAGGGTTAGGGGACGGGGACGGTTTAGGGTCCAGGTGAGGGTACGACAACGCTTTAGGGGGAGCGTACGTGTGAGGGCGCGGGTTAGCGTTAGCGTACGGGTTAGGAATAGGGGACGGGAGAGGGTCAGGCTCGGGGAAGGGTTAAGGTTAGGGTTCGGGCTAGGGTTAGGGTTAGGGGACGGGGACGGTTTAGGGTCCAGGTGAGGGTACGACAACGCTTTAGGGGGAGCGTACGTGTGAGGGCGCGGGTTAGCGTTAGCGTACGGGTTAGGATTAGGGGACGGGTGAGGGTCAGGTTCCGGGGAAGGGTTAGGGTTAGGGTTCGGGCTAGGGTTAGGGTTAGGGGACAGGGACGGTTTAGGGTCCAGGTGAGGGTACGACAACGCTTTAGGGGGAGCGTACGTGTGAGGGCGCGGGTTAGCGTTAGCGTACGGGTTAGGATTAGGGGACGGGTGAGGGTCAGGCTTCGGGGAAGGGTTAGGGTTAGGGTTCGGGCTAGGGTTAGGGTTAGGGGACGGGGACGGTTTAGGGTCCAGGTGAGGGTACGACAACGCTTTAGGGGGAGCGTACGTGTGAGGGCGCGGGTTAGCGTTAGCGTACCGGTTATGATTAAGGGACGGGTGAGGGTCAGGCTTCGGGGAAGGGTTAGGGTTAGGGTTTGGGCTAGGGTTAGGGTTAGGGGACGGGGACGGTTTAGGGTCCAGGTGAGGGTACGACAACGCTTTAGGGGGAGCGTACGTGTGAGGGCGCGGGTTAGCGTTAGCGGACGGGTTAGGATTAGGGGACGGGTGAGGGTCAGGCTTCGGGGAAGGGTTAGGGTTAGGGTTCGGGCTAGGGTTAGGGTTAGGGGACGGGGACGGTTTAGGGTCCAGGTGAGGGTACGACAACGCTTTAGCGGGAGCGTACGTGTAAGGGCGTGGGTTTGCGTTAGCGTACGGGTTAGGATTAGGGGACGGGTGAGGGTCAGGCTTCGGGGAAGGGTTAGGGTTAGGGTTCGGTCTAGGGTTAGGGTTAGGGGACGGGGACGGTTTAGGGTCCAGGTGAGGGTACGACAACGCTTTAGGGGGAGCATACGTGTGAGGGCGCGGGTTAGCGTTAGCGTACGGGTTAGGATTAGGGGACGGGTGAGGGTCAGGCTTCGGGGAAGGGTTAGGGTTAGGGTTCGGGCTAGGGTTAGGGTTAGGGGACGGGGACGGTTTAGGGTCCAGGTGAGGGTACGACAACGCTTTAGGGGGAGTGTACGTGTGAGGGCGCGGGTTAGCGTTAGCGTACGGGTTATGATTAAGGGACGGGTGAGGGTCAGGCTTCGGGGAAGGGTTAGGGTTAGGGTTTGGGCTAGGGTTAGGGTTAGGGGACGGGGACGGTTTAGGGTCCAGGTGAGGGTACGACAACGCTTTAGGGGGAGCGTACGTGTGAGGGCGTGGGTTAGCGTTAGCGGACGGGTTAGGATTAGGGGACGGGTGAGGGTCAGGCTTCGGGGAAGGGTTAGGGTTAGGGTTCAGGCTAGGGTTAGGGTTAGGGGACGGGGACGGTTTAGGGTCCAGGTGAGGGTACGACAACGCTTTAGCGGGAGCGTACGTGTAAGGGCGTGGGTTTGCGTTAGCGTACGGGTTAGGATTAGGGGACGGGTGAGGGTCAGGCTTCGGGGAAGGGTTAGGGTTAGGGTTCGGTCTAGGGTTAGGGTTAGGGGACGGGGACGGTTTAGGGTCCACGTGAGGGTACGACAACGCTTTAGGGGGAGCGTACGTGTGAGGGCGCGGGTTAGCGTTAGCGTACGGGTTAGGATTAGGGGACGGGTAAGGGTCAGGCTTCGGGGAAGGGTTAGGGTTCGGGCTAGGGTTAGGGTTAGGGGACGGGGACGGTTTAGGGTCCAGGTGAGGGTACGACAACGCTTTAGGGGGAGCGTACGTGTGAGGGCGCGGGTTAGCGTTAGCGTACGGTTTAGGATTAGGGGACGGGTGATGGTCAGGCTTCGGGGAAGGGTTAGGGTTAGGGTTCGGGCTAGGGTTAGGGTTCGGGGACGGGGACGGTTTAGGGTCCAGGTGAGGGTACGACAACGCTTTAGGGGGAGCGTACGTGTGAGGGCGCGAGTTAGCGTTAGCGAACGGGTTAGGATTAGGGGACGGGTGAGGGTCAGGTTCCGGGGAAGGGTTAGGGTTAGGGTTAGGGTTCGGGCTAGGGTTAGGGTTAGGGGACGGGGACGGTTTAGGGTCCAGGTGAGGGTACGACAACGCTTTAGGGGGAGCGTACGTGTGAGGGCGCGGGTTAGCGTTAGCGTACGGGTTAGGATTAGGGGACGGGTGAGGGTCAGGCTTTGGGGAAGGGTTAGTGTTAGGGTTCGGGCTAGGGTTAGGGTTAGGGGACGGGGACGGTTTAGGGTCCAGGTGAGGGTACGACAACGCTTTAGGGGGAGCGTACGTGTGAGGGCGCGGGTTAGCGTTAGCGTACGGGTTAGGATTAGGGGACGGGTGAGGGTCAGGCTTCGGGGAAGGGTTAGGGTTAGGGTTCGGGCTAGGGTTAGGGTTAGGGGACGGGGACGGTTTAGGGTCCAGGTGAGGGTACGACAACGCTTTAGGGGGAGCGTACGTGTGAGGGCGAGGGTTAGCGTTAGCGTACGGGTTAGGATTAGGGGACGGGTGAGGGTCAGGCTTCGGGGAAGGGTTAGGGTTAGGGTTCAGGCTAGGGTTAGGGTTAGGGGACGGGGACGGTTTAGGGTCCAGGTGAGGGTACGACAACGCTTTAGGGGGAGCGTACGTGTAAGGGCGTGGGCTAGCGTTAGCGTACGGGTTAGGATTAGGGGACGGGTGAGGGTCAGGCTTCGGGGAAGGGTTAGGGTTAGGGTTCGGTCTAGGGTTAGGGTTAGGGGACGGGGACGGTTTAGGGTCCAGGTGAGGGTACGACAACGCTTTAGGGGGAGCGTACGTGTGAGGGCGCGGGTTAGCGTTAGCGTACGGGTTAGGATTAGGGGACGGATGAGGGTCAGGCTTCGGGGAAGGGTTAGGGTTAGGGTTCGGGCTAGGGTTAGGGTTAGGGGACGGGGACGGTTTAGGGTCCAGGTGAGGGTACGACAACGCTTTAGGGGGAGCGTACGTGTGAGGGCGCGGGTTAGCGTTAGCGTACGGGTTAGGATTAGGGGACGGGTGAGTGTCAGGCTTCGGAGAAGGGTTAGGGTTCGGGCTAGGGTTAGGGTTAGGGGACGGGGACGGTTTAGGGTCCAGGTGAGGGTACGACAACGCTTTAGGGGGAGCGTACGTGTGAGGGCGCGGGTTAGCGTTAGCGTACGGGTTATGATTAGGGGACGGGTGAGGGTCAGGCTTCGGGGAAGGGTTAGGGTTAGGGTTCGGGCTAGGGTTAGGGTTAGGGGACGGGGACGGTTTAGGGTCCAGGTGAGGGTACGACAACGCTTTAGGGGGAGCGTACGTGTGAGGGCACGGGTTAGCGTTAGCATACGGGTTAGGATTAGGGGACGGGTGAGGGTCAGGCTTCGGGGTAGGGTTAGGGTTAGGGTTCGGGCTAGGGTTAGGGTTAGGGGACGGGGACGGTTTAGGGTCCAGGTGAGGGTACGACAACGCTTTAGGGGGAGCGTACGTGTGAGGGCGCGGGTTAGCGTTAGCGTACGAGTTAGGATTAGGGGACGGGTGATGGTCAGGCTTCGGGGAAGGGTTAGGGTTAGGGTTCGGGCTAGGGTTAGGGTTAGGGGACGGGGACGGTTTAGGGTCCAGGTGAGGGTACGACAACGCTTTAGGGGGAGCGTATGTGTGAGGGCGCCGGTTAGCGTTAGCGTACGGGTTAGGATTAGGGGACGGGTCAGGGTCAGGCTTCGGGGAAGGGTTAGGGTTAGGGTTCGGGTTAGGGTTAGGGGACGGGGACGGTTTAGGGTCCAGGTGAGGGTACGACAATGCTTTAGGGGGAGCGTACGTGTGAGGGCGCGGGTTAGCGTTAGCGTACGGTTTAGGACTAGGGGACGGGTGAGGGTCAGGCTTCGGGGAAGGGTTAGGGTTAGGGTTTGGGCTAGGGTTAGGGTTAGGGGACGGGGACGGTTTAGGGTCCAGGTGAGGGTACGACAACGCTTTAGGGGGAGCGTACGTGTGAGGGCGCGGGTTAGCGTTAGCGTACGGGTTAGGATTAGGGGACGGGTGAGGGTCAGGCTTTGGGGAAGGGTTAGGGTTAGGGTTCGGGCTAGGGTTAGGGTTAGGGGACGGGGACGGTTTAGGGTCCAGGTGAGAGTACGACAACGCTTTAGGGGGAGAGTACGTGTGAGGGCTCGGGTTAGCGTTAGCGTACGGGTTAGGATTAGGGGACGGGTGAGGGTCAGGCTTCGGGGAAGGGTTAGGGTTAGGGTTCGGGCTAGGGTTAGGGTTAGGGGACGGGGACGGTTTAGGGTCCAGGTGAGGGTACGAGAACGCTTTAGGGAGAGCGTACGTGTGAGGGCGCGGGTTAGCGTTAGCGTACGGGTTAGGATTAGGGGACGGGTGAGGGTCAGGCTTCGGGGAAGGGTTAGGGTTAGGGTTCGGGCTAGGGTTAGGGTTAGGGGACGGGGACGGTTTAGGGTCCAGGTGAGGGTACGACAACGCTTTAGGGGGAGCGTACGTGTGAGGGCGCAGGTTAGCGTTAGCGTACGGGTTAGGATTAGGGGACGGGTGAGGGTCAGGCTTCGGGGAAGGGTTAGGGTTAGGGTTCGGGCTAGGGTTAGGGTTAGGGGACGGGGACGGTTTAGGGTCCAGGTGAGGGTACGACAACGCTTTAGGGGGAGCGTACGTGTGAGGGCGCGGGTTAGCGTTAGCGTACGGGTTAGGATTAGGGGACGGGTGAGGGTCAGGCTTCGGGGAAGGGTTAGGGTTAGGGTTCGGGCTAGGGTTAGGGTTAGGGGACGGGGACGGTTTAGGGTCCAGATGAGGGTACGAAACGCTTTAGGGGGAGCGTACGTGTGAGGGCGCGGGTTAGCGTTAGTGGACGGGTTACGATTAGGGGACGGGTGAGGGTCAGGCTTCGGGGAAGGGTTAGGGTTAGGGTTCGGGCTAGGGTTAGGGTTAGGGGACGGGGACGGTTTAGGGTCCAGGTGAGGGTACGACAACGCTTTAGGGGGAGCGTACGTGTGAGGGCGCGGGTTAGCGTTAGCGTACGTGTTAGGATTAGGGGACGGGTGAGGGTCAGGCTTCGGGGAAGGGTTAGGGTTCGGGCTAGGGTTAGGGTTAGGGGACGGGGACGGTTTAGGGTCCAGGTGAGGGTACGAGAACGCTTTAGGGGGAGCGTACGTGTGAGGGCGCGGGTTAGCGTTAGCGTACGTGTTAGGATTAGGGGACGGGTGAGGGTCAGGCTTCGGGGAAGGGTTAGGGTTAGGGTTCGGGTTAGGGTTAGGGGACGGGGACGGTTTAGGGTCCAGGTGAGGGTACGACAACGCTTTAGGGGGAGCGTACGTGTGAGGGCGCGGGTTAGCGTTAGCGTACGGGTTAGGATTAGGGGACGGGTGAGGGTCAGGCTTTGGGGAAGGGTTAGGGTTAGGGTTCGGGCTAGGGTTAGGGTTAGGGGACGGGGACGGTTTAGGGTCCAGGTGAGGGTACGACAACACTTTAGGGGGAGCGTACATGTGAGGGCGCGGGTTAGCGTTAGCGTACGGGTTACGATTAGGGGACGGGTGAGGGTCAGGCTTCGGGGAAGGGTTAGGGTTAGGGTTCGGGCTAGGGTTAGGGTTAGGGGACGGGGACGGTTTAGGGTCCAGGTGAGGGTACGAGAACGCTTTAGGGGGAGCGTACGTGTGAGGGCGCGGGTTAGCGTTAGCGTACGGGTTAGGATTAGGGGACAGGTGAGGGTCAGGCTTCGGGGAAGGGTTAGGGTTAGGGTTCGGGCTAGGGTTAGGGTTAGGGGACGGGGACGGTTTAGGGTCCAGGTGAGGGTACGACAACGCTTTAGGGGGAGAGTACGTGTGAGGGCGCGGGTTAGCGTTAGCGTACGGGTTAGGATTAGGGGACGGGTGAGGGTCAGGCTTCGGGGAAGGGTTAGGGTTAGGGTTCGGGCTAGGGTTAGGGTTAGGGGACGGGGACGGTTTAGGGTCCAGGTGAGGGTACGACAACGCTTTAGGGGGAGTGTACGTGTGAGGGCGCGGGTTAGCGTTAGCGTACGGGTTAGGATTAGGGGACAGGTGAGGGTCAGGCTTCGGGGAAGGGTTAGGGTTAGGGTTCGGGCTAGGGTTAGGGTTAGGGTTAGGGGACGGTTTAGGGTCCAGATGAGGGTACGAGAACGCTTTAGGTAGAGCGTACGTGTGAGGGCGCGGGTTAGCGTTAGCGTACGGGTTAGGATTATGGGACGGGTGAGGGTCAGGCTTCGGGGAAGGGTTAGGGTTAGGGTTCGGGCTAGGGTTAGGGTTAGGGGACGGGGACGGTTTAGGGTCCAGGTGAGGGTACGACAACGCTTTAGGGGGAGCGTACGTGTGAGGGCGCGGGTTAGCGTTAGCGTACGGGATAGGATTAGGGGACGGGTGAGGGTCAGGCTTCGGGGAAGGGTTAGGGTTAGGGTTCGGTCTAGGGTTAGGGTTAGGGGACGGGGACGGTTTAGGGTCCAGGTGAGGGTACGACAACGCTTTAGGGGGAGCGTACGTGTGAGGGCGCGGGTTAGCGTTAGCGTACGGGTTAGGATTAGGGGACGGGTGAGGGTCAGGCTTCGGGGAAGGGTTAGGGTTAGGGTTCGGGCTAGGGTTAGGGTTAGGGGACGGGGACGGTTTAGGGTCCAGGTGAGGGTACGACAACGCTTTAGGGGGAGCGTACGTGTGAGGGCGCGGGTTAGCGTTAGCGTACGGGTTAGGATTAGGGGACGGGTGAGGGTCAGGCTTCGGGGAAGGGTTAGGGTTCGGGCTAGGGTTAGGGTTAGGGGACGAGGACGGTTTAGGGTCCAGGTGAGGGTACGACAACGCTTTAGGGGGAGCGTACGTGTGAGGGCGCGGGTTAGCGTTAGCGTACGGGTTAGGATTATGGGACGGGTGAGGGTCAGGCTTCGGGGAAGGGTTAGGGTTAGGGTTCGGGCTAGGGTTAGGGTTCGGGGACGGGGACGGTTTAGGGTCCAGGTGAGGGTACGACAACGCTTTAGGGGGAGCGTACGTGTGAGGGCGCGGGTTAGCGTTAGCGTACGGGTTAGGATTAGGGGACGGGTGAGGGACAGGTTCCGGGGAAGGGTTAGGGTTAGGGTTCGGGCTAGGGTTAGGGTTAGGGGACGGGGACGGTTTAGGGTCCAGGTGAGGGTACGACAACGCTTTAGGGGGAGCGTACGTGTGAGGGCGCGGGTTAGCGTTAGCGTACGGGTTAGGATTAGGGGACGGGTGAGGGTCAGGCTTCGGGGAAGGGTTAGGGTTAGGGTTCGGGCTAGGGTTAGGGTTAGGGGACGGGGACGGTTTAGGGTCCAGGTGAGGGTACGAGAACGCTTTAGGGGGAGCGTACGTGTGAGGGCGCGGGTTAGCGTTAGCGTACGGGATAGGATTAGGGGACGGGTGAGGGTCAGGCTTCGGGTAGGGTTAGGGTTAGGGTTCGGGCTAGGGTTAGGGTTAGGGGACGGGGACGGTTTAGGGTCCAGGTGAGGGTACGACAACGCTTTAGGGCGAGGGTACGTGTGAGGGCGCGGGTTAGCGTTAGCGTACGGGTTAGGATTAGGGGACGGGTGAGGGTCAGGCTTCGGGGAAGGGTTAGGGTTAGGGTTCGGGCTAGGGTTAGGGGACGGGGACGGTTGAGGGTTCAGGTGAGGGTACGACAACGCTTTAGGGGGAGCGTACGTGTGAGGGCGCGGGTTAGCGTTAGCGTACGGGTTAGGATTAGGGGACGGATGAGGGTCAGGCATCGGGGAAGGGTTAGGGTTAGGGTTCGGGCTAGGGTTAGGGTTAGGGGACGGGGACGGTTTAGGGTCCCGGTGACGGTACGAGAACGCTTTAGCGGGAGCGTACGTGTGAGGGCGCGGGTTAGCGTTAGTGTACGGGTTAGGATTAGGGGACGGGTGAGGGTCAGGCTTCGGGGAAGGGTTAGGGTTAGGGTTCGGGCTAGGGTTAGGGTTAGCGGACGGGGACGGTTTAGGGTCCAGGTGAGGGTACGACAACGCTTTAGGGGGAGCGTACGTGTGAGGGCACGGGTTAGCGTTAGCGTACGGGTTAGGATTAGGGGACGGGTGAGGGTCAGGCTTTGGGGAAGTGTTAGGGTTAGGGTTCGGGCTAGGGTTAGGGGACGGGGACGGTTGAGGGTCCAGGTGAGGGTACGACAACGCTTTAGGGGGAGCGTACGTGTGAGGGCACGGGTTAGCGTTAGCGTACGGGTTAGGATTAGGGGACGGATGAGGTTCAGGCTTCGGGGAAGTGTTAGGGTTAGGGTTCAGGCTAGGGTTAGGGTTAGGGGACGGGGACGGTTTAGGGTCCAGGTGACTACGAGAACGATTTAGGGGGAGCGTACGTGTGAGGGCGCGGGTTAGCGTTAGTGTACGGGTTAGGATTAGGGGACGGGTGAGGGTCAGGCTTCGGGGAAGGGTTAGGGTTAGGGTTCGGGCTAGGGTTAGAGTTAGGGGACGGGGACGGTTTAGGGTCCAGGTGAGGGTACGACAACGCTTTAGGGGGAGCGTACGTGTAAGGGAGCGGGTTAGCGTTAGCGTACGGGTTAGGATTAGGGGACGGGTGAGGGTCAGGCTTCGGGGAAGGGTTAGGGTTAGGGTTCGGGCTAGGGTTAGGGTTAGGGGACGGGGACGGTTTAGGGTCCAGGTGAGGGTACGACAACGCTTTAGGGGGAGCGTACGTGTGAGGTCGCGGGTTAGCGTTAGCGTACGGGTTAGGATTAGGGGATGGGTGAGGGTCATGCTTCGGGGAAGGGTTAGGGTTAGGGTTCGGGCTAGGGTTAGGGTTAGGGGACGGGGACGGTTTAGGGTCCAGGTGAGGGTACGACAACGCTTTAGGGGGAGCGTACCTGTGAGGGCGCGGGTTAGCGTTAGCGTACGGGTTAGGATTAGGGGACGGGTGAGGGTCAGGCTTCAGGGAAGGGTTAGGTTTAGGGTTCGGGCTAGGATTAGGGTTAGGGGACGGTGACGGTTTAGGGTCCAGGTGAGGGTACGACAACGCTTTAGGGGGAGCGTACGTGTGAGGGCGCGGGTTAGCGTTAGCGTACGGGTTAGGATTAGGGGACGGGTGAGGGTCAGGCTTCGGGGAAGGGTTAAGGTTAGGGTTCGGGCTAGGGTTAGGGTTAGGGTACGGGGACGGTTTAGGGTCCAGGTGAGGGTACGACAACGCTTTAGGGGGAGCGTACGTGTGAGGGCGCGGGTTAGCGTTAGCGTACGGGTTAGGATTAGGGGACGGGTGAGGGTCAGGCTTCGGGGAAGGGTTAGGGTTAGGGTTCGGGCTAGGGTTAAGGTTAGGGGACGGGGACGGTTTAGGGTCCACGTGAGGGTACGACAACGCTTTAGGGGGAGCGTACGTGTGAGGGCGCGGGTTAGCGTTAGCGTACGGGTTAGGATTAGGGGACGGGTGAGGGTCAGGCTTCGGGGAAGGGTTAGGGTTAGGGTTCGGGCTAGGGTTAGGGGACGGGGACGGTTGAGGGTCCAGGTGAGGGTACGACAACGCTTTAGGGGGAGCGTACGTGTGAGGGCGCGGGTTAGCGTTAGCGTACGGGATAGGATTAGGGGACGGGTGAGGGTCAGGCTTCGGGGAAGGGTTAGGGTTAGGGTTCGGTCTAGGGTTAGGGTTAGGGGACGGGGACGGTTTAGGGTCCAGGTGAGGGTACGACAACGCTTTAGGGGGAGCGTACGTGTGAGGGCGCGGGTTAGCGTTAGCGTACGGGTTAGGATTAGGGGACGGGTGAGGGTCAGGCTTCGGGGAAGGGTTAGGGTTAGGGTTCGGGCTAGGGTTAGGGTTAGGGGACGGGGACGGTTTAGGGTCCAGGTGAGGGTACGACAACGCTTTAGGGGGAGCGTACGTGTGAGGGCGCGGGTTAGCGTTAGCGTACGGGTTAGGATTAGGGGACGGGTGAGGGTCAGGCTTCGGGGAAGGGTTAGGGTTCGGGCTAGGGTTAGGGTTAGGGGACGAGGACGGTTTAGGGTCCAGGTGAGGGTACGACAACGCTTTAGGGGGAGCGTACGTGTGAGGGCGCGGGTTAGCGTTAGCGTACGGGTTAGGATTATGGGACGGGTGAGGGTCAGGCTTCGGGGAAGGGTTAGGGTTAGGGTTCGGGCTAGGGTTAGGGTTCGGGGACGGGGACGGTTTAGGGTCCAGGTGAGGGTACGACAACGCTTTAGGGGGAGCGTACGTGTGAGGGCGCGGGTTAGCGTTAGCGTACGGGTTAGGATTAGGGGACGGGTGAGGGACAGGTTCCGGGGAAGGGTTAGGGTTAGGGTTCGGGCTAGGGTTAGGGTTAGGGGACGGGGACGGTTTAGGGTCCAGGTGAGGGTACGACAACGCTTTACGGGGAGCGTACGTGTGAGGGCGCGGGTTAGCGTTAGCGTACGGGTTAGGATTAGGGGACGGGTGAGGGTCAGGCTTCGGGGAAGGGTTAGGGTTAGGGTTCGGGCTAGGGTTAGGGTTAGGGGACGGGGACGGTTT
Organism: Stenella coeruleoalba; assembly: GCF_951394435.1. Classification (NCBI taxonomy): domain Eukaryota; kingdom Metazoa; phylum Chordata; class Mammalia; order Artiodactyla; family Delphinidae; genus Stenella; species Stenella coeruleoalba. The sequence continues at coordinate 67,917,976 of NC_137162.1, forward strand.
AGGGTCCAGGTGAGGGTACGAGAACGCTTTAGGGGGAGCGTACGTGTGAGGGCGCGGGTTAGCGTTAGCGTACGGGATAGGATTAGGGGACGGGTGAGGGTCAGGCTTCGGGTAGGGTTAGGGTTAGGGTTCGGGCTAGGGTTAGGGTTAGGGGACGGGGACGGTTTAGGGTCCAGGTGAGGGTACGACAACGCTTTAGGGCGAGGGTACGTGTGAGGGCGCGGGTTAGCGTTAGCGTACGGGTTAGGATTAGGGGACGGGTGAGGGTCAGGCTTCGGGGAAGGGTTAGGGTTAGGGTTCGGGCTAGGGTTAGGGGACGGGGACGGTTGAGGGTTCAGGTGAGGGTACGACAACGCTTTAGGGGGAGCGTACGTGTGAGGGCGCGGGTTAGCGTTAGCGTACGGGTTAGGATTAGGGGACGGATGAGGGTCAGGCATCGGGGAAGGGTTAGGGTTAGGGTTCGGGCTAGGGTTAGGGTTAGGGGACGGGGACGGTTTAGGGTCCCGGTGACGGTACGAGAACGCTTTAGCGGGAGCGTACGTGTGAGGGCGCGGGTTAGCGTTAGTGTACGGGTTAGGATTAGGGGACGGGTGAGGGTCAGGCTTCGGGGAAGGGTTAGGGTTAGGGTTCGGGCTAGGGTTAGGGTTAGCGGACGGGGACGGTTTAGGGTCCAGGTGAGGGTACGACAACGCTTTAGGGGGAGCGTACGTGTGAGGGCACGGGTTAGCGTTAGCGTACGGGTTAGGATTAGGGGACGGGTGAGGGTCAGGCTTTGGGGAAGTGTTAGGGTTAGGGTTCGGGCTAGGGTTAGGGGACGGGGACGGTTGAGGGTCCAGGTGAGGGTACGACAACGCTTTAGGGGGAGCGTACGTGTGAGGGCACGGGTTAGCGTTAGCGTACGGGTTAGGATTAGGGGACGGATGAGGTTCAGGCTTCGGGGAAGTGTTAGGGTTAGGGTTCAGGCTAGGGTTAGGGTTAGGGGACGGGGACGGTTTAGGGTCCAGGTGACTACGAGAACGATTTAGGGGGAGCGTACGTGTGAGGGCGCGGGTTAGCGTTAGTGTACGGGTTAGGATTAGGGGACGGCTGAGGGTCAGGCTTCGGGGAAGGGTTAGGGTTAGGGTTCGGGCTAGGGTTAGAGTTAGGGGACGGGGACGGTTTAGGGTCCAGGTGAGGGTACGACAACGCTTTAGGGGGAGCGTACGTGTAAGGGAGCGGGTTAGCGTTAGCGTACGGGTTAGGATTAGGGGACGGGTGAGGGTCAGGCTTCGGGGAAGGGTTAGGGTTAGGGTTCGGGCTAGGGTTAGGGTTAGGGGACGGGGACGGTTTAGGGTCCAGGTGAGGGTACGACAACGCTTTAGGGGGAGCGTACGTGTGAGGTCGCGGGTTAGCGTTAGCGTACGGGTTAGGATTAGGGGATGGGTGAGGGTCATGCTTCGGGGAAGGGTTAGGGTTAGGGTTCGGGCTAGGGTTAGGGTTAGGGGACGGGGACGGTTTAGGGTCCAGGTGAGGGTACGACAACGCTTTAGGGGGAGCGTACCTGTGAGGGCGCGGGTTAGCGTTAGCGTACGGGTTAGGATTAGGGGACGGGTGAGGGTCAGGCTTCAGGGAAGGGTTAGGTTTAGGGTTCGGGCTAGGATTAGGGTTAGGGGACGGTGACGGTTTAGGGTCCAGGTGAGGGTACGACAACGCTTTAGGGGGAGCGTACGTGTGAGGGCGCGGGTTAGCGTTAGCGTACGGGTTAGGATTAGGGGACGGGTGAGGGTCAGGCTTCGGGGAAGGGTTAAGGTTAGGGTTCGGGCTAGGGTTAGGGTTAGGGTACGGGGACGGTTTAGGGTCCAGGTGAGGGTACGACAACGCTTTAGGGGGAGCGTACGTGTGAGGGCGCGGGTTAGCGTTAGCGTACGGGTTAGGATTAGGGGACGGGTGAGGGTCAGGCTTCGGGGAAGGGTTAGGGTTAGGGTTCGGGCTAGGGTTAAGGTTAGGGGACGGGGACGGTTTAGGGTCCACGTGAGGGTACGACAACGCTTTAGGGGGAGCGTACGTGTGAGGGCGCGGGTTAGCGTTAGCGTACGGGTTAGGATTAGGGGACGGGTGAGGGTCAGGCTTCGGGGAAGGGTTAGGGTTAGGGTTCGGGCTAGGGTTAGGGGACGGGGACGGTTGAGGGTCCAGGTGAGGGTACGACAACGCTTTAGGGGGAGCGTACGTGTGAGGGCGCGGGTTAGCGTTAGCGTACGGGTTAGGATTAGGGGACGGATGAAGGTCAGGCTTCGGGGAAGGGTTAGGGTTAGGGTTCGGGCTAGGGTTAGGGTTAGGGGACGGGGACGGTTTAGGGTCCAGGTGAGGGTACGACAACGCTTTAGGGGGAGCGTACGTGTGAGGGCGCGGGTTAGCGTTAGCGTACGGGTTAGGATTAGGGGACGGGTGAGTGTCAGGCTTCGGGGAAGGGTTAGGGTTCGGGCTAGGGTTAGGGTTAGGGGACGGGGACGGTTTAGGGTCCAGGTGAGGGTACGACAACGCTTTAGGGGGAGCGTACGTGTGAGGGCGCGGGTTAGCGTTAGCGTACGGGTTAGGAATAGGGGACGGGAGAGGGTCAGGCTCGGGGAAGGGTTAAGGTTAGGGTTCGGGCTAGGGTAAGGGTTAGGGGACGGGGACGGTTTAGGGTCCAGGTGAGGGTACGACAACGCTTTAGGGGGAGTGTACGTGTGAGGGCGCGGGTTAGCGTTAGCGTACGGGTTAGGATTAGGGGACGGGTGAGGGTCAGGCTTCGGGGAAGTGTTAGGGTTCGGGCTAGGGTTAGGGTTATAGGACGGGGACGGTTTAGGGTCCAGGTGAGGGTACGACAACGCATTAGGGGGAGCGTACGTGTGAGGGCGCAGGTTAGCGTTAGCGTACGGGTTAGGATTAGGGGATGGGTGAGGGTCATGCTTCGGGGAAGGGTTAGGGTTAGGGTTCGGGCTAGGGTTAGGGTTAGGGGACGGGGACGGTTTAGGGTCCAGGTGAGGGTACGACAACACTTTAGGGGGAGCGTACGTGTGAGGGCGCGGGTTAGCGTTAGCGTACGGGTTATGATTAGGGGACGGGTGAGGGTCAGGCTTCGGGGAAGGGTTAGGGTTAGGGTTCGGGCTAGGGTTAGGGGACGGGGACGGGGACGGTTTAGGGTCCAGGTGAGGGTACGACAACGCTTTAGGGGGAGCGTACGTGTGAGGGCACGGGTTAGCGTTAGCATACGGGTTAGGATTAGGGGACGGGTGAGGGTCAGGCTTCGGGGTAGGGTTAGGGTTAGGGTTCGGGCTAGGGTTAGGGTTAGGGGACGGGGACGGTTTAGGGTCCAGGTGAGGGTACGACAACGCTTTAGGGGGAGCGTACGTGTGAGGGCGCGGGTTAGCGTTAGCGTACGAGTTAGGATTAGGGGACGGGTGATGGTCAGGCTTCGGGGAAGGGTTAGGGTTAGGGTTCGGGCTAGGGTTAGGGTTAGGGGACGGGGACGGTTTAGGGTCCAGGTGAGGGTACGACAACGCTTTAGGGGGAGCGTACGTGTGAGGGCGCCGGTTAGCGTTAGCGTACGGGTTAGGATTAGGGGACGGGTGAGGGTCAGGCTTCGGGGAAGGGTTAGGGTTAGGGTTCGGGTTAGGGTTAGGGGACGGGGACGGTTTAGGGTCCAGGTGAGGGTACGACAACGCTTTAGGGGGAGCGTACGTGTGAGGGCGCGGGTTAGCGTTAGCGTACGGGTTAGGATTAGGGGACGGGTGAGGGTCAGGCTTTGGGGAAGGGTTAGGGTTAGGGTTCGGGCTAGGGTTAGGGTTAGGGGACGGGGACGGTTTAGGGTCCAGGTGAGGGTACGACAACACTTTAGGGGGAGCGTACGTGTGAGGGCGCGGGTTAGCGTTAGCGTACGGGTTAGGATTAGGGGACGGGTGAGGGTCAGGCTTCGGGGAAGGGTTAGGGTTAGGGTTCGGGCTAGGGTTAGGGTTAGGGTTAGGGGACGGTTTAGGGTCCAGGTGAGGGTACGAGAACGCTTTAGGTAGAGCGTACGTGTGAGGGCGCGGGTTAGCGTTAGCGTATGGGTTAGGATTAGGGGACGGGTGAGGGTCAGGCTTCGGGGAAGGGTTAGGGTTAGGGTTCGGGCTAGGGTTAGGGTTAGGGGACGGGGACGGTTTAGGGTCCAGGTGAGGGTACGACAACGCTTTAGGGGGAGCGTACGTGTGAGGGCGCGGGTTAGCGTTAACGTACGGGTTAGGATTAGGGGACGGGTGAGGGTCAGGCTTCGGGGAAGGGTTAGGGTTCGGGCTAGGGTTAGGGTTAGGGGACGGGGACGGTTTAGGGTCCAGGTGAGGGTACGACAACGCTTTAGGGGGAGCGTACGTGTGAGGGCGCGGGTTAGCGTTAGCGTACGGGTTAGGATTATGGGACGGGTGAGGGTCAGGCTTCGGGGAAGGGTTAGGGTTAGGGTTCGGGCTAGGGTTAGGGTTCGGGGACGGGGACGGTTTAGGGTCCAGGTGAGGGTACGACAACGCTTTAGGGGGAGCGTACGTCTGAGGGCGCGGGTTAGCGTTAGCGTACGGGTTAGGATTAGGGGACGGGTGAGGGACAGGTTCCGGGGAAGGGTTAGGGTTAGGGTTCGGGCTAGGGTTAGGGTTAGGGGACGGGGACGGTTTAGGGTCCAGGTGAGGGTACGACAACGCTTTAGGGGGAGCGTACGTGTGAGGGCGCGGGTTAGCGTTAGCGTACGGGTTAGGATTAGGGGACGGGTGAGGGTCAGGCTTCGGGGAAGGGTTAGGGTTAGGGTTCGGGCTAGGGTTAGGGTTAGGGGACGGGGACGGTTTAGGGTCCAGGTGAGGGTACGACAACGCTTTAGGGGGAGCGTACGTGTGAGGGCGCGGGTTAGCGTTAGCGTACGGGTTAGGAATAGGGGACAGGTGAGGGTCAGGCTTCGGGGAAGGGTTAGGGTTAGGGTTCGGGCTAGGGTTAGGGTTAGGGGACGGGGACGGTTTAGGGTCCAGGTGAGGGTACGACAACGCTTTAGGGGGAGAGTACGTGTGAGGGCGCGGGTTAGCGTTAGCGTACGGGTTAGGATTAGGGGACGGGTGAGGGTCAGGCTTCGGGGAAGGGTTAGGGTTAGGGTTCGGGCTAGGGTTAGGGGACGGGGACGGGGACGGTTTAGGGTCCAGGTGAGGGTACGACAACGCTTTAGGGGGAGCATACGTGTGAGGGCGCGGGTTAGCGTTAGCGTACGGGTTAGGATTAGGGGACGGGTGAGGGTCAGGCTTCGGGGAAGGGTTAGGGTTAGGGTTCGGGCTAGGGTTAGGGTTAGGGTTAGGGGACGGTTTAGGGTCCAGATGAGGGTACGAGAACGCTTTAGGTAGAGCGTACGTGTGAGGGCACGGGTTAGCGTTAGCGTACAGGTTAGGATTATGGGACGGGTGAGGGTCAGGCTTCGGGGAAGGGTTAGGGTTAGGGTTCGGGCTAGGGTTAGGGTTAGGGGACGGGGACGGTTTAGGGTCCAGGTGAGGGTACGACAACGCTTTAGGGGGAGCGTACGTGTGAGGGCGCGGGTTAGCGTTAGCGTACGGGTTAGGATTAGGGGACGGGTGAGGGTCAGGCTTCGGGGAAGTGTTAGGGTTAGGGTTCGGTCTAGGGTTAGGGTTAGGGGACGGGGACGGTTTAGGGTCCACGTGAGGGTACGACAACGCTTTAGGGGGAGCGTACGTGTGAGGGCGCGGGTTAGCGTTAGCGTACGGGTTAGGATTAGGTGACGGGTGAGGGTCAGGCTTCGGGGAAGGGTTAGGGTTAGGGTTCGGGCTAGGGTTAGGGTTAGGGGACGGGGACGGTTTAGGGTCCAGGTGAGGGTACGACAACGCTTTAGGGGGAGCGTACGTGTGAGGGCGCGGGTTAGCGTTAGCGTACGGGTTAGGATTAGGGGACGGGTGAGGGTCAGGCTTCGGGGAAGGGTTAGGGTTCGGGCTAGGGTTAGGGTTAGGGGACGGGGACGGTTTAGGGTCCAGGTGAGGGTACGACAACGCTTTAGGGGGAGCGTACGTGTGAGGGCGCGGGTTAGCGTTAGCGTACGGGTTAGGATTAGGGGACGGGTGAGGGTCAAGCTTCGGGGAAGGGTTAGGGTTCGGGCTAGGGTTAGGGTTAGGGGACGGGGACGGTTTAGGGTCCAGGTGAGGGTACGACAACAATTTAGGGGGAGCGTACGTGTGAGGGCGCGGGTTAGCGTTAGCGTACGGGTTAGGATTAGGGGACGGGTGAGGGTCAGGCTTTGGGGAAGGGTTAGGGTTAGGGTTCGGGCTAGGGTTAGGGTTAGGGGACGGGGATGGTTTAGGGTCCAGGTGAGGGTACGACAACACTTTAGGGGGAGCGTACGTGTGAGGGCGCGGGTTAACGTTAGCGTACGGGTTAGGATTAGGGGACGGGTGAGGGTCAAGCTTCGGGGAAGGGTTAGGGTTAGGGTTCGGGCTAGGGTTAGGGTTAGGGGACGGGGAAGGTTTAGGGTCCAGGTGAGGGTACGAGAACGCTTTAGGGGGAGCGTACGTGTGAGGGCGCGGGTTAGCGTTAGCGTACGGGTTAGGATTAGGGGACAGGTGAGGGTCAGGCTTCGGGGAAGGGTTAGGGTTAGGGTTCGGGCTAGGGTTAGGGTTAGGGGACGGGGACGGTTTAGGGTCCAGGTGAGGGTACGACAACGCTTTAGGGGGAGAGTACGTGTGAGGGCGCGGGTTAGCGTTAGCGTACGGGTTAGGATTAGGGGACGGGTGAGGGTCAGGCTTCGGGGAAGGGTTAGGGTTAGGGTTCGGGCTAGGGTTAGGGTTAGGGGACGGGGACGGTTTAGGGTCCAGGTGAGGGTACGAGAACGCTTTAGGGGGAGCGTACGTGTGAGGGCGCGGGTTAGCGTTAGCGTACGGGTTAGGATTAGGGGACAGGTGAGGGTCAGGCTTCGGGGAAGGGTTAGGGTTAGGGTTCGGGCTAGGGTTAGGGGACGGGGACGGGGACGGTTTAGGGTCCAGGTGAGGGTACGACAACGCTTTAGGGGGAGCATACGTGTGAGGGCGCGGGTTAGCGTTAGCGTACGGGTTAGGATTAGGGGACGGGTGAGGGTCAGGCTTCGGGGAAGGGTTAGGGTTAGGGTTCGGGCTAGGGTTAGGGTTAGGGTTAGGGGACGGTTTAGGGTCCAGATGAGGGTACGAGAACGCTTTAGGTAGAGCGTACGTGTGAGGGCACGGGTTAGCGTTAGCGTACAGGTTAGGATTATGGGACGGGTGAGGGTCAGGCTTCGGGGAAGGGTTAGGGTTAGGGTTCGGGCTAGGGTTAGGGTTAGGGGACGGGGACGGTTTAGGGTCCAGGTGAGGGTACGACAACGCTTTAGGGGGAGCGTACGTGTGAGGGCGCGGGTTAGCGTTAGCGTACGGGTTAGGATTAGGGGACGGGTGAGGGTCAGGCTTCGGGGAAGTGTTAGGGTTAGGGTTCGGTCTAGGGTTAGGGTTAGGGGACGGGGACGGTTTAGGGTCCACGTGAGGGTACGACAACGCTTTAGGGGGAGCGTACGTGTGAGGGCGCGGGTTAGCGTTAGCGTATGGGTTAGGATTAGGTGACGGGTGAGGGTCAGGCTTCGGGGAAGGGTTAGGGTTAGGGTTCGGGCTAGGGTTAGGGTTAGGGGACGGGGACGGTTTAGGGTCCAGGTGAGGGTACGACAATGCTTTAGGGGGAGCGTACGTGTGAGGGCGCGGGTTAGCGTTAGCGTACGGGTTAGGATTAGGGGACGGGTGAGGGTCAGGCTTCGGGGAAGGGTTAGGGTTCGGGCTAGGGTTAGGGTTAGGGGACGGGGACGGTTTAGGGTCCAGGTGAGGGTACGACAACGCTTTAGGGGGAGCGTACGTGTGAGGGCGCGGGTTAGCGTTAGCGTACGGGTTAGGATTATGGGACGGGTGAGGGTCAGGCTTCAGGGAAGGGTTAGGGTTAGGGTTCGGGCTAGGGTTAGGGTTCGGGGACGGGGACGGTTTAGGGTCCAGGTGAGGGTACGACAACGCTTTAGGGGGAGCGTACGTCTGAGGGCGCGGGTTAGCGTTAGCGTACTGGTTAGGATTAGGGGACGGGTGAGGGACAGGTTCCGGGGAAGGGTTAGGGTTAGGGTTCGGGCTAGGGTTAGGTTAGGGGACGGGGACGGTTTAGGGTCCAGGTGAGGGTACGACAACGCTTTAGGGGGAGCGTACGTGTGAGGGCACGGGTTAGCGTTAGCGTACGGGTTAGGATTAGGGGACGAGTGAGGGTCAGGCTTCGGGGAAGGGTTAGGGTTAGGGTTCGGGCTAGGGTTAGGGGACGGGGACGGTTTAGGGTCCAGGTGAGGGTACGACAACGCTTTAGGGGGAGCGTACGTGTGAGGGCTCGGGTTAGCGTTAGCGTACGGGTTATGATTAGGGGACGGGTGAGGGTCAGGCTTCGGGGAAGGGTTAGGGTTAGGTTTCGGGCTAGGGTTAGGGTTAGGGGACGGGGACGGTTTAGGGTCCAGGTGAGGGTACGACAACGCTTTAGGGGGAGCGTACGTGTGAGGGCGCGGGTTAGCGTTAGCGGACGGGTTAGGATTAGGGGACGGGTGAGGGTCAGGCTTCGGGGAAGGGTTAGGGTTAGGGTTCAGGCTAGGGTTAGGGTTAGGGGACGGGGACGGTTTAGGGTCCAGGTGAGGGTACGACAACGCTTTAGGGGGAGCGTACGTGTGAGGGCGCGGGTTAGCGTTAGCGTACGGGTTAGGATTAGGGGACGGGTGAGGGTCAGGCTTCGGGGAAGGGTTTAGGTTAGGGTTCGGGCTAGGGTTAGGGTTAGGGGACGGGGACGGTTTAGGGTCCAGGTGAGGGTACGACAACGCTTTAGGGGGAGCGTACGTGTGAGGGCGCGGGTTAGCGTTAGCGTACGGGTTAGGATTAGTGGACGGGTGAGGGTCAGGCTTCGGGGAAGGGTTAGGGTTAGGGTTCGGGCTAGGGTTAGGGTTAGGGGACGGGGACGGTTTAGGGTCCAGGTGAGGGTACGACAACGCTTTAGGGGGAGCGTACGTGTGAGGGCGCGGGTTAGCGTTAGCGTACGGGTTAGGATTAGGGGACGGGTGAGGGTCAGGCTTCGGGGAAGGGTTAAGGTTAGGGTTCGGGCTAGGGTTAGGGGACGGGGACGGTTGAGGGTCCAGGTGAGGGTACGACAACGCTTTAGGGGGAGCGTACGTGTGAGGGCGCGGGTTAGCGTTAGCGTACGGGTTAGGATTAGGGGACGGATGAGGGTCAGGCTTTGGGGAAGGGTTAGGGTTAGGGTTCGGGCTAGGGTTAGGGTTAGGGGATGGGGACGGTTTAAGGTCCAGGTGACGGTACGAGAACGATTTAGGGGGAGCGTACGTGTGAGGGCGCGGGTTAGCGTTAGTGTACGGGTTAGGATTAGGGGACGGGTGAGGGTCAGGCTTCGGGGAAGGGTTAGGGTTAGGGTTCGGGCTAGGGTTAGGGTTAGGGGACGGGGACGGTTTAGGGTCCAGGTGAGGGTACGACAATGCTTTAGGGGGAGCGTACGTGTAAGGGCGCGGGTTAGCGTTAGCGTACGGGTTAGGATTAGGGGACGGGTGAGGGTCAGGCTTCGGGGAAGGGTTAGGGTTAGGGTTCGGGCTAGGGTTAGGGTTAGGGGACGGGGACGGTTTAGGGTCCAGGTGAGGGTACGACAACGCTTTAGGGGGAGCGTACGTGTGAGGGCACGGGTTAGCGTTAGCGTGCGGGTTAGGATTAGGGGACGGGTGAGGGTCATGCTTCGGGGAAGGGTTAGGGTTAGGGTTCGGGCTAGGGTTAGGGTTAGGGGACGGGGACGGTTTAGGGTCCACGTGAGGGTACGACAACGCTTTAGGGGGAGCGTACGTGTGAGGGCGCGGGTTAGCGTTAGCGTACGGGTTAGGATTAGGGGACGGGTGAGGGTCAGGCTTCAGGGAAGGGTTAGGTTTAGGGTTCGGGCTAGGGTTAGGGTTACGGGACGGTGACGGTTTAGGGTCCAGGTGAGGGTACGACAACGCTTTAGGGGGAGCGTACGTGTGAGGGCGCGGGTTAGCGTTAGCGTACGGGTTAGGATTAGGGGACGGGTGAGGGTCAGGCTTCGGGGAAGGGTTAAGTTTAGGGTTCTGGCTAGGGTTAGGGTTAGGGTACGGGGACGGTTTAGGGTCCAGGTGAGGGTACGACAACGCTTTAGGGGGAGCGTACGTGTGAGGGAGCGGGTTAGCGTTAGCGTACGGGTTAGGATTAGGGGACGGTTGAGGGTCAGGCTTCGGGGAAGGGTTAGGGTTAGGGTTCGGGCTAGGGTTAGGGTTAGGGGACGGGAACGGTTTAGGGTCCAGGTGAGGGTACGACAACGCTTTAGGGGGAGCGTACGTGTGAGGGCGCGGGTTAGCGTTAGCGTACGGGTTAGGATTAGGGGACGGGTGAGGGTCAGGCTTCGGGGAAGTGTTAGGGTTAGGGTTCGGGCTAGGGTTAGGGGACGGGGCCGGTTGAGGGTCCAGGTGAGGGTACGACAACGCTTTAGGGGGAGCGTACGTGTGAGGGCGCGGGTTAGCGTTAGCATACGGGTTAGGATTAGGGGACGGATGAGGGTCAGGCTTCGGGGAAGGGTTAGGGTTAGGGTTCGGGCTAGGGTTAGGGTTAGGGGACGGGGACGGTTTAGGGTCCAGGTGAGGGTACGACAACGCTTTAGGGGGAGCGTACGTGTGAGGGAGCGGGTTAGCGTTAGCGTACGGGTTAGGATTAGGGGACGGTTGAGGGTCAGGCTTCGGGGAAGGGTTAGGGTTAGGGTTCGGGCTAGGGTTAGGGTTAGGGGACGGGAACGGTTTAGGGTCCAGGTGAGGGTACGACAACGCTTTAGGGGGAGCGTACGTGTGAGGGCGCGGGTTAGCGTTAGCGTACGGGTTAGGATTAGGGGACGGGTGAGGGTCAGGCTTCGGGGAAGTGTTAGGGTTAGGGTTCGGGCTAGGGTTAGGGGACGGGGCCGGTTGAGGGTCCAGGTGAGGGTACGACAACGCTTTAGGGGGAGCGTACGTGTGAGGGCGCGGGTTAGCGTTAGCATACGGGTTAGGATTAGGGGACGGATGAGGGTCAGGCTTCGGGGAAGGGTTAGGGTTAGGGTTCGGGCTAGGGTTAGGGTTAGGGGACGGGGACGGTTTAGGGTCCAGGTGAGGGTACGACAACGCTTTAAGGGGAGCGTACGTGTAAGGGCGCGGGTTAGCGTTAGCGTACGGGTTAGGATTAGGGGACGGGTGAGGGTCAGGCTTCGGGGAAGGGTTAGGGTTAGGGTTCGGGCTAGGGTTAGGGTTACGGGACGGGGACGGTTTAGGGTCCAGGTGAGGGTACGACAACGCTTTAGGGGGAGCGTACGTGTGAGGGCGCGGGTTAGCGTTAGCGTACGGGTTAGGATTAGGGGACGGGTGAGGGTCAGGCTTCGGGGAAGGGTTAGGGTTAGGGTTCGGGCTAGGGTTAGGGTTAGGGGACGGGGACGGTTTAGGGTCCAGGTGAGGGTACGACAACGCTTTAGGGGGAGCGTACGTGTGAGGGCGCGGGTTAGCGTTAGCGTACGGGTTAGGATTAGGGGACGGGTGAGGGTCAGGCTTCGGGGAAGGGTTAGGGTTAGGGTTCGGGCTAGGGTTAGGGTTAGAGGATGGGGATGGTTTAGGGTCCAGGTGAGGGTACGACAACGCTTTAGGGGGAGCGTACGTGTGAGGGCGCGGGTTAGCGTTAGCGTACGGGTTAGGATTAGGGGACGGATGAGGGTCAGGCTTCGGGGAAGGGTTAGGGTTAGGGTTCGGGCTAGGGTTAGGGTTAGGGGACGGGGACGGTTTAGGGTCCAGGTGAGGGTACGACAACGCTTTAGGCGGAGCGTACGTGTGAGGGCGCGGGTTAGCGTTAGCGTACGGGTTAGGATTAGGGGACGGGTGAGGGTCAGGCTTCGGGGAAGGGTTAGGGTTAGGGTTCGGGCTAGGGTTAGGGTTAGGGGACGGGAACGGTTTAGGGTCCAGGTGAGGGTACGACAACGCTTTAGGGGGAGCGTACGTGTGAGGGCGCGGGTTAGCGTTAGCGTACGGGTTAGGATTAGGGGACGGGTGAGGGTCAGGCTTCGGGGAAGGGTTAGGGTTAGGGTTCGGGCTAGGGTTAGGGGACGGGGACGGTTGAGGGTCCAGGTGAGGGTACGACAACGCTTTAGGGGGAGCGTACGTGTGAGGGCGCGGGTTAGCGTTAGCGTACGGGTTAGGATTAGGGGACGGATGAGGGTCAGGCTTCGGGGAAGGGTTAGGGTTAGGGTTCGGGCTAGGGTTAGGGTTCGGGGACGGGGACGGTTTAGGGTCCAGGTGACGGTACGAGAATACTTTAGGGGGAGCGTACGTGTGAGGGCGCGGGTTAGCGTTAGTGTACGGGTTAGGATTAGGGGACAGGTGAGGGTCAGGCTTCGGGGAAGGGTTAGGGTTAGGGTTCGGGCTAGGGTTAGGGTTAGGGGACGGGGACGGTTTAGGGTCCAGGTGAGGGTACGACAACGCTTTAAGGGGAGCGTACGTGTAAGGGCGCGGGTTAGCGTTAGCGTACGGGTTAGGATTAGGGGACGGGTGAGGGTCAGGCTTCGGGGAAGGGTTAAGGTTAGGGTTCGGGCTAGGGTTAGGGTTAGGGGACGGGGACGGTTTAGGGTCCAGGTGAGGGTACGACAACGCTTTAGGGGGAGCGTACGTGTGAGGGCGCGGGTTAGTGTTAGCGTACGGGTTAGGATTAGGGGACGGGTGAGGGTCAGGCTTCGGGGAAGGGTTAGGGTTAGGGTTCGGGCTAGGGTTAGGGTTAGGGGACGGGGACGGTTTAGGGTCCAGGTGAGGGTACGACAACGCTTTAGGGGGAGCGTACGTGTGAGGGCGCGGGTTAGCGTTAGCGTACGGGTTAGGATTAGGGGACGGGTGAGGGTCAGGCTTCGGGGAAGGGTTAGGGTTAGGGTTCGGGCTAGGGTTAGGGTTATGGGACGGGGACGGTTTAGGGTTCAGGTGAGGATACGACAACGCTTTAGGGGGAGCGTACGTGTGAGGGCGCGGGTTAGCGTTAGCGTACGGGTTAGGATTAGGGGACGGGTGAGGGTCAGGCTTCGGGGAAGGGTTAGGGTTAGGGTTCGGGCTAGGGTTAGGGTTAGGGTACGGGGACGGTTTAGGGTCCAGGTGAGGGTACGAAAACGCTTTAGGGGGAGCGTACGTGTGAGGGCGCGGGTTAGCGTTAGCGTACGGGTTAGGATTAGGGGACGGGTGAGGGTCAGGCTTCGGGGAAGGATTAGGGTTAGGGTTTGGGCTAGGGTTAGGGTTAGGGGACGGGGACGGTTTAGGGTCCAGGTGAGGGTACGACAACGCTTTAGGGGGAGCGTACGTGTGAGGGCGCGGGTTAGCGTTAGCGTACGGGTTAGGATTAGGGGACGGGTGAGGGTCAGGCTTTGGGGAAGGGTTAGGGTTAGGGTTCGGGCTAGGGTTAGGGTTAGGGGACGGGGACGGTTTAGGGTCCAGGTGAGGGTACGACAAGGCTTTAGGGGGAGCGTACGTGTGAGGGCGCGGGTTAGCGTGAGCGTACGGGTTAGGATTAGGGGACGGGTGAGGGTCAGGCTTCGGGGAAGGGTTAGGGTTAGGGTTCGGGCTAGGGTTAGGGTTAGGGGACGGGGACGGTTTAGGGTCCAGGTGAGGGTACGAGAACGCTTTAGGGGGAGCGTACGTGTGAGGGCGCGGGTTAGCGTTAGCGTACAGGTTAGGATTAGGGGACGGGTGAGGGTCAGGCTTCGGGGAAGGGTTAGGGTTAGGGTTCGGGCTAGGGTTAGGGTTAGGGGACGGGGACGGTTTAGGGTCCAGGTGAGGGTACGACAACGCTTTAGGGGGAGCGTACGTGTGAGGGCGCGGGTTAGCGTTAGCGTACGGGTTAGGATTAGGGGACGGGTGAGGGTCAGGCTTCGGGGAAGGGTTAGGGTTAGGGTTCGGGCTAGGGTTAGGGTTAGGGGACGGGGACGGTTTAAGGTCCAGGTGAGGGTACGACAACGCTTTAGGGGGAGCGTACGTGTGAGGGCGCGGGTTAGCGTTAGCATACGGGTTAGGATTAGGGGACGGGTGAGGGTCAGGCTTCGGGGAAGGGTTAGGGTTAGGGTTCGGGCTAGGGTTAGGGTTAGGGGACGGGGACGGTTTAGGGTCCAGGTGAGGGTACGACAACGCTTTAGGGGGAGCGTACGTGTGATGGCGCGGGTTAGCGTTAGCGTACGGGTTAGGATTAGGGGACGGGTGAGGGTCAGGTTCCAGGGAAGGGTTAGGGTTAGGGTTCGGGCTAAGGTTAGGGTTAGGGGACGGGGACGGTTTAGGGTCCAGGTGAGGGTACGAAAACGCTTTAGGGGGAGCGTACGTGTGAGGGCGCGGGTTAGCGTTAGCGGACGGGTTAGGATTAGGGGACGGGTGAGGGTCAGGCTTCCGGGAAGGGTTAGGGTTAGGGTTCGGGCTAGGGTTAGGGTTAGGGGACGGGGACGGTTTAGGGTCCAGGTGAGGGTACGACAACGCTTTAGGGGGAGCGTACGTGTGAGGGCGCGGGTTAGCGTTAGCGTACGGGTTAGGATTAGGGGACGGGTGAGGGTCAGGCTTCGGGGAAGGGTTAGGGTTAGGGTTCGGGCTAGGGTTAGGTTTAGGGGACGGGGACGGTTTAAGGTCCAGGTGAGGGTACGACAACGCTTTAGGGGGAGCGTACGTGTGAGGGCGCGGGTTAACGTTAGCGTATGGGTTAGCATTAGGGGACGGGTGAGGGTCAGGCTTCGGGGAAGGGTTAGGGTTAGGGTTCGGGCTAGGGTTAGGGTTAGGGGACGGGGACGGTTTAGGGTCCAGGTGAGGGTACGACAACGCTTTAGGGGGAGCGTACGTGTGAGGGCGCGGGTTAGCGTTAGCGTACGGGTTAGGATTAGGGGACGGGTGAGGGTCAGGCTTCGGGGAAGGGTTAGGGTTAGGGTTCGGGCTAGGGTTAGGGTTAGGGGATGGAGACGGTTTAGGGTCCAGGTGAGGGTACGACAACGCTTTAGGGGGAGCGTACGTGTGAGGGCGCGGGTTAGCGTTAGCGTACGGTTTAGGATTAGGGGACGGGTGAGGGTCATCTTCGGGGAAGGCTTAGGGTTAGGGTTTGGGCTAGGGTTAGGGTTAGGGGACGGGGACGGTTTAGGGTCCAGGTGAGGGTACGACAACGCTTTAGGGGGAGCGTACGTGTAAGGGCGCGGGTTAGCGTTAGCGTACGGGTTAGGATTAGGGGACGGGTGAGGGTCAGGCTTCGGGGAAGGGTTAGGGTTAGGGTTCGGGCTAGGGTTAGGGGACGGGGACGGGGACGGTTTAGGGTCCAGGTGAGGGTACGACAGAGCTTTAGGGGGAGCGTACGTGTGAGGGCGCGGGTTAGCCTTAGCGTACGGGTTAGGATTAGGGGACGGGTGAGGTTCACCTTCGGGGAAGGCTTAGGGTTAGCGTTCGGGCTAGGATTAGGGTTAGAGGACGGGGACGGTTTAGGGTCCAGGTGAGGGTACGACAACGCTTTAGGGGGAGCGTACGTGTGAGGGCGCGGGTTAGCGTTAGCGGACGGGTTAGGATTAGGGGACGGGTGAGGGTCAGGCTTCGGGGAAGGGTTAGGGTTAGGGTTCGGGCTAGGATTAGGGTAAGGGGACGGGGACGGTTTAGGGTCCAGGTGAGGGTACGACAACGCTTTAGGGGGAGCGTATGTGTGAGGGCGCGGGTTAGCGTTAGCGGACGGGTTAGGATTAGGGGACGGGTGAGGGTCAGGCTTCGGGGAAGGGTTAGGGTTAGGGTTCGGGCTAGGGTTAGGGTTAGGGGACGGGGACGGTTTAGGGTCCAGGTGAGGGTACGACAACGCTTTAGGGGGAGCGTACGTGTGAGGGCGCGGGTTAGCGTTAGCGTACGGGTTAGGATTAGGGGACAGGTGAGGGTCAGGCTTCGGGGAAGGGTTAGGGTTAGGGTTCGGGCTAGGATTAGGGTAAGGGGACGGGGACGGTTTAGGGTCCAGGTGAGGGTACGACAACGCTTTAGGGGGAGCGTATGTGTGAGGGCGCGGGTTAGCGTTAGCGGACGGGTTAGGATTAGGGGACGGGTGAGGGTCAGGCTTCGGGGAAGGGTTAGGGTTAGGGTTCGGGCTAGGGTTAGGGTTAGGGGACGGGGACGGTTTAGGGTCCAGGTGAGGGTACGACAACGCTTTAGGGGGAGCGTACGTGTGAGGGCGCGGGTTAGCGTTAGCGTACGGGTTAGGATTAGGGGACGGGTGAGGGTCAGGCTTCGGGGAAGGGTTAGGGTTAGGGTTCGGGCTAGGGTTAGTGTTAGGGGACGGGGACGGTTTAGTGTCCAGGTGAGGGTACGACAACGCTTTAGGGGGAGCGTACGTGTGAGGGCGCGGGTTAGCGTTAGCGTACGGGTTAGGATTAGGGGACGGGTGAGGGTCAGGCTTCGGGGAAGGGTTAGGGTTCGGGCTGGGGTTAGGTTTAGGGGACCGGGACGGTTTAGGGTCCGGGTGAGGGTACGACAACGCTTTAGGGGGAGCGTACGTGTGAGGGCGCGGGTTAGCGTTAGCGTACGGGTTAGGATTAGGGGACGGGTGAGGGTCAGGCTTCGGGGAAGGGTTAGGGTTCGGGCTAGGGTTAGGGTTAGGGGACGGGGACGGTTTAGGGTCCAGGTGAGGGTACGACAACGCTTTAGGGGGAGCGTATGTGTGAGGGCGCAGGTTAGCGTTAGCGTACGGGTTAGGAATAGGGGACGGGTGAGGGTCAGGCTTCGGGGAAGGGTTAGGGTTAGGGTTCGGGCTAGGGTTAGGGTTAGGGAATGGGGACGGTTTAGGGTCCAGGTGAGGGTGCGACAACGCTTTAGGGGGAGCGTACATGTGAGGGCGCTGGTTAGCGTTAGCGAACAGGTTAGGATTACGGGACGGGAGAGGGTCAGGCTTCGGGGAAGGGTTAAGGTTAGGGTTCGGGCTAAGGTTAGGGTTAGGGGACGGGGACGGTTTAGGGTCCAGGTGAGGGTACGACAACGCTTTAGGGGGAGTGTACGTGTGAGGGCGCGGGTTAGCGTTAGCGTACGGGTTAGGATTAGGGGACGGGTGAGGGTCAGGTTTCGGAGAAGGGTTAGGGTTAGGGTTCGGGCTAGGGTTAGGGTTAGGGGACGGGGACGGTTTAGGGTCCAGGTGAGGGTACGACAACGCTTTAGGGGGAGCGTACGTGTGAGGGAGGGGGTTAGCGTTAGCGTACGGGTTAGGATTAGGGGACGGGTGAGGGTCAGGCTTCGGGGAAGGGTTAGGGTTAGGGTTCGGGCTAGGGTTAGGGTTAGGGGACGGGGACGGTTTAGGGTCCAGGTGAGGGTACGAGAACGCTTTAGGGGGAGCGTACGTGTGAGGGCGCGGGTTAGCGTTAGCGTACGGGTTAGGATTAGGGAACAGGTGAGGGTCAGGCTTCGGGGAAGGGTTAGGGTTAGGGTTCGGGCTAGGGTTAGGGTTAGGGTTAGGGGACGGTTTAGGGTCCAGATGAGGGTACGAGAACGCTTTAGGTAGAGCGTACGTGTGAGGGCGCCGGTTAGCGTTAGCGTACGGGTTAGGATTAGGGGACGGGTGAGGGTCAGGCTTCGGGGAAGGGTTAGGGTTAGGGTCCGGGCTACGGTTAGGGTTAGGGGACGGGGACGGTTTAGGGTCCAGGTGAGGGTACGACAACGCTTTAGGGGGAGCGTACGTGTGAGGGCGCGGGTTAGCGTTAGCGGACGGGTTAGGATTAGGGGACGGGTGAGGGTCAGGCTTCGGGGAAGGGTTAGGGTTAGGGTTCAGGCTAGGGTTAGGGTTAGGGGACGGGGACGGTTTAGGGTCCAGGTGAGGGTACGACAACGCTTTAGCGGGAGCGTACGTGTAAGGGCGTGGGTTTGCGTTAGCGTACGGGTTAGGATTAGGGGACGGGTGAGGGTCAGGCTTCGGGGAAGGGTTAGGGTTAGGGTTCGGTCTAGGGTTAGGGTTAGGGGACGGGGACGGTTTAGGGTCCAGGTGAGGGTACGACAACGCTTTAGGGGGAGCGTACGTGTGAGGGCGCGGGTTAGCGTTAGCGTACGGGTTAGGATTAGGGGACGGGTGAGGGTCAGGCTTCGGGGAAGGGTTAGGGTTAGGGTTCGGGCTAGGGTTAGGGTTAGGGGACGGGGACGGTTTAGGGTCCAGGTGAGGGTACGACAACGCTTTAGGGGGAGCGTACGTGTGAGGGCGCGGGTTAGCGTTAGCGTACGGGTTATGATTAAGGGACGGGTGAGGGTCAGGCTTCGGGGAAGGGTTAGGGTTAGGGTTTGGGCTAGGGTTAGGGTTAGGGGACGGGGACGGTTTAGGGTCCAGGTGAGGGTACGACAACGCTTTAGGGGGAGCGTACGTGTGAGGGCGCGGGTTAGCGTTAGCGGACGGGTTAGGATTAGGGGACGGGTGAGGGTCAGGCTTCGGGGAAGGGTTAGGGTTAGGGTTCAGGCTAGGGTTAGGGTTAGGGGACGGGGACGGTTTAGGGTCCAGGTGAGGGTACGACAACGCTTTAGCGGGAGCGTACGTGTAAGGGCGTGGGTTTGCGTTAGCGTACGGATTAGGATTAGGGGACGGGTGAGGGTCAGGCTTCGGGGAAGGGTTAGGGTTAGGGTTCGGTCTAGGGTTAGGGTTAGGGGACGGGGACGGTTTAGGGTCCACGTGAGGGTACGACAACGCTTTAGGGGGAGCGTACGTGTGAGGGCGCGGGTTAGCGTTAGCGTACGGGTTAGGATTAGGGGACGGGTGAGGGTCAGGCTTCGGGGAAGGGTTAGGGTTAGGGTTCGGGCTAGGGTTAGGGTTAGGGGACGGGGACGGTTTAGGGTCCAGGTGAGGGTACGACAACGCTTTAGGGGGAGCGTACGTGTGAGGGCGCGGGTTAGCGTTAGCGTACGGGTTAGGATTAGGGGACGGGTAAGGGTCAGGCTTCGGGGAAGGGTTAGGGTTCGGGCTAGGGTTAGGGTTAGGGGACGGGGACGGTTTAGGGTCCAGGTGAGGGTACGACAACGCTTTAGGGGGAGCGTACGTGTGAGGGCGCGGGTTAGCGTTAGCGTACGGGTTAGGATTAGGGGACCGGTGATGGTCAGTCTTCGGGGAAGGGTTAGGGTTAGGGTTCGGGCTAGGGTTAGGGTTCGGGGACGGGGACGGTTTAGGGTCCAGGTGAGGGTACGACAACGCTTTAGGGGGAGCGTACGTGTGAGGGCGCGGGTTAGCGTTAGCGTACGGGTTAGGATTAGGGGACGGGTGAGGGTCAGGTTCCGGGGAAGGGTTAGGGTTAGGGTTCGGGCTAGGGTTAGGGTTAGGGGACGGGGACGGTTTAGGGTCCAGGTGAGGGTACGACAACGCTTTAGGGGGAGCGTACGTGTGAGGGCGCGGGTTAGCGTTAGCGTACGGGTTAGGATTAGGGGACGGGTGAGGGTCAGGCTTCGGGGAAGGGTTAGGGTTAGGGTTCGGGCTAGGGTTAGGGTTAGGGGACGGGGACGGTTTAGGGTCCAGGTGAGGGTACGACAATGCTTTAGGGGGAGCGTACGTGTGAGGGCGCGGGTTAGCGTTAGCGTACGGGTTAGGATTAGGGGACGGGTGAGGGTCAGGCTTCGGGGAAGGGTTAGGGTTAGGGTTCGGGCTAGGGTTAGGGTTAGGGGACGGGGACGGTTTAGGGTCCAGGTGAGGGTACGACAACGCTTTAGGGGGAGCGTACGTGTGAGGGCGCGGGTTAGCGTTAGCGGACGGGTTAGGATTAGGGGACGGGTGAGGGTCAGGCTTCGGGGAAGGGTTAGGGTTAGGGTTCAGGCTAGGGTTAGGGTTAGGGGACGGGGACGGTTTAGGGTCCAGGTGAGGGTACGACAACGCTTTAGGGGGAGCGTACGTGTAAGGGCGTGGGTTAGCGTTAGCGTACGGGTTAGGATTAGGGGACGGGTGAGGGTCAGGCTTCGGGGAAGGGTTAGGGTTAGGGTTCGGGCTAGGGTTAGGGTTAGGGGACGGGGACGGTTTAGGGTCCACGTGAGGGTACGACAACGCTTTAGGGGGAGCGTACGTGTGAGGGCGCGGGTTAGCGTTAGCGTACGGGTTAGGATTAGGGGACGGGTGAGGGTCAGGCTTCGGGGAAGGGTTAGGGTTAGGGTTCGGGCTAGGGTTAGGGTTAGGGGACGGGGACGGTTTAGGGTCCAGGTGAGGGTACGACAACGCTTTAGGGGGAGCGTACGTGTGAGGGCGCGGGTTAGCGTTAGCGTACGGGTTAGGATTAGGGGACGGGTGAGGGTCAGGCTTCGGGAAAGGGTTAGGGTTCGGGCTAGGGTTAGGGTTAGGGGACGGGGACGGTTTAGGGTCCAGGTGAGGGTACGACAACGCTTTAGGGGGAGCGTACGTGTGAGGGCGCGGGTTAGCGTTAGCGTTCGGGTTAGGATTAGGGGACGGGTGAGGGTCAGGCTTCGGGGAAGGGTTAGGGTTCGGGCTAGGGTTAGGGTTAGGGGACGGGGACGGTTTAGGGTCCAGGTGAGGGTACGACAACGCTTTAGGGGGAGCGTACGTGTGAGGGCGCGGGTTAGCGTTAGCGTACGGGTTAGGATTAGGGGACGGGTGAGGGTCAGGCTTCGGGGAAGGGTTAGGGTTAGGGTTCGGGCTAGGGTTAGGGTTAGGGGACGGGGACGGTTTAGGGTCCAGGTGAGGGTACGACAACGCTTTAGCGGGAGCGTACGTGTGAGGGCGCGGGTTAGCGTTAGCGTACGGTTTAGGATTAGGGGACGGGTGAGGGTCAGGCTTCGGGGAAGGGTTAGGGTTAGGGTTTGGGCTAGGGTTAGGGTTAGGGGACGAGGACGGTTTAGGGTCCAGGTGAGGGTACGACAACGCTTTAGGGGGAGCGTACGTGTGAGGGCGCGGGTTAGCGTTAGCGTACGGGTTAGGATTAGGGGACGGGTGAGGGTCAGGCTTTGGGGAAGGTTTAGGGTTAGGGTTCGGGCTAGGGTTAGGGTTAGGGGACGGGGACGGTTTAGGGTCCAGGTGAGGGTACGACAACGCTTTAGGGGGAGCGTACGTGTGAGGGCGCGGGTTAGCGTTAGCGTACGGGTTAGGATTAGGGGACGGGTGAGGGTCAGGCTTCGGGGAAGGGTTAGGGTTAGGGTTCGGGCTAGGGTTAGGGTTAGGGGACGGGGACGGTTTAGGGTCCAGGTGAGGGTACGAGAACGCTTTAGGGGGAGCGTACGTGTGAGGGCTCGGGTTAGCGTTAGCGTACGGGTTAGGATTAGGGGACAGGTGAGGGTCAGGCTTCGGGGAAGGGTTAGGGTTAGGGTTCGGGCTAGGGTTAGGGTTAGGGGACGGGGACGGTTTAGGGTCCAGGTGAGGGTACGACAACGCTTTAGGGGGAGCATACGTGTGAGGGCGCGGGTTAGCGTTAGCGTACGGGTTAGGATTAGGGGACGGGTGAGGGTCAGGCTTCGGGGAAGGGTTAGGGTTAGGGTTCGGGCTAGGGTTAGGGTTAGGTTTAGGGGACGGTTTAGGGTCCAGATGAGGGCACGAGAACGCTTTAGGTAGAGCGTACGTGTGAGGGCGCCGGTTAGCGTTAGCGTACGGGTTAGGATTATGGGACGGGTGAGGGTCAGGCTTCGGGGAAGGGTTAGGGTTAGGGTTTGGGCTAGGGTTAGGGTTAGGGAACGGGGACGGTTTAGGGTCCAGGTGAGGGTACGACAACGCTTTAGGGGGAGCGTACGTGTGAGGGCGCGGGTTAGCGTTAGCATACGGGTTAGGATTAGGGGACGAGTGAGGGTCAGGTTCCGGGGAAGGGTTAGGTTTAGGGTTCGGGCTAGGGTTAGGGTTAGGGGACGGGGACGGTTTAGGGTCCAGGTGAGGGTACGACAACGCTTTAGGGGGAGCGTACGTGTGAGGGCGCGGGTTAGCGTTAGCGTACGGGTTAGGATTAGGGGACGGGTGAGGGTCAGGCTTCGGGGAAGGGTTAGGGTTAGAGTTCGGGCTAGGGTTAGGGTTAGGGGACGGGGACGGTTTAGGGTCCAGGTGAGGGTACTACAACGCTTTAGGGGGAGCGTACGTGTGAGGGCGTGGGTTAGCGTTAGCGTACGGGTTATGATTAAGGGACGGGTGAGGGTCAGGCTTCGGGGAAGTGTTAGGGTTAGGGTTCGGGCTAGGGTTAGGGTTAGGGGACGGGGACAGTTTAGGGTCCAGGTGAGGGTACGACAACGCTTTAGGGGGAGCGTACGTGTGAGGGCGCGGGTTAGCGTTAGCGGACGGGTTAGGATTAGGGGACGGGTGAGGGTCAGGCTTCGGGGAAGGGTTAGGGTTAGGGTTCAGGCTAGGGTTAGGGTTAGGGGACGGGGACGGTTTAGGGTCCAGGTGAGGGTACGACAACGCTTTAGGGGGAGCGTACGTGTAAGGGCGTGGGTTTCCGTTAGCGTACGGGTTAGGATTAGGGGACGGGTGAGGGTCAGGCTTCGGGGAAGGGTTAGGGTTAGGGTTCAGGCTAGGGTTAGGGTTAGGGGACGGGGACGGTTTAGGGTCCAGGTGAGGGTACGACAACGCTTTAGGGGGAGCGTACGTGTGAGGGCGCGGGTTAGCGTTAGCGTTCGGGTTAGGATTAGGGGACGGGTGAGGGTCAGGCTTCGGGGAAGGGTTAGGGTTAGGGTTCGGTCTAGGGTTAGGGTTAGGGGACGGGGACGGTTTAGGGTCCAGGTGAGGGTACGACAACGCTTTAGGGGGAGCGTACGTGTGAGGGCGCGGGTTCGCGTTAGCGGACGGGTTAGGATTAGGGGACGGGTGAGGGTCAGGCTTCGGGGAAGGGTTAGGGTTAGGGTTCGGGCTAGGGTTAGGGTTAGGGGACGGGGACGGTTTAGGGTCCAGGTGAGGGTACGACAACGCTTTAGGGGGAGCGTACGTGTGAGGGCGTGGGTTAGCGTTAGCGGACGGGTTAGGATTAGGGGACGGGTGAGGGTCAGGATTCGGGGAAGGGTTAGGGTTAGGGTTCGGGCTAGGGTTAGGGTTAGGGGACGGGGACGGTTTAGGGTCCAGGTGAGGGTACGACAACGCTTTAGGGGGAGCGTACGTGTGAGGGCGTGGGTTAGCGTTAGCGTACGGGTTAGGATTAGGGGACGGGTGAGGGTCAGGCTTCGGGGAAGGGTTAGGGTTAGGGTTCGGTCTAGGGTTAGGGTTAGGGGACGGGGACGGTTTAGGGTCCAGGTGAGGGTACGACAACGCTTTAGGGGGAGCGTACGTGTGAGGGCGCGGGTTAGCGTTAGCATACGGGTTAGGATTAGGGGACGGGTGAGGGTCAGGCTTCGGGGAAGGGTTAGGGTTCGGGCTAGGGTTAGGGTTAGGGGACGGGGACGGTTTAGGGTCCAGGTGAGGGTACGACAACGCTTTAGGGGGAGCGTACGTGTGAGGGTGCGGGTTAGCGTTAGCGTACGGGTTAGGATTAGGGGACGGGTGAGGGTCAGGCTTCGGGGAAGGGTTAGGGTTAGGGTTCGGTCTAGGGTTAGGGTTAGGGGACGGGGACGGTTTAGGGTCCAGGTGAGGGTACGACAACACTTTAGGGGGAGCGTACGTGTGAGGGCGCGGGTTCGCGTTAGCGGACGGGTTAGGATTAGGGGACGGGTGAGGGTCAGGCTTCGGGGAAGGGTTAGGGTTAGGGTTCGGGCTAGGGTTAGGGTTAGGGGACGGGGACGGTTTAGGGTCCAGGTGAGGGTACGACAACGCTTTAGGGGGAGCGTACGTGTGAGGGCGTGGGTTAGCGTTAGCGGACGGGTTAGGATTAGGGGACGGGTGAGGGTCAGGATTCGGGGAAGGGTTAGGGTTAGGGTTCGGGCTAGGGTTAGGGTTAGGGGACGGGGACGGTTTAGGGTCCAGGTGAGGGTACGACAACGCTTTAGGGGGAGCGAACGTGTGAGGGCGCGGGTTAGCGTTAGCATACGGGTTAGGATTAGGGGACGGGTGAGGGTCAGGCTTCGGGGAAGGGTTAGGGTTCGGGCTAGGGTTAGGGTTAGGGGACGGGGACGGTTTAGGGTCCAGGTGAGGGTACGACAACGCTTTAGGGGGAGCGTACGTGTGAGGGCGCGGGTTAGCGTTAGCGTACGGGTTAGGATTAGGGGACGGGTGAGGGTCAGGCTTCGGGGAAAGGTTAGGGTTAGGGTTCGGTCTAGGGTTAGGGGACGGGGACGGTTTAGGGTCCAGGTGAGGGTACGACAACGCTTTAGGGGGAGCGTACGTGTGAGGGCGTGGGTTAGCGTTAGCGGACGGGTTAGGATTAGGGGACGGGTGAGGGTCAGGATTCGGGGAAGGGTTAGGGTTAGGGTTCGGGCTAGGGTTAGGGTTAGGGGACGGGGACGGTTTAGGGTCCAGGTGAGGGTACGACAACGCTTTAGGGGGAGCGTACGTGTGAGGGCGTGGGTTAGCGTTAGCGTACGGGTTAGGATTAGGGGACGGGTGAGGGTCAGGCTTCGGGGAAGGGTTAGGGTTAGGGTTCGGTCTAGGGTTAGGGTTAGGGGACGGGGACGGTTTAGGGTCCAGGTGAGGGTACGACAACGCTTTAGGGGGAGCGTACGTGTGAGGGCGTGGGTTAGCGTTAGCATACGGGTTAGGATTAGGGGACGGGTGAGGGTCAGGCTTCGGGGAAGGGTTAGGGTTCGGGCTAGGGTTAGGGTTAGGGGACGGGGACGGTTTAGGGTCCAGGTGAGGGTACGACAACGCTTTAGGGGGAGCGTACGTGTGAGGGCGCGGGTTAGCGTTAGCGTACGGGTTAGGATTAGGGGACGGGTGAGGGTCAGGCTTCGGGGAAGGGTTAGGGTTAGGGTTCGGGCTAGGGTTAGGGTTCGGGGACGGGGACGGTTTAGGGTCCAGGTGAGGGTACGACAACGCTTTAGGGGGAGCGTACGTCTGAGGGCGCGTGTTAGCGTTAGCGTACGGGATAGGATTAGGGGACGGGTGAGGGTCAGGCTTCGGGGAAGGGTTAGGGTTAGGGTTCGGGCTAGGGTTAGGGTTAGGGGACGGGGACGGGTTAGGGTCCAGGTGAGGGTACGACAACGCTTTAGGGGGAGCGTACGTGTAAGGGCGTGGGTTTGCGTTAGCGTACGGGTTAGGATTAGGGGACGGGTGAGGGTCAGGCTTCGGGGAAGGGTTAGGGTTAGGGTTCGTTCTAGGGTTAGGGTTAGGGGACGGGGACGGTTTAGGGTCCACGTGAGGGTACGACAACGCTTTAGGGGGAGCGTACGTGTGAGGGCGCGGGTTAGCGTTAGCGTACGGGTTAGGATTAGGGGACGGGTGAGGGTCAGGCTTCGGGGAAGGGTTAGGGTTAGAGTTCGGGCTAGGGTTAGGGTTCGGGGACGGGGACGGTTTAGGGTCCAGGTGAGGGTACGACAACGCTTTAGGGGGAGCGTACGTGTGAGGGCGCGGGTTAGCGTTAGCGTACGGGTTAGGATTAGGGGACGGGTGAGGGTCAGGCTTCGGGGAAGGGTTAGGGTTAGGGTTCGGGCTAGGGTTAGGGTTAGGGGACGGGGACGGTTTAGGGTCCAGGTGAGGGTACGACAACGCTTTAGGGGGAGCGTACGTGTGAGGGCGCGGGTTAGCGTTAGCGTACGGGTTATGATTAGGGGACTGGTGAGGGTCAGGCTTCGGGGAAGGGTTAGGGTTAGGGTTCGGGCTAGGGTTAGGGTTAGGGGACGGGGACGGTTTAGGGTCCAGGTGAGGGTACGACAACGCTTTAGGGGGAGCGTACGTGTGAGGGCGCGGGTTAGCGTTAGCGGAAGGGTTAGGATTAGGGGACGGGTGAGGGTCAGGCTTCGGGGAAGGGTTAGGGTTAGGGTTCAGGCTAGGGTTAGGGTTAGGGGACGGGGACGGTTTAGGGTCCAGGTGAGGGTACGAGAACGCTTTAGGGGGAGCGTACGTGTGAGGGCGCGGGTTAGCGTTAGCGTACGGGTTAGGATTAGGGGACGGGTGAGGGTCAGGCTTCGGGGAAGGGTTAGGGTTAGGGTTCGGTCTAGGGTTAGGGTTAGGGGACGGGGACGGTTTAGGGTCCAGGTGAGGGTACGACAACGCTTTAGGGGGAGCGTACGTGTGAGGGCGCGGGTTCGCGTTAGCGGACGGGTTAGGATTAGGGGACGGGTGAGGGTCAGGCTTCGGGGAAGGGTTAGGGTTAGGGTTCGGGCTAGGGTTAGGGTTAGGGGACGGGGACGGTTTAGGGTCCAGGTGAGGGTACGACAACGCTTTAGGGGGAGCGTACGTGTGAGGGCGCGGGTTAGCGTTAGCGGACGGGTTAGGATTAGGGGACGGGTGAGGGTCAGGATTCGGGGAAGGGTTAGGGTTAGGGTTCGGGCTAGGGTTAGGGTTAGGGGACGGGGACGGTTTAGGGTCCAGGTGAGGGTACGACAACGCTTTAGGGGGAGCGTACGTGTGAGGGCGTGGGTTAGCGTTAGCGTACGGGTTAGGATTAGGGGACGGGTGAGGGTCAGGCTTCGGGGAAGGGTTAGGGTTAGGGTTCGGTCTAGGGTTAGGGTTAGGGGACGGGGACGGTTTAGGGTCCAGGTGAGGGTACGACAACGCTTTAGGGGGAGCGTACGTGTGAGGGCGCGGGTTAGCGTTAGCATACGGGTTAGGATTAGGGGACGGGTGAGGGTCAGGCTTCGGGGAAGGGTTAGGGTTCGGGCTAGGGTTAGGGTTAGGGGACGGGGACGGTTTAGGGTCCAGGTGAGGGTACGACAACGCTTTAGGGGGAGCGTACGTGTGAGGGCGCGGGTTAGCGTTAGCGTACGGGTTAGGATTAGGGGACGGGTGAGGGTCAGGCTTCGGGGAAGGGTTAGGGTTAGGGTTCGGGCTAGGGTTAGGGTTCGGGGACGGGGACGGTTTAGGGTCCAGGTGAGGGTACGACAACGCTTTAGGGGGAGCGTACGTCTGAGGGCGCGGGTTAGCGTTAGCGTACGGGATAGGATTAGGGGACGGGTGAGGGTCAGGCTTCGGGGAAGGGTTAGGGTTAGGGTTCGGGCTAGGGTTAGGGTTAGGGGACGGGAACGGTTTAGGGTCCAGGTGAGGGTACGACAACGCTTTAGGGGGAGCGTACGTGTGAGGGCGCGGGTTAGCGTTAGCGTACGGGTTAGGATTAGGGGACGGGTGAGGTTCAGGCTTCGGGGAAGGGTTAGGTTTAGGGTTCGGGCTAGGGTTAGGGTTAGGGGACGGGGACGGTTTAGGGTCCAGGTGAGGGTACGACAACGCTTTAGGGGGAGCGTACGTGTGTGGGCGCGGGTTAGCGTTAGCGTACGGGTTAGGATTAGGTGATGGGTGAGGGTCAGGCTTCGGGGAAGGGTTAGGTTAAGGGTTCAGGCTAGGGTTAGGGGACGGGGACGGTTTAGGGTCCAGGTGAGGGTACGACAACGCTTTAGGGGGAGCGTACGTGTGAGGGCGCGGGTTAGCGTTAGCGTACGGGTTAGGATTAGGGGACGGGTGAGGGTCAGGCTTCGAGGAAGGATTAGGGTTAGGGTTAGGGTTCGGGCTAGGGTTAGGGGACGGGGACGGTTGAGGGTCCAGGTGAGGGTACGACAACGCTTTAGGGGGAGCGTACGTGTGAGGGCGCGGGTTAGCGTTAGCGTACGGGTTAGGATTAGGGGACGGATGAGGGTCAGGCTTCGGGGAAGGGTTAGGGTTAGGGTTCGGGCTAGGGTTAGGGTTAGGGGACGGGGACGGTTTAGGGTCCAGGTGACGGTACGAGAACGATTTAGGGGGAGCGTATGTGTGAGGGCGCGGGTTAGCGTTAGTGTTCGGGTTAGGCTTAGGGGACGGGTGAGGGTCAGGCTTCGGGGAAGGGTTAGGGTTAGGGTTCGGGCTAGGGTTAGGGTTAGGGGACGGGGACGGTTTAGGGTCCAGGTGAGGGTACGACAACGCTTTAGGGGGAGCGTACGTGTGAGGGCGCGGGTTAGCGTTAGCGTACGGGTTAGGATTAGGGGACGGGTGAGGGTCAGGCTTCGGGGAAGGGTTAGGGTTAGGGTTCGGTCTAGGGTTAGGGGACGGGGACGGTTTAGGGTCCAGGTGAGGGTACGACAACGCTTTAGGGGGAGCGTACGTGTGAGGGCGTGGGTTAGCGTTAGCGGACGGGTTAGGATTAGGGGACGGGTGAGGGTCAGGATTCGGGGAAGGGTTAGGGTTAGGGTTCGGGCTAGGGTTAGGGTTAGGGGACGGGGACGGTTTAGGGTCCAGGTGAGGGTACGACAACGCTTTAGGGGGAGCGTACGTGTGATGGCGTGGGTTAGCGTTAGCGTACGGGTTAGGATTAGGGGACGGGTGAGGGTCAGGCTTCGGGGAAGGGTTAGGGTTAGGGTTCGGTCTAGGGTTAGGGTTAGGGGACGGGGACGGTTTAGGGTCCAGGTGAGGGTACGACAACGCTTTAGGGGGAGCGTACGTGTGAGGGCGTGGGTTAGCGTTAGCATACGGGTTAGGATTAGGGGACGGGTGAGGGTCAGGCTTCGGGGAAGGGTTAGGGTTCGGGCTAGGGTTAGGGTTAGGGGACGGGGACGGTTTAGGGTCCAGGTGAGGGTACGACAACGCTTTAGGGGGAGCGTACGTGTGAGGGCGCGGGTTAGCGTTAGCGTACGGGTTAGGATTAGGGGACGGGTGAGGGTCAGGCTTCGGGGAAGGGTTAGGGTTAGGGTTCGGGCTAGGGTTAGGGTTCGGGGACGGGGACGGTTTAGGGTCCAGGTGAGGGTAGGACAACGCTTTAGGGGGAGCGTACGTCTGAGGGCGCGGGTTAGCGTTAGCGTACGGGATAGGATTAGGGGACGGGTGAGGGTCAGGCTTCGGGGAAGGGTTAGAGTTAGGGTTCGGGCTAGGGTTAGGGTTAGGGGACGGGGACGGGTTAGGGTCCAGGTGAGGGTACGACAACGCTTTAGGGGGAGCGTACGTGTAAGGGCGTGGGTTTGCGTTAGCGTACGGGTTAGGATTAGGGGACGGGTGAGGGTCAGGCTTCGGGGAAGGGTTAGGGTTAGGGTTCGGTCTAGGGTTAGGGTTAGGGGACGGGGACGGTTTAGGGTCCACGTGAGGGTACGACAACGCTTTAGGGGGAGCGTACGTGTGAGGGCGCGGGTTAGCGTTAGCGTACGGGTTAGGATTAGGGGACGGGTGAGGGTCAGGCTTCGGGGAAGGGTTAGGGTTAGAGTTCGGGCTAGGGTTAGGGTTCGGGGACGGGGACGGTTTAGGGTCCAGGTGAGGGTACGACAACGCTTTAGGGGGAGCGTACGTGTGAGGGCGCGGGTTAGCGTTAGCGTACGGGTTAGGATTAGGGGACGGGTGAGGGACAGGTTCCGGGGAAGGGTTAGGGTTAGGGTTCGGGCTAGGGTTAGGGTTAGGGGACGGGGACGGTTTAGGGTCCAGGTGAGGGTACGACAACGCTTTAGGGGGAGCGTACGTGTGAGGGCGCGGGTTAGCGTTAGCGTACGGGTTAGGATTAGGGGACGGGTGAGGGTCAGGCTTCGGGGAAGGGTTAGGGTTAGGGTTCGGGCTAGGGTTAGGGTTAGGGGACGGGGACGGTTTAGGGTCCAGGTGAGGGTACGACAACGCTTTAGGGGGAGCGTACGTGTGAGGGCGCGGGTTAGCGTTAGCGTACGGGTTATGATTAGGGGACTGGTGAGGGTCAGGCTTCGGGGAAGGGTTAGGGTTAGGGTTCGGGCTAGGGTTAGGGTTAGGGGACGGGGACGGTTTAGGGTCCAGGTGAGGGTACGACAACGCTTTAGGGGGAGCGTACGTGTGAGGGCGCGGGTTAGCGTTAGCGGAAGGGTTAGGATTAGGGGACGGGTGAGGGTCAGGCTTCGGGGAAGGGTTAGGGTTAGGGTTCAGGCTAGGGTTAGGGTTAGGGGACGGGGACGGTTTAGGGTCCAGGTGAGGGTACGAGAACGCTTTAGGGGGAGCGTACGTGTGAGGGCGCGGGTTAGCGTTAGCGTACGGGTTAGGATTAGGGGACGGGTGAGGGTCAGGCTTCGGGGAAGGGTTAGGGTTAGGGTTCGGTCTAGGGTTAGGGTTAGGGGACGGGGACGGTTTAGGGTCCAGGTGAGGGTACGACAACGCTTTAGGGGGAGCGTACGTGTGAGGGCGCGGGTTCGCGTTAGCGGACGGGTTAGGATTAGGGGACGGGTGAGGGTCAGGCTTCGGGGAAGGGTTAGGGTTAGGGTTCGGGCTAGGGTTAGGGTTAGGGGACGGGGACGGTTTAGGGTCCAGGTGAGGGTACGACAACGCTTTAGGGGGAGCGTACGTGTGAGGGCGCGGGTTAGCGTTAGCGGACGGGTTAGGATTAGGGGACGGGTGAGGGTCAGGATTCGGGGAAGGGTTAGGGTTAGGGTTCGGGCTAGGGTTAGGGTTAGGGGACGGGGACGGTTTAGGGTCCAGGTGAGGGTACGACAACGCTTTAGCGGGAGCGTACGTGTGAGGGCGTGGGTTAGCGTTAGCGTACGGGTTAGGATTAGGGGACGGGTGAGGGTCAGGCTTCGGGGAAGGGTTAGGGTTAGGGTTCGGTCTAGGGTTAGGGTTAGGGGACGGGGACGGTTTAGGGTCCAGGTGAGGGTACGACAACGCTTTAGGGGGAGCGTACGTGTGAGGGCGCGGGTTAGCGTTAGCATACGGGTTAGGATTAGGGGACGGGTGAGGGTCAGGCTTCGGGGAAGGGTTAGGGTTCGGGCTAGGGTTAGGGTTAGGGGACGGGGACGGTTTAGGGTCCAGGTGAGGGTACGACAACGCTTTAGGGGGAGCGTACGTGTGAGGGCGCGGGTTAGCTTTAGCGTACGGGTTAGGATTAGGGGACGGGTGAGGGTCAGGCTTCGGGGAAGGGTTAGGGTTAGGGTTTGGGCTAGGGTTAGGGTTCGGGGACGGGGACGGTTTAGGGTCCAGGTGAGGGTACGACAACGCTTTAGGGGGAGCGTACGTCTGAGGGCGCGGGTTAGCGTTAGCGTACGGGATAGGATTAGGGGACGGGTGAGGGTCAGGCTTCGGGGAAGTGTTAGGGTTAGGGTTCGGGCTAGGGTTAGGGTTAGGGGACGGGGACGGTTTAGGGTCCAGGTGAGGGTACGACAACGCTTTAGGGGGAGCGTACGTGTGAGGGCGCGGGTTAGCGTTAGCGTACGGGTTAGGATTAGGGGACGGGTGAGGTTCAGGCTTCGGGGAAGGGTTAGGTTTAGGGTTCGGGCTAGGGTTAGGGTTAGGGGACGGGGACGGTTTAGGGTCCAGGTGAGGGTACGACAACGCTTTAGGGGGAGCGTACGTGTGTGGGCGCGGGTTAGCGTTAGCGTACGGGTTAAGATTAGGTGATGGGTGAGGGTCAGGCTTCGGGGAAGGGTTAGGTTAAGGGTTCAGGCTAGGGTTAGGGGACGGGGACGGTTTAGAGTCCAGGTGAGGGTACGACAACGCTTTAGGGGGGGCGTACGTGTGAGGGCGCGGGTTAGCGTTAGCGTACGGGTTAGGATTAGGGGACGGGTGAGGGTCAGGCTTCGAGGAAGGATTAGGGTTAGGGTTAGGGTTCGGGCTAGGGTTAGGGGACGGGGACGGTTGAGGGTCCAGGTGAGGGTACGACAACGCTTTAGGGGGAGCGTACGTGTGAGGGCGCGGGTTAGCGTTAGCGTACGGGTTAGGATTAGGGGACGGATGAGGGTCAGGCTTCGGGGAAGGGTTAGGGTTAGGGTTCGGGCTAGGGTTAGGGTTAGGGGACGGGGACGGTTTAGGGTCCAGGTGACGGTACGAGAACGATTTAGGGGGAGCGTATGTGTGAGGGCGCGGGTTAGCGTTAGTGTTCGGGTTAGGCTTAGGGGACGGGTGAGGGTCAGGCTTCGGGGAAGGGTTAGGGTTAGGGTTCGGGCTAGGGTTAGGGTTAGGGGACGGGGACGGTTTAGGGTCCAGGTGAGGGTACGACAACGCTTTAGGGGGAGCGTACGTGTAAGGGCGCGGGTTAGCGTTAGCGTACGGGTTAGGATTAGGGGACGGGTGAGGGTCAGGCTTCGGGGAAGGGTTAGGGTTAGGGTTCGGGCTAGGGTTAGGGTTAGGGGACGGGGACGGTTTAGGGTCCAGGTGAGGGTACGACAACGCTTTAGGGCGAGCGTACGTGTGAGGGCGCGGGTTAGCGTTAGCGTACGGTTTAGGATTAGGGGACGGGTGAGGGTCAGGCTTCGGGGAAGGGTTAGGGTTAGGGTTCGGGCTAGGGTTAGGGGACGGGGACGGGGACGGTTTAGGGTCCAGGAGAGGGTACGACAACGCTTTAGGGGGAGCATACGTGTGAGGGCGCGGGTTAGCGTTAGCGTACGTGTTAGGATTAGGGGACGGGTGAGGGTCAGGCTTCGGGGAAGGGTTAGGGTTAGGGTTCGGGCTAGGGTTAGGGTTAGGGTTAGGGGACGGTTTAGGGTCCAGATGAGGGTACGAGAACGCTTTAGGTAGAGCGTACGTGTGAGGGCGCGGGTTAGCGTTAGCGTACGGGTTAGGATTATGGGAAGGGTGAGGGTCAGGCTTCGGGGAAGGGTTAGGGTTAGGGTTTGGGCTAGGGTTAGGGTTAGGGGACGGGGACGGTTTAGGGTCCAGGTGAGGGTACGACAACGCTTTAGGGGGAGCGTACGTGTGAGGGCGCGGGTTAGCGTTAGCGTACGGGTTAGGATTAGGGGACGGGTGAGGGTCAGGTTCCGGGGAAGGGTTAGGGTTAGGGTTCGGGCTAGGGTTAGGGTTAGGGGACGGGGACGGTTTAGGGTCCAGGTGAGGGTACGACAACGCTTTAGGGGGAGCGTACGTGTGAGGGCGCGGGTTAGCGTTAGCGTACGGGTTAGGATTAGGGGACGGGTGAGGGTCAGGCTTCGGGGAAGTGTTAGGGTTAGGGTTCGGTCTAGGGTTAGGGTTAGGGGACGGGGACGGTTTAGGGTCCACGTGAGGGTACGACAACGCTTTAGGGGGAGCGTACGTGTGAGGGCGCGGGTTAGCGTTAGCGTACGGGTTAGGATTAGGGGACGGGTGAGGGTCAGGCTTCGGGGAAGGGTTAGGGTTAGGGTTCGGGCTAGGGTTAGGGTTAGGGGACGGGGACGGTTTAGGGTCCAGGTGAGTGTACGACAACGCTTTAGGGGGAGCGTACGTGTGAGGGCGCGGGTTAGCGTTAGCGTACGGGTTAGGATTAGGGGACGGGTGAGGGTCAGGCTTCGGGGAAGGGTTAGGGTTCGGGCTAGGGTTAGGGTTAGGGGACGGGGACGCTTTAGGGTCCAGGTGAGGGTACGACAACGCTTTAGGGGGAGCGTACGTGTGAGGGCGCGGGTTAGCGTTAACGTACGGGTTAGGATTATGGGACGGGTGAGGGTCAGGCTTCGGGGAAGGGTTAGGGTTAGGGTTCGGGCTAGGGTTAGTGTTCGGGGACGGGGACGGTTTAGGGTCCAGGTGAGGGTACGACAACGCTTTAGGGGGAGCGTACGTCTGAGGGCGCGGGTTAGCGTTAGCGTACGGGTTAGGATTAGGGGACGGGTGAGGGACAGGTTCCGGGGAAGGGTTAGGGTTAGGGTTCGGGCTAGGGTTAGGGTTAGGGGACGGGGACGGTTTAGGGTCCAGGTGAGGGTACGACAACGCTTTAGGGGGAGCGTACGTGTGAGGGCGCGGGTTAGCGTTAGCGTACGGGTTAGGATTAGGGGACGGGTGAGGGTCAGGCTTCGGGGAAGGGTTAGGGTTAGGGTTCGGGCTAGGGTTAGGGTTAGGGGACGGGGACGGTTTAGGGTCCAGGTGAGGGTACGACAACGCTTTAGGGGGAGCGTACGTGTGAGGGCGCGGGTTAGCGTTAGCGTACGGGTTATGATTAGGGGACGGGTGAGGGTCAGGCTTCGGGGAAGGGTTAGGGTTAGGGTTCGGGCTAGGGTTAGGGTTAGGGGACGGGGACGGTTTAGGGTCCAGGTGAGGGTACGACAACGCTTTAGGGGGAGCGTACGTGTGAGGGCGCGGGTTAGCGTTAGCGGACGGGTTAGGATTAGGGGACGGGTGAGGGTCAGGCTTCGGGGAAGGGTTAGGGTTAGGGTTCAGGCTAGGGTTAGGGTTAGGGGACGGGGACGGTTTAGGGTCCAGGTGAGGGTACGACAACACTTTAGGGGGAGCGTACGTGTGAGGGCGCGGGTTAGCGTTAGCGTACGGGTTAGGATTAGGGGACGGGTGACGGTCAGGCTTCGGGGAAGGGTTAGGGTTAGGGTTCGGTCTAGGGTTAGGGTTAGGGGACGGGGACGGTTTAGGGTCCAGGTGAGGGTACGACAACGCTTTAGGGGGAGCGTACGTGTGAGGGCGCGGGTTCGCGTTAGCGGACGGGTTAGGATTAGGGGACGGGTGAGGGTCAGGCTTCGGGGAAGGGTTAGGGTTAGGGTTCGGGCTAGGGTTAGGGTTAGGGGACGGGGACGGTTTAGGGTCCAGGTGAGGGTACGACAATGCTTTAGGGGGAGCGTACGTGTGAGGGCGCGGGTTAGCGTAAGCGGACGGGTTAGGATTAGGGGACGGGTGAGGGTCAGGCTTCGGGGAAGGGTTAGGATTAGGGTTCAGGCTAGGGTTAGGGTTAGGGGACGGGGAAGGTTTAGGGTCCAGGTGAGGGTAAGACAACGCTTTAGGTGGAGCGTACGTGTAAGGGCGTGGGTTAGCGTTAGCGTACGGGTTAGGATTAGGGGACGGGTGAGGGTCAGGCTTCGGGGAAGGGTTAGGGTTAGGGTTCGGTCTAGGGTTAGGGTTAGGGGACGGGGACGGTTTAGGGTCTAGGTGAGGGTACGACAACGCTTTAGGGGGAGCGTACGTGTGAGGGCGCGGGTTAGCGTTAGCATACGGGTTAGGATTAGGGGACGGGTGAGGGTCAGGCTTCGGGGAAGGGTTAGGGTTCGGGCTAGGGTTAGGGTTAGGGGACGGGGACGGTTTAGGGTCCAGGTGAGGGTACGACAACGCTTTAGGGGGAGCGTACGTGTGAGGGCGCGGGTTAGCGTTAGCGTACGGGTTAGGATTAGGGGACGGGTGAGGGTCAGGCTTCGGGGAAGGGTTAGGGTTAGGGTTCGGGCTAGGGTTAGGGTTATGGGACGGGGACGGTTTAGGGTCCAGGTGAGGGTACGACAACGCTTTAGGGGGAGCGTACGTGTGAGGGCGCGGGTTAGCGTTAGCGGACGGGTTAGGATTAGGGGACGGGTGAGGGTCAGGCTTCGGGAAAGGGTTAGGGTTAGGGTTCGGGCTAGGGTTAGGGTTAGGGTACGGGGACGGTTCAGGGTACAGGTGAGGGTACGACAACGTTTTAGGGGGAGCGTACGTGTGAGGGCGCGGGTTAGCGTTAGCGTACGGGTTAGGATTAGGGGACGGGTGAGGGTCAGGCTTCGGGGAAGGGTTAGGGTTAGGGTTCGGGCTAGGGTTAGGGTTAGGGGACGGGAACGGTTTAGGGTCCAGGTGAGGGTACGACAACGCTTTAGGGGGAGCGTACGTGTGAGGGCGCGGGTTAGCGTTAGCGTACGGGTTAGGATTAGGGGACGGGTGAGGGTCAGGCTTCGGGGAAGGGTTAGGGTTAGGGTTCGGGCTAGGGTTAGGGTTAGGGGACGGGGACGGTTTAGGGTCCAGGTGAGGGTACGACAACGCTTTAGGGGGAGCGTACGTGTGAGGGCGCGGGTTAGCGTTAGCGTACCGGTTAGGATTAGGGGACGGGTGAGGGTCAGGCTTCGGGGAAGGGTTAGGGTTAGGGTTCGGGCTAGGGTTAGGGTTATGGGACGGGGACGGTTTAGGGTCCAGGTGAGGGTACGACAACGCTTTAGGGGGAGCGTACGTGTGAGGGCGCGGGTTAGCGTTAGCGTACGGGTTAGGATTAGGCGACGGGTGAGGGTGAGGCTTCAGGGAAGGGTTAGGGTTAGGGTTCGGGCTAGGGTTAGGGTTATGGGACGGGGACGGTTTAGGGTACAGGTGAGGGTACGAGAACGCTTTAGGGGGAGCGTACGTGTGAGGGCGCGGGTTAGCGTTAGCGTACGGGTTAGGATTAGGGGACGGGTGAGGTTCAGGCTTCGGGGAAGGGTTAGGTTTAGGGTTCGGGCTAGGGTTAGGGTTAGGGGACGGGGACGGTTTAGGGTCCAGGTGAGGGTACGACAATGCTTTAGGGGGAGCGTACGTGTGTGGGCGCGGGTTAGCGTTAGCGTACAGGTTAGGATTAGGTGACGGGTGAGGGTCAGGCTTCGGGGAAGGGTTAGGTTAAGGGTTCAGGCTAGGGTTAGGGGACGGGGACGGTTTAGGGTCCAGGTGAGGGTACGACAACGCTTTAGGGGGAGCGTACGTGTGAGGGCGCGGGTTAGCGTTAGCGTACGGGTTAGGATTAGGGGACGGGTGAGGGTCAGGCTTCGGGGAAGGGTTAGGTTTAGTGTTCGGGCGAGGGTTAGGGTTAGGGGATGGGGACGGTTTAGGGTCCAGGTGAGGGTACGACAACGCTTTAGGGGGAGCGTACGTGTGAGGGCGCGGGTTAGCGTTAGCGTACGGGTTAGGATTAGGGGACGGGTGAGGGTCAGGCTTCGGGGAAGGGTTAGGGTTAGGGTTCGTGGTAGGGTTAGGGTTAGGGGACGGGGACGGTTTAGGGTCCAGGTGAGGGTACGAGAACGCTTTAGGGAGAGCGTACGTGTGAGGGCGCGGGTTAGCGTTAGCGTACGGGTTAGGATTAGGGGACGGGTGAGGGTCAGGCTTCAGGGAAGGGTTAGGGTTAGGGTTCGGGCTAGGGTTAGGGTTAGGGGACGGGGACGGTTTAGGGTCCAGGTGAGGGTACGACAACGCTTTAGGGGGAGTGTACGTGTGAGGGCGCGGGTTAGCGTTAGAGTACGGGTTAGGATTAGGGGACTGGTGAGGGTCAGGCTTCGGGGAAGGGTTAGGTTTAGGGTTCGGGCTAGGGTTAGGGTTAGGGGACGGGGACGGTTTAGGGTCCAGGTGAGGGTACGACAACGCATTGGGGGGAGCGTACGTGTGAGGGCGTGTTAGCGTTAGCGTACGGGTTAGGATTAGGGGACGGGTGAGGGTCAGGCTTCGGGGAAGGGTTAGGGTTAGGGTTCGGGCTAGGGTTAGGGTTAGGGGACGGGGACGGTTTAGGGTCCAGGTGAGGGTACGACAATGCTTTAGGGGGAGCGTACGTGTGAGGGCGCGGGTTAGCGTTAGCGTACGGATTAGGATTAGGGGACGGGTGAGGGTCAGGCTTCGGGGAAGTGTTAGGGTTAGGGTTCGGGCTAGGGTTAGGGTTAGGGGACGGGGACGGTTTAGGGTCCAGGTGAGGGTACGACAACGCTTTAGGGGGAGCGTACGTGTGAGGGCGCGGGTTAGCGTTAGCGTACGGGTTAGGATTAGGGGACGGGTGAGGGTCAGGCTTCGGGGAAGGGTTAAGGTTAGGGTTCGGGCTAGGGTTAGGGTTAGGGGATGGGGACGGTTTAGGGTCCAGGTGAGGGTACGACAACGCTTTAGGGGGAGCGTACGTGTGAGGGCGCGGGTTAGCGTTAGCGTACGGGTTAGGATTAGGGGACGGGTGAGGGTCAGGCTTCGGGGAAGGGTTAGGGTTAGGGTTCGGGCTAGGGTTAGGGTTAGGGGACGGGGACGGTTTAGGGTCCAGGTGAGGGTACGACAACGCTTTAGGGCGAGCGTACGTGTGAGGGCGCGGGTTAGCGTTAGCGTACGGTTTAGGATTAGGGGACGGGTGAGGGTCAGGCTTCGGGGAAGGGTTAGGGTTAGGGTTCGGGCTACGGTTAGGGGACGGGGACGGTTGAGGGTCCAGGTGAGGGTACGACAACGCTTTAGGGGGAGCGTACGTGTGAGGGCGCGGGTTAGCGTTAGCGTACGGGTTAGGATTAGGGGACGGATGAGGGTCAGGCATCGGGGAAGGGTTAGGGTTAGGGTTCGGGCTAGGGTTAGGGTTAGGAGACGGGGACGGTTTAGGGTCCCGGTGACGGTACGAGAACGCTTTAGGGGGAGCGTACGTGTGAGGG
This sequence comes from Stenella coeruleoalba, assembly GCF_951394435.1. NCBI lineage: Eukaryota > Metazoa > Chordata > Mammalia > Artiodactyla > Delphinidae > Stenella > Stenella coeruleoalba. The sequence continues at coordinate 67,955,951 of NC_137162.1, forward strand.
CGCGGGTTAGCGTTAGTGTACGGGTTAGGATTAGGGGACGGGTGAGGGTCAGGTTTCGGGGAAGGGTTAGGGTTAGGGTTCGGGCTAGGGTTAGGGTTAGGGGACAGGGACGGTTTAGGGTCCAGGTGAGGGTACGACAACGCTTTAGGGGGAGCGTACGTGTAAGGGCGCGGGTTAGCGTTAGCGTATGGGTTAGGATTAGGGGACGGGTGAGGGTCAGGCTTCGGGGTAGTGTTAGGGTTAGGGTTCGGGCTAGGGTTAGGGTTAGGGGACGGGGACGGTTTAGGGTCCAGGTGAGGGTACGACAACGCTTTAGGGGGAGCGTACGTGTGAGGGCACGGGTTAGCGTTAGCGTACGGGTTAGGATTAGGGGACGGGTGAGGGTCAGGCTTCGGGGAAGGGTTAGGGTTAGGGTTCGGGCTAGGGTTAGGGGACGGGGACGGTTGAGGGTCCAGGTGAGGGTACGACAACGCTTTAGGGGGAGCGTACGTGTGAGGGCGCGGGTTAGCGTTAGCGTACGGGTTAGGATTAGGGACGGATGAGGGTCAGGCTTCGGGGAAGGGTTAGGGTTAGGGTTTGGGCTAGGGTTAGGGTTAGGGGACGGGGACGGTTTAGAGTCCAGGTGACGGTACGAGAACGATTTAGGGGGAGCGTATGTGTGAGGGCGCGGGTTAGCGTTAGTGTACGGGTTAGGCTTAGGGGACGGGTGAGGGTCAGGCTTCGGGGAAGGGTTAGGGTTAGGGTTCGGGCTAGGGTTAGGGTTAGGGGACGGGGACGGTTTAGGGTCCAGGTGAGGGCACGACAACGCTTTAGGGGGAGCGTACGTGTAAGGGCGCGGGTTAGCGTTAGCGTACGGGTTAGGATTAGGGGACGGGTGAGGGTCAGGCTTCGGGGAAGGGTTAGGGTTAGGGTTCGGGCTAGGGTTAGGGTTAGGGGACGGGGACGGTTTAGGGTCCAGGTGAGGGTACGACAACGCTTTAGGGCGAGCGTACGTGTGAGGGCGCGGGTTAGCGTTAGCGTACGGTTTAGGATTAGGGGACGGGTGAGGGTCAGGCTTCAGGGAAGGGTTAGGGTTAGGGTTCGGGCTAGGGTTAGGGGACGGGGACGGTTGAGGGTCCAGGTGAGGGTACGACAACGCTTTAGGGGGAGCGTACGTGTGAGGGCGCGGGTTAGCGTTAGCGTACGGGTTAGGATTAGGGGACGGATGAGGGTCAGGCATCGGGGAAGGGTTAGGGTTAGGGTTCGGGCTAGGGTTAGGGGACGGGGACGGGGACGGTTTAGGGTCCAGGTGAGGGTACGACAACGCTTTAGGGGGAGCATACGTGTGAGGGCGCGGGTTAGCGTTAGCGTACGGGTTAGGATTAGGGGATGGGTGAGGGTCAGGCTTCAGGGAAGGGTTAGGGTTAGGGTTCGGGCTAGGGTTAGGGTTAGGGTTAGGGGACGGTTGAGGGTCCAGATGAGGGTACGAGAACGCTTTAGGTAGAGCGTACGTGTGAGGGCGCGGGTTAGCGTTAGCGTACGGGTTAGGATTATGGGACGGGTGAGGGTCAGGCTTCGAGGAAGGGTTAGGGTTAGGGTTTGGGCTAGGGTTAGGGTTAGGGGACGGGGACGGTTTAGGGTCCAGGTGAGGGTACGACAACGCTTTAGGGGGAGCGTACGTGTGAGGGCGCGGGTTAGCGTTAGCGTACGGGTTAGGATTAGGGGACGGGTGAGGGTCAGGTTCCGGGGAAGGGTTAGGGTTAGGGTTCGTGCTAGGGTTAGGGTTAGGGGACGGGGACGGTTTAGGGTCCAGGTGAGGGTACGAGAACGCTTTAGGGGGAGCGTACGTGTGAGGGCGCGGGTTAGCGTTAGCGTACGGGTTAGGATTAGGGGACGGGTGAGGGTCAGGTTTCGGGGAAGGGTTAGGGTTAGGGTTCGGGCTAGGGTTAGGGTTAGGGGACAGGGACGGTTTAGGGTCCAGGTGAGGGTACGACAACGCTTTAGGGGGAGCGTACGTGTAAGGGCGCGGGTTAGCGTTAGCGTATGGGTTAGGATTAGGGGACGGGTGAGGGTCAGGCTTCGGGGTAGTGTTAGGGTTAGGGTTCGGGCTAGGGTTAGGGTTAGGGGACGGGGACGGTTTAGGGTCCAGGTGAGGGTACGACAACGCTTTAGGGGGAGCGTACGTGTGAGGGCACGGGTTAGCGTTAGCGTACGGGTTAGGATTAGGGGACGGGTGAGGGTCAGGCTTCGGGGAAGGGTTAGGGTTAGGGTTCGGGCTAGGGTTAGGGGACGGGGACGGTTGAGGGTCCAGGTGAGGGTACGACAACGCTTTAGGGGGAGCGTACGTGTGAGGGCGCGGGTTAGCGTTAGCGTACGGGTTAGGATTAGGGACGGATGAGGGTCAGGCTTCGGGGAAGGGTTAGGGTTAGGGTTTGGGCTAGGGTTAGGGTTAGGGGACGGGGACGGTTTAGAGTCCAGGTGACGGTACGAGAACGATTTAGGGGGAGCGTATGTGTGAGGGCGCGGGTTAGCGTTAGTGTACGGGTTAGGCTTAGGGGACGGGTGAGGGTCAGGCTTCGGGGAAGGGTTAGGGTTAGGGTTCGGGCTAGGGTTAGGGTTAGGGGACGGGGACGGTTTAGGGTCCAGGTGAGGGCACGACAACGCTTTAGGGGGAGCGTACGTGTAAGGGCGCGGGTTAGCGTTAGCGTACGGGTTAGGATTAGGGGACGGGTGAGGGTCATGCTTCGGGGAAGGGTTAGGGTTAGGGTTCGGGCTAGGGTTAGGGTTAGGGGACGGGGACGGTTTAGGGTCCAGGTGAGGGTACGACAACGCTTTAGGGCGAGCGTACGTGTGAGGGCGCGGGTTAGCGTTAGCGTACGGTTTAGGATTAGGGGACGGGTGAGGGTCAGGCTTCAGGGAAGGGTTAGGGTTAGGGTTCGGGCTAGGGTTAGGGGACGGGGACGGTTGAGGGTCCAGGTGAGGGTACGACAACGCTTTAGGGGGAGCGTACGTGTGAGGGCGCGGGTTAGCGTTAGCGTACGGGTTAGGATTAGGGGACGGATGAGGGTCAGGCATCGGGGAAGGGTTAGGGTTAGGGTTCGGGCTAGGGTTAGGGGACGGGGACGGGGACGGTTTAGGGTCCAGGTGAGGGTACGACAACGCTTTAGGGGGAGCATACGTGTGAGGGCGCGGGTTAGCGTTAGCGTACGGGTTAGGATTAGGGGATGGGTGAGGGTCAGGCTTCAGGGAAGGGTTAGGGTTAGGGTTCGGGCTAGGGTTAGGGTTAGGGTTAGGGGACGGTTGAGGGTCCAGATGAGGGTACGAGAACGCTTTAGGTAGAGCGTACGTGTGAGGGCGCGGGTTAGCGTTAGCGTACGGGTTAGGATTATGGGACGGGTGAGGGTCAGGCTTCGAGGAAGGGTTAGGGTTAGGGTTTGGGCTAGGGTTAGGGTTAGGGGACGGGGACGGTTTAGGGTCCAGGTGAGGGTACGACAACGCTTTAGGGGGAGCGTACGTGTGAGGGCGCGGGTTAGCGTTAGCGTACGGGTTAGGATTAGGGGACGGGTGAGGGTCAGGTTCCGGGGAAGGGTTAGGGTTAGGGTTCGTGCTAGGGTTAGGGTTAGGGGACGGGGACGGTTTAGGGTCCAGGTGAGGGTACGAGAACGCTTTAGGGGGAGCGTACGTGTGAGGGCGCGGGTTAGCGTTAGCGTACGGGTTAGGATTAGGGGACGGGTGAGGGTCAGGCTTCGGGGAAGTGTTAGGGTTAGGGTTCGGTCTAGGGTTAGGGTTAGGGGACGGGGACGGTTTAGGGTCCACGTGAGGGTACGACAACGCTTTAGGGGGAGCGTACGTGTGAGGGCGCGGGTTAGCGTTAGCGTACGGGTTAGGATTAGGGGACGGGTGAGGGTCAGGCTTCGGGGAAGGGTTAGGGTTAGGGTTCGGGCTAGGGTTAGGGTTAGGGGACGGGGACGGTTTAGGGTCCAGGTGAGGGTACGACAACGCTTTAGGGGGAGCGTACGTGTGAGGGCGCGGGTTAGCGTTAGCGTACGGGTTAGGATTAGGGGACGGGTGAGGGTCAGGCTTCGGGGAAGGGTTAGGGTTCGGGCTAGCGTTAGGGTTAGGGGACGGGGACGCTTTAGGGTCCAGGAGAGGGTATGACAACGCTTTAGGGGGAGCGTACGTGTGAGGGCGCGGGTTAGCGTTAGCGTACGGGTTAGGATTATGGGACGGGTGAGGGTCAGGCTTCGGGGAAGGGTTAGGGTTAGGGTTCGGGCTAGGGTTAGGGTTCGGGGACGGGGACGGTTTAGGGTCCAGGTGAGGGTACGACAACGTTTTAGGGGGAGCGTACGTCTGAGGGCGCGGGTTAGCGTTAGCGTACGGGTTAGGATTAGGGGACGGGTGAGGGACAGGTTCCGGGGAAGGGTTAGGGTTAGGGTTCGGGCTAGGGTTAGGGTTAGGGGACGGGGACGGTTTAGGGTCCAGGTGAGGGTACGACAACGCTTTAGGGGGAGCGTACGTGTGAGGGCGCGGGTTAGCGTTAGCGTACGGGTTAGGATTAGGGGACGGGTGAGGGTCAGGCTTCGGAGAAGGGTTAGGGTTAGGGTTCGGGCTAGGGTTAGGGTTAGGGGACGGGGACGGTTTAGGGTCCAGGTGAGGGTACGACAACGCTTTAGGGGGAGCGTACGTGTCAGGGCGCGGGTTAGCGTTAGCGTACGGGTTATGATTAGGGGACGGGTGAGGGTCAGGCTTCGGGGAAGGGTTAGGGTTAGGGTTCGGGCTAGGGTTAGGGTTAGGGGACGGGGACGGTTTAGGGTCTAGGTGAGGGTACGACAACGCTTTAGGGGGAGCGTACGTGTGAGGGCGCGGGTTAGCGTTAGCGGACGGGTTAGGATTAGGGGACGGGTGAGGGTCAGGCTTCGGGGAAGGGTTAGGGTTAGGGTTCGGGCTAGGGTTAGGGTTAGGGGACGGGGACGGTTTAGGGTCCAGGTGAGGGTACGACAACGCTTTAGGGGGAGCGTACGTGTGAGGGCGCGGGTTAGCGTTATCGTACGGGTTAGGATTAGGGGACGGGTGAGGGTCAGGCTTCGGGGAAGGGTTAGGGTTAGGGTTCGGGCTAGGGTTAGGGTTATGGGACGGGGACGGTTTAGGGTCCAGGTGAGGGTACGACAACGCTTTAGGGGGAGCGTACGTGTGAGGGCGCGGGTTAGCGTTAGCGGACGGGTTAGGATTAGGGGACGGGTGAGGGTCAGGCTTCGGAGAAGGTTTAGGGTTAGGGTTCGGGCTAGGGTTAGGGTTAGGGGACGGGGACGGTTTAGGGTCCAGGTGAGGGTACGACAACGCTTTAGGGGGAGCGTATGTGTGAGGGCGCGGGTTAGCGTTAGCGTACGGGTTAGGATTAGGGGACGGGTGAGGGTCAGGCTTCGGGGAAGGGTTAGGGTTAGGGTTCGGGCTAGGGTTAGGGTTAGGGGACGGGGACGGTTTAGGGTCCAGGTGAGGGTACGACAACGCTTTAGGGGGAGCGTACGTGTGAGGGCGCGGGTTAGCGTTAGCGTACGGGTTAGGATTAGGGGACGGGTGAGGGTCAGGCTTCGGGGAAGGGTTAGGGTTAGGGTTCGGGCTAGGGTTAGGGGACGGGGACGGTTGAGGGTCCAGGTGAGGGTACGACAACGCTTTAGGGGGAGCGTACGTGTGAGGGCGCGGGTTAGCGTTAGCGTACGGGTTAGGATTAGGGGACGGATGAGGGTCAGGCATCGGGGAAGGGTTAGGGTTAAGGTTCGGGCTAGGGTTAGGGTTAGGGGACGGGGACGGTTTAGGGTCCCGGTGACGGTACGAGAACGCTTTAGGGGGAGCGTACGTGTGAGGGCGCGGGTTAGCGTTAGTGTACGGGTTAGGATTAGGGGACGGGTGAGGGTCAGGTTTCGGGGAATGGTTAGGGTTAGGGTTCGGGCTAGGGTTAGGGTTAGGGGACAGGGACGGTTTAGGGTCCAGGTGAGGGTACAACAACGCTTTAGGGGGAGCGTACGTGTAAGGGCGCGGGTTAGCGTTAGCGTACGGGTTAGGATTAGGGGACGGGTGAGGGTCAGGCTTCGGGGAAGTGTTAGGGTTAGGGTTCGGTCTAGGGTTAGGGTTAGGGGACGGGGACGGTTTAGGGTCCAGGTGAGGGTACGACAACGCTTTAGGGGGAGCGTACGTGTGAGGGCATGGGTTAGCGTTAGCGTACGGGTTAGGATTAGGGGACGGGTGAGGGTCAGGCTTCGGGGAAGGGTTAGGGTTAGGGTTCGGGCTAGGGTTAGGGGACGGGGACGGTTGAGGGTCCAGGTGAGGGTACGACAACGCTTTAGGGGGAGCGTACGTGTGAGGGCGCGGGTTAGCGTTAGCGTACGGGTTAGGATTAGGGGACGGATGAGGGTCAGGCTTCGGGGAAGGGTTAGGGTTAGGGTTCGGGCTAGGGTTAGGGTTAGGGGACGGGGACGGTTTAGGGTCCAGGTGACGGTACGAGAACGATTTAGGGGGAGCGTACGTGTGAGGGCGCGGGTTAGCGTTAGCGTACGGGTTAGGATTAGGGGACGGATGAGGGTCAGGCATCGGGGAAGGGTTAGGGTTAGCGTTCGGGCTAGGGTTAGGGGACGAGGACGGGGACAGTTTAGGGTCCAGGTGAGGGTACGAAAACGCTTTAGGGCGAGCGTACGTGTGAGGGCGCGGGTTAGCGTTAGCGTACGGGTTAGGATTAGGGGACGGGTGAGGGTCAGGCTTCGGGGAAGGGTTAGGGTTAGGGTTCGGGCTAGGGTTAGGGTTAGGGTTAGGGGACGGTTTAGGGTCCAGATGAGGGTACGAGAACGCTTTAGGTAGAGCGTACGTGTGAGGGCGCGGGTTAGCGTTAGCGTACGGGTTAGGATTATGGGACGGGTGAGGGTCAGGCTTCGGGGAAGGGTTAGGGTTAGGGTTTGGGCTAAGGTTAGGGTTAGGGGACGGGGACGGTTTAGGGTCCAGGTGAGGGTACGACAACGCTTTAGGGGGAGCGTACGTGTGAGGGCGCGGGTTAGCGTTAGCGTACGGGTTAGGATTAGGGGACGGGTGAGGGTCAGGTTCCGGGGAAGGGTTAGGGTTAGGGTTCGGGCTAGGGTTAGGGTTAGTGGACGGGGACGGTTTAGGGTCCAGGTGAGGGTACGACAACGCTTTAGGGGGAGCGTACGTGTGAGGGCGCGGGTTAGCGTTAGCGTACGGGTTAGGATTAGGGGACGGGTGAGGGTCAGGCTTCGGGGAAGTGTTAGGGTTAGGGTTCGGTCTAGGGTTAGGGTTAGGGGACGGGGACGGTTTAGGGTCCACGTGAGGGTACGACAACGCTTTAGGGGGAGCGTACGTGTGAGGGCGCGGGTTAGCGTTAGCGTACGGGTTAGGATTAGGGGACGGGTGAGGGTCAGGCTTCGGGGAAGGGTTAGGGTTAGGGTTCGGGCTAGGGTTAGGGTTAGGGGACGGGGACGGTTTAGGGTCCAGGTGAGGGTACGACAACGCTTTAGGGGGAGCGTACGTGTGAGGGCACGGGTTAGCGTTAGCGTACGGGTTAGGATTAGGGGACGGGTGAGGGTCAGGCTTCGGGAAAGGGTTAGGGTTCGGGCTAGGGTTAGGGTTATGGGACGGGGACGCTTTAGGGTCCAGGTGAGGGTACGACAACGCTTTAGGGGGAGCGTACGTGTGAGGGCGCGGGTTAGCGTTAGCGTACGGGTTAGGATTAGGGGACGGGTGAGGGTCAGGCTTCGGGGAAGGGTTAGGGTTAGGGTTCGGGCTAGGGTTAGGGTTAGGGGACGGGGACGGTTTAGGGTCCAGGTGAGGGTACGACAACGCTTTAGGGGGAGCGTACGTGTCAGGGCGCGGGTTAGCGTTAGCGTACGGGTTATGATTAGGGGACGGGTGAGGGTCAGACTTCGGGGAAGGGTTAGGGTTAGGGTTCGGGCTAGGGTTAGGGTTAGGGGACGGGGACGGTTTAGGGTCTAGGTGAGGGTACGACAACGCTTTAGGGGGAGCGTACGTGTGAGGGCGCGGGTTAGCGTTAGCGGACGGGTTAGGATTAGGGGACGGGTGAGGGTCAGGCTTCGGGGAAGGGTTAGGGTTAGGGTTCGGGCTAGGGTTAGGGTTAGGGGACGGGGACGGTTTAGGGTCCAGGTGAGGGTACGACAACGCTTTAGGGGGAGCGTACGTGTGAGGGCGCGGGTTAGCGTTATCGTACGGGTTAGGATTAGGGGACGGGTGAGGGTCAGGCTTCGGGGAAGGGTTAGGGTTAGGGTTCGGGCTAGGGTTAGGGTTATGGGACGGGGACGGTTTAGGGTCCAGGTGAGGGTACGACAACGCTTTAGGGGGAGCGTACGTGTGAGGGCGCGGGTTAGCGTTAGCGGACGGGTTAGGATTAGGGGACGGGTGAGGGTCAGGCTTCGGAGAAGGTTTAGGGTTAGGGTTCGGGCTAGGGTTAGGGTTAGGGGACGGGGACGGTTTAGGGTCCAGGTGAGGGTACGACAACGCTTTAGGGGGAGCGTATGTGTGAGGGCGCGGGTTAGCGTTAGCGTACGGGTTAGGATTAGGGGACGGGTGAGGGTCAGGCTTCGGGGAAGGGTTAGGGTTAGGGTTCGGGCTAGGGTTAGGGTTAGGGGACGGGGACGGTTTAGGGTCCAGGTGAGGGTACGACAACGCTTTAGGGGGAGCGTACGTGTGAGGGCGCGGGTTAGCGTTAGCGTACGGGTTAGGATTAGGGGACGGGTGAGGGTCAGGCTTCGGGGAAGGGTTAGGGTTAGGGTTCGGGCTAGGGTTAGGGGACGGGGACGGTTGAGGGTCCAGGTGAGGGTACGACAACGCTTTAGGGGGAGCGTACGTGTGAGGGCGCGGGTTAGCGTTAGCGTACGGGTTAGGATTAGGGGACGGATGAGGGTCAGGCATCGGGGAAGGGTTAGGGTTAAGGTTCGGGCTAGGGTTAGGGTTAGGGGACGGGGACGGTTTAGGGTCCCGGTGACGGTACGAGAACGCTTTAGGGGGAGCGTACGTGTGAGGGCGCGGGTTAGCGTTAGTGTACGGGTTAGGATTAGGGGACGGGTGAGGGTCAGGTTTCGGGGAAGGGTTAGGGTTAGGGTTCGGGCTAGGGTTAGGGTTAGGGGACAGGGACGGTTTAGGGTCCAGGTGAGGGTACAACAACGCTTTAGGGGGAGCGTACGTGTAAGGGCGCGGGTTAGCGTTAGCGTACGGGTTAGGATTAGGGGACGGGTGAGGGTCAGGCTTCGGGGAAGTGTTAGGGTTAGGGTTCGGTCTAGGGTTAGGGTTAGGGGACGAGGACGGTTTAGGGTCCAGGTGAGGGTACGACAACGCTTTAGGGGGAGCGTACGTGTGAGGGCACGGGTTAGCGTTAGCGTACGGGTTAGGATTAGGGGACGGGTGAGGGTCAGGCTTCGGGGAAGGGTTAGGGTTAGGGTTCGGGCTAGGGTTAGGGGACGGGGACGGTTGAGGGTCCAGGTGAGGGTACGACAACGCTTTAGGGGGAGCGTACGTGTGAGGGCGCGGGTTAGCGTTAGCGTACGGGTTAGGATTAGGGGACGGATGAGGGTCAGGCTTCGGGGAAGGGTTAGGGTTAGGGTTCGGGCTAGGGTTAGGGTTAGGGGACGGGGACGGTTTAGGGTCCAGGTGACGGTACGAGAACGATTTAGGGGGAGCGTACGTGTGAGGGCGCGGGTTAGCGTTAGCGTACGGGTTAGGATTAGGGGACGGATGAGGGTCAGGCATCGGGGAAGGGTTAGGGTTAGCGTTCGGGCTAGGGTTAGGGGACGAGGACGGGGACAGTTTAGGGTCCAGGTGAGGGTACGAAAACGCTTTAGGGCGAGCGTACGTGTGAGGGCGCGGGTTAGCGTTAGCGTACGGGTTAGGATTAGGGGACGGGTGAGGGTCAGGCTTCGGGGAAGGGTTAGGGTTAGGGTTCGGGCTAGGGTTAGGGTTAGGGTTAGGGGACGGTTTAGGGTCCAGATGAGGGTACGAGAACGCTTTAGGTACAGCGTACGTGTGAGGGCGCGGGTTAGCGTTAGCGTACGGGTTAGGATTATGGGACGGGTGAGGGTCAGGCTTCGGGGAAGGGTTAGGGTTAGGGTTTGGGCTAGGGTTAGGGTTAGGGGACGGGGACGGTTTAGGGTCCAGGTGAGGGTACGACAACGCTTTAGGGGGAGCGTACGTGTGAGGGCGCGGGTTAGCGTTATCATACGGGTTAGGATTAGGGGACGGGTGAGGGTCAGGTTCCGGGGAAGGGTTAGGGTTAGGGTTCGGGCTAGGGTTAGGGTTAGTGGACGGGGACGGTTTAGGGTCCAGGTGAGGGTACGACAACGCTTTAGGGGGAGCGTACGTGTGAGGGCGCGGGTTAGCGTTAGCGTACGGGTTAGGATTAGGGGACGGGTGAGGGTCAGGCTTCGGGGAAGTGTTAGGGTTCGGGCTAGGGTTAGGGTTATGGGACGGGGACGCTTTAGGGTCCAGGTGAGGGTACGACAACGCTTTAGGGGGAGCGTACGTGTGAGGGCGCGGGTTAGCGTTAGCGTACGGGTTAGGATTATGGGACGGGTGAGGGTCAGGCTTCGGGGAAGGGTTAGGGTTAGGGTTCGGGCTAGGGTTAGGGTTCGGGGACGGGGACGGTTTAGGGTCCAGGTGAGGGTACGACAACGCTTTAGGGGGAGCGTACGTGTGAGGGCGCGGGTTAGCGTTAGCGTACGGGTTAGGATTAGGGGACGGGTGAGGGTCAGGCTTCGGGGAAGGGTTAGGTTTAGTGTTCGGGCGAGGGTTAGGGTTAGGGGATGGGGACGGTTTAGGGTCCAGGTGAGGGTACGACAACGCTTTAGGGGGAGCGTACGTGTGAGGGCGCGGGTTAGCGTTAGCGTACGGGTTAGGATTAGGGGACGGGTGAGGGTCAGGCTTCGGGGAAGGGTTAGGGTTAGGGTTCGGGCTAGGGTTAGGGTTAGGGGACGGGGACGGTTTAGGGTCCAGGTGAGGGTACGAGAACGCTTTAGGGAGAGCGTACGTGTGAGGGCGCGGGTTAGCGTTAGCGTACGGGTTAGGATTAGGGGACGGGTGAGGGTCAGGCTTCAGGGAAGGGTTAGGGTTAGGGTTCGGGCTAGGGTTAGGGTTAGGGGACGGGGACGGTTTAGGGTCCAGGTGAGGGTACGACAACGCATTGGGGGGAGCGTACGTGTGAGGGCGTGTTAGCGTTAGCGTACGGATTAGGATTAGGGGACGGGTGAGGGTCAGGCTTCGGGGAAGGGTTAGGGTTAGGGTTCGGGCTAGGGTTAGGGTTAGGGGACGGGGACGGTTTAGGGTCCAGGTGAGGGTACGACAATGCTTTAGGGGGAGCGTACGTGTGAGGGGGCGGGTTAGCGTTAGCGTACGGATTAGGATTAGGGGACGGGTGAGGGTCAGGCTTCGGGGAAGTGTTAGGGTTAGGGTTCGGGCTAGGGTTAGGGTTAGGGGACGGGGACGGTTTAGGGTCCAGGTGAGGGTACGACAACGCTTTAGGGGGAGCGTACGTGTGAGGGCGCGGGTTAGCGTTAGCGTACGGGTTAGGATTAGGTGACGGGTGAGTGTCAGGCTTCGGGGAAGGGTTAAGGTTAGGGTTCGGGCTAGGGTTAGGGTTAGGGGACGGGGACGGTTTAGGGTCCAGGTGAGGGTACGACAACGCTTTAGGGGGAGCGTACGTGTGAGGGCGCGGGTTAGCGTTAGCGTACGGGTTAGGATTAGGGGACGGGTGAGGGTGAGGCTTCGGGGAAGGGTTAGGGTTAGGGTTCGGGCTAGGGTTAGGGTTAGGGGACGGGGACGGTTTAGGGTCCAGGTGAGGGTACGACAACGCTTTAGGGCGAGCGTACGTGTGAGGGCGCGGGTTAGCGTTAGCGTACGGTTTAGGATTAGGGGACGGGTGAGGGTCAGGCTTCGGGGAAGGGTTAGGGTTAGGGTTCGGGCTACGGTTAGGGGACGGGGACGGTTGAGGGTCCAGGTGAGGGTACGACAACGCTTTAGGGGGAGCGTACGTGTGAGGGCGCGGGTTAGCGTTAGCGTACGGGTTAGGATTAGGGGACGGATGAGGGTCAGGCATCGGGGAAGGGTTAGGATTAGGGTTCGGGCTAGGTTTAGGGGACGGGGACGGGGACGGTTTAGGGTCCAGGTGAGGGTACGACAACGCTTTAGGGGGAGCATACGTGTGAGGGCGCGGGTTAGCGTTAGCGTACGGGTTAGGATTAGGGGACGGGTGAGGGTCAGGCTTCGGGGAAGGGTTAGGGTTAGGGTTCGGGCTAGGGTTAGGGTTAGTGTTAGGGGACGGTTTAGGGTCCAGATGAGGGTACGAGAACGCTTTAGGTAGAGCGTACGTGTGAGGGCGCGGGTTAGCGTTAGCGTACGGGTTAGGATTATGGGACGGGTGAGGGTCAGGCTTTGGGGAAGGGTTAGGGTTAGGGTTTGGGCTAGGGTTAGGGTTAGGGGACGGGGACGGTTTAGGGTCCAGGTGAGGGTACGACAACGCTTTAGGGGGAGCGTACGTGTGAGGGCGCGGGTTAGCGTTAGCGTACGGGTTAGGATTAGGGGACGGGTGAGGGTCAGGTTCCGGGGAAGGGTTAGGGTTAGGGTTCGGGCTAGGGTTAGGGTTAGGGGACGGGGACGGTTTAGGGTCCAGGTGAGGGTACGACAATGCTTTAGGGGGAGCGTACGTGTGAGGGCGCGGGTTAGCGTTAGCGTACGGGTTAGGATTAGGGGACGGGTGAGGGTCAGGCTTCGGGGAAGCGTTAGGGTTAGGGTTCGGTCTAGGGTTAGGGTTAGGGGACGGGGACGGTTTAGGGTCCACGTGAGGGTACGACAACGCTTTAGGGGGAGCGTACGTGTGAGGGCGCGGGTTAGCGTTAGCGTACGGGTTAGGATTAGGGGACGGGTGAGGGTCAGGCTTCGGGGAAGGGTTAGGGTTAGGGTTCGGGCTAGGGTTAGGGTTAGGGGACGGGGACGGTTTAGGGTCCAGGTGAGGGTACGACAACGCTTTAGGGGGAGCGTACGTGTGAGGGCGCGGGTTAGCGTTAGCGTATGGGTTAGGATTAGGGGACGGGTGAGGGTCAGGCTTCGGGGAAGGGTTAGGGTTCGGGCTAGGGTTAGGGTTAGGGGACGGGGACGCTTTAGGGTCCTGGTGAGGGTATGACAACGCTTTAGGGGGAGCGTACGTGTGAGGGCGCGGGTTAGCGTTAGCGTACGGGTTAGGATTATGGGACGGGTGAGGGTCAGGCTTCGGGGAAGGGTTAGGGTTAGGGTTCGGGCTAGGGTTAGGGTTCGGGGACGGGGACGGTTTAGGGTCCAGGTGAGGGTACGACAATGCTTTAGGGGGAGCGTACGTCTGAGGGCGCGGGTTAGCGTTAGCGTATGGGTTAGGTTTAGGGGACGGGTGAGGGACAGGTTCCGGGGAAGGGTTAGGGTTAGGGTTCGGGCTAGGGTTAGGGTTAGGGGACGGGGACGGTTTAGGGTCCAGGTGAGGGTACGACAACGCTTTAGGGGGAGCGTACGTGTGAGGGCGCGGGTTAGCGTTAGCGTACGGGTTAGGATTAGGGGACGGGTGAGGGTCAGGCTTCGGGGAAGGGTTAGGGTTAGGGTTCGGGCTAGGGTTAGGGTTAGGGGACGGGGACGGTTTAGGGTCCAGGTGAGGGTACGACAACGCTTTAGGGGGAGCGTACGTGTCAGGGCGCGGGTTAGCGTTAGCGTACGGGTTATGATTAGGGGACGGGTGAGGGTCAGGCTTCGGGGAAGGGTTAGGGTTAGGGTTCGGGCTAGGGTTAGGGTTAGGGGACGGGGACGGTTTAGGGTCCAGGTGAGGGTACGACAACGCTTTAGGGGGAGCGTACGTGTGAGGGCGCGGGTTAGCGTTAGCGGACGGGTTAGGATTAGGGGACGGGTGAGGGTCAGGCTTCGGGGAAGGGTTAGGGTTAGGGTTCGGGCTAGGGTTAGGGTTAGGGGACGGGGACGGTTTAGGGTCCAGGTGAGGGTACGACAACGCTTTAGGGGGAGCGTACGTGTGAGGGCGCGGGTTAGCGTTATCGTACGGGTTAGGATTAGGGGACGGGTGAGGGTCAGGCTTCGGGGAAGGGTTAGGGTTAGGGTTCGGGCTAGGGTTAGGGTTATGGGACGGGGACGGTTTAGGGTCCAGGTGAGGGTACGACAACGCTTTAGGGGGAGCGTACGTGTGAGGGCGCGGGTTAGCGTTAGCGGACGGGTTAGGATTAGGGGACGGGTGAGGGTCAGGCTTCGGGGAAGGGTTAGGGTTAGGGTTCGGGCTAGGGTTAGGGTTAGTGGACGGGGACGGTTTAGGGTCCAGGTGAGGGTACGACAACGCTTTAGGGGGAGCGTACGTGTGAGGGCGCGGGTTAGCGTTAGCGTACGGGTTAGGATTAGGGGACGGGTGAGGGTCAGGCTTCGGGGAAGGGTTAGGGTTATGGTTCGGGCTAGGGTTAGGGGACGGGGCCGGTTGAGGGTCCAGGTGAGGGTACGACAACGCTTTAGGGGGAGCGTACGTGTGAGGGCGCGGGTTAGCGTTAGCGTACGGGTTAGGATTAGGGGACGGATGAGGGTCAGGCTTCGGGGAAGGGTTAGGGTTAGGGTTCGGGCTAGGGTTAGGGTTAGGGGACGGGGACGGTTTAGGGTCCAGGTGACGGTACGAGAACGATTTAGGGGGAGCGTATGTGTGAGGGCGCGGGTTAGCGTTAGTGTGCGGGTTAGGCTTAGGGGACGGGTGAGGGTCAGGCTTCGGGGAAGGGTTAGGGTTAGGGGACGGGGACGGTTTAGGGTCCAGGTGAGGGTACGACAACGCTTTAGGGGTAGCGTACGTGTGAGGGCGCGGGTTAGCGTTAGCGTACGGGTTAGGATTAGGGGACGGATGAGGGTCAGGCATCGGGGAAGGGTTAGGGTTAGGGTTCGGGCTAGGGTTAGGGGACGGGGACGGGGACGGTTTAGGGTCCAGGTGAGGGTACGAAAACGCTTTAGGGCGAGCGTACGTGTGAGGGCGCGGGTTAGCGTTAGCGTACGGGTTAGGATTAGGGGACGGGTGAGGGTCAGGCTTCGGGGAAGTGTTAGGGTTAGGGTTCGGGCTAGGGTTAGGGTTAGGGTTAGGGGACGGTTTAGGGTCCAGATGAGGGTACGAGAATGCTTTAGGTAGAGCGTACGTGTGAGGGCGCGGGTTAGCGTTAGCGTACGGGTTAGGATTAGTGGACGGGTGAGGGTCAGGTTCCGGGGAAGGGTTAGGGTTAGGGTTCGGGCTAGGGTTAGGGTTAGGGGACGGGGACGGTTTAGGGTCCAGGTGAGGGTACGACAACGCTTTAGGGGGAGCGTACGTGTGAGGGCGCGGGTTAGCGTTAGCGTACGGGTTAGGATTAGGGGACAGGTGAGGGTCAGGCTTCGGGGAAGTGTTAGGGTTATGGTTCGGTCTAGGGTTAGGGTTAGGGGACGGGGACGGTTTAGGGTCCAAGTGAGGGTACGACAACGCTTTAGGGGGAGCGTACGTGTGAGGGCGCGGGTTAGCGTTAGCGTACGGGTTAGGATTAGGGGACGGGTGAGGGTCAGGCTTCGGGGAAGGGTTAGGGTTAGGGTTCGGGCTAGGGTTAGGGTTCGGGGACGGGGACGGTTTAGGGTCCAGGTGAGGGTACGACAACGCTTTAGGGGGAGCGTACGTGTGAGGGCGCGGGTTAGCGTTAGCGTACGGGTTAGGATTAGGGGACGGGTGAGGGTCAGGCTTCGGGGAAGGGTTAGGGTTCGGGCTAGGGTTAGGGTTAGGGGACGGGGACGGTTTAGGGTCCAGGTGAGGGTACGACAACGCTTTAGGGGGAGCGTACGTGTAAGGGCGCGGGTTAGCGTTAGCGTACGGGTTAGGATTATGGGACGGGTGAGGGTCAGGCTTCGGGGAAGGGTTAGGGTTAGGGTTCGGGCTAGGGTTAGGGTTCGGGGACGGGGACGGTTTAGGGTCCAGGTGAGGGTACGACAACGCTTTAGGGGGAGCGTACGTCTGAGGGCGCGGGTTAGCGTTAGCGTACGGGTTAGGATTAGGGGACGGGTGAGGGACAGGTTCCGGGGAAGGGTTAGGGTTAGGGTTCGGGCTAGGGTTAGGGTTAGGGGATGGGGACGGTTTAGGGTCCAGGTGAGGGTACGACAACGCTTTAGGGGGAGCGTACGTGTGAGGGCGCGGGTTAGCGTTAGCGTACGGGTTAGGATTAGGGGACGGGTGAGGGTCAGGCTTCGGGGAAGGGTTAGGGTTAGGGTTCGGGCTAGGGTTAGGGTTAGGGGACGGGGACGGTTTAGGGTCCAGGTGAGGGTACGACAACGCTTTAGGGGGAGCGTACGTGTGAGGGCGCGGGTTAGCGTTAGCGTACGGGTTATGATTAGGGGACGGGTGAGGGTCAGGCTTCGGGGAAGGGTTAGGGTTAGGGTTCGGGCTAGGGTTAGGGTTAGGGGACGGGGACGGTTTAGGGTCCAGGTGAGGGTACGACAACGCTTTAGGGGGAGCGTACGTGTGAGGGCGCGGGTTAGCGTTAGCGTACGGGTTAGGATTAGGGGACGGGTGAGGGTCAGGCTTCGGGGAAGGGTTAGGGTTAGGGTTCAGGCTAGGGTTAGGGTTAGGGGACGGGGACGGTTTAGGGTCCAGGTGAGGGTACGACAACGCTTTAGGGGGAGCGTACGTGTGAGGGCGCGGGTTAGCGTTAGCGTACGGGTTAGGATTAGGGGACGGGTGAGGGTCAGGCTTCGAGGAAGGGTTAGGGTTAGGGTTCGGTCTAGGGTTAGGGTTAGGGGACGGGGACGGTTTAGGGTCCAGGTGAGGGTACGACAACGCTTTAGGGGGAGCGTACGTGTGAGGGCGCGGGTTAGCGTTAGCGGACGGGTTAGGATTAGGGGACGGGTGAGGGTCAGGCTTCGGGGAAGGGTTAGGGTTAGGGTTCGGGCTAGGGTTAGGGTTAGGGGACGGGGACGGTTTAGGGTCCAGGTGAGGGTACGACAACGCTTTAGGGGGAGCGTACGTGTGAGGGCGCGCTTTAGCGTTAGCGGACGGGTTAGGATTAGGGGACGGGTGAGGGTCAGGCTTCGGGGAAGGGTTAGGGTTAAGGTTCAGGCTAGGGTTAGGGTTAGGGGACGGGGACGGTTTAGGGTCCAGGTGAGGGTACGACAACGCTTTAGGGGGAGCGTACGTGTAAGGGCGTGGGTTAGCGTTAGCGTACGGGTTAGGATTAGGGGACGGGTGAGGGTCAGGCTTCGGGGAAGGGTTAGGGTTAGGGTTAGGTCTAGGGTTAGGGTTAGGGGACGGGGACGGTTTAGGGTCCAGGTGAGGGTACGACAACGCTTTAGGGGGAGCGTACGTGTGAGGGCGCGGGTTAGCGTTAGCGTACGGGTTAGGATTAGGGGACGGGTGAGGGTCAGGCTTCGGGGAAGGGTTAGGGTTCGGGCTAGGGTTAGGGTTAGGGTTAGGGGACGGTTTAGGGTCCAGGTGAGGGTACGACAACGCTTTAGGGGGAGCGTACGTGTGAGGGCGCGGGTTAGCGTTAGCGTACGGGTTAGGATTAGGGGACGGGTGAGGGTCAGGCTTCGGGGAAGGGTTAGGGTTAGGGTTCGGGCTAGGGTTAGGGTTCGGGGACGGGGACGGTTTAGGGTCCAGGTGAGGGTACGACAACGCTTTAGGGGGAGCGTACGTCTGAGGGCGCGGGTTAGCGTTAGCGTACGGGATAGGATTAG
This sequence comes from Stenella coeruleoalba, assembly GCF_951394435.1. Taxonomy (NCBI): domain Eukaryota; kingdom Metazoa; phylum Chordata; class Mammalia; order Artiodactyla; family Delphinidae; genus Stenella; species Stenella coeruleoalba. The sequence goes on from NC_137162.1 coordinate 67,973,669, forward strand.
GCGACGGGTGAGGGTGAGGCTTCAGGGAAGGGTTAGGGTTAGGGTTCGGGCTAAGGTTAGGGTTATGGGACGGGGACGGTTTAGGGTACAGGTGAGGGTACGAGAACGCTTTAGGGGGAGCGTACGTGTGAGGGCGCGGGTTAGCGTTAGCGTACGGGTTAGGATTAGGGGACGGGTGAGGTTCAGGCTTCGGGGAAGGGTTAGGTTTAGGGTTCGGGCTAGGGTTAGGGTTAGGGGACGGGGACGGTTTAGGGTCCAGGTGAGGGTACGACAACGCTTTAGGGGGAGCGTACGTGTGTGGGCGCGGGTTAGCGTTAGCGTACAGGTTAGGATTAGGTGACGGGTGAGGGTCAGGCTTCGGGGAAGGGTTAGGTTAAGGGTTCAGGCTAGGGTTAGGGGACGGGGACGGTTTAGGGTCCAGGTGAGGGTACGACAACGCTTTAGGGGGAGCGTACGTGTGAGGGCGCGGGTTAGCGTTAGCGTACGGGTTAGGATTAGGGGACGGGTGAGGGTCAGGCTTCGGGGAAGGGTTACGTTTAGTGTTCGGGCGAGGGTTAGGGTTAGGGGATGGGGACGGTTTAGGGTCCAGGTGAGGGTACGACAACGCTTTAGGGGGAGCGTACGTGTGAGGGCGCGGGTTAGCGTTAGCGTACGGGTTAGGATTAGGGGACGGGTGAGGGTCAGGCTTCGGGGAAGGGTTAGGGTTAGGGTTCGGGCTAGGGTTAGGGTTAGGGGACGGGGACGGTTTAGGGTCCAGGTGAGGGTATGACAACGCTTTAGGGGGAGTGTACGTGTGAGGGCGCGGGTTAGCGTTAGCGTACGGGTTAGGATTAGGGGACGGGTGAGGGTCAGGCTTCGGGGAAGGGTTAGGTTTAGGGTTCGGGCTAGGGTTAGGGTTAGGGGACGGGGACGGTTTAGGGTCCAGGTGAGGGTACGACAACGCATTGGGGGGAGCGTACGTGTGAGGGCGTGTTAGCGTTAGCGTTCGGGTTAGGATTAGGGGACGGGTGAGGGTCAGGCTTCGGGGAAGGGTTAGGGTTAGGGTTCGGGCTAGGGTTAGGGTTAGGGGACGGGGACGGTTTAGGGTCCAGGTGAGGGTACGACAATGCTTTAGGGGGAGGGTACGTGTGAGGGCGCGGGTTAGCGTTAGCGTACGGATTAGGATTAGGGGACGGGTGAGGGTCAGGCTTCGGGGAAGTGTTAGGTTTAGGGTTCGGGCTAGGGTTAGGGTTAGGGGACGGGGACGGTTTAGGGTCCAGGTGAGGGTACGACAACGCTTTAGGGGGAGCGTACGTGTGAGGGCGCGGGTTAGCGTTAGCGTACGGGTTAGGATTAGGGGACGGGTGAGGGTCAGGCTTCGGGGAAGGGTTAAGGTTAGGGTTCGGGCTAGGGTTAGGGTTAGGGGACGGGGACGGTTTAGGGTCCAGGTGAGGGTACGACAACGCTTTAGGGGGAGCGTACGTGTGAGGGCGCGGGTTAGCGTTAGCGTACGGGTTAGGATTAGGGGACGGGTGAGGGTCAGGCTTCGGGGAAGGGTTAGGGTTAGGGTTCGGGCTAGGGTTAGGGTTAGGGGACGGGGACGGTTTAGGGTCCAGGTGAGGGTACGACAACGCTTTAGGGCGAGCGTACGTGTGAGGGCGCGGGTTAGCGTTAGCGTACGGTTTAGGATTAGGGGACGGGTGAGGGTCAGGCTTCGGGGAAGGGTTAGGGTTAGGGTTCGGGCTAGGGTTAGGGGACGGGGACGGTTGAGGGTCCAGGTGAGGGTACGACAACGCTTTAGGGGGAGCGTACGTGTGAGGGCGCGGGTTAGCGTTAGCGTACGGGTTAGGATTAGGGGACGGATGAGGGTCAGGCATCGGGGAAGGGTTAGGGTTAGGGTTCGGGCTAGGGTTAGGGTTAGGGGACGGGGACGGTTTAGGGTCCCGGTGACGGTACGAGAACGATTTAGGGGGAGCGTATGTGTGAAGGCGCGGGTTAGCGTTAGTGTACGGGTTAGGCTTAGGGGACGGGTGAGGGTCAGGCTTCGGGGAAGGGTTAGGGTTAAGGTTCAGGCTAGGGTTAGGGTTAGGGGACGGGGACGGTTTAGGGTCCAGGTGAGGGTACGACAACGCTTTAGGGGGAGCGTACGTGTAAGGGCGCGGGTTAGCGTTAGCGTACGGGTTAGGATTAGGGGACGGGTGAGGGTCAGGCTTCGGGGAAGGGTTAGGGTTAGGGTTCGGGCTAGGGTTAGGGTTAGGGGACGGGGACGGTTTAGGGTCCAGGTGAGGGTACGACAACGCTTTAGGGGGAGCGTACGTGTGAGGGCGCGGGTTAGCGTTAGCGTACGGTTTAGGATTAGGGGACGGGTGAGGGTCAGGCTTCGGGGAAGGGTTAGGGTTAGGGTTCGGGCTAGGGTTAGGGGACGGGGACGGTTGAGGGTCCAGGTGAGGGTACGACAACGCTTTAGGGGGAGCGTACGTGTGAGGGCGCGGGTTAGCATTAGCGTACGGGTTAGGATTAGGGGACGGATGAGGGTCAGGCATCGGGGAAGGGTTAGGGTTAGGGTTCGGGCTAGGGTTAGGGGACGGGGACGGGGACGGTTTAGGGTCCAGGTGAGGGTACGACAACGCTTTAGGGGGAGCGTACGTGTGAGGGCGCGGGTTAGCGTTAGCGTACGGGTTAGGATTAGGGGACGGGTGAGGGTCAGGCTTCGGGGAAGGGTTAGGGTTAGGGTTCGGGCTAGGGTTAGGGTTAGGGTTAGGGGACGGTTTAGGGTCCAGATGAGGGTACGAGAACGCTTTAGGTAGAGCGTACGTGTGAGGGCGCGGGTTAGCGTTAGCGTACGGGTTAGGATTATGGGACGGGTGAGGGTCAGGCTTCGGGGAAGGGTTAGGGTTAGGGTTTGGGCTAGGGTTAGGGTTAGGGGACGGGGACGGTTTAGGGTCCAGGTGAGGGTACGACAACGCTTTAGGGGGAGCGTACGTGTGAGGGCGCGGGTTAGCGTTAGCGTACGGGTTAGGATTAGGGGACGGGTGAGGGTCAGGTTCCGGGGAAGGGTTAGGGTTAGGGTTCGGGCTAGGGTTAGGGTTAGGGGACGGGGACGGTTTAGGGTCCAGGTGAGGGTACGACAACGCTTTAGGGGGAGCGTACGTGTGAGGGCGCGGGTTAGCGTTAGCGTACGGGTTAGGATTAGGGGACGGGTGAGGGTCAGGCTTCGGGGAAGTGTTAGGGTTAGGGTTCGGTCTAGGGTTAGGGTTAGGGGACGGGGACGGTTTAGGGTCCACGTGAGGGTACGACAACGCTTTAGGGGGAGCGTACGTGTGAGGGCGTGGGTTAGCGTTAGCGTACGGGTTAGGATTAGGGGACGGGTGAGGGTCAGGCTTCGGGGAAGTGTTAGGGTTAGGGTTCGGGCTAGGGTTAGGGTTAGGGGACGGGGACGGTTTAGGGTCCAGGTGAGGGTACGACAACGCTTTAGGGGGAGCGTACGTGTGAGGGCGTGGGTTAGCGTTAGCGTACGGGTTAGGATTAGGGGACGGGTGAGGGTCAGGCTTCGGGGAAGGGTTAGGGTTAGGGTTCGGGCTAGGGTTAGGGTTATGGGACGGGGACGGTTTAGGGTCCAGGTGAGGGTACGACAACGCTTTAGGGGGAGCGTACGTGTGAGGGCGCGGGTTAGCGTTAGCGGACGGGTTAGGATTAGGGGACGGGTGAGGGTCAGGCTTCGGCGAAAGGTTAGGGTTAGGGTTCGGGCTAGGGTTAGGGTTAGGGGACGGGGACGGTTTAGGGTCCAGGTGAGGGTACGACAACGTTTTAGGGGGAGCGTACGTGTGAGGGCGCGGGTTAGCGTTAGCGTACGGGTTAGGAATAGGGGACGGGTGAGGGTCAGGCTTCGGGGAAGGGTTAGGGTTAGGGTTCGGGCTAGGGTTAGGGTTAGGGGACGGGGACGGTTTAGGGTCCAGGTGAGGGTACGACAACGCTTTAGGGGGAGCGTACGTGTGAGGGCGCGGGTTAGCGTTAGCGTACGGGTTAGGATTAGGGGACGGGTGAGGGTCAGGCTTCGGGGAAGGGTTAGGGTTAGGGTTCGGGCTAGGGTTAGGGTTAGGGGACGGGGACGGTTTAGGGTCCAGGTGAGGGTACGACAACGCTTTAGGGGGAGCGTACGTGTGTGGGCGCGGGTTAGCGTTAGCGTACGGGTTAGGAATAGGGGACGGGTGAGGGTCAGGCTTCGGGAAAGGGTTTGGGTTAGGGTTCGGGCTAGGGTTAGGGTTAGGGGACGGGGACGGTTTAGGGTCCAGGTGAGGGTACGACAACGCTTTAGGGGGAGCGTACGTGTGAGGGCGCGAGTTAGCGTTAGCGTACGGGTTAGGATTAGGGGACGGGTGAGGGTCAGGCTTCGGGAAAGGGTTAGGTTTAGGGTTCGGGCTAGGGTTAGGGTTAGGGGACGGGGACGGTTTAGGGTCCAGGTGAGGGTACGACAACGCATTGGGGGGAGCGTACGTGTGAGGGCGTGTTAGCGTTAGCGTACGGGTTAGGATTAGGGGACGGGTGAGGGTCAGGCTTCGGGGAAGGGTTAGGGTTAGGGTTCGGGCTAGGGTTAGGGGACGGGGACGGTTTAGGGTCCAGGTGAGGGTACGACAACGCTTTAGGGGGAGCGTACGTGTGAGGGCGCGGGTTAGCGTTAGCGTACGGGTTAGGATTAGGGGACGGGTGAGGGTCAGGCTTCGGGGAAGGGTTAGGGTTAGGGTTCGGGCTAGGGTTAGGGTTCGGGGACGGGGACGGTTTAGGGTCCAGGTGAGGGTACGACAACGCTATAGGGGGAGCGTACGTGTGAGGGCGCGGGTTAGCGTTAGCGTACGGGTTAGGATTAGGGGACGGGTGAGGGTCAGGCTTCGGTGAAGGGTTAGGGTTAGGGTTCGGGCTAGGGTTAGGGTTAGGGTACGGGGACGGTTTAGGGTCCAGGTGAGGGTACGACAACGCTTTAGGGGGAGCGTACGTGTGAGGGCGCGGGTTAGCATTAGCGTACGGGTTAGGATTAGGGGACGGGTGAGGGTCAGGCTTCGGGGAAGAGTTAGGGTTAGGGTTCGGGCTAGGGTTAGGGTTAGGGGACGGGGACGGTTTAGGGTCCAGGTGAGGGTACGACAACACTTTAGGGCGAGCGTACGTGTGAGGGCGCGGGTTAGCGTTAGCGTACGGGTTAGGATTAGGGGACGGGTGAGGGTCAGGCTTCGGGGAAGGGTTAGGGTTAGGGTTCGGGCTAGGGTTAGGGGACGGGGACGGTTGAGGGTTCAGGTGAGGGTACGACAACGCTTTAGGGGGAGCGTACATGTGAGGGCGCGGGTTAGCGTTAGCGTACGGGTTAGGATTAGGGGACGGATGAGGGTCAGGCATCGGGGAAGGGTTAGGGTTAGGGTTCGGGATAGGGTTAGGGTTAGGGGACGGGGACGGTTTAGGGTCCCGGTGACGGTACGAGAACGCTTTAGCGGGAGCGTACGTGTGAGGGCGCGGGTTAGCGTTAGTGTACGGGTTAGGATTAGGGGACGGGTGAGGGTCAGGCTTCGGGGAAGGGTTAGTGTTAGGGTTCGGGCTAGGGTTAGGGTTAGGGGACGGGGACGGTTTAGGGTCCAGGTGAGGGTACGACAACGCTTTAGGGGGAGCGTACGTGTAAGGGCGCGGGTTAGCGTTAGCGTATGGGTTAGGATTAGGGGACGGGTGAGGGTCAGGCTTCGGGGAAGTGGTAGGGTTAGGGTTCGGGCTAGGGTTAGGGTTAGCGGACGGGGACGGTTTAGGGTCCAGGTGAGGGTACGACAACGCTTTAGGGGGAGCGTACGTGTGAGGGCACGGGTTAGCGTTAGCGTACGGGTTAGGATTAGGGGACGGGTGAAGGTCAGGCTTTGGGGAAGGGTTAGGGTTAGGGTTCGGGCTAGGGTTAGGGGACGGGGATGGTTGAGGGTCCAGGTGAGGGTACGACAACGCTTTAGGGGTAGCGTACGTGTGAGGGCGCGGGTTAGCGTTAGCGTACGGGTTAGGATTAGGGGACGGATGAGGTTCAGGCTTCGGGGAAGTGTTAGGGTTAGGGTTCGGGCTAGGGTTAGGGTTAGGGGACGGGGACGGTTTAGGGTCCAGGTGACGGTACGAGAACGATTTAGGGGGAGCGTACGTGTGAGGGCGCGGGTTAGCGTTAGTGTACGGGTTAGGATTAGGGGACGGGTGAGGGTCAGGCTTCAGGGAAGTGTTAGGGTTAGGGTTCGGGCTAGGGTTAGGGTTAGGGGACGGGGACGGTTGAGGGTCCAGGTGAGGGTACGACAACGCTTTAGGGGGAGCGTACGTGTGAGGGCGTGGGTTAGCGTTAGCGTACGGGTTAGGATTAGGGGACGGATGAGGGTCAGGCTTCGGGGAAGGGTTAGGGTTAGGGTTCGGGCTAGGGTTAGGGTTAGGGGACGGGGACGGTTTAGGGTCCAGGTGAGGGTACGACAACGCTTTAGGGGGAGTGTACGTGTGAGGGCGCGGGTTAGCGTTAGCGTACGGGTTAGGATTAGGGGACGGGTGAGGGTCAGGCTTCGGGGAAGGGTTAGGGTTCGGGCTAGGGTTAGGGTTATAGGACGGGGACGGTTTAGGGTCCAGGTGAGGGTACGACAACGCATTAGGGGGAGCGTACGTGTGAGGGCGCAGGTTAGCGTTAGCGTACGGGTTAGGATTAGGGGATGGGTGAGGGTCATGCTTCGGGGAAGGGTTAGGGTTAGGGTTCGGGCTAGGGTTAGGGTTAGGGGACGGGGACGGTTTAGGGTCCAGGTGAGGTTACGACAACGCTTTAGGGGGAGCGTACGTGTGAGGGCGCGGGTTAGCGTTAGCGTACGGGTTAGGATTAGGGGACGGGTGAGGGTCAGGCTTCGGGGAAGGGTTAGGGTTAGGGTTCGGGCTAGGGTTAGGGTTAGGGGACGGGGACGGTTTAGGGTCCAGGTGAGGGTACGACAACGCTTTAGGGGGAGCGTACGTGTGAGGGCGCAGGTTAGCGTTAGCGTACGGGTTAGGAATAGGGGACGGGTGAGGGTCAGGCTTTGGGGAAGGGTTAGGGTTAGGGTTCGGGCTAGGGTTAGGGTTAGGGGACGGGGACGGTTTAGGGTCCAGGTGAGAGTACGACAACGCTTTAGGGGGAGAGTACGTGTGAGGGCGCGGGTTAGCGTTAGCGTACGGGTTAGGATTAGGGGACGGGTGAGGGTCAGGCTTCGGGGAAGGGTTAGGGTTAGGGTTCGGGCTAGGGTTAGGGTTAGGGTTAGGGGACGGTTTAGGGTCCAGGTGAGGGTACGAAACGCTTTAGGGAGAGCGTACGTGTGAGGGCGCGGGTTAGCGTTAGCGTACGGGTTAGGATTAGGGGACGGGTGAGGGTCAGGCTTCGGGGAAGGGTTAGGGTTAGGGTTCGGGCTAGGGTTAGGGTTAGGGGACGGGGACGGTTTAGGGTCCAGGTGAGGGTACGACAACGCTTTAGGGGGAGCGTACGTGTGAGGGCGCGGGTTAGCGTTAGCGTACGGGTTAGGATTAGGGGACGGGTGAGGGTCAGGCTTCGGGGAAGGGTTAGGGTTAGGGTTCGGGCTAGGGTTAGGGTTAGGGGACGGGGACGGTTTAGGGTCCAGGTGAGGGTACGACAACGCTTTAGGGGGAGCGTACGTGTGAGGGCGCGGGTTAGCGTTAGCGTACGGGTTAGGATTAGGGGACGGGTGAGGGTCAGGCTTCGGGGAAGGGTTAGTGTTAGGGTTCGGGCTAGGGTTAGGGTTAGGGGACGGGGACGGTTTAGGGTCCAGGTGAGGGTACGAAACGCTTTAGGGGGAGCGTACGTGTGAGGGCGCGGGTTAGCGTTAGTGGACGGGTTAGGATTAGGGGACGGGTGGGGGTCAGGCTTCGGGGAAGGGTTAGGGTTAGGGTTCGGGCTAGGGTTAGGGTTAGGGGACGGGGACGTTTTAGGGTCCAGGTGAGGGTACGACAACGCTTTAGGGGGAGCGTACGTGTGAGGGCGCGGGTTAGCGTTAGCGTACGGGTTAGGATTAGGGGACGGGTGAGGGTCAGGCTTCGGGGAAGGGTTAGGGTTCGGGCTAGGGTTAGGGTTAGGGGACGGGGACGGTTTAGGGTCCAGGTGAGGGTACGACAACGCTTTAGGGGGAGCGTACGTGTGAGGGCGCGGGTTAGCGTTAGCGTACGGGTTAGGATTAGGGGACGGGTGAGGGTCAGGCTTCGGGGAAGGGTTAGGGTTAGGGTTCGGGTTAGGGTTAGGGGACGGGGACGGTTTAGGGTCCAGGTGAGGGTACGACAACGCTTTAGGGGGAGCGTACGTGTGAGGGCGCGGGTTAGCGTTAGCGTACGGGTTAGGATTAGGGGCCGGTGAGGGTCAGGCTTCGGGGAAGTGTTAGGGTTAGGGTTCGGTCTAGGGTTAGGGTTAGGGGACGGGGACGGTTTAGGGTCCACGTGAGGGTACGATAACGCTTTAGGGGGAGCGTACGTGTGAGGGCGCGGGTTAGCGTTAGCGTACGGGTTAGGATTAGGGGACGGGTGAGGGTCAGGCTTCGGGGAAGGGTTAGGGTTCGGGCTAGGGTTAGGGTTAGGGGACGGGGACGGTTTAGGGTCCAGGTGAGGGTACGACAACGCTTTAGGGGGAGCGTACGTGTGAGGGCGCGGGTTAGCGTTAGCGTACGGGTTAGGATTAGGGGACGGGTGAGGGTCAGGCTTCGGGGAAGGGTTAGGGTTAGGGTTCGGGCTAGGGTTAGGGTTAGGGGACGGGGACGGTTTAGGGTCCAGGTGAGGGTACGACAACGCTTTAGGGGGAGCGTACGTGTGAGGGCACGGGTTAGCGTTAGCGTACGGGTTATGATTAGGGGACGGGTGAGGGTCAGGCTTCGGGGAAGGGTTAGGGTTAGGGTTCGGGCTAGGGTTAGGGTTAGGGGACGGGGACGGTTTAGGGTTCAGGTGAGGGTACGACAACGCTTTAGGGGGAGCGTACGTGTGAGGGCGCGGGTTAGCGTTAGCGGACGGGTTAGGATTAGGGGACGGGTGAGGGTCAGGCTTCGGGGAAGGGTTAGGGTTAGGGTTCAGGCTAGGGTTAGGGTTAGGGGACGGGGACGGTTTAGGGTCCAGGTGAGGGTACGACAACGCTTTAGGGGGGAGCGTACGTGTGAGGGCGCGGGTTAGCGTTAGCGTACGGGTTAGGATTAGGGGACGGGTGAGGGTCAGGCTTCGGGGAAGGGTTAGGGTTAGGGTTCGGGCTAGGGTTAGGATTATGGGACGGGGACGGTTTAGGGTCCAGGTGAGGGTACGACAACGCTTTAGGGGGAGCGTACGTGTGAGGGCGCGGGTTAGCGTTAGCGGACGGGTTAGGATTAGGGGACGGGTGAGGGTCAGGCTTCGGGGAAGGGTTAGGGTTAGGGTTCGGGCTAGGGTTAGGGTTAGGGGACGGGGACGGTTTAGGGTCCAGGTGAGGGTACGACAACGTTTTAGGGGGAGCGTACGTGTGAGGGCGCGGGTTAGCGTTAGCGTACGGGTTAGGATTAGGGGACGGGTGAGGGTCAGGCTTCGGGGAAGGGTTAGGGATAGGGTTCGGGCTAGGGTTAGGGTTAGGGGACGGGGACGGTTTAGGGTCCAGGTGAGGGTACGACAACGCTTTAGGGGGAGCGTACGTGTGTGGGCGCGGGTTAGCGTTAGCGTACGGGTTAGGAATAGGGGACGGGTGAGGGTCAGGCTTCGGGGAAGGGTTTGGGTTAGGGTTTGGGCTAGGGTTAGGGTTAGGGGACGGGGACGGTTTAGGGTCCAGGTGAGGGTACGACAACGCTTTAGGGGGAGCGTACGTGTGAGGGCGCGAGTTAGCGTTAGCGTACGGGTTAGGATTATGGGACGGGTGAGGGTCAGGCTTCGGGGAAGGGTTAGGTTTAGGGTTCGGGCTAGGGTTAGGGTTAGGGGACGGGGACGGTTTAGGGTCCAGGTGAGGGTACGACAACGCATTGGGAGGAGCGTACGTGTGAGGGCGTGTTAGCGTTAGCGTACGGGTTAGGATTAGGGGACGGGTGAGGGTCAGGCTTCGGGGAAGGGTTAGGGTAAGGGTTCGGGCTAGGGTTAGGGGACGGGGACGGTTTAGGGTCCAGGTGAGGGTACGACAACGCTTTAGGGGGAGCGTACGTGTGAGGGCGCGGGTTAGCGTTAGCGTACGGGTTAGGATTAGGGGACGGGTGAGGGTCAGGCTTCGGGGAAGTGTTAGGGTTAGGGTTCGGGCTAGGGTTAGGGTTAGGGGACGGGGACGGTTTAGGGTCCAGGTGAGGGTACGACAACGCTTTAGGGGGAGCGTACGTGTGAGGGCGCGGGTTAGCGTTAGCGTACGTGTTAGGATTAGGGGACGGGTGAGGGTCAGGCTTCGGGGAAGGGTTAAGGTTAGGGTTCTGGCTAGGGTTAGGGTTAGGGGACGGGGACGGTTTAGGGTCCAGGTGAGGGTACGACAACGCTTTAGGGGGAGCGTACGTGTGAGGGCGCGGGTTAGCGTTAGCGTACGGGTTAGGATTAGGGGACGGGTGAGGGTCAGGCTTCGGGGAAGGGTTAGGGTTAGGGTTCGGGCTAGGGTTAGGGTTAGGGGACGGGGACGGTTTAGGGTCCAGGTGAGCGTACGACAACGCTTTAGGGGGAGCGTACGTGTGTGGGCGCGGGTTAGCGTTAGCGTACGGGTTAGGAATAGGGGACGGGTGAGGGTCAGGCTTCGGGGAAGGGTTTGGGTTAGGGTTCGGGCTAGGGTTAGGGTTAGGGGACGGGGACGGTTTAGGGTCCAGGTGAGGGTACGACAACGCTTTAGGGGGAGCGTACGTGTGAGGGCGCGAGTTAGCGTTAGCGTACGGGTTAGGATTAGGGGACGGGTGAGGGTCAGGCTTCGGGAAAGGGTTAGGTTTAGGGTTCGGGCTAGGGTTAGGGTTAGGGGACGGGGACGGTTTAGGGTCCAGGTGAGGGTACGACAACGCATTGGGGGGAGCGTACGTGTGAGGGCGTGTTAGCGTTAGCGTACGGGTTAGGATTAGGGGACGGGTGAGGGTCAGGCTTCGGGGAAGGGTTAGGGTTAGGGTTCGGGCTAGGGTTAGGGGACGGGGACGGTTTAGGGTCCAGGTGAGGGTACGACAACGCTTTAGGGGGAGCGTACGTGTGAGGGCGCGGGTTAGCGTTAGCGTACGGGTTAGGATTAGGGGACGGGTGAGGGTCAGGCTTCGGGGAAGGGTTAGGGTTAGGGTTCGGGCTAGGGTTAGGGTTCGGGGACGGGGACGGTTTAGGGTCCAGGTGAGGGTACGACAACGCTTTAGGGGGAGCGTACGTGTGAGGGCGCGGGTTAGCGTTAGCGTACGGGTTAGGATTAGGGGACGGGTGAGGGTCAGGCTTCGGTGAAGGGTTAGGGTTAGGGTTCGGGCTAGGGTTAGGGTTAGGGTACGGGGACGGTTTAGGGTCCAGGTGAGGGTACGACAACGCTTTAGGGGGAGCGTACGTGTGAGGGCGCGGGTTAGCATTAGCGTACGGGTTAGGATTAGGGGACGGGTGAGGGTCAGGCTTCGGGGAAGAGTTAGGGTTAGGGTTCGGGCTAGGGTTAGGGTTAGGGGACGGGGACGGTTTAGGGTCCAGGTGAGGGTACGACAACACTTTAGGGCGAGCGTACGTGTGAGGGCGCGGGTTAGCGTTAGCGTACGGGTTAGGATTAGGGGACGGGTGAGGGTCAGGCTTCGGGGAAGGGTTAGGGTTAGGGTTCGGGCTAGGGTTAGGGGACGGGGACGGTTGAGGGTTCAGGTGAGGGTACGACAACGCTTTAGGGGGAGCGTACATGTGAGGGCGCGGGTTAGCGTTAGCGTACGGGTTAGGATTAGGGGACGGATGAGGGTCAGGCATCGGGGAAGGGTTAGGGTTAGGGTTCGGGATAGGGTTAGGGTTAGGGGACGGGGACGGTTTAGGGTCCCGGTGACGGTACGAGAACGCTTTAGCGGGAGCGTACGTGTGAGGGCGCGGGTTAGCGTTAGTGTACGGGTTAGGATTAGGGGACGGGTGAGGGTCAGGCTTCGGGGAAGGGTTAGTGTTAGGGTTCGGGCTAGGGTTAGGGTTAGGGGACGGGGACGGTTTAGGGTCCAGGTGAGGGTACGACAACGCTTTAGGGGGAGCGTACGTGTAAGGGCGCGGGTTAGCGTTAGCGTATGGGTTAGGATTAGGGGACGGGTGAGGGTCAGGCTTCGGGGAAGTGGTAGGGTTAGGGTTCGGGCTAGGGTTAGGGTTAGCGGACGGGGACGGTTTAGGGTCCAGGTGAGGGTACGACAACGCTTTAGGGGGAGCGTACGTGTGAGGGCACGGGTTAGCGTTAGCGTACGGGTTAGGATTAGGGGACGGGTGAAGGTCAGGCTTTGGGGAAGGGTTAGGGTTAGGGTTCGGGCTAGGGTTAGGGGACGGGGATGGTTGAGGGTCCAGGTGAGGGTACGACAACGCTTTAGGGGTAGCGTACGTGTGAGGGCGCGGGTTAGCGTTAGCGTACGGGTTAGGATTAGGGGACGGATGAGGTTCAGGCTTCGGGGAAGTGTTAGGGTTAGGGTTCGGGCTAGGGTTAGGGTTAGGGGACGGGGACGGTTTAGGGTCCAGGTGACGGTACGAGAACGATTTAGGGGGAGCGTACGTGTGAGGGCGCGGGTTAGCGTTAGTGTACGGGTTAGGATTAGGGGACGGGTGAGGGTCAGGCTTCAGGGAAGTGTTAGGGTTAGGGTTCGGGCTAGGGTTAGGGTTAGGGGACGGGGACGGTTGAGGGTCCAGGTGAGGGTACGACAACGCTTTAGGGGGAGCGTACGTGTGAGGGCGTGGGTTAGCGTTAGCGTACGGGTTAGGATTAGGGGACGGATGAGGGTCAGGCTTCGGGGAAGGGTTAGGGTTAGGGTTCGGGCTAGGGTTAGGGTTAGGGGACGGGGACGGTTTAGGGTCCAGGTGAGGGTACGACAACGCTTTAGGGGGAGTGTACGTGTGAGGGCGCGGGTTAGCGTTAGCGTACGGGTTAGGATTAGGGGACGGGTGAGGGTCAGGCTTCGGGGAAGGGTTAGGGTTCGGGCTAGGGTTAGGGTTATAGGACGGGGACGGTTTAGGGTCCAGGTGAGGGTACGACAACGCATTAGGGGGAGCGTACGTGTGAGGGCGCAGGTTAGCGTTAGCGTACGGGTTAGGATTAGGGGATGGGTGAGGGTCATGCTTCGGGGAAGGGTTAGGGTTAGGGTTCGGGCTAGGGTTAGGGTTAGGGGACGGGGACGGTTTAGGGTCCAGGTGAGGTTACGACAACGCTTTAGGGGGAGCGTACGTGTGAGGGCGCGGGTTAGCGTTAGCGTACGGGTTAGGATTAGGGGACGGGTGAGGGTCAGGCTTCGGGGAAGGGTTAGGGTTAGGGTTCGGGCTAGGGTTAGGGTTAGGGGACGGGGACGGTTTAGGGTCCAGGTGAGGGTACGACAACGCTTTAGGGGGAGCGTACGTGTGAGGGCGCAGGTTAGCGTTAGCGTACGGGTTAGGAATAGGGGACGGGTGAGGGTCAGGCTTTGGGGAAGGGTTAGGGTTAGGGTTCGGGCTAGGGTTAGGGTTAGGGGACGGGGACGGTTTAGGGTCCAGGTGAGAGTACGACAACGCTTTAGGGGGAGAGTACGTGTGAGGGCGCGGGTTAGCGTTAGCGTACGGGTTAGGATTAGGGGACGGGTGAGGGTCAGGCTTCGGGGAAGGGTTAGGGTTAGGGTTCGGGCTAGGGTTAGGGTTAGGGGACGGGGACGGTTTAGGGTCCAGGTGAGGGTACGACAACGCTTTAGGGGGAGCGTACGTGTGAGGGCGCGGGTTAGCGTTAGCGTACGGGTTAGGATTAGGGGCCGGTGAGGGTCAGGCTTCGGGGAAGGGTTAGGGTTAGGGTTCGGTCTAGGGTTAGGGTTAGGGGACGGGGACGGTTTAGGGTCCACGTGAGGGTACGATAACGCTTTAGGGGGAGCGTACGTGTGAGGGCGCGGGTTAGCGTTAGCGTACGGGTTAGGATTAGGGGACGGGTGAGGGTCAGGCTTCGGGGAAGGGTTAGGGTTCGGGCTAGGGTTAGGGTTAGGGGACGGGGACGGTTTAGGGTCCAGGTGAGGGTACGACAACGCTTTAGGGGGAGCGTACGTGTGAGGGCGCGGGTTAGCGTTAGCGTACGGGTTAGGATTAGGGGACGGGTGAGGGTCAGGCTTCGGGGAAGGGTTAGGGTTAGGGTTCGGGCTAGGGTTAGGGTTAGGGGACGGGGACGGTTTAGGGTCCAGGTGAGGGTACGACAACGCTTTAGGGGGAGCGTACGTGTGAGGGCACGGGTTAGCGTTAGCGTACGGGTTATGATTAGGGGACGGGTGAGGGTCAGGCTTCGGGGAAGGGTTAGGGTTAGGGTTCGGGCTAGGGTTAGGGTTAGGGGACGGGGACGGTTTAGGGTTCAGGTGAGGGTACGACAACGCTTTAGGGGGAGCGTACGTGTGAGGGCGCGGGTTAGCGTTAGCGGACGGGTTAGGATTAGGGGACGGGTGAGGGTCAGGCTTCGGGGAAGGGTTAGGGTTAGGGTTCAGGCTAGGGTTAGGGTTAGGGGACGGGGACGGTTTAGGGTCCAGGTGAGGGTACGACAACGCTTTAGGGGGGAGCGTACGTGTGAGGGCGCGGGTTAGCGTTAGCGTACGGGTTAGGATTAGGGGACGGGTGAGGGTCAGGCTTCGGGGAAGGGTTAGGGTTAGGGTTCGGGCTAGGGTTAGGATTATGGGACGGGGACGGTTTAGGGTCCAGGTGAGGGTACGACAACGCTTTAGGGGGAGCGTACGTGTGAGGGCGCGGGTTAGCGTTAGCGGACGGGTTAGGATTAGGGGACGGGTGAGGGTCAGGCTTCGGGGAAGGGTTAGGGTTAGGGTTCGGGCTAGGGTTAGGGTTAGGGGACGGGGACGGTTTAGGGTCCAGGTGAGGGTACGACAACGTTTTAGGGGGAGCGTACGTGTGAGGGCGCGGGTTAGCGTTAGCGTACGGGTTAGGATTAGGGGACGGGTGAGGGTCAGGCTTCGGGGAAGGGTTAGGGATAGGGTTCGGGCTAGGGTTAGGGTTAGGGGACGGGGACGGTTTAGGGTCCAGGTGAGGGTACGACAACGCTTTAGGGGGAGCGTACGTGTGTGGGCGCGGGTTAGCGTTAGCGTACGGGTTAGGAATAGGGGACGGGTGAGGGTCAGGCTTCGGGGAAGGGTTTGGGTTAGGGTTTGGGCTAGGGTTAGGGTTAGGGGACGGGGACGGTTTAGGGTCCAGGTGAGGGTACGACAACGCTTTAGGGGGAGCGTACGTGTGAGGGCGCGAGTTAGCGTTAGCGTACGGGTTAGGATTATGGGACGGGTGAGGGTCAGGCTTCGGGGAAGGGTTAGGTTTAGGGTTCGGGCTAGGGTTAGGGTTAGGGGACGGGGACGGTTTAGGGTCCAGGTGAGGGTACGACAACGCATTGGGAGGAGCGTACGTGTGAGGGCGTGTTAGCGTTAGCGTACGGGTTAGGATTAGGGGACGGGTGAGGGTCAGGCTTCGGGGAAGGGTTAGGGTAAGGGTTCGGGCTAGGGTTAGGGGACGGGGACGGTTTAGGGTCCAGGTGAGGGTACGACAACGCTTTAGGGGGAGCGTACGTGTGAGGGCGCGGGTTAGCGTTAGCGTACGGGTTAGGATTAGGGGACGGGTGAGGGTCAGGCTTCGGGGAAGTGTTAGGGTTAGGGTTCGGGCTAGGGTTAGGGTTAGGGGACGGGGACGGTTTAGGGTCCAGGTGAGGGTACGACAACGCTTTAGGGGGAGCGTACGTGTGAGGGCGCGGGTTAGCGTTAGCGTACGTGTTAGGATTAGGGGACGGGTGAGGGTCAGGCTTCGGGGAAGGGTTAAGGTTAGGGTTCTGGCTAGGGTTAGGGTTAGGGGACGGGGACGGTTTAGGGTCCAGGTGAGGGTACGACAACGCTTTAGGGGGAGCGTACGTGTGAGGGCGCGGGTTAGCGTTAGCGTACGGGTTAGGATTAGGGGACGGGTGAGGGTCAGGCTTCGGGGAAGGGTTAGGGTTAGGGTTCGGGCTAGGGTTAGGGTTAGGGGACGGGGACGGTTTAGGGTCCAGGTGAGCGTACGACAACGCTTTAGGGCGAGCGTACGTGTGAGGGCGCGGGTTAGCGTTAGCGTACGGGTTAGGATTAGGGGACGGGTGAGGGTCAGGCTTCGGGGAAGGGTTAGGGTTAGGGTTCGGGCTAGGGTTAGGGGACGGGGACGGTTGAGGGTTCAGGTGAGGGTACGACAACGCTTTAAGGGGAGCGTACGTGTGAGGGCGCGGGTTAGCGTTAGCGTACGGGTTAGGATTAGGGGACGGATGAGAGTCAGGCATCGGGGAAGGGTTAGGGTTAGGGTTCGGGCTAGGGTTAGGGTTAGGGGACGGGGACGGTTTAGGGTCCCGGTGACGGTACGAGAACGCTTTAGCGGGAGCGTACGTGTGAGGGCGCGGGTTAGCGTTAGTGTACGGGTTAGGATTAGGGGACGGGTGAGGGTCAGGCTTCGGGGAAGGGTTAGGGTTAGGGTTCGGGCTAGGGTTAGTGTTAGGGGACGGGGACGGTTTAGGGTCCACGTGAGTGTACGACAACGCTTTAGGGGGAGCGTACGTGTGAGGGCGTGGGTTAGCGTTAGCGTACGGGTTAGGATTAGGGGACGGGTGAGGGTCAGGCTTCGGGGAATGGTTAGGGTTAGGGTTCGGGCTAGGGTTAGGGTTAGGGGACGGGGACGGTTTAGGGTCCAGGTGAGGGTACGACAACGCTTTAGGGGGAGCGTACGTGTGAGGGCGCGGGTTAGCGTTAGCGGACGGGTTAGGATTAGGGGACGGGTGAGGGTCAGGCTTCGGGGAAGGGTTAGGGTTAGGGTTCGGGCTAGGGTTAGGGTTAGGGGACGGGGACGGTTTAGGGTCCAGGTGAGGGTACGACAACGTTTTAGGGGGAGCGTACGTGTGAGGACGCGGGTTAGCGTTAGCGTACGGATTAGGATTAGGAGACGGGTGAGGGTCAGGCTTCGGGGAAGGGTTAGGGTTAGGGTTCGGGCTAGGGTTAGGGTTAGGGGACGGGGACGGTTTAGGGTCCAGGTGAGGGTACGACAATGGTTTAGGGGGAGCGTACGTGTGAGGGCGCGGGTTAGCGTTAGCGTACGGGTTAGGATTAGGGGACGGGTGAGGGTCAGGCTTCGGGGAAGGGTTAGGGTTAGGGTTCGGGCTAGGGTTAGGGTTAGGGGACGGGGACGGTTTAGGGTCCAGGTGAGGGTACGACAACGCTTTAGGGGGAGCGTACGTGTATGGGCGCGGGTTAGCGTTAGCGTACGGGTTAGGAATAGGGGACGGGTGAGGGTCAGGCTTCGGGGAAGGGTTTGGGTTAGGGTTCGGGCTAGGGTTAGGGTTAGGGGACGGGGACGGTTTAGGGTCCAGGTGAGGGTACGACAACGCTTTAGGGGGAGCGTACGTGTGAGGGCGCGAGTTAGCGTTAGCGTACGGGTTAGGATTAGGGGACGGGTGAGGGTCAGGCTTCGGGGAAGGGTTAGGTTTAGGGTTCGGGCTAGGGTTAGGGTTAGGGGACGGGGACGGTTTAGGGTCCAGGTGAGGGTACGATAACGCATTGGGGGGAGCGTACGTGTGAGGGCGTGTTAGCGTTAGCGTACGTGTTAGGATTAGGGGACGGGTGAGGGTCAGGCTTCGGGGAAGGGTTAGGGTTAGGGTTCGGGCTAGGGTTAGGGGACGGGGACGGTTTAGGGTCCAGGTGAGGGTACGACAACGCATTGGGGGGAGCGTACGTGTGAGGGCGTGTTAGCGTTAGCGTACGGGTTAGGATTAGGGGACGGGTGAGGGTCAGGCTTCGGGGAAGGGTTAGGGTTAGGGTTCGGGCTAGGGTTAGGGGACGGGGACGGTTTAGGGTCCAGGTGAGGGTACGACAACGCTTTAGGGGGAGCGTACGTGTGAGGGCGCGGGTTAGCGTTAGCGTACAGGTTAGGATTAGGGGACGGGTGAGGGTCAGGCTTCGGGGAAGGGTTAGGGTTAGGGTTCGGGCTAGGGTTAGGGTTAGGGGACGGGGACGGTTTAGGGTCCAGGTGAGGGTACGACAACGCTTTAGGGGGAGCGTACGTGTGAGGGCGCGGGTTAGCGTTAGCGTACGGGTTAGGATTAGGGGACGGGTGAGGGTCAGGCTTCGGGGAAGGGTTAGGGTTCGGGCTAGGGTTAGGGTTATAGGACGGGGACGGTTTAGGGTCCAGGTGAGGGTACGACAACGCATTAGGGGGAGCGTACGTGTGAGGGCGCAGGTTAGCGTTAGCGTACGGGTTAGGATTAGGGGATGGGTGAGGGTCATGCTTCGGGGAAGGGTTAGGGTTAGGGTTCGGGCTAGGGTTAGGGTTAGGGGATGGGGACGGTTTAGGGTCCAGGTGAGGGTACGACAACGCTTTAGGGGGAGCGTACGTGTGACAGCGCGGGTTAGCGTTAGCGTACGGGTTAGGATTAGGGGACGGGTGAGGGTCAGGCTTCGGGGAAGGGTTAGGGTTAGGGTTCGGGCTAGGGTTAGGGTTAGGGGACGGGGACGGTTTAGGGTCCAGGTGAGGGTACGACAACGCTTTAGGGGGAGCGTACGTGTGAGGGCACGGGTTAGCGTTAGCATACGGGTTAGGATTAGGGGACGGGTGAGGGTCAGGCTTCGGGGAAGGGTTAGGGTTAGGGTTCGGGCTAGGGTTAGGGTTAGGGGACGGGGACGGTTTAGGGTCCAGGTGAGGGTACGACAACGCTTTAGGGGGAGCGTACGTGTGAGGGCACGGGTTAGCGTTAGCATACGGGTTAGGATTAGGGGACGGGTGATGGTCAGGCTTCGGGGAAGGGTTAGGGTTAGGGTTCGGGCTAGGGTTAGGGTTAGGGGACGGGGACGGTTTAGGGTCCAGGTGAGGGTACGACAACGCTTTAGGGGGAGCGTACATGTGAGGGCGCCGGTTAGCGTTAGCGTACGGGTTAGGATTAGGGGACGGGTGAGGGTCAGGCTTCGGGGAAGTGTTAGGGTTAGGGTTCGGGTTAGGGTTAGGGGACGGGGACGGTTTAGGGTCCAGGTGAGGGTACGACAACGCTTTAGGGGGAGCGTACGTGTGAGGGCGCGGGTTAGCGTTAGCGTACGGTTTAGGATTAGGGGACGGGTGAGGGTCAGGCTTTGGGGAAGGGTTAGGGTTAGGGTTTGGGCTAGGGTTAGGGTTAGGGGACGGGGACGGTTTAGGGTCCAGGTGAGGGTACGACAACGCTTTAGGGGGAGCGTACGTGTGTGGGCGCGGGTTAGCGTTAGCGTACGGGTTACGATTAGGGGACGGGTGAGGGTCAGGCTTCGGGGAAGGTTTAGGGTTAGGGTTCGGGCTAGGGTTAGGGTTAGGGGACGGGGACGGTTTAGGGTCCAGGTGAGGGTACGACAACGCTTTAGGGGGAGCGTACGTGTGAGGGCGCGGGTTAGCGTTAGCATACGGGTTAGGATTAGGGGACGGGTGAGGGTCAGGCTTCGGGGAAGGGTTAGGGTTAGGGTTCGGGCTAGGGTTAGGGTTAGGGGACGGGGACGGTTTAGGGTCCAGGTGAGGGTACGACAACGCTTTAGGGGGAGCGTACGTGTGAGGGCGCGGGTTAGCGTTAGCGTACGAGTTAGGATTAGGGGACGGGTGATGGTCAGGCTTCGGGGAAGGGTTAGGGTTAGGGTTCGGGCTAGGGTTAGGGTTAGGGGACGGGGACGGTTTAGGGTCCAGGTGAGGGTACGACAACGCTTTAGGGGGAGCGTACGTGTGAGGGCGCCGGTTAGCGTTAGCGTACGGGTTAGGATTAGGGGACGGGTGAGGGTCAGGCTTCGGGGAAGTGTTAGGGTTAGGGTTCGGGTTAGGGTTAGTGGACGGGGACGGTTTAGGGTCCAGGTGAGGGTACGACAACGCTTTAGGGGGAGCGTACGTGTGAGGGCGCGGGTTAGCGTTAGCGTACGGTTTAGGATTAGGGGACGGGTGAGGGTCAGGCTTCGGGGAAGGGTTAGGGTTAGGGTTTGGGCTAGGGTTAGGGTTAGGGGACGGGGACGGTTTAGGGTCCAGGTGAGGGTACGACAACGCTTTAGGGGGAGCGTACGTGTGAGGGCGCGGGTTAGCGTTAGCGTACGGGTTAGGATTAGGGGACGGGTGAGGGTCAGGCTTTGGGGAAGGGTTAGGGTTAGGGTTCGGGCTAGGGTTAGGGTTAGGGGACGGGGACGGTTTAGGGTCCAGGTGAGAGTACGACAACGCTTTAGGGGGAGAGTACGTGTGAGGGCGCGGGTTAGCGTTAGCGTACGGGTTAGGATTAGGGGACGGGTGAGGGTCAGGCTTCGGGGAAGGGTTAGGGTTAGGGTTCGGGCTAGGGTTAGGGTTAGGGTTAGGGGACGGTTTAGGGTCCAGGTGAGGGTACGAGAACGCTTTAGGGAGAGCGTACGTGTGAGGGCGCGGTTTAGCGTTAGCGTACGGGTTAGGATTAGGGGACGGGTGAGGGTCAGGCTTCGGGGAAGGGTTAGGGTTAGGGTTCGGGCTAGGGTTAGGGTTAGGGGACGGGGACGGTTTAGGGTCCAGGTGAGGGTACGACAACGTTTTAGGGGGAGCGTACGTGTGAGGGCGCGGGTTAGCGTTAGCGTACGGGTTAGGATTAGGGGACGGGTGAGGGTCAGGCTTCGGGGAATGGTTAGGGTTAGCGTTCGGGCTAGGGTTAGGGTTAGGGGACGGGGACGGTTTAGGGTCCAGGTGAGGGTACGACAACGCATTAGGGGGAGCGTACGTGTGAGGGCGCGGGTTAGCGTTAGCGTACGGGTTAGGATTAGGGGACGGGTGAGGGTCAGGCTTCGGGGAAGGGTTAGGGTTAGGGTTCGGGCTAGGGTTAGGGTTAGGGGACGGGGACGGTTTAGGGTCCAGGTGAGGGTACGACAACGCTTTAGGGGGAGCGTACGTGTGAGGGCGCGGGTTAGCGTTAGCGTACGGGTTAGGATTAGGGGACGGGTGAGGGTCAGGCTTCGGGGAAGGGTTAGGGTTAGGGTTCGGGCTAGGGTTAGGGTTAGGGGACGGGGACGGTTTAGGGTCCAGGTGAGGGTACGAAACGCTTTAGGGGGAGCGTACGTGTGAGGGCGCGGGTTAGCGTTAGCGGACGGGTTAGGATTAGGGGACGGGTGAGGGTCAGGCTTCGGGGAAGGGTTAGGGTTAGGGTTCGGGCTAGGGTTAGGGTTAGGGGACGGGGACGGTTTAGGGTCCAGGTGAGGGTACGACAACGCTTTAGGGGGAGCGTACGTGTAAGGGCGTGGGTTAGCGTTAGCGTACGGGTTAGGATTAGGGGACGGGTGAGTGTCAGGCTTCGGGGAAGGGTTAGGGTTAGGGTTCGGGCTAGGGTTAGGGTTAGGGCACGGGGACGGTTTAGGGTCCACGTGAGGGTACGACAACGCTTTAGGGGGAGCGTACGTGTGAGGGCGCGGGTTAGCGTTAGCGTACGGGTTAGGATTAGGGGACGGGTGAGGGTCAGGCTTCGGGGAAGGGTTAGGGTTAGGGTTCGGGCTAGGGTTAGGGTTAGGGGACGGGGACGGTTTAGGGTCCAGGTGAGGGTACGACAACGCTTTAGGGGGTGCGTACGTGTGAGGGCGCGGGTTAGCGTTAGCGTACGGGTTAGGATTAGGGGACGGGTGAGGGTCAGGCTTCGGGGAAGGGTTAGGGTTCGGGCTAGGGTTCGGGTTAGGGGACGGGGACGGTTTAGGGTCCAGGTGAGGGTACGACAACGCTTTAGGGGGAGCGTACGTGTGAGGGCGCGGGTTAGCGTTAGCGTACGGGTTAGGATTAGGGGACGGGTGAGGGTCAGGCTTCGGGGAAGGGTTAGGGTTTGGGTTCGGGCTAGGGTTAGGGTTAGGGGACGGGGACGGTTTAGGGTCCAGGTGAGGGTACGACAACGCTTTAGGGGGAGCGTACGTGTGAGGGCGCGGGTTAGCGTTAGCGTACGGGTTAGGATTAGGGGACGGGTGAGGGTCAGGCTTCGGGGAAGGGTTAGGGTTCGGGCTAGGGTTAGGGTTAGGGGACGGGGACGGTTTAGGGTCCAGGTGAGGGTACGACAACGCTTTAGGGGGAGCGTACGTGTGAGGGCGCGGGTTAGCGTTAGCGTACGGGTTAGGATTAGGGGACGGGTGAGGGTCAGGCTTTGGGGAAGTGTTAGGGTTAGGGTTCGGGCTAGGGTTAGGGTTAGGGGACGGAGACGGGTTAGGGTCCAGGTGAGGGTACGACAACGCTTTAGGGGGAGCGTACGTGTGAGGGCGCGGGTTAGCGTTAGCGTACGGGTTAGGATTAGGGGACGGGTGAGGGTCAGGCTTCGGGGAAGGGTTAGGGTTAGGGTTCGGGCTAGGGTTAGGGTTAGGGGACGGGGACGGTTTAGGGTCCAGGTGAGGGTACGACAACGCTTTAGGGGGAGCGTACGTCTGAGAGCGCAGGTTAGCGTTAGCGTACGGGATAGGATTAGGGGACGGGTGAGGGTCAGGCTTCGGGGAAGGGTTAGGGTTAGGGTTCGGGCTAGGGTTAGGGTTAGGGGACAGGGACGGTTTAGGGTCCAGGTGAGGGTACGACAACGCTTTATGGGGAGCCTACGTGTGAGAGCGTGGGTTAGCGTTAGCGTACGGGTTAGGATTAGGGGACGGGTGAGGGTCAGGCTTCGGGGAAGGGTTAGGGTTAGGGTTCGGGCTAGGGTTAGGGTTAGGGAACGGGGACGGTTTAGGGTCCAGGTGAGGGTACGACAACGCTTTAGGGGGAGCGTACGTGTGAGGGCGCGGGTTAGCGTTAGCGTACGGGTTAGGATTAGGGGACGGGTGAGGGTCAGGCTTCGGGGAAGGGTTAGGGTTCGGGCTAGGGTTAGGGTTAGGGGACGGGGACGGTTTAGGGTCCAGGTGAGGGTACGACAACGCTTTAGGGGGAGCGTACGTGTGAGGGCGCGGGTTAGCGTTAGCGTACGGGTTAGGATTAGGGGACGTGTGAGGGTCAGGCTTTGGGGAAGGGTTAGGGTTAGGGTTCGGGCTAGGGTTAGGGTTAGGGGACGGGGACGGGTTAGGGTCCAGGTGAGGGTACGACAACGCTTTAGGGGGAGCGTACGTGTGAGGGCACGGGTTAGCGTTAGCGTACGGGTTAGGATTAGGGGACGGGTGAGGGTCAGGCTTCGGGGAAGGGTTAGGGTTAGGGTTCGGCCTAGGGTTAGGGTTAGGGGACGGGGACGGTTTAGGGTCCAGGTGAGGGTACGACAACGCTTTAGGGGGAGCGTACGTCTGAGAGCGCGGGTTAGCGTTAGCGTACGGGATAGGATTAGGGGACGGGTGAGGGTCAGGCTTCGGGGAAGGGTTAGGGTTAGGGTTCGGGCTAGGGTTAGGGTTAGGGGACGGGGACGGTTTAGGGTTCAGGTGAGGGTACGACAACGCTTTAGGGGGAGCGTACGTGTGAGGGCGCGGGTTAGCGTTAGCGTACGGGTTAGGATTAGGGGACGGGTGAGGGTCAGGCTTCGGGGAAGGGTTAGGGTTAGGGTTCGGGCTAGGGTTAGGGTTAGGGGACGGGGACGGTTTAGGGTCCAGGTGAGAGTACGACAACGCTTTAGGGGGAGAGTACGTGTGAGGGCGCGGGTTAGCGTTAGCGAACGGGTTAGGATTAGGGGACGGGTGAGGGTCAGGCTTCGGGGAAGGGTTAGGGTTAGGGTTCGGGCTAGGGTTAGGGTTAGGGTTAGGGGACGGTTTAGGGTCCAGGTGAGGGTACGAGAACGCTTTAGGGAGAGCGTACGTGTGAGGGCGCGGTTTAGCGTTAGCGTACGGGTTAGGATTAGGGGACGGGTGAGGGTCAGGCTTCGGGGAAGGGTTAGGGTTAGGGTTCGGGCTAGGGTTAGGGTTAGGGGACGGGGACGGTTTAGGGTCCAGGTGAGGGTACGACAACGTTTTAGGGGGAGCGTTCGTGTGAGGGCGCGGGTTAGCGTTAGCGTACGGGTTAGGATTAGGGGACGGGTGAGGGTGAGGCTTCGGGGAAGGGTTAGGGTTAGCGTTCGGGCTAGGGTTAGGGTTAGGGGACGGGGACGGTTTAGGGTCCAGGTGAGGGTACGACAACGCTTTAGGGGGAGCGTACGTGTGAGGGCGCGGGTTAGCGTTAGCGTACGGGTTAGGATTAGGGGACGGGTGAGGGTCAGGCTTCGGGGAAGGGTTAGGGTTAGGGTTCGGGCTAGGGTTAGGGTTAGGGGACGGGGACGGTTTAGGGTCCAGGTGAGGGTACGACAACGCTTTAGGGGGAGCGTACGTGTGAGGGCGCGGGTTAGCGTTAGCGTACGGGTTAGGATTAGGGGACGGGTGAGGGTCAGGCTTCGGGGAAGGGTTAGGGTTAGGGTTCGGGCTAGGGTTAGGGTTAGGGGACGGGGACGGTTTAGGGTCCAGGTGAGGGTACGAAACGCTTTAGGGGGAGCGTACGTGTGAGGGCGCGGGTTAGCGTTAGCGGACGGGTTAGGATTAGGGGACGGGTGAGGGTCAGGCTTCGGGGAAGGGTTACGGTTAGGGTTCGGGCTAGGGTTAGGGTTAGGGGACGGGGACGGTTTAGGGTCCAGGTGAGGGTACGACAACGCTTTAGGGGGAGCGTACGTGTAAGGGCGTGGGTTAGCGTTAGCGTACGGGTTAGGATTAGGGGACGGGTGAGTGTCAGGCTTCGGGGAAGGGTTAGCGTTAGGGTTCGGGCTAGGGTTAGGGTTAGGGCACGGGGACGGTTTAGGGTCCACGTGAGGGTACGACAACGCTTTAGGGGGAGCGTACGTGTGAGGGCGCGGGTTAGCGTTAGCGTACGGGTTAGGATTAGGGGACGGGTGAGGGTCAGGCTTCGGGGAAGGGTTAGGGTTAGGGTTCGGGCTAGGGTTAGGGTTAGGGGACGGGGACGGTTTAGGGTCCAGGTGAGGGTACGACAACGCTTTAGGGGGTGCGTACGTGTGAGGGCGCGGGTTAGCGTTAGCGTACGGGTTAGGATTAGGGGACGGGTGAGGGTCAGGCTTCGGGGAAGGGTTAGGGTTCGGGCTAGGGTTCGGGTTAGGGGACGGGGACGGTTTAGGGTCCAGGTGAGGGTACGACAACGCTTTAGGGGGAGCGTACGTGTGAGGGCGTGGGTTAGCGTTAGCGTACGGGTTAGGATTAGGGGACGGGTGAGGGTCAGGCTTCGGGGAAGGGTTAGGGTTTGGGTTCGGGCTAGGGTTAGGGTTAGGGGACGGGGACGGTTTAGGGTCCAGGTGAGGGTACGACAACGCTTTAGGGGGAGCGTACGTGTGAGGGCGCGGGTTAGCGTTAGCGTACGGGTTAGGATTAGGGGACGGGTGAGGGTCAGGCTTCGGGGAAGGGTTAGGGTTCGGGCTAGGGTTAGGGTTAGGGGACGGGGACGGTTTACGGTCCAGGTGAGGGTACGACAACGCTTTAGGGGGAGCGTACGTGTGAGGGCGCGGGTTAGCGTTAGCGTACGGGTTAGGATTAGGGGACGGGTGAGGGTCAGGCTTTGGGGAAGTGTTAGGGTTAGGGTTCGGGCTAGGGTTAGGGTTAGGGGACGGAGACGGGTTAGGGTCCAGGTGAGGGTACGACAACGCTTTAGGGGGAGCGTACGTGTGAGGGCGCGGGTTAGCGTTAGCGTACGGGTTAGGATTAGGGGACGGGTGAGGGTCAGGCTTCGGGGAAGGGTTAGGGTTAGGGTTCGGGCTAGGGTTAGGGTTAGGGGACGGGGACGGTTTAGGGTCCAGGTGAGGGTACGACAACGCTTTAGGGGGAGCGTACGTCTGAGAGCGCAGGTTAGCGTTAGCGTACGGGATAGGATTAGGGGACGGGTGAGGGTCAGGCTTCGGGGAAGGGTTAGGGTTAGGGTTCGGGCTAGGGTTAGGGTTAGGGGACAGGGACGGTTTAGGGTCCAGGTGAGGGTACGACAACGCTTTATGGGGAGCGTACGAGTGAGAGCGTGGGTTAGCGTTAGCGTACGGGTTAGGATTAGGGGACGGGTGAGGGTCAGGCTTCGGGGAAGGGTTAGGGTTAGGGTTCGGGCTAGGGTTAGGGTTAGGGAACGGGGACGGTTTAGGGTCCAGGTGAGGGTACGACAACGCTTTAGGGGGAGCGTACGTGTGAGGGCGCGGGTTAGCGTTAGCGTACGGGTTAGGATTAGGGGACGGGTGAGGGTCAGGCTTCGGGGAAGGGTTAGGGTTCGGGCTAGGGTTAGGGTTAGGGGACGGGGACGGTTTAGGGTCCAGGTGAGGGTACGACAACGCTTTAGGGGGAGCGTACGTGTGAGGGCGCGGGTTAGCGTTAGCGTACGGGTTAGGATTAGGGGACGGGTGAGGGTCAGGCTTTGGGGAAGGGTTAGGGTTAGGGTTCGGGCTAGGGTTAGGGTTAGGGGACGGGGACGGGTTAGGGTCCAGGTGAGGGTACGACAACGCTTTAGGGGGAGCGTACGTGTGAGGGCACGGGTTAGCGTTAGCGTACGGGTTAGGATTAGGGGACGGGTGAGGGTCAGGCTTCGGGGAAGGGTTAGGGTTAGGGTTCGGGCTAGGGTTAGGGTTAGGGGACGGGGACGGTTTAGGGTCCAGGTGAGGGTACGACAACGCTTTAGGGGGAGCGTACGTCTGAGAGCGCGGGTTAGCGTTAGCGTACGGGATAGGATTAGGGGACGGGTGAGGGTCAGGCTTCGGGGAAGGGTTAGGGTTAGGGTTCGGGCTAGGGTTAGGGTTAGGGGACGGGGACGGTTTAGGGTCCAGGTGAGGGTACGACAACGCTTTATGGGGAGCGTACGTGTGAGGGCGTGGTTTAGCGTTAGCGTACGGGTTAGGATTAGGGGACGGGTGAGGGTCAGGCTTCGGGGAAGGGTTAGGGTTAGGGTTCGGGCTAGGGTTAGGGTTAGGGAACGGGGACGGTTTAGGGTCCAGGTGAGGGTACGACAACGCTTTAGGGGGAGCGTACGTGTGAGGGCGCGGGTTAGCGTTAGCGTACGGGTTAGGATTAGGGGACGGGTGAGGGTCAGGCTTCGGGGAAGGGTTAGGGTTCGGGCTAGGGTTAGGGTTAGGGGACGGGGACGGTTTAGGGTCCAGGTGAGGGTACGACAACGCTTTAGGGGGAGCGTACGTGTGAGGGCGCGGGTTAGCGTTAGCGTACGGGTTAGGAATAGGGGACGGGTGAGGGTCAGGCTTCGGGGAAGGGTTAGGTTAAGGGTTCAGGCTAGGGTTAGGAGACGGGGACGGTTTAGAGTCCAGGTGAGGGTACGACAACGCTTTAGGGGGAGCGTACGTGTGAGGGCGCGGGTTAGCGTTAGCGTACGGCTTAGGATTAGGGGACGGGTGAGTGTCAGGCTTCGGGGAAGGGTTAGGGTTAGGGTTAGGGGACGGGGACGGTTTAGGGTCCAGGTGAGGGTACGACAACGCTTTAGGGGGAGCGTACGTGTGAGGGCGCGGGTTAGCGTTAGCGTACGGGTTAGGATTAGGGGACGGGTGAGGGTCAGGCTTCGGGGAAGTGTTAGGGTTAGGGTTCGGGCTCAGGTTAGTGTTAGGGAACGGGGACGGTTTAGGGTCCAAGTGAGGGTACGACAACGCTTTAGGTGGAGCGTACGTGTGAGGGCGCAGGTTAGCGTTAGCGTACGGGTTAGGATTAGGGGATGGGTGAGGGTCAGGCTTCGGGGAAGGGTTAGGGTTAGGGTTCGGTCTAGGGTTAGGGTTAGGGTTAGGGGACGGGGACGGTTTAGGGTCCAGGTGAGGGTGCGACAACGCTTTAGGGGGAGCGTACGTGTGAGGGCGCGGGTTAGCGTTAGCGTACGGGTTAGGATTAGGGGACGGGTGAGGGTCAGGCTTCGGGGAAGGGTTAGGGTTAGGGTTCGGGCTAGGGATAGGTGACGGGGACGGTTTAGGGTCCAGGTGACGGTACGACAACGCTTTAGGGGGAGCGTACGTGTGAGGGCGTGGGTTAGCGTTAGCGTACGGGTTAGGAATATGGGACGGGTGAGGGTCAGGCTTCGGGGAAGGGTTAGGGTTAGTGTTCGGGCTAGGGTTAGGGTTAGGGGACGGGGACGGATTAGGGTCCAGGTGAGGGTACGACAACGCTTTCGGGGGAGCGTACATGTGAGGGCGCAGGTTAGCGTTAGCGTACGGGTTAGGATTAGGGGACGGGTGAGGGTCAGGCTTCGAGAAAGGGTTAGGGTTAGGGTTCGGGCTAGGGTTAGGGGACGGGGACGGTTTAGGGTCCAGGTGAGGGTACGACATCGCTTTAGGGGGAGCGTACGTGTGAGGGCGCGGGTTAGCGTTAGCGTACGGGTTAGGATTAGGGGACGGGTGAGGGTCAGGCTTCGGGGAAGTGTTAGGGTTAGGGTTCGGGCTACGGTTAGGGTTAGGGGACGGGGACGGCTTAGGGTCCAGGTGAGGGTACGACAATGCTTTAGGGGGAGCGTACGTGGGAGGGCGCGGGTTAGCGTTAGCGTACGGGTTAGGATTATGGGACGGGTGAGGTTCAGGCTTCTGGGAAGGGTTAGGGTTAGGGTTCGGGCTAGGGTTAGGGTTAGGGGACGGGGATGGTTTAGGGACCAGGTGAGGGTACGACAACGCTTAAGGGGGAGCGTACGTGTGAGCGCACGGGTTAGCGTTAGCGTACGGGTTAGGATTATGGGACGGGTGAGGGTCAGGCTTCGGGGAAGGGTTAGGGTTAGGGTTCGGGCTAGGGTTAGGTTTAGGGGACGGGGACGGTTTAGGGTCCAGGTGAGGGTACGACAACGCTTTAGGGGGAGCGTACGTGTGAGGGCGCGGGTTAGCGTTAGTGTACGGGTTAGGATTAGGGGACGGGTGAGGGTCAGGCTTCGGGGAAGGGTTAGGGTTAGGGTTCGGGCTAGGGTTAGGGTTAGGGGACGGGGACGGTTTAGGGTCCAGGTGAGGGTACAACAACGCTTTAGGGGGAGCGTACGTGTGAGGGCGCGGGTTAGCTTTAGCGTACGGGTTAGGATTAGGGGACGGGTGAGGGTCAGGCTTCGGGGAAGGGTTAGGGTTAGGGTTCGGGCTAGGGTTAGGGATAGGAGACGGGTACGGTTTAGGGTTCAGGTGAGGGTAAGACAACGCTTTAGGGGGAGCGTACGTGTGAGGGCGCGGGTTAGCGTTAGCGTACGGGTTAGGATTAGGGGACGGGTGAGGGTCAGGTTTCGGGGAAGTGTTAGGGTTAGGGTTCGGGCTAGGGTTAGGGGACGGGGACGGTTTAGGGTCCAGGTGAGGGTACGACAACGCTTTAGGGGGAGCGTACGTGTGAGGGCGCGGGTTAGCGTTAGCGTACGGGTTAGGATTAGGGGACGGGTGAGGGTCAGGCTTCGGGGAAGGGTTAGGGTAAGGGTTCGGGCTAGGGTTAGGGTTAGGGGACGGGGACGGTTTAGGGTCCAGGTGAGGGTAAGACAGCGCTTTAGGGGGAGCGTACGTGTGAGGGCGCGGGTTAGCGTTAGCGTACGGGTTAGGATTAGGCGACGGGTGAGGGTCAGGCTTCGGGGAAGGGTTAGGGTTAGGGTTCGGGCTAGGGTTAGGGTTAGGGGACGGGGACGGTTTAGGGTTCAGGTGAGGGTACGACAACGCTTTAGGGGGAGCGTACGTGTGAGGGCGCGGGTTAGCGTTAGCGTACGGCTTAGGATTAGGGGACGGGTGAGAGTCAGGCTTTTGGGAAGGGTTAGGGTTAGGGTTCGGGCTAGGGTTAGGGTTAGGGGACGGGGACGGTTTAGGGTCCAGGTGAGGGTACGACAACGCTTTAGCGGGAGCGTACGTGTGAGGGCACGGGTTAGCGTTAGAATACGGGTTAGGATTAGGGGACGGGTGAGGGTCAGGCTTCGGGGAAGTTTTAGGGTTAGGGTTCGGGCTAGGGTTAGGGTTAGGGGACGGGGACGGTTTAGGGTCCAGTTGAGGGTACGACAACGCTTTAGGGGGAGCGTACATGTGAGGGCGTGGGTTAGCGTTAGCGTACGGGTTAGGATTAGGGGACGGGTGAGGGTCAGGCTTCGGGGAAGGGTTAGGGTTAGGGTTCGGGCTAGGGTTAGGGTTAGGGGACGGGGACGGTTTAGGGTCCAGGTCAGGGTACGACAACGCTTTAGGGGGAGCGTACATGTGACGGCGCGGGTTGGCGTTAGCGTACGGGTTAGGATTAGGGGACGGGTGAGGGTCAGGCTTCGGGAAGGGTTAGGGTTAGGGTTCGGGCTAGGCTTAGGGGACGGGGACGGTTGAGGGTCCAGGTGAGGGTACGACAACGCTTTAGGGGGAGCGTACGTGTGAGGGCACGGGTTAGCGTTAGCATACGGGTTAGGATTAGGGGACGGGTGAGGGTCAGGCTTCGGGGAAGGGTTAGGGTTAGGGTTCGGGCTAGGGTTAGGGTTAGGGGCCGGGGACGGTTTAGGGTCCAGGTGAGGGTACGACAACGCTTTAGGGGGAGCGTACGTGTGAGGGCGCGGGTTAGCGTTAGCGTACGAGTTAGGATTAGGGGACGGGTGATGGTCAGGCTTCGGGGAAGGGTTAGGGTTAGGGTTCGGGCTAGGGTTAGGGTTAGGGGACGGGGACGGTTTAGGGTCCAGGTGAGGGTACGACAATGCTTTAGGGGGAGCGTACGTGTGAGGGCGCGGGTTAGCGTTAGCGTACGGGTTAGGATTAGGGGACGGGTGAGGGTCAGGCTTCGGGGAAGGGTTAGGGTTAGGGTTCGGGTTAGGGTTAGGGGACGGGGACGGTTGAGGGTCCAGGTGAGGGTACGACAACGCTTTAGGGGGAGCGTACATGTGAGGGCGCGGGTTAGCGTTAGCGTACGGTTTAGGATTAGGGGACGGGTGAGGGTCAGGCTTCGGGGAAGGGTTAGGGTTAGGGTTTGGGCTAGGGTTAGGGTTAGGGGACGGGGACGGTTTAGGGTCCAGGTGAGGGTACGACAACGCTTTAGGGGGAGCGTACGTGTGAGGGCGCAGGTTAGCGTTAGCGTACGGGTTAGGATTAGGGGACGGGTGAGGGTCAGGCTTTGGGGAAGGGTTAGGGTTAGGGTTCGGGCTAGGGTTAGGGTTAGGGGACGGGGACGGTTTAGGGTCCAGGTGAGAGTACGACAACGCTTTAGGGGGAGAGTACGTGTGAGGGCGCGGGTTAGCGTTAGCGTACGGGTTAGGATTAGGGGACGGGTGAGGGTCAGGCTTCGGGGAAGGGTTAGGGTTAGGGTTCGGGCTAGGGTTAGGGTTAGGGTTAGGGGACGGTTTAGGGTCCAGGTGAGGGTACAAAACGCTTTAGGGAGAGCGTACGTGTGAGGGCGCGGGTTAGCGTTAGCGTACGGGTTAGGATTAGGGGACGGGTGAGGGTCAGGCTTCGGGGAAGGGTTAGGGTTAGGGTTCGGGCTAGGGTTAGGGTTAGGGGACGGGGACGGTTTAGGGTCCAGGTGAGGGTACGACAACGCTTTAGGGGGAGCGTACGTGTGAGGGCGCGGGTTAGCGTTAGCGTACGGGTTAGGATTAGGGGACGGGTGAGGGTCAGGCTTCGGGGAAGGGTTAGGGTTAGGGTTCGGGCTAGGGTTAGGGTTAGGGGACGGGGACGGTTTAGGGTCCAGGTGAGGGTACGACAACGCTTTAGGGGGAGCGTACGTGTGAGGGCGCTGGTTAGCGTTAGCGTACGGGTTAGGATTAGGGGACGGGTGAGGGTCAGGCTTCGGGGAAGGGTTAGGGTTAGGGTTCGGGCTAGGGTTAGGGGACGGGGACGGGGACGGTTTAGGGTCCAGGTGAGGGTACGAAACGCTTTAGGGGGAGCGTACGTGTGAGGGCGCGGGTTAGCGTTAGTGGAAGGGTTAGGATTAGGGGACGGGTGGGGGTTAGGCTTCGGGG
Source organism: Stenella coeruleoalba (assembly GCF_951394435.1). NCBI lineage: Eukaryota > Metazoa > Chordata > Mammalia > Artiodactyla > Delphinidae > Stenella > Stenella coeruleoalba. The sequence continues at coordinate 68,005,535 of NC_137162.1, forward strand.
AAGGGTTAGGGTTAGGGTTCGGGCTAGGGTTAGGGTTAGGGGACGGGGCGGTTTAGGGTCCAGGTGAGGGTACGACAACGCTTTAGGGGGAGCGTACGTGTGAGGGCGCGGGTTAGCGTTAGCGTACGGGTTAGGATTAGGGGACGGGTGAGGGTCAGGCTTCGGGGAAGGGTTAGGGTTCGGGCTAGGGTTAGGGTTAGGGGACGGGGACGGTTTAGGGTCCAGGTGAGGGTACGACAACGCTTTAGGGGGAGCGTACGTGTGAGGGCGCGGGTTAGCGTTAGCGTACGGGTTAGGATTAGGGGACGGGTGAGGGTCAGGCTTCGGGGAAGGGTTAGGGTTAGGGTTCGGGTTAGGGTTAGGGGACGGGGACGGTTTAGGGTCCAGGTGAGGGTACGACAACGCTTTAGGGGGAGCGTACGTGTGAGGGCACGGGTTAGCGTTAGCGTACGGGTTAGGATTAGGGGACGGGTGAGGGTCAGGCTTTGGGGAAGGGTTAGGGTTAGGGTTCGGGCTAGGGTTAGGGTTAGGGGACGGGGACGGTTTAGGGTCCAGGTGAGGGTACGACAACACTTTAGGGGGAGCGTACGTGTGAGGGCGCGGGTTAGCGTTAGCGTACGGGTTAGGATTAGGGGACGGGTGAGGGTCAGGCTTCGGGGAAGGGTTAGGGTTAGGGTTCGGGCTAGGGTTAGGGTTAGGGGACGGGGACGGTTTAGGGTCCAGGTGAGGGTACGAGAACGCTTTAGGGGGAGCGTACGTGTGAGGGCGCGGGTTAGCGTTAGCGTACGGGTTAGGATTAGGGGACAGGTGAGGGTCAGGCTTCGGGGAAGGGTTAGGGTTAGGGTTCGGGCTAGGGTTAGGGTTAGGGGACGGGGACGGTTTAGGGTCCAGGTGAGGGTACGACAACGCTTTAGGGGGAGAGTACGTGTGAGGGCGCGGGTTAGCGTTAGCGTACGGGTTAGGATTAGGGGACGGGTGAGGGTCAGGCTTCGGGGAAGGGTTAGGGTTAGGGTTCGGGCTAGGGTTAGGGTTAGGGGACGGGGATGGTTTAGGGTCCAGGTGAGGGTACGAGAACGCTTTAGGGGGAGCGTATGTGTGAGGGCGCGGGTTAGCGTTAGCGTACGGGTTAGGATTAGGGGACAGGTGAGGGTCAGGCTTCGGGGAAGGGTTAGGGTTAGGGTTCGGGCTAGGGTTAGGGGACGGGGACGGGGACGGTTTAGGGTCCAGGTGAGGGTACGACAACGCTTTAGGGGGAGCATACGTGTGAGGGCGCGGGTTAGCGTTAGCGTACGGGTTAGGATTAGGGGACGGGTGAGGGTCAGGCTTCGGGGAAGGGTTAGGGTTAGGGTTCGGGCTAGGGTTAGGGTTAGGGTTAGGGGACGGTTTAGGGTCCAGATGAGGGTACGAGAACGCTTTAGGTAGAGCGTACGTGTGAGGGCGCGGGTTAGCGTTAGCGTACGGGTTAGGATTAGGGGACGGGTGAGGGTCAGGCTTCGGGGAAGGGTTAGGGTTAGGGTTCGGGCTAGGGTTAGGGTTAGGGGACGGGGACGGTTTAGGGTCCAGGTGAGGGTACGACAACGCTTTAGGGGGAGCGTACGTGTGAGGGCGCGGGTTAGCGTTAGCGTACGGGTTAGGATTAGGGGACGGGTGAGGGTCAGGCTTCGGGGAAGGGTTAGGGTTAGGGTTCGGGCTAGGGTTAGGGTTAGGGGACGGGGACGGTTTAGGGTCCAGGTGAGGGTACGACAACGCTTTAGGGGGAGCGTACGTGTGAGGGCACGGGTTAGCGTTAGCGTACGGGTTATGATTAGGGGACGGGTGAGGGTCAGGCTTCGGGGAAGGGTTAGGGTTAGGGTTCGGGCTAGGGTTAGGGTTAGGGGACGGGGACGGTTTAGGGTTCAGGTGAGGGTACGACAACGCTTTAGGGGGAGCGTACGTGTGAGGGCGCGGGTTAGCGTTAGCGGACGGGTTAGGATTAGGGGACGGGTGAGGGTCAGGCTTCGGGGAAGGGTTAGGGTTAGGGTTCAGGCTAGGGTTAGGGTTAGGGGACGGGGACGGTTTAGGGTCCAGGTGAGGGTACGACAACGCTTTAGGGGGGAGCGTACGTGTGAGGGCGCGGGTTAGCGTTAGCGTACGGGTTAGGATTAGGGGACGGGTGAGGGTCAGGCTTCGGGGAAGGGTTAGGGTTAGGGTTCGGGCTAGGGTTAGGATTATGGGACGGGGACGGTTTAGGGTCCAGGTGAGGGTACGACAACGCTTTAGGGGGAGCGTACGTGTGAGGGCGCGGGTTAGCGTTAGCGGACGGGTTAGGATTAGGGGACGGGTGAGGGTCAGGCTTCGGGGAAGGGTTAGGGTTAGGGTTCGGGCTAGGGTTAGGGTTAGGGGACGGGGACGGTTTAGGGTCCAGGTGAGGGTACGACAACGTTTTAGGGGGAGCGTACGTGTGAGGGCGCGGGTTAGCGTTAGCGTACGGGTTAGGATTAGGGGACGGGTGAGGGTCAGGCTTCGGGGAAGGGTTAGGGTTAGGGTTCGGGCTAGGGTTAGGGTTAGGGGACGGGGACGGTTTAGGGTCCAGGTGAGGGTACGACAACGCTTTAGGGGGAGCGTACGTGTGTGGGCGCGGGTTAGCGTTAGCGTACGGGTTAGGAATAGGGGACGGGTGAGGGTCAGGCTTCGGGGAAGGGTTTGGGTTAGGGTTCGGGCTAGGGTTAGGGTTAGGGGACGGGGACGGTTTAGGGTCCAGGTGAGGGTACGACAACGCTTTAGGGGGAGCGTACGTGTGAGGGCGCGAGTTAGCGTTAGCGTACGGGTTAGGATTATGGGACGGGTGAGGGTCAGGCTTCGGGGAAGGGTTAGGTTTAGGGTTCGGGCTAGGGTTAGGGTTAGGGGACGGGGACGGTTTAGGGTCCAGGTGAGGGTACGACAACGCATTGGGAGGAGCGTACGTGTGAGGGCGTGTTAGCGTTAGCGTACGGGTTAGGATTAGGGGACGGGTGAGGGTCAGGCTTCGGGGAAGGGTTAGGGTAAGGGTTCGGGCTAGGGTTAGGGGACGGGGATGGTTTAGGGTCCAGGTGAGGGTACGACAACGCTTTAGGGGGAGCGTACGTGTGAGGGCGCGGGTTAGCGTTAGCGTACGGGTTAGGATTAGGGGACGGGTGAGGGTCAGGCTTCGGGGAAGTGTTAGGGTTAGGGTTCGGGCTAGGGTTAGGGTTAGGGGACGGGGACGGTTTAGGGTCCAGGTGAGGGTACGACAACGCTTTAGGGGGAGCGTACGTGTGAGGGCGCGGGTTAGCGTTAGCGTACGGGTTAGGATTAGGGGACGGGTGAGGGTCAGGCTTCGGGGAAGGGTTAAGGTTAGGGTTCTGGCTAGGGTTAGGGTTAGGGGACGGGGACGGTTTAGGGTCCAGGTGAGGGTACGACAACGCTTTAGGGGGAGCGTACGTGTGAGGGCGCGGGTTAGCGTTAGCGTACGGGTTAGGATTAGGGGACGGGTGAGGGTCAGGCTTCGGGGAAGGGTTAGGGTTAGGGTTCGGGCTAGGGTTAGGGTTAGGGGACGGGGACGGTTTAGGGTCCAGGTGAGCGTACGACAACGCTTTAGGGCGAGCGTACGTGTGAGGGCGCGGGTTAGCGTTAGCGTACGGGTTAGGATTAGGGGACGGGTGAGGGTCAGGCTTCGGGGAAGGGTTAGGGTTAGGGTTCGGGCTAGGGTTAGGGGACGGGGACGGTTGAGGGTTCAGGTGAGGGTACGACAACGCTTTAAGGGGAGCGTACGTGTGAGGGCGCGGGTTAGCGTTAGCGTACGGGTTAGGATTAGGGGACGGGTGAGGGTCAGGCTTCGGGGAAGGGTTAGGGTTAGGGTTCGGGCTAGGGTTAGGGTTAGGGGACGGGGACGGTTTAGGGTCCAGGTGAGGGTACGACAACGTTTTAGGGGGAGCGTACGTGTGAGGACGCGGGTTAGCGTTAGCGTACGGATTAGGATTAGGAGACGGGTGAGGGTCAGGCTTCGGGGAAGGGTTAGGGTTAGGGTTCGGGCTAGGGTTAGGGTTAGGGGACGGGGACGGTTTAGGGTCCAGGTGAGGGTACGACAATGGTTTAGGGGGAGCGTACGTGTGAGGGCGCGGGTTAGCGTTAGCGTACGGGTTAGGATTAGGGGACGGGTGAGGGTCAGGCTTCGGGGAAGGGTTAGGGTTAGGGTTCGGGCTAGGGTTAGGGTTAGGGGACGGGGACGGTTTAGGGTCCAGGTGAGGGTACGACAACGCTTTAGGGGGAGCGTACGTGTATGGGCGCGGGTTAGCGTTAGCGTACGGGTTAGGAATAGGGGACGGGTGAGGGTCAGGCTTCGGGGAAGGGTTTGGGTTAGGGTTCGGGCTAGGGTTAGGGTTAGGGGACGGGGACGGTTTAGGGTCCAGGTGAGGGTACGACAACGCTTTAGGGGGAGCGTACGTGTGAGGGCGCGAGTTAGCGTTAGCGTACGGGTTAGGATTAGGGGACGGGTGAGTGTCAGGCTTCGGGGAAGGGTTAGGTTTAGGGTTCGGGCTAGGGTTAGGGTTAGGGGACGGGGACGGTTTAGGGTCCAGGTGAGGGTACGACAACGCATTGGGGGGAGCGTACGTGTGAGGGCGTGTTAGCGTTAGCATACGGGTTAGGATTAGGGGACGGGTGAGGGTCAGGCTTCGGGGAAGGGTTAGGGTTAGGGTTCGGGCTAGGGTTAGGGGACGGGGACGGTTTAGGGTCCAGGTGAGGGTACGACAACGCTTTAGGGGGAGCGTACGTGTGAGGGCGCGGGTTAGCGTTAGCGTACGGGTTAGGATTAGGGGACGGGTGAGGGTCAGGCTTCGGGGAAGGGTTAGGGTTAGGGTTCGGGCTAGGGTTAGGGTTAGGGGACGGGGACGGTTTAGGGTCCAGGTGAGGGTACGACAACGCTTTAGGGGGAGCGTACGTGTGAGGGCGCGGGTTAGCGTTAGCGTACGGGTTAGGATTAGGGGACGGGTGAGGGTCAGGCTTCGGGGAAGGGTTAGGGTTCGGGCTAGGGTTAGGGTTATAGGACGGGGACGGTTTAGGGTCCAGGTGAGGGTACGACAACGCATTAGGGGGAGCGTACGTGTGAGGGCGCAGGTTAGCGTTAGCGTACGGGTTAGGATTAGGGGATGGGTGAGGGTCATGCTTCAGGGAAGGGTTAGGGTTAGGGTTCGGGCTAGGGTTAGGGTTAGGGGATGGGGACGGTTTAGGGTCCAGGTGAGGGTACGAGAACGCTTTAGGGGGAGCGTACGTGTGACAGCGCGGGTTAGCGTTAGCGTACGGGTTAGGATTAGGGGACGGGTGAGGGTCAGGCTTCGGGGAAGAGTTAGGGTTAGGGTTCGGGCTAGGGTTAGGGTTAGGGGACGGGGACGGTTTAGGGTCCAGGTGAGGGTACGACAACACTTTAGGGCGAGCGTACGTGTGAGGGCGCGGGTTAGCGTTAGCGTACGGGTTAGGATTAGGGGACGGGTGAGGGTCAGGCTTCGGGGAAGGGTTAGGGTTAGGGTTCGGGCTAGGGTTAGGGGACGGGGACGGTTGAGGGTTCAGGTGAGGGTACGACAACGCTTTAGGGGGAGCGTACATGTGAGGGCGCGGGTTAGCGTTAGCGTACGGGTTAGGATTAGGGGACGGATGAGGGTCAGGCATCGGGGAAGGGTTAGGGTTAGGGTTCGGGATAGGGTTAGGGTTAGGGGACGGGGACGGTTTAGGGTCCCGGTGACGGTACGAGAACGCTTTAGCGGGAGCGTACGTGTGAGGGCGCGGGTTAGCGTTAGTGTACGGGTTAGGATTAGGGGACGGGTGAGGGTCAGGCTTCGGGGAAGGGTTAGTGTTAGGGTTCGGGCTAGGGTTAGGGTTAGGGGACGGGGACGGTTTAGGGTCCAGGTGAGGGTACGACAACGCTTTAGGGGGAGCGTACGTGTAAGGGCGCGGGTTAGCGTTAGCGTATGGGTTAGGATTAGGGGACGGGTGAGGGTCAGGCTTCGGGGAAGTGGTAGGGTTAGGGTTCGGGCTAGGGTTAGGGTTAGCGGACGGGGACGGTTTAGGGTCCAGGTGAGGGTACGACAACGCTTTAGGGGGAGCGTACGTGTGAGGGCACGGGTTAGCGTTAGCGTACGGGTTAGGATTAGGGGACGGGTGAAGGTCAGGCTTTGGGGAAGGGTTAGGGTTAGGGTTCGGGCTAGGGTTAGGGGACGGGGATGGTTGAGGGTCCAGGTGAGGGTACGACAACGCTTTAGGGGTAGCGTACGTGTGAGGGCGCGGGTTAGCGTTAGCGTACGGGTTAGGATTAGGGGACGGATGAGGTTCAGGCTTCGGGGAAGTGTTAGGGTTAGGGTTCGGGCTAGGGTTAGGGTTAGGGGACGGGGACGGTTTAGGGTCCAGGTGACGGTACGAGAACGATTTAGGGGGAGCGTACGTGTGAGGGCGCGGGTTAGCGTTAGTGTACGGGTTAGGATTAGGGGACGGGTGAGGGTCAGGCTTCAGGGAAGTGTTAGGGTTAGGGTTCGGGCTAGGGTTAGGGTTAGGGGACGGGGACGGTTGAGGGTCCAGGTGAGGGTACGACAACGCTTTAGGGGGAGCGTACGTGTGAGGGCGTGGGTTAGCGTTAGCGTACGGGTTAGGATTAGGGGACGGATGAGGGTCAGGCTTCGGGGAAGGGTTAGGGTTAGGGTTCGGGCTAGGGTTAGGGTTAGGGGACGGGGACGGTTTAGGGTCCAGGTGAGGGTACGACAACGCTTTAGGGGGAGTGTACGTGTGAGGGCGCGGGTTAGCGTTAGCGTACGGGTTAGGATTAGGGGACGGGTGAGGGTCAGGCTTCGGGGAAGGGTTAGGGTTCGGGCTAGGGTTAGGGTTATAGGACGGGGACGGTTTAGGGTCCAGGTGAGGGTACGACAACGCATTAGGGGGAGCGTACGTGTGAGGGCGCAGGTTAGCGTTAGCGTACGGGTTAGGATTAGGGGATGGGTGAGGGTCATGCTTCGGGGAAGGGTTAGGGTTAGGGTTCGGGCTAGGGTTAGGGTTAGGGGACGGGGACGGTTTAGGGTCCAGGTGAGGTTACGACAACGCTTTAGGGGGAGCGTACGTGTGAGGGCGCGGGTTAGCGTTAGCGTACGGGTTAGGATTAGGGGACGGGTGAGGGTCAGGCTTCGGGGAAGGGTTAGGGTTAGGGTTCGGGCTAGGGTTAGGGTTAGGGGACGGGGACGGTTTAGGGTCCAGGTGAGGGTACGACAACGCTTTAGGGGGAGCGTACGTGTGAGGGCGCAGGTTAGCGTTAGCGTACGGGTTAGGAATAGGGGACGGGTGAGGGTCAGGCTTTGGGGAAGGGTTAGGGTTAGGGTTCGGGCTAGGGTTAGGGTTAGGGGACGGGGACGGTTTAGGGTCCAGGTGAGAGTACGACAACGCTTTAGGGGGAGAGTACGTGTGAGGGCGCGGGTTAGCGTTAGCGTACGGGTTAGGATTAGGGGACGGGTGAGGGTCAGGCTTCGGGGAAGGGTTAGGGTTAGGGTTCGGGCTAGGGTTAGGGTTAGGGTTAGGGGACGGTTTAGGGTCCAGGTGAGGGTACGAAACGCTTTAGGGAGAGCGTACGTGTGAGGGCGCGGGTTAGCGTTAGCGTACGGGTTAGGATTAGGGGACGGGTGAGGGTCAGGCTTCGGGGAAGGGTTAGGGTTAGGGTTCGGGCTAGGGTTAGGGTTAGGGGACGGGGACGGTTTAGGGTCCAGGTGAGGGTACGACAACGCTTTAGGGGGAGCGTACGTGTGAGGGCGCGGGTTAGCGTTAGCGTACGGGTTAGGATTAGGGGACGGGTGAGGGTCAGGCTTCGGGGAAGGGTTAGGGTTAGGGTTCGGGCTAGGGTTAGGGTTAGGGGACGGGGACGGTTTAGGGTCCAGGTGAGGGTACGACAACGCTTTAGGGGGAGCGTACGTGTGAGGGCGCGGGTTAGCGTTAGCGTACGGGTTAGGATTAGGGGACGGGTGAGGGTCAGGCTTCGGGGAAGGGTTAGTGTTAGGGTTCGGGCTAGGGTTAGGGTTAGGGGACGGGGACGGTTTAGGGTCCAGGTGAGGGTACGAAACGCTTTAGGGGGAGCGTACGTGTGAGGGCGCGGGTTAGCGTTAGTGGACGGGTTAGGATTAGGGGACGGGTGGGGGTCAGGCTTCGGGGAAGGGTTAGGGTTAGGGTTCGGGCTAGGGTTAGGGTTAGGGGACGGGGACGTTTTAGGGTCCAGGTGAGGGTACGACAACGCTTTAGGGGGAGCGTACGTGTGAGGGCGCGGGTTAGCGTTAGCGTACGGGTTAGGATTAGGGGACGGGTGAGGGTCAGGCTTCGGGGAAGGGTTAGGGTTCGGGCTAGGGTTAGGGTTAGGGGACGGGGACGGTTTAGGGTCCAGGTGAGGGTACGACAACGCTTTAGGGGGAGCGTACGTGTGAGGGCGCGGGTTAGCGTTAGCGTACGGGTTAGGATTAGGGGACGGGTGAGGGTCAGGCTTCGGGGAAGGGTTAGGGTTAGGGTTCGGGTTAGGGTTAGGGGACGGGGACGGTTTAGGGTCCAGGTGAGGGTACGACAACGCTTTAGGGGGAGCGTACGTGTGAGGGCGCGGGTTAGCGTTAGCGTACGGGTTAGGATTAGGGGCCGGTGAGGGTCAGGCTTCGGGGAAGTGTTAGGGTTAGGGTTCGGTCTAGGGTTAGGGTTAGGGGACGGGGACGGTTTAGGGTCCACGTGAGGGTACGATAACGCTTTAGGGGGAGCGTACGTGTGAGGGCGCGGGTTAGCGTTAGCGTACGGGTTAGGATTAGGGGACGGGTGAGGGTCAGGCTTCGGGGAAGGGTTAGGGTTCGGGCTAGGGTTAGGGTTAGGGGACGGGGACGGTTTAGGGTCCAGGTGAGGGTACGACAACGCTTTAGGGGGAGCGTACGTGTGAGGGCGCGGGTTAGCGTTAGCGTACGGGTTAGGATTAGGGGACGGGTGAGGGTCAGGCTTCGGGGAAGGGTTAGGGTTAGGGTTCGGGCTAGGGTTAGGGTTAGGGGACGGGGACGGTTTAGGGTCCAGGTGAGGGTACGACAACGCTTTAGGGGGAGCGTACGTGTGAGGGCACGGGTTAGCGTTAGCGTACGGGTTATGATTAGGGGACGGGTGAGGGTCAGGCTTCGGGGAAGGGTTAGGGTTAGGGTTCGGGCTAGGGTTAGGGTTAGGGGACGGGGACGGTTTAGGGTTCAGGTGAGGGTACGACAACGCTTTAGGGGGAGCGTACGTGTGAGGGCGCGGGTTAGCGTTAGCGGACGGGTTAGGATTAGGGGACGGGTGAGGGTCAGGCTTCGGGGAAGGGTTAGGGTTAGGGTTCAGGCTAGGGTTAGGGTTAGGGGACGGGGACGGTTTAGGGTCCAGGTGAGGGTACGACAACGCTTTAGGGGGGAGCGTACGTGTGAGGGCGCGGGTTAGCGTTAGCGTACGGGTTAGGATTAGGGGACGGGTGAGGGTCAGGCTTCGGGGAAGGGTTAGGGTTAGGGTTCGGGCTAGGGTTAGGATTATGGGACGGGGACGGTTTAGGGTCCAGGTGAGGGTACGACAACGCTTTAGGGGGAGCGTACGTGTGAGGGCGCGGGTTAGCGTTAGCGGACGGGTTAGGATTAGGGGACGGGTGAGGGTCAGGCTTCGGGGAAGGGTTAGGGTTAGGGTTCGGGCTAGGGTTAGGGTTAGGGGACGGGGACGGTTTAGGGTCCAGGTGAGGGTACGACAACGTTTTAGGGGGAGCGTACGTGTGAGGGCGCGGGTTAGCGTTAGCGTACGGGTTAGGATTAGGGGACGGGTGAGGGTCAGGCTTCGGGGAAGGGTTAGGGATAGGGTTCGGGCTAGGGTTAGGGTTAGGGGACGGGGACGGTTTAGGGTCCAGGTGAGGGTACGACAACGCTTTAGGGGGAGCGTACGTGTGTGGGCGCGGGTTAGCGTTAGCGTACGGGTTAGGAATAGGGGACGGGTGAGGGTCAGGCTTCGGGGAAGGGTTTGGGTTAGGGTTTGGGCTAGGGTTAGGGTTAGGGGACGGGGACGGTTTAGGGTCCAGGTGAGGGTACGACAACGCTTTAGGGGGAGCGTACGTGTGAGGGCGCGAGTTAGCGTTAGCGTACGGGTTAGGATTATGGGACGGGTGAGGGTCAGGCTTCGGGGAAGGGTTAGGTTTAGGGTTCGGGCTAGGGTTAGGGTTAGGGGACGGGGACGGTTTAGGGTCCAGGTGAGGGTACGACAACGCATTGGGAGGAGCGTACGTGTGAGGGCGTGTTAGCGTTAGCGTACGGGTTAGGATTAGGGGACGGGTGAGGGTCAGGCTTCGGGGAAGGGTTAGGGTAAGGGTTCGGGCTAGGGTTAGGGGACGGGGACGGTTTAGGGTCCAGGTGAGGGTACGACAACGCTTTAGGGGGAGCGTACGTGTGAGGGCGCGGGTTAGCGTTAGCGTACGGGTTAGGATTAGGGGACGGGTGAGGGTCAGGCTTCGGGGAAGTGTTAGGGTTAGGGTTCGGGCTAGGGTTAGGGTTAGGGGACGGGGACGGTTTAGGGTCCAGGTGAGGGTACGACAACGCTTTAGGGGGAGCGTACGTGTGAGGGCGCGGGTTAGCGTTAGCGTACGTGTTAGGATTAGGGGACGGGTGAGGGTCAGGCTTCGGGGAAGGGTTAAGGTTAGGGTTCTGGCTAGGGTTAGGGTTAGGGGACGGGGACGGTTTAGGGTCCAGGTGAGGGTACGACAACGCTTTAGGGGGAGCGTACGTGTGAGGGCGCGGGTTAGCGTTAGCGTACGGGTTAGGATTAGGGGACGGGTGAGGGTCAGGCTTCGGGGAAGGGTTAGGGTTAGGGTTCGGGCTAGGGTTAGGGTTAGGGGACGGGGACGGTTTAGGGTCCAGGTGAGCGTACGACAACGCTTTAGGGGGAGCGTACGTGTGTGGGCGCGGGTTAGCGTTAGCGTACGGGTTAGGAATAGGGGACGGGTGAGGGTCAGGCTTCGGGGAAGGGTTTGGGTTAGGGTTCGGGCTAGGGTTAGGGTTAGGGGACGGGGACGGTTTAGGGTCCAGGTGAGGGTACGACAACGCTTTAGGGGGAGCGTACGTGTGAGGGCGCGAGTTAGCGTTAGCGTACGGGTTAGGATTAGGGGACGGGTGAGGGTCAGGCTTCGGGAAAGGGTTAGGTTTAGGGTTCGGGCTAGGGTTAGGGTTAGGGGACGGGGACGGTTTAGGGTCCAGGTGAGGGTACGACAACGCATTGGGGGGAGCGTACGTGTGAGGGCGTGTTAGCGTTAGCGTACGGGTTAGGATTAGGGGACGGGTGAGGGTCAGGCTTCGGGGAAGGGTTAGGGTTAGGGTTCGGGCTAGGGTTAGGGGACGGGGACGGTTTAGGGTCCAGGTGAGGGTACGACAACGCTTTAGGGGGAGCGTACGTGTGAGGGCGCGGGTTAGCGTTAGCGTACGGGTTAGGATTAGGGGACGGGTGAGGGTCAGGCTTCGGGGAAGGGTTAGGGTTAGGGTTCGGGCTAGGGTTAGGGTTCGGGGACGGGGACGGTTTAGGGTCCAGGTGAGGGTACGACAACGCTTTAGGGGGAGCGTACGTGTGAGGGCGCGGGTTAGCGTTAGCGTACGGGTTAGGATTAGGGGACGGGTGAGGGTCAGGCTTCGGTGAAGGGTTAGGGTTAGGGTTCGGGCTAGGGTTAGGGTTAGGGTACGGGGACGGTTTAGGGTCCAGGTGAGGGTACGACAACGCTTTAGGGGGAGCGTACGTGTGAGGGCGCGGGTTAGCATTAGCGTACGGGTTAGGATTAGGGGACGGGTGAGGGTCAGGCTTCGGGGAAGAGTTAGGGTTAGGGTTCGGGCTAGGGTTAGGGTTAGGGGACGGGGACGGTTTAGGGTCCAGGTGAGGGTACGACAACACTTTAGGGCGAGCGTACGTGTGAGGGCGCGGGTTAGCGTTAGCGTACGGGTTAGGATTAGGGGACGGGTGAGGGTCAGGCTTCGGGGAAGGGTTAGGGTTAGGGTTCGGGCTAGGGTTAGGGGACGGGGACGGTTGAGGGTTCAGGTGAGGGTACGACAACGCTTTAGGGGGAGCGTACATGTGAGGGCGCGGGTTAGCGTTAGCGTACGGGTTAGGATTAGGGGACGGATGAGGGTCAGGCATCGGGGAAGGGTTAGGGTTAGGGTTCGGGATAGGGTTAGGGTTAGGGGACGGGGACGGTTTAGGGTCCCGGTGACGGTACGAGAACGCTTTAGCGGGAGCGTACGTGTGAGGGCGCGGGTTAGCGTTAGTGTACGGGTTAGGATTAGGGGACGGGTGAGGGTCAGGCTTCGGGGAAGGGTTAGTGTTAGGGTTCGGGCTAGGGTTAGGGTTAGGGGACGGGGACGGTTTAGGGTCCAGGTGAGGGTACGACAACGCTTTAGGGGGAGCGTACGTGTAAGGGCGCGGGTTAGCGTTAGCGTATGGGTTAGGATTAGGGGACGGGTGAGGGTCAGGCTTCGGGGAAGTGGTAGGGTTAGGGTTCGGGCTAGGGTTAGGGTTAGCGGACGGGGACGGTTTAGGGTCCAGGTGAGGGTACGACAACGCTTTAGGGGGAGCGTACGTGTGAGGGCACGGGTTAGCGTTAGCGTACGGGTTAGGATTAGGGGACGGGTGAAGGTCAGGCTTTGGGGAAGGGTTAGGGTTAGGGTTCGGGCTAGGGTTAGGGGACGGGGATGGTTGAGGGTCCAGGTGAGGGTACGACAACGCTTTAGGGGTAGCGTACGTGTGAGGGCGCGGGTTAGCGTTAGCGTACGGGTTAGGATTAGGGGACGGATGAGGTTCAGGCTTCGGGGAAGTGTTAGGGTTAGGGTTCGGGCTAGGGTTAGGGTTAGGGGACGGGGACGGTTTAGGGTCCAGGTGACGGTACGAGAACGATTTAGGGGGAGCGTACGTGTGAGGGCGCGGGTTAGCGTTAGTGTACGGGTTAGGATTAGGGGACGGGTGAGGGTCAGGCTTCAGGGAAGTGTTAGGGTTAGGGTTCGGGCTAGGGTTAGGGTTAGGGGACGGGGACGGTTGAGGGTCCAGGTGAGGGTACGACAACGCTTTAGGGGGAGCGTACGTGTGAGGGCGTGGGTTAGCGTTAGCGTACGGGTTAGGATTAGGGGACGGATGAGGGTCAGGCTTCGGGGAAGGGTTAGGGTTAGGGTTCGGGCTAGGGTTAGGGTTAGGGGACGGGGACGGTTTAGGGTCCAGGTGAGGGTACGACAACGCTTTAGGGGGAGTGTACGTGTGAGGGCGCGGGTTAGCGTTAGCGTACGGGTTAGGATTAGGGGACGGGTGAGGGTCAGGCTTCGGGGAAGGGTTAGGGTTCGGGCTAGGGTTAGGGTTATAGGACGGGGACGGTTTAGGGTCCAGGTGAGGGTACGACAACGCATTAGGGGGAGCGTACGTGTGAGGGCGCAGGTTAGCGTTAGCGTACGGGTTAGGATTAGGGGATGGGTGAGGGTCATGCTTCGGGGAAGGGTTAGGGTTAGGGTTCGGGCTAGGGTTAGGGTTAGGGGACGGGGACGGTTTAGGGTCCAGGTGAGGTTACGACAACGCTTTAGGGGGAGCGTACGTGTGAGGGCGCGGGTTAGCGTTAGCGTACGGGTTAGGATTAGGGGACGGGTGAGGGTCAGGCTTCGGGGAAGGGTTAGGGTTAGGGTTCGGGCTAGGGTTAGGGTTAGGGGACGGGGACGGTTTAGGGTCCAGGTGAGGGTACGACAACGCTTTAGGGGGAGCGTACGTGTGAGGGCGCAGGTTAGCGTTAGCGTACGGGTTAGGAATAGGGGACGGGTGAGGGTCAGGCTTTGGGGAAGGGTTAGGGTTAGGGTTCGGGCTAGGGTTAGGGTTAGGGGACGGGGACGGTTTAGGGTCCAGGTGAGAGTACGACAACGCTTTAGGGGGAGAGTACGTGTGAGGGCGCGGGTTAGCGTTAGCGTACGGGTTAGGATTAGGGGACGGGTGAGGGTCAGGCTTCGGGGAAGGGTTAGGGTTAGGGTTCGGGCTAGGGTTAGGGTTAGGGGACGGGGACGGTTTAGGGTCCAGGTGAGGGTACGACAACGCTTTAGGGGGAGCGTACGTGTGAGGGCGCGGGTTAGCGTTAGCGTACGGGTTAGGATTAGGGGCCGGTGAGGGTCAGGCTTCGGGGAAGGGTTAGGGTTAGGGTTCGGTCTAGGGTTAGGGTTAGGGGACGGGGACGGTTTAGGGTCCACGTGAGGGTACGATAACGCTTTAGGGGGAGCGTACGTGTGAGGGCGCGGGTTAGCGTTAGCGTACGGGTTAGGATTAGGGGACGGGTGAGGGTCAGGCTTCGGGGAAGGGTTAGGGTTCGGGCTAGGGTTAGGGTTAGGGGACGGGGACGGTTTAGGGTCCAGGTGAGGGTACGACAACGCTTTAGGGGGAGCGTACGTGTGAGGGCGCGGGTTAGCGTTAGCGTACGGGTTAGGATTAGGGGACGGGTGAGGGTCAGGCTTCGGGGAAGGGTTAGGGTTAGGGTTCGGGCTAGGGTTAGGGTTAGGGGACGGGGACGGTTTAGGGTCCAGGTGAGGGTACGACAACGCTTTAGGGGGAGCGTACGTGTGAGGGCACGGGTTAGCGTTAGCGTACGGGTTATGATTAGGGGACGGGTGAGGGTCAGGCTTCGGGGAAGGGTTAGGGTTAGGGTTCGGGCTAGGGTTAGGGTTAGGGGACGGGGACGGTTTAGGGTTCAGGTGAGGGTACGACAACGCTTTAGGGGGAGCGTACGTGTGAGGGCGCGGGTTAGCGTTAGCGGACGGGTTAGGATTAGGGGACGGGTGAGGGTCAGGCTTCGGGGAAGGGTTAGGGTTAGGGTTCAGGCTAGGGTTAGGGTTAGGGGACGGGGACGGTTTAGGGTCCAGGTGAGGGTACGACAACGCTTTAGGGGGGAGCGTACGTGTGAGGGCGCGGGTTAGCGTTAGCGTACGGGTTAGGATTAGGGGACGGGTGAGGGTCAGGCTTCGGGGAAGGGTTAGGGTTAGGGTTCGGGCTAGGGTTAGGATTATGGGACGGGGACGGTTTAGGGTCCAGGTGAGGGTACGACAACGCTTTAGGGGGAGCGTACGTGTGAGGGCGCGGGTTAGCGTTAGCGGACGGGTTAGGATTAGGGGACGGGTGAGGGTCAGGCTTCGGGGAAGGGTTAGGGTTAGGGTTCGGGCTAGGGTTAGGGTTAGGGGACGGGGACGGTTTAGGGTCCAGGTGAGGGTACGACAACGTTTTAGGGGGAGCGTACGTGTGAGGGCGCGGGTTAGCGTTAGCGTACGGGTTAGGATTAGGGGACGGGTGAGGGTCAGGCTTCGGGGAAGGGTTAGGGATAGGGTTCGGGCTAGGGTTAGGGTTAGGGGACGGGGACGGTTTAGGGTCCAGGTGAGGGTACGACAACGCTTTAGGGGGAGCGTACGTGTGTGGGCGCGGGTTAGCGTTAGCGTACGGGTTAGGAATAGGGGACGGGTGAGGGTCAGGCTTCGGGGAAGGGTTTGGGTTAGGGTTTGGGCTAGGGTTAGGGTTAGGGGACGGGGACGGTTTAGGGTCCAGGTGAGGGTACGACAACGCTTTAGGGGGAGCGTACGTGTGAGGGCGCGAGTTAGCGTTAGCGTACGGGTTAGGATTATGGGACGGGTGAGGGTCAGGCTTCGGGGAAGGGTTAGGTTTAGGGTTCGGGCTAGGGTTAGGGTTAGGGGACGGGGACGGTTTAGGGTCCAGGTGAGGGTACGACAACGCATTGGGAGGAGCGTACGTGTGAGGGCGTGTTAGCGTTAGCGTACGGGTTAGGATTAGGGGACGGGTGAGGGTCAGGCTTCGGGGAAGGGTTAGGGTAAGGGTTCGGGCTAGGGTTAGGGGACGGGGACGGTTTAGGGTCCAGGTGAGGGTACGACAACGCTTTAGGGGGAGCGTACGTGTGAGGGCGCGGGTTAGCGTTAGCGTACGGGTTAGGATTAGGGGACGGGTGAGGGTCAGGCTTCGGGGAAGTGTTAGGGTTAGGGTTCGGGCTAGGGTTAGAGTTAGGGGACGGGGACGGTTTAGGGTCCAGGTGAGGGTACGACAACGCTTTAGGGGGAGCGTACGTGTGAGGGCGCGGGTTAGCGTTAGCGTACGTGTTAGGATTAGGGGACGGGTGAGGGTCAGGCTTCGGGGAAGGGTTAAGGTTAGGGTTCTGGCTAGGGTTAGGGTTAGGGGACGGGGACGGTTTAGGGTCCAGGTGAGGGTACGACAACGCTTTAGGGGGAGCGTACGTGTGAGGGCGCGGGTTAGCGTTAGCGTACGGGTTAGGATTAGGGGACGGGTGAGGGTCAGGCTTCGGGGAAGGGTTAGGGTTAGGGTTCGGGCTAGGGTTAGGGTTAGGGGACGGGGACGGTTTAGGGTCCAGGTGAGCGTACGACAACGCTTTAGGGCGAGCGTACGTGTGAGGGCGCGGGTTAGCGTTAGCGTACGGGTTAGGATTAGGGGACGGGTGAGGGTCAGGCTTCGGGGAAGGGTTAGGGTTAGGGTTCGGGCTAGGGTTAGGGGACGGGGACGGTTGAGGGTTCAGGTGAGGGTACGACAACGCTTTAAGGGGAGCGTACGTGTGAGGGCGCGGGTTAGCGTTAGCGTACGGGTTAGGATTAGGGGACGGATGAGAGTCAGGCATCGGGGAAGGGTTAGGGTTAGGGTTCGGGCTAGGGTTAGGGTTAGGGGACGGGGACGGTTTAGGGTCCCGGTGACGGTACGAGAACGCTTTAGCGGGAGCGTACGTGTGAGGGCGCGGGTTAGCGTTAGTGTACGGGTTAGGATTAGGGGACGGGTGAGGGTCAGGCTTCGGGGAAGGGTTAGGGTTAGGGTTCGGGCTAGGGTTAGTGTTAGGGGACGGGGACGGTTTAGGGTCCACGTGAGTGTACGACAACGCTTTAGGGGGAGCGTACGTGTGAGGGCGTGGGTTAGCGTTAGCGTACGGGTTAGGATTAGGGGACGGGTGAGGGTCAGGCTTCGGGGAATGGTTAGGGTTAGGGTTCGGGCTAGGGTTAGGGTTAGGGGACGGGGACGGTTTAGGGTCCAGGTGAGGGTACGACAACGCTTTAGGGGGAGCGTACGTGTGAGGGCGCGGGTTAGCGTTAGCGGACGGGTTAGGATTAGGGGACGGGTGAGGGTCAGGCTTCGGGGAAGGGTTAGGGTTAGGGTTCGGGCTAGGGTTAGGGTTAGGGGACGGGGACGGTTTAGGGTCCAGGTGAGGGTACGACAACGTTTTAGGGGGAGCGTACGTGTGAGGACGCGGGTTAGCGTTAGCGTACGGATTAGGATTAGGAGACGGGTGAGGGTCAGGCTTCGGGGAAGGGTTAGGGTTAGGGTTCGGGCTAGGGTTAGGGTTAGGGGACGGGGACGGTTTAGGGTCCAGGTGAGGGTACGACAATGGTTTAGGGGGAGCGTACGTGTGAGGGCGCGGGTTAGCGTTAGCGTACGGGTTAGGATTAGGGGACGGGTGAGGGTCAGGCTTCGGGGAAGGGTTAGGGTTAGGGTTCGGGCTAGGGTTAGGGTTAGGGGACGGGGACGGTTTAGGGTCCAGGTGAGGGTACGACAACGCTTTAGGGGGAGCGTACGTGTATGGGCGCGGGTTAGCGTTAGCGTACGGGTTAGGAATAGGGGACGGGTGAGGGTCAGGCTTCGGGGAAGGGTTTGGGTTAGGGTTCGGGCTAGGGTTAGGGTTAGGGGACGGGGACGGTTTAGGGTCCAGGTGAGGGTACGACAACGCTTTAGGGGGAGCGTACGTGTGAGGGCGCGAGTTAGCGTTAGCGTACGGGTTAGGATTAGGGGACGGGTGAGGGTCAGGCTTCGGGGAAGGGTTAGGTTTAGGGTTCGGGCTAGGGTTAGGGTTAGGGGACGGGGACGGTTTAGGGTCCAGGTGAGGGTACGATAACGCATTGGGGGGAGCGTACGTGTGAGGGCGTGTTAGCGTTAGCGTACGTGTTAGGATTAGGGGACGGGTGAGGGTCAGGCTTCGGGGAAGGGTTAGGGTTAGGGTTCGGGCTAGGGTTAGGGGACGGGGACGGTTTAGGGTCCAGGTGAGGGTACGACAACGCATTGGGGGGAGCGTACGTGTGAGGGCGTGTTAGCGTTAGCGTACGGGTTAGGATTAGGGGACGGGTGAGGGTCAGGCTTCGGGGAAGGGTTAGGGTTAGGGTTCGGGCTAGGGTTAGGGGACGGGGACGGTTTAGGGTCCAGGTGAGGGTACGACAACGCTTTAGGGGGAGCGTACGTGTGAGGGCGCGGGTTAGCGTTAGCGTACAGGTTAGGATTAGGGGACGGGTGAGGGTCAGGCTTCGGGGAAGGGTTAGGGTTAGGGTTCGGGCTAGGGTTAGGGTTAGGGGACGGGGACGGTTTAGGGTCCAGGTGAGGGTACGACAACGCTTTAGGGGGAGCGTACGTGTGAGGGCGCGGGTTAGCGTTAGCGTACGGGTTAGGATTAGGGGACGGGTGAGGGTCAGGCTTCGGGGAAGGGTTAGGGTTCGGGCTAGGGTTAGGGTTATAGGACGGGGACGGTTTAGGGTCCAGGTGAGGGTACGACAACGCATTAGGGGGAGCGTACGTGTGAGGGCGCAGGTTAGCGTTAGCGTACGGGTTAGGATTAGGGGATGGGTGAGGGTCATGCTTCGGGGAAGGGTTAGGGTTAGGGTTCGGGCTAGGGTTAGGGTTAGGGGATGGGGACGGTTTAGGGTCCAGGTGAGGGTACGACAACGCTTTAGGGGGAGCGTACGTGTGACAGCGCGGGTTAGCGTTAGCGTACGGGTTAGGATTAGGGGACGGGTGAGGGTCAGGCTTCGGGGAAGGGTTAGGGTTAGGGTTCGGGCTAGGGTTAGGGTTAGGGGACGGGGACGGTTTAGGGTCCAGGTGAGGGTACGACAACGCTTTAGGGGGAGCGTACGTGTGAGGGCACGGGTTAGCGTTAGCATACGGGTTAGGATTAGGGGACGGGTGAGGGTCAGGCTTCGGGGAAGGGTTAGGGTTAGGGTTCGGGCTAGGGTTAGGGTTAGGGGACGGGGACGGTTTAGGGTCCAGGTGAGGGTACGACAACGCTTTAGGGGGAGCGTACGTGTGAGGGCACGGGTTAGCGTTAGCATACGGGTTAGGATTAGGGGACGGGTGATGGTCAGGCTTCGGGGAAGGGTTAGGGTTAGGGTTCGGGCTAGGGTTAGGGTTAGGGGACGGGGACGGTTTAGGGTCCAGGTGAGGGTACGACAACGCTTTAGGGGGAGCGTACATGTGAGGGCGCCGGTTAGCGTTAGCGTACGGGTTAGGATTAGGGGACGGGTGAGGGTCAGGCTTCGGGGAAGTGTTAGGGTTAGGGTTCGGGTTAGGGTTAGGGGACGGGGACGGTTTAGGGTCCAGGTGAGGGTACGACAACGCTTTAGGGGGAGCGTACGTGTGAGGGCGCGGGTTAGCGTTAGCGTACGGTTTAGGATTAGGGGACGGGTGAGGGTCAGGCTTTGGGGAAGGGTTAGGGTTAGGGTTTGGGCTAGGGTTAGGGTTAGGGGACGGGGACGGTTTAGGGTCCAGGTGAGGGTACGACAACGCTTTAGGGGGAGCGTACGTGTGTGGGCGCGGGTTAGCGTTAGCGTACGGGTTACGATTAGGGGACGGGTGAGGGTCAGGCTTCGGGGAAGGGTTAGGGTTAGGGTTCGGGCTAGGGTTAGGGTTAGGGGACGGGGACGGTTTAGGGTCCAGGTGAGGGTACGACAACGCTTTAGGGGGAGCGTACGTGTGAGGGCGCGGGTTAGCGTTAGCATACGGGTTAGGATTAGGGGACGGGTGAGGGTCAGGCTTCGGGGAAGGGTTAGGGTTAGGGTTCGGGCTAGGGTTAGGGTTAGGGGACGGGGACGGTTTAGGGTCCAGGTGAGGGTACGACAACGCTTTAGGGGGAGCGTACGTGTGAGGGCGCGGGTTAGCGTTAGCGTACGAGTTAGGATTAGGGGACGGGTGATGGTCAGGCTTCGGGGAAGGGTTAGGGTTAGGGTTCGGGCTAGGGTTAGGGTTAGGGGACGGGGACGGTTTAGGGTCCAGGTGAGGGTACGACAACGCTTTAGGGGGAGCGTACGTGTGAGGGCGCCGGTTAGCGTTAGCGTACGGGTTAGGATTAGGGGACGGGTGAGGGTCAGGCTTCGGGGAAGTGTTAGGGTTAGGGTTCGGGTTAGGGTTAGTGGACGGGGACGGTTTAGGGTCCAGGTGAGGGTACGACAACGCTTTAGGGGGAGCGTACGTGTGAGGGCGCGGGTTAGCGTTAGCGTACGGTTTAGGATTAGGGGACGGGTGAGGGTCAGGCTTCGGGGAAGGGTTAGGGTTAGGGTTTGGGCTAGGGTTAGGGTTAGGGGACGGGGACGGTTTAGGGTCCAGGTGAGGGTACGACAACGCTTTAGGGGGAGCGTACGTGTGAGGGCGCGGGTTAGCGTTAGCGTACGGGTTAGGATTAGGGGACGGGTGAGGGTCAGGCTTTGGGGAAGGGTTAGGGTTAGGGTTCGGGCTAGGGTTAGGGTTAGGGGACGGGGACGGTTTAGGGTCCAGGTGAGAGTACGACAACGCTTTAGGGGGAGAGTACGTGTGAGGGCGCGGGTTAGCGTTAGCGTACGGGTTAGGATTAGGGGACGGGTGAGGGTCAGGCTTCGGGGAAGGGTTAGGGTTAGGGTTCGGGCTAGGGTTAGGGTTAGGGTTAGGGGACGGTTTAGGGTCCAGGTGAGGGTACGAGAACGCTTTAGGGAGAGCGTACGTGTGAGGGCGCGGTTTAGCGTTAGCGTACGGGTTAGGATTAGGGGACGGGTGAGGGTCAGGCTTCGGGGAAGGGTTAGGGTTAGGGTTCGGGCTAGGGTTAGGGTTAGGGGACGGGGACGGTTTAGGGTCCAGGTGAGGGTACGACAACGTTTTAGGGGGAGCGTACGTGTGAGGGCGCGGGTTAGCGTTAGCGTACGGGTTAGGATTAGGGGACGGGTGAGGGTCAGGCTTCGGGGAATGGTTAGGGTTAGCGTTCGGGCTAGGGTTAGGGTTAGGGGACGGGGACGGTTTAGGGTCCAGGTGAGGGTACGACAACGCATTAGGGGGAGCGTACGTGTGAGGGCGCGGGTTAGCGTTAGCGTACGGGTTAGGATTAGGGGACGGGTGAGGGTCAGGCTTCGGGGAAGGGTTAGGGTTAGGGTTCGGGCTAGGGTTAGGGTTAGGGGACGGGGACGGTTTAGGGTCCAGGTGAGGGTACGACAACGCTTTAGGGGGAGCGTACGTGTGAGGGCGCGGGTTAGCGTTAGCGTACGGGTTAGGATTAGGGGACGGGTGAGGGTCAGGCTTCGGGGAAGGGTTAGGGTTAGGGTTCGGGCTAGGGTTAGGGTTAGGGGACGGGGACGGTTTAGGGTCCAGGTGAGGGTACGAAACGCTTTAGGGGGAGCGTACGTGTGAGGGCGCGGGTTAGCGTTAGCGGACGGGTTAGGATTAGGGGACGGGTGAGGGTCAGGCTTCGGGGAAGGGTTAGGGTTAGGGTTCGGGCTAGGGTTAGGGTTAGGGGACGGGGACGGTTTAGGGTCCAGGTGAGGGTACGACAACGCTTTAGGGGGAGCGTACGTGTAAGGGCGTGGGTTAGCGTTAGCGTACGGGTTAGGATTAGGGGACGGGTGAGTGTCAGGCTTCGGGGAAGGGTTAGGGTTAGGGTTCGGGCTAGGGTTAGGGTTAGGGCACGGGGACGGTTTAGGGTCCACGTGAGGGTACGACAACGCTTTAGGGGGAGCGTACGTGTGAGGGCGCAGGTTAGCGTTAGCGTACGGGTTAGGATTAGGGGACGGGTGAGGGTCAGGCTTCGGGGAAGGGTTAGGGTTAGGGTTCGGGCTAGGGTTAGGGTTAGGGGACGGGGACGGTTTAGGGTCCAGGTGAGGGTACGACAACGCTTTAGGGGGTGCGTACGTGTGAGGGCGCGGGTTAGCGTTAGCGTACGGGTTAGGATTAGGGGACGGGTGAGGGTCAGGCTTCGGGGAAGGGTTAGGGTTCGGGCTAGGGTTCGGGTTAGGGGACGGGGACGGTTTAGGGTCCAGGTGAGGGTACGACAACGCTTTAGGGGGAGCGTACGTGTGAGGGCGCGGGTTAGCGTTAGCGTACGGGTTAGGATTAGGGGACGGGTGAGGGTCAGGCTTCGGGGAAGGGTTAGGGTTTGGGTTCGGGCTAGGGTTAGGGTTAGGGGACGGGGACGGTTTAGGGTCCAGGTGAGGGTACGACAACGCTTTAGGGGGAGCGTACGTGTGAGGGCGCGGGTTAGCGTTAGCGTACGGGTTAGGATTAGGGGACGGGTGAGGGTCAGGCTTCGGGGAAGGGTTAGGGTTCGGGCTAGGGTTAGGGTTAGGGGACGGGGACGGTTTAGGGTCCAGGTGAGGGTACGACAACGCTTTAGGGGGAGCGTACGTGTGAGGGCGCGGGTTAGCGTTAGCGTACGGGTTAGGATTAGGGGACGGGTGAGGGTCAGGCTTTGGGGAAGTGTTAGGGTTAGGGTTCGGGCTAGGGTTAGGGTTAGGGGACGGAGACGGGTTAGGGTCCAGGTGAGGGTACGACAACGCTTTAGGGGGAGCGTACGTGTGAGGGCGCGGGTTAGCGTTAGCGTACGGGTTAGGATTAGGGGACGGGTGAGGGTCAGGCTTCGGGGAAGGGTTAGGGTTAGGGTTCGGGCTAGGGTTAGGGTTAGGGGACGGGGACGGTTTAGGGTCCAGGTGAGGGTACGACAACGCTTTAGGGGGAGCGTACGTCTGAGAGCGCAGGTTAGCGTTAGCGTACGGGATAGGATTAGGGGACGGGTGAGGGTCAGGCTTCGGGGAAGGGTTAGGGTTAGGGTTCGGGCTAGGGTTAGGGTTAGGGGACAGGGACGGTTTAGGGTCCAGGTGAGGGTACGACAACGCTTTATGGGGAGCCTACGTGTGAGAGCGTGGGTTAGCGTTAGCGTACGGGTTAGGATTAGGGGACGGGTGAGGGTCAGGCTTCGGGGAAGGGTTAGGGTTAGGGTTCGGGCTAGGGTTAGGGTTAGGGAACGGGGACGGTTTAGGGTCCAGGTGAGGGTACGACAACGCTTTAGGGGGAGCGTACGTGTGAGGGCGCGGGTTAGCGTTAGCGTACGGGTTAGGATTAGGGGACGGGTGAGGGTCAGGCTTCGGGGAAGGGTTAGGGTTCGGGCTAGGGTTAGGGTTAGGGGACGGGGACGGTTTAGGGTCCAGGTGAGGGTACGACAACGCTTTAGGGGGAGCGTACGTGTGAGGGCGCGGGTTAGCGTTAGCGTACGGGTTAGGATTAGGGGACGGGTGAGGGTCAGGCTTTGGGGAAGGGTTAGGGTTAGGGTTCGGGCTAGGGTTAGGGTTAGGGGACGGGGACGGGTTAGGGTCCAGGTGAGGGTACGACAACGCTTTAGGGGGAGCGTACGTGTGAGGGCACGGGTTAGCGTTAGCGTACGGGTTAGGATTAGGGGACGGGTGAGGGTCAGGCTTCGGGGAAGGGTTAGGGTTAGGGTTCGGCCTAGGGTTAGGGTTAGGGGACGGGGACGGTTTAGGGTCCAGGTGAGGGTACGACAACGCTTTAGGGGGAGCGTACGTCTGAGAGCGCGGGTTAGCGTTAGCGTACGGGATAGGATTAGGGGACGGGTGAGGGTCAGGCTTCGGGGAAGGGTTAGGGTTAGGGTTCGGGCTAGGGTTAGGGTTAGGGGACGGGGACGGTTTAGGGTTCAGGTGAGGGTACGACAACGCTTTAGGGGGAGCGTACGTGTGAGGGCGCGGGTTAGCGTTAGCGTACGGGTTAGGATTAGGGGACGGGTGAGGGTCAGGCTTCGGGGAAGGGTTAGGGTTAGGGTTCGGGCTAGGGTTAGGGTTAGGGGACGGGGACGGTTTAGGGTCCAGGTGAGAGTACGACAACGCTTTAGGGGGAGAGTACGTGTGAGGGCGCGGGTTAGCGTTAGCGAACGGGTTAGGATTAGGGGACGGGTGAGGGTCAGGCTTCGGGGAAGGGTTAGGGTTAGGGTTCGGGCTAGGGTTAGGGTTAGGGTTAGGGGACGGTTTAGGGTCCAGGTGAGGGTACGAGAACGCTTTAGGGAGAGCGTACGTGTGAGGGCGCGGTTTAGCGTTAGCGTACGGGTTAGGATTAGGGGACGGGTGAGGGTCAGGCTTCGGGGAAGGGTTAGGGTTAGGGTTCGGGCTAGGGTTAGGGTTAGGGGACGGGGACGGTTTAGGGTCCAGGTGAGGGTACGACAACGTTTTAGGGGGAGCGTTCGTGTGAGGGCGCGGGTTAGCGTTAGCGTACGGGTTAGGATTAGGGGACGGGTGAGGGTGAGGCTTCGGGGAAGGGTTAGGGTTAGCGTTCGGGCTAGGGTTAGGGTTAGGGGACGGGGACGGTTTAGGGTCCAGGTGAGGGTACGACAACGCTTTAGGGGGAGCGTACGTGTGAGGGCGCGGGTTAGCGTTAGCGTACGGGTTAGGATTAGGGGACGGGTGAGGGTCAGGCTTCGGGGAAGGGTTAGGGTTAGGGTTCGGGCTAGGGTTAGGGTTAGGGGACGGGGACGGTTTAGGGTCCAGGTGAGGGTACGACAACGCTTTAGGGGGAGCGTACGTGTGAGGGCGCGGGTTAGCGTTAGCGTACGGGTTAGGATTAGGGGACGGGTGAGGGTCAGGCTTCGGGGAAGGGTTAGGGTTAGGGTTCGGGCTAGGGTTAGGGTTAGGGGACGGGGACGGTTTAGGGTCCAGGTGAGGGTACGAAACGCTTTAGGGGGAGCGTACGTGTGAGGGCGCGGGTTAGCGTTAGCGGACGGGTTAGGATTAGGGGACGGGTGAGGGTCAGGCTTCGGGGAAGGGTTACGGTTAGGGTTCGGGCTAGGGTTAGGGTTAGGGGACGGGGACGGTTTAGGGTCCAGGTGAGGGTACGACAACGCTTTAGGGGGAGCGTACGTGTAAGGGCGTGGGTTAGCGTTAGCGTACGGGTTAGGATTAGGGGACGGGTGAGTGTCAGGCTTCGGGGAAGGGTTAGCGTTAGGGTTCGGGCTAGGGTTAGGGTTAGGGCACGGGGACGGTTTAGGGTCCACGTGAGGGTACGACAACGCTTTAGGGGGAGCGTACGTGTGAGGGCGCGGGTTAGCGTTAGCGTACGGGTTAGGATTAGGGGACGGGTGAGGGTCAGGCTTCGGGGAAGGGTTAGGGTTAGGGTTCGGGCTAGGGTTAGGGTTAGGGGACGGGGACGGTTTAGGGTCCAGGTGAGGGTACGACAACGCTTTAGGGGGTGCGTACGTGTGAGGGCGCGGGTTAGCGTTAGCGTACGGGTTAGGATTAGGGGACGGGTGAGGGTCAGGCTTCGGGGAAGGGTTAGGGTTCGGGCTAGGGTTCGGGTTAGGGGACGGGGACGGTTTAGGGTCCAGGTGAGGGTACGACAACGCTTTAGGGGGAGCGTACGTGTGAGGGCGTGGGTTAGCGTTAGCGTACGGGTTAGGATTAGGGGACGGGTGAGGGTCAGGCTTCGGGGAAGGGTTAGGGTTTGGGTTCGGGCTAGGGTTAGGGTTAGGGGACGGGGACGGTTTAGGGTCCAGGTGAGGGTACGACAACGCTTTAGGGGGAGCGTACGTGTGAGGGCGCGGGTTAGCGTTAGCGTACGGGTTAGGATTAGGGGACGGGTGAGGGTCAGGCTTCGGGGAAGGGTTAGGGTTCGGGCTAGGGTTAGGGTTAGGGGACGGGGACGGTTTACGGTCCAGGTGAGGGTACGACAACGCTTTAGGGGGAGCGTACGTGTGAGGGCGCGGGTTAGCGTTAGCGTACGGGTTAGGATTAGGGGACGGGTGAGGGTCAGGCTTTGGGGAAGTGTTAGGGTTAGGGTTCGGGCTAGGGTTAGGGTTAGGGGACGGAGACGGGTTAGGGTCCAGGTGAGGGTACGACAACGCTTTAGGGGGAGCGTACGTGTGAGGGCGCGGGTTAGCGTTAGCGTACGGGTTAGGATTAGGGGACGGGTGAGGGTCAGGCTTCGGGGAAGGGTTAGGGTTAGGGTTCGGGCTAGGGTTAGGGTTAGGGGACGGGGACGGTTTAGGGTCCAGGTGAGGGTACGACAACGCTTTAGGGGGAGCGTACGTCTGAGAGCGCAGGTTAGCGTTAGCGTACGGGATAGGATTAGGGGACGGGTGAGGGTCAGGCTTCGGGGAAGGGTTAGGGTTAGGGTTCGGGCTAGGGTTAGGGTTAGGGGACAGGGACGGTTTAGGGTCCAGGTGAGGGTACGACAACGCTTTATGGGGAGCGTACGAGTGAGAGCGTGGGTTAGCGTTAGCGTACGGGTTAGGATTAGGGGACGGGTGAGGGTCAGGCTTCGGGGAAGGGTTAGGGTTAGGGTTCGGGCTAGGGTTAGGGTTAGGGAACGGGGACGGTTTAGGGTCCAGGTGAGGGTACGACAACGCTTTAGGGGGAGCGTACGTGTGAGGGCGCGGGTTAGCGTTAGCGTACGGGTTAGGATTAGGGGACGGGTGAGGGTCAGGCTTCGGGGAAGGGTTAGGGTTCGGGCTAGGGTTAGGGTTAGGGGACGGGGACGGTTTAGGGTCCAGGTGAGGGTACGACAACGCTTTAGGGGGAGCGTACGTGTGAGGGCGCGGGTTAGCGTTAGCGTACGGGTTAGGATTAGGGGACGGGTGAGGGTCAGGCTTTGGGGAAGGGTTAGGGTTAGGGTTCGGGCTAGGGTTAGGGTTAGGGGACGGGGACGGGTTAGGGTCCAGGTGAGGGTACGACAACGCTTTAGGGGGAGCGTACGTGTGAGGGCACGGGTTAGCGTTAGCGTACGGGTTAGGATTAGGGGACGGGTGAGGGTCAGGCTTCGGGGAAGGGTTAGGGTTAGGGTTCGGGCTAGGGTTAGGGTTAGGGGACGGGGACGGTTTAGGGTCCAGGTGAGGGTACGACAACGCTTTAGGGGGAGCGTACGTCTGAGAGCGCGGGTTAGCGTTAGCGTACGGGATAGGATTAGGGGACGGGTGAGGGTCAGGCTTCGGGGAAGGGTTAGGGTTAGGGTTCGGGCTAGGGTTAGGGTTAGGGGACGGGGACGGTTTAGGGTCCAGGTGAGGGTACGACAACGCTTTATGGGGAGCGTACGTGTGAGGGCGTGGTTTAGCGTTAGCGTACGGGTTAGGATTAGGGGACGGGTGAGGGTCAGGCTTCGGGGAAGGGTTAGGGTTAGGGTTCGGGCTAGGGTTAGGGTTAGGGAACGGGGACGGTTTAGGGTCCAGGTGAGGGTACGACAACGCTTTAGGGGGAGCGTACGTGTGAGGGCGCGGGTTAGCGTTAGCGTACGGGTTAGGATTAGGGGACGGGTGAGGGTCAGGCTTCGGGGAAGGGTTAGGGTTCGGGCTAGGGTTAGGGTTAGGGGACGGGGACGGTTTAGGGTCCAGGTGAGGGTACGACAACGCTTTAGGGGGAGCGTACGTGTGAGGGCGCGGGTTAGCGTTAGCGTACGGGTTAGGAATAGGGGACGGGTGAGGGTCAGGCTTCGGGGAAGGGTTAGGTTAAGGGTTCAGGCTAGGGTTAGGAGACGGGGACGGTTTAGAGTCCAGGTGAGGGTACGACAACGCTTTAGGGGGAGCGTACGTGTGAGGGCGCGGGTTAGCGTTAGCGTACGGCTTAGGATTAGGGGACGGGTGAGTGTCAGGCTTCGGGGAAGGGTTAGGGTTAGGGTTAGGGGACGGGGACGGTTTAGGGTCCAGGTGAGGGTACGACAACGCTTTAGGGGGAGCGTACGTGTGAGGGCGCGGGTTAGCGTTAGCGTACGGGTTAGGATTAGGGGACGGGTGAGGGTCAGGCTTCGGGGAAGTGTTAGGGTTAGGGTTCGGGCTCAGGTTAGTGTTAGGGAACGGGGACGGTTTAGGGTCCAAGTGAGGGTACGACAACGCTTTAGGTGGAGCGTACGTGTGAGGGCGCAGGTTAGCGTTAGCGTACGGGTTAGGATTAGGGGATGGGTGAGGGTCAGGCTTCGGGGAAGGGTTAGGGTTAGGGTTCGGTCTAGGGTTAGGGTTAGGGTTAGGGGACGGGGACGGTTTAGGGTCCAGGTGAGGGTGCGACAACGCTTTAGGGGGAGCGTACGTGTGAGGGCGCGGGTTAGCGTTAGCGTACGGGTTAGGATTAGGGGACGGGTGAGGGTCAGGCTTCGGGGAAGGGTTAGGGTTAGGGTTCGGGCTAGGGATAGGTGACGGGGACGGTTTAGGGTCCAGGTGACGGTACGACAACGCTTTAGGGGGAGCGTACGTGTGAGGGCGTGGGTTAGCGTTAGCGTACGGGTTAGGAATATGGGACGGGTGAGGGTCAGGCTTCGGGGAAGGGTTAGGGTTAGTGTTCGGGCTAGGGTTAGGGTTAGGGGACGGGGACGGATTAGGGTCCAGGTGAGGGTACGACAACGCTTTCGGGGGAGCGTACATGTGAGGGCGCAGGTTAGCGTTAGCGTACGGGTTAGGATTAGGGGACGGGTGAGGGTCAGGCTTCGAGAAAGGGTTAGGGTTAGGGTTCGGGCTAGGGTTAGGGGACGGGGACGGTTTAGGGTCCAGGTGAGGGTACGACATCGCTTTAGGGGGAGCGTACGTGTGAGGGCGCGGGTTAGCGTTAGCGTACGGGTTAGGATTAGGGGACGGGTGAGGGTCAGGCTTCGGGGAAGTGTTAGGGTTAGGGTTCGGGCTACGGTTAGGGTTAGGGGACGGGGACGGCTTAGGGTCCAGGTGAGGGTACGACAATGCTTTAGGGGGAGCGTACGTGGGAGGGCGCGGGTTAGCGTTAGCGTACGGGTTAGGATTATGGGACGGGTGAGGTTCAGGCTTCTGGGAAGGGTTAGGGTTAGGGTTCGGGCTAGGGTTAGGGTTAGGGGACGGGGATGGTTTAGGGACCAGGTGAGGGTACGACAACGCTTAAGGGGGAGCGTACGTGTGAGCGCACGGGTTAGCGTTAGCGTACGGGTTAGGATTATGGGACGGGTGAGGGTCAGGCTTCGGGGAAGGGTTAGGGTTAGGGTTCGGGCTAGGGTTAGGTTTAGGGGACGGGGACGGTTTAGGGTCCAGGTGAGGGTACGACAACGCTTTAGGGGGAGCGTACGTGTGAGGGCGCGGGTTAGCGTTAGTGTACGGGTTAGGATTAGGGGACGGGTGAGGGTCAGGCTTCGGGGAAGG
Source organism: Stenella coeruleoalba (assembly GCF_951394435.1). Taxonomy (NCBI): domain Eukaryota; kingdom Metazoa; phylum Chordata; class Mammalia; order Artiodactyla; family Delphinidae; genus Stenella; species Stenella coeruleoalba. The sequence goes on from NC_137162.1 coordinate 68,034,699, forward strand.
GTTAGGGTTAGGGTTCGGGCTAGGGTTAGGGTTAGGGGACGGGGACGGTTTAGGGTCCAGGTGAGGGTACAACAACGCTTTAGGGGGAGCGTACGTGTGAGGGCGCGGGTTAGCTTTAGCGTACGGGTTAGGATTAGGGGACGGGTGAGGGTCAGGCTTCGGGGAAGGGTTAGGGTTAGGGTTCGGGCTAGGGTTAGGGATAGGAGACGGGTACGGTTTAGGGTTCAGGTGAGGGTAAGACAACGCTTTAGGGGGAGCGTACGTGTGAGGGCGCGGGTTAGCGTTAGCGTACGGGTTAGGATTAGGGGACGGGTGAGGGTCAGGTTTCGGGGAAGTGTTAGGGTTAGGGTTCGGGCTAGGGTTAGGGGACGGGGACGGTTTAGGGTCCAGGTGAGGGTACGACAACGCTTTAGGGGGAGCGTACGTGTGAGGGCGCGGGTTAGCGTTAGCGTACGGGTTAGGATTAGGGGACGGGTGAGGGTCAGGCTTCGGGGAAGGGTTAGGGTAAGGGTTCGGGCTAGGGTTAGGGTTAGGGGACGGGGACGGTTTAGGGTCCAGGTGAGGGTAAGACAGCGCTTTAGGGGGAGCGTACGTGTGAGGGCGCGGGTTAGCGTTAGCGTACGGGTTAGGATTAGGCGACGGGTGAGGGTCAGGCTTCGGGGAAGGGTTAGGGTTAGGGTTCGGGCTAGGGTTAGGGTTAGGGGACGGGGACGGTTTAGGGTTCAGGTGAGGGTACGACAACGCTTTAGGGGGAGCGTACGTGTGAGGGCGCGGGTTAGCGTTAGCGTACGGCTTAGGATTAGGGGACGGGTGAGAGTCAGGCTTTTGGGAAGGGTTAGGGTTAGGGTTCGGGCTAGGGTTAGGGTTAGGGGACGGGGACGGTTTAGGGTCCAGGTGAGGGTACGACAACGCTTTAGCGGGAGCGTACGTGTGAGGGCACGGGTTAGCGTTAGAATACGGGTTAGGATTAGGGGACGGGTGAGGGTCAGGCTTCGGGGAAGTTTTAGGGTTAGGGTTCGGGCTAGGGTTAGGGTTAGGGGACGGGGACGGTTTAGGGTCCAGTTGAGGGTACGACAACGCTTTAGGGGGAGCGTACATGTGAGGGCGTGGGTTAGCGTTAGCGTACGGGTTAGGATTAGGGGACGGGTGAGGGTCAGGCTTCGGGGAAGGGTTAGGGTTAGGGTTCGGGCTAGGGTTAGGGTTAGGGGACGGGGACGGTTTAGGGTCCAGGTCAGGGTACGACAACGCTTTAGGGGGAGCGTACATGTGACGGCGCGGGTTGGCGTTAGCGTACGGGTTAGGATTAGGGGACGGGTGAGGGTCAGGCTTCGGGAAGGGTTAGGGTTAGGGTTCGGGCTAGGCTTAGGGGACGGGGACGGTTGAGGGTCCAGGTGAGGGTACGACAACGCTTTAGGGGGAGCGTACGTGTGAGGGCACGGGTTAGCGTTAGCATACGGGTTAGGATTAGGGGACGGGTGAGGGTCAGGCTTCGGGGAAGGGTTAGGGTTAGGGTTCGGGCTAGGGTTAGGGTTAGGGGCCGGGGACGGTTTAGGGTCCAGGTGAGGGTACGACAACGCTTTAGGGGGAGCGTACGTGTGAGGGCGCGGGTTAGCGTTAGCGTACGAGTTAGGATTAGGGGACGGGTGATGGTCAGGCTTCGGGGAAGGGTTAGGGTTAGGGTTCGGGCTAGGGTTAGGGTTAGGGGACGGGGACGGTTTAGGGTCCAGGTGAGGGTACGACAATGCTTTAGGGGGAGCGTACGTGTGAGGGCGCGGGTTAGCGTTAGCGTACGGGTTAGGATTAGGGGACGGGTGAGGGTCAGGCTTCGGGGAAGGGTTAGGGTTAGGGTTCGGGTTAGGGTTAGGGGACGGGGACGGTTGAGGGTCCAGGTGAGGGTACGACAACGCTTTAGGGGGAGCGTACATGTGAGGGCGCGGGTTAGCGTTAGCGTACGGTTTAGGATTAGGGGACGGGTGAGGGTCAGGCTTCGGGGAAGGGTTAGGGTTAGGGTTTGGGCTAGGGTTAGGGTTAGGGGACGGGGACGGTTTAGGGTCCAGGTGAGGGTACGACAACGCTTTAGGGGGAGCGTACGTGTGAGGGCGCAGGTTAGCGTTAGCGTACGGGTTAGGATTAGGGGACGGGTGAGGGTCAGGCTTTGGGGAAGGGTTAGGGTTAGGGTTCGGGCTAGGGTTAGGGTTAGGGGACGGGGACGGTTTAGGGTCCAGGTGAGAGTACGACAACGCTTTAGGGGGAGAGTACGTGTGAGGGCGCGGGTTAGCGTTAGCGTACGGGTTAGGATTAGGGGACGGGTGAGGGTCAGGCTTCGGGGAAGGGTTAGGGTTAGGGTTCGGGCTAGGGTTAGGGTTAGGGTTAGGGGACGGTTTAGGGTCCAGGTGAGGGTACAAAACGCTTTAGGGAGAGCGTACGTGTGAGGGCGCGGGTTAGCGTTAGCGTACGGGTTAGGATTAGGGGACGGGTGAGGGTCAGGCTTCGGGGAAGGGTTAGGGTTAGGGTTCGGGCTAGGGTTAGGGTTAGGGGACGGGGACGGTTTAGGGTCCAGGTGAGGGTACGACAACGCTTTAGGGGGAGCGTACGTGTGAGGGCGCGGGTTAGCGTTAGCGTACGGGTTAGGATTAGGGGACGGGTGAGGGTCAGGCTTCGGGGAAGGGTTAGGGTTAGGGTTCGGGCTAGGGTTAGGGTTAGGGGACGGGGACGGTTTAGGGTCCAGGTGAGGGTACGACAACGCTTTAGGGGGAGCGTACGTGTGAGGGCGCTGGTTAGCGTTAGCGTACGGGTTAGGATTAGGGGACGGGTGAGGGTCAGGCTTCGGGGAAGGGTTAGGGTTAGGGTTCGGGCTAGGGTTAGGGGACGGGGACGGGGACGGTTTAGGGTCCAGGTGAGGGTACGAAACGCTTTAGGGGGAGCGTACGTGTGAGGGCGCGGGTTAGCGTTAGTGGACGGGTTAGGATTAGGGGACGGGTGGGGGTTAGGCTTCGGGGAAGGGTTAGGGTTAGGGTTCGGGCTAGGGTTAGGGTTAGGGGACGGGGCGGTTTAGGGTCCAGGTGAGGGTACGACAACGCTTTAGGGGGAGCGTACGTGTGAGGGCGCGGGTTAGCGTTAGCGTACGGGTTAGGATTAGGGGACGGGTGAGGGTCAGGCTTCGGGGAAGGGTTAGGGTTCGGGCTAGGGTTAGGGTTAGGGGACGGGGACGGTTTAGGGTCCAGGTGAGGGTACGACAACGCTTTAGGGGGAGCGTACGTGTGAGGGCGCGGGTTAGCGTTAGCGTACGGGTTAGGATTAGGGGACGGGTGAGGGTCAGGCTTCGGGGAAGGGTTAGGGTTAGGGTTCGGGTTAGGGTTAGGGGACGGGGACGGTTTAGGGTCCAGGTGAGGGTACGACAACGCTTTAGGGGGAGCGTACGTGTGAGGGCACGGGTTAGCGTTAGCGTACGGGTTAGGATTAGGGGACGGGTGAGGGTCAGGCTTTGGGGAAGGGTTAGGGTTAGGGTTCGGGCTAGGGTTAGGGTTAGGGGACGGGGACGGTTTAGGGTCCAGGTGAGGGTACGACAACACTTTAGGGGGAGCGTACGTGTGAGGGCGCGGGTTAGCGTTAGCGTACGGGTTAGGATTAGGGGACGGGTGAGGGTCAGGCTTCGGGGAAGGGTTAGGGTTAGGGTTCGGGCTAGGGTTAGGGTTAGGGGACGGGGACGGTTTAGGGTCCAGGTGAGGGTACGAGAACGCTTTAGGGGGAGCGTACGTGTGAGGGCGCGGGTTAGCGTTAGCGTACGGGTTAGGATTAGGGGACAGGTGAGGGTCAGGCTTCGGGGAAGGGTTAGGGTTAGGGTTCGGGCTAGGGTTAGGGTTAGGGGACGGGGACGGTTTAGGGTCCAGGTGAGGGTACGACAACGCTTTAGGGGGAGAGTACGTGTGAGGGCGCGGGTTAGCGTTAGCGTACGGGTTAGGATTAGGGGACGGGTGAGGGTCAGGCTTCGGGGAAGGGTTAGGGTTAGGGTTCGGGCTAGGGTTAGGGTTAGGGGACGGGGATGGTTTAGGGTCCAGGTGAGGGTACGAGAACGCTTTAGGGGGAGCGTATGTGTGAGGGCGCGGGTTAGCGTTAGCGTACGGGTTAGGATTAGGGGACAGGTGAGGGTCAGGCTTCGGGGAAGGGTTAGGGTTAGGGTTCGGGCTAGGGTTAGGGGACGGGGACGGGGACGGTTTAGGGTCCAGGTGAGGGTACGACAACGCTTTAGGGGGAGCATACGTGTGAGGGCGCGGGTTAGCGTTAGCGTACGGGTTAGGATTAGGGGACGGGTGAGGGTCAGGCTTCGGGGAAGGGTTAGGGTTAGGGTTCGGGCTAGGGTTAGGGTTAGGGTTAGGGGACGGTTTAGGGTCCAGATGAGGGTACGAGAACGCTTTAGGTAGAGCGTACGTGTGAGGGCGCGGGTTAGCGTTAGCGTACGGGTTAGGATTAGGGGACGGGTGAGGGTCAGGCTTCGGGGAAGGGTTAGGGTTAGGGTTCGGGCTAGGGTTAGGGTTAGGGGACGGGGACGGTTTAGGGTCCAGGTGAGGGTACGACAACGCTTTAGGGGGAGCGTACGTGTGAGGGCGCGGGTTAGCGTTAGCGTACGGGTTAGGATTAGGGGACGGGTGAGGGTCAGGCTTCGGGGAAGGGTTAGGGTTAGGGTTCGGGCTAGGGTTAGGGTTAGGGGACGGGGACGGTTTAGGGTCCAGGTGAGGGTACGACAACGCTTTAGGGGGAGCGTACGTGTGAGGGCACGGGTTAGCGTTAGCGTACGGGTTATGATTAGGGGACGGGTGAGGGTCAGGCTTCGGGGAAGGGTTAGGGTTAGGGTTCGGGCTAGGGTTAGGGTTAGGGGACGGGGACGGTTTAGGGTTCAGGTGAGGGTACGACAACGCTTTAGGGGGAGCGTACGTGTGAGGGCGCGGGTTAGCGTTAGCGGACGGGTTAGGATTAGGGGACGGGTGAGGGTCAGGCTTCGGGGAAGGGTTAGGGTTAGGGTTCAGGCTAGGGTTAGGGTTAGGGGACGGGGACGGTTTAGGGTCCAGGTGAGGGTACGACAACGCTTTAGGGGGGAGCGTACGTGTGAGGGCGCGGGTTAGCGTTAGCGTACGGGTTAGGATTAGGGGACGGGTGAGGGTCAGGCTTCGGGGAAGGGTTAGGGTTAGGGTTCGGGCTAGGGTTAGGATTATGGGACGGGGACGGTTTAGGGTCCAGGTGAGGGTACGACAACGCTTTAGGGGGAGCGTACGTGTGAGGGCGCGGGTTAGCGTTAGCGGACGGGTTAGGATTAGGGGACGGGTGAGGGTCAGGCTTCGGGGAAGGGTTAGGGTTAGGGTTCGGGCTAGGGTTAGGGTTAGGGGACGGGGACGGTTTAGGGTCCAGGTGAGGGTACGACAACGTTTTAGGGGGAGCGTACGTGTGAGGGCGCGGGTTAGCGTTAGCGTACGGGTTAGGATTAGGGGACGGGTGAGGGTCAGGCTTCGGGGAAGGGTTAGGGTTAGGGTTCGGGCTAGGGTTAGGGTTAGGGGACGGGGACGGTTTAGGGTCCAGGTGAGGGTACGACAACGCTTTAGGGGGAGCGTACGTGTGTGGGCGCGGGTTAGCGTTAGCGTACGGGTTAGGAATAGGGGACGGGTGAGGGTCAGGCTTCGGGGAAGGGTTTGGGTTAGGGTTCGGGCTAGGGTTAGGGTTAGGGGACGGGGACGGTTTAGGGTCCAGGTGAGGGTACGACAACGCTTTAGGGGGAGCGTACGTGTGAGGGCGCGAGTTAGCGTTAGCGTACGGGTTAGGATTATGGGACGGGTGAGGGTCAGGCTTCGGGGAAGGGTTAGGTTTAGGGTTCGGGCTAGGGTTAGGGTTAGGGGACGGGGACGGTTTAGGGTCCAGGTGAGGGTACGACAACGCATTGGGAGGAGCGTACGTGTGAGGGCGTGTTAGCGTTAGCGTACGGGTTAGGATTAGGGGACGGGTGAGGGTCAGGCTTCGGGGAAGGGTTAGGGTAAGGGTTCGGGCTAGGGTTAGGGGACGGGGATGGTTTAGGGTCCAGGTGAGGGTACGACAACGCTTTAGGGGGAGCGTACGTGTGAGGGCGCGGGTTAGCGTTAGCGTACGGGTTAGGATTAGGGGACGGGTGAGGGTCAGGCTTCGGGGAAGTGTTAGGGTTAGGGTTCGGGCTAGGGTTAGGGTTAGGGGACGGGGACGGTTTAGGGTCCAGGTGAGGGTACGACAACGCTTTAGGGGGAGCGTACGTGTGAGGGCGCGGGTTAGCGTTAGCGTACGGGTTAGGATTAGGGGACGGGTGAGGGTCAGGCTTCGGGGAAGGGTTAAGGTTAGGGTTCTGGCTAGGGTTAGGGTTAGGGGACGGGGACGGTTTAGGGTCCAGGTGAGGGTACGACAACGCTTTAGGGGGAGCGTACGTGTGAGGGCGCGGGTTAGCGTTAGCGTACGGGTTAGGATTAGGGGACGGGTGAGGGTCAGGCTTCGGGGAAGGGTTAGGGTTAGGGTTCGGGCTAGGGTTAGGGTTAGGGGACGGGGACGGTTTAGGGTCCAGGTGAGCGTACGACAACGCTTTAGGGCGAGCGTACGTGTGAGGGCGCGGGTTAGCGTTAGCGTACGGGTTAGGATTAGGGGACGGGTGAGGGTCAGGCTTCGGGGAAGGGTTAGGGTTAGGGTTCGGGCTAGGGTTAGGGGACGGGGACGGTTGAGGGTTCAGGTGAGGGTACGACAACGCTTTAAGGGGAGCGTACGTGTGAGGGCGCGGGTTAGCGTTAGCGTACGGGTTAGGATTAGGGGACGGGTGAGGGTCAGGCTTCGGGGAAGGGTTAGGGTTAGGGTTCGGGCTAGGGTTAGGGTTAGGGGACGGGGACGGTTTAGGGTCCAGGTGAGGGTACGACAACGTTTTAGGGGGAGCGTACGTGTGAGGACGCGGGTTAGCGTTAGCGTACGGATTAGGATTAGGAGACGGGTGAGGGTCAGGCTTCGGGGAAGGGTTAGGGTTAGGGTTCGGGCTAGGGTTAGGGTTAGGGGACGGGGACGGTTTAGGGTCCAGGTGAGGGTACGACAATGGTTTAGGGGGAGCGTACGTGTGAGGGCGCGGGTTAGCGTTAGCGTACGGGTTAGGATTAGGGGACGGGTGAGGGTCAGGCTTCGGGGAAGGGTTAGGGTTAGGGTTCGGGCTAGGGTTAGGGTTAGGGGACGGGGACGGTTTAGGGTCCAGGTGAGGGTACGACAACGCTTTAGGGGGAGCGTACGTGTATGGGCGCGGGTTAGCGTTAGCGTACGGGTTAGGAATAGGGGACGGGTGAGGGTCAGGCTTCGGGGAAGGGTTTGGGTTAGGGTTCGGGCTAGGGTTAGGGTTAGGGGACGGGGACGGTTTAGGGTCCAGGTGAGGGTACGACAACGCTTTAGGGGGAGCGTACGTGTGAGGGCGCGAGTTAGCGTTAGCGTACGGGTTAGGATTAGGGGACGGGTGAGTGTCAGGCTTCGGGGAAGGGTTAGGTTTAGGGTTCGGGCTAGGGTTAGGGTTAGGGGACGGGGACGGTTTAGGGTCCAGGTGAGGGTACGACAACGCATTGGGGGGAGCGTACGTGTGAGGGCGTGTTAGCGTTAGCATACGGGTTAGGATTAGGGGACGGGTGAGGGTCAGGCTTCGGGGAAGGGTTAGGGTTAGGGTTCGGGCTAGGGTTAGGGGACGGGGACGGTTTAGGGTCCAGGTGAGGGTACGACAACGCTTTAGGGGGAGCGTACGTGTGAGGGCGCGGGTTAGCGTTAGCGTACGGGTTAGGATTAGGGGACGGGTGAGGGTCAGGCTTCGGGGAAGGGTTAGGGTTAGGGTTCGGGCTAGGGTTAGGGTTAGGGGACGGGGACGGTTTAGGGTCCAGGTGAGGGTACGACAACGCTTTAGGGGGAGCGTACGTGTGAGGGCGCGGGTTAGCGTTAGCGTACGGGTTAGGATTAGGGGACGGGTGAGGGTCAGGCTTCGGGGAAGGGTTAGGGTTCGGGCTAGGGTTAGGGTTATAGGACGGGGACGGTTTAGGGTCCAGGTGAGGGTACGACAACGCATTAGGGGGAGCGTACGTGTGAGGGCGCAGGTTAGCGTTAGCGTACGGGTTAGGATTAGGGGATGGGTGAGGGTCATGCTTCAGGGAAGGGTTAGGGTTAGGGTTCGGGCTAGGGTTAGGGTTAGGGGATGGGGACGGTTTAGGGTCCAGGTGAGGGTACGAGAACGCTTTAGGGGGAGCGTACGTGTGACAGCGCGGGTTAGCGTTAGCGTACGGGTTAGGATTAGGGGACGGGTGAGGGTCAGGCTTCGGGGAAGGGTTAGGGTTAGGGTTCGGGCTAGGGTTAGGGTTAGGGGACGGGGACGGTTTAGGGTCCAGGTGAGGGTACGACAACGCTTTAGGGGGAGCGTACGTGTGAGGGCACGGGTTAGCGTTAGCGTACGGGTTAGGATTAGGGGACGGGTGAGGGTCAGGCTTCGGGGAAGGGTTAGGGTTAGGGTTCGGGCTAGGGTTAGGGTTAGGGGACGGGGACGGTTTAGGGTCCAGGTGAGGGTACGACAACGCTTTAGGGGGAGCGTACGTGTGAGGGCACGGGTTAGCGTTAGCATACGGGTTAGGATTAGGGGACGGGTGATGGTCAGGCTTCGGGGAAGGGTTAGGGTTAGGGTTCGGGCTAGGGTTAGGGTTAGGGGACGGGGACGGTTTAGGGTCCAGGTGAGGGTACGACAACGCTTTAGGGGGAGCGTACATGTGAGGGCGCCGGTTAGCGTTAGCGTACGGGTTAGGATTAGGGGACGGGTGAGGGTCAGGCTTCGGGGAAGTGTTAGGGTTAGGGTTCGGGTTAGGGTTAGGGGACGGGGACGGTTTAGGGTCCAGGTGAGGGTACGACAACGCTTTAGGGGGAGCGTACGTGTGAGGGCGCGGGTTAGCGTTAGCGTACGGTTTAGGATTAGGGGACGGGTGAGGGTCAGGCTTTGGGGAAGGGTTAGGGTTAGGGTTTGGGCTAGGGTTAGGGTTAGGGGACGGGGACGGTTTAGGGTCCAGGTGAGGGTACGACAACGCTTTAGGGGGAGCGTACGTGTGAGGGCGCGGGTTAGCGTTAGCGTACGGGTTACGATTAGGGGACGGGTGAGGGTCAGGCTTCGGGGAAGGGTTAGGGTTAGGGTTCGGGCTAGGGTTAGGGTTAGGGGACGGGGACGGTTTAGGGTCCAGGTGAGGGTACGACAACGCTTTAGGGGGAGCGTACGTGTGAGGGCGCGGGTTAGCGTTAGCATACGGGTTAGGATTAGGGGACGGGTGAGGGTCAGGCTTCGGGGAAGGGTTAGGGTTAGGGTTCGGGCTAGGGTTAGGGTTAGGGGACGGGGACGGTTTAGGGTCCAGGTGAGGGTACGACAACGCTTTAGGGGGAGCGTACGTGTGAGGGCGCGGGTTAGCGTTAGCGTACGAGTTAGGATTAGGGGACGGGTGATGGTCAGGCTTCGGGGAAGGGTTAGGGTTAGGGTTCGGGCTAGGGTTAGGGTTAGGGGACGGGGACGGTTTAGGGTCCAGGTGAGGGTACGACAACGCTTTAGGGGGAGCGTACGTGTGAGGGCGCCGGTTAGCGTTAGCGTACGGGTTAGGATTAGGGGACGGGTGAGGGTCAGGCTTCGGGGAAGTGTTAGGGTTAGGGTTCGGGTTAGGGTTAGTGGACGGGGACGGTTTAGGGTCCAGGTGAGGGTACGACAACGCTTTAGGGGGAGCGTACGTGTGAGGGCGCGGGTTAGCGTTAGCGTACGGTTTAGGATTAGGGGACGGGTGAGGGTCAGGCTTCGGGGAAGGGTTAGGGTTAGGGTTTGGGCTAGGGTTAGGGTTAGGGGACGGGGACGGTTTAGGGTCCAGGTGAGGGTACGACAACGCTTTAGGGGGAGCGTACGTGTGAGGGCGCGGGTTAGCGTTAGCGTACGGGTTAGGATTAGGGGACGGGTGAGCGTCAGGCTTTGGGGAAGGGTTAGGGTTAGGGTTCGGGCTAGGGTTAGGGTTAGGGGACAGGGACGGTTTAGGGTCCAGGTGAGAGTACGACAACGCTTTAGGGGGAGAGTACGTGTGAGGGCGCGGGTTAGCGTTAGCGTACGGGTTAGGATTAGGGGACGGGTGAGGGTCAGGCTTCGGGGAAGGGTTAGGGTTAGGGTTCGGGCTAGGGTTAGGGTTAGGGTTAGGGGACGGTTTAGGGTCCAGGTGAGGGTACGAGAACGCTTTAGGGAGAGCGTACGTGTGAGGGCGCGGTTTAGCGTTAGCGTACGGGTTAGGATTAGGGGACGGGTGAGGGTCAGGCTTCGGGGAAGGGTTAGGGTTAGGGTTCGGGCTAGGGTTAGGGTTAGGGGACGGGGACGGTTTAGGGTCCAGGTGAGGGTACGACAACGTTTTAGGGGGAGCGTACGTGTGAGGGCGCGGGTTAGCGTTAGCGTACGGGTTAGGATTAGGGGACGGGTGAGGGTCAGGCTTCGGGGAATGGTTAGGGTTAGCGTTCGGGCTAGGGTTAGGGTTAGGGGACGGGGACGGTTTAGGGTCCAGGTGAGGGTACGACAACGCATTAGGGGGAGCGTACGTGTGAGGGCGCGGGTTAGCGTTAGCGTACGGGTTAGGATTAGGGGACGGGTGAGGGTCAGGCTTCGGGGAAGGGTTAGGGTTAGGGTTCGGGCTAGGGTTAGGGTTAGGGGACGGGGACGGTTTAGGGTCCAGGTGAGGGTACGACAACGCTTTAGGGGGAGCGTACGTGTGAGGGCGCGGGTTAGCGTTAGCGTACGGGTTAGGATTAGGGGACGGGTGAGGGTCAGGCTTCGGGGAAGGGTTAGGGTTAGGGTTCGGGCTAGGGTTAGGGTTAGGGGACGGGGACGGTTTAGGGTCCAGGTGAGGGTACGAAACGCTTTAGGGGGAGCGTACGTGTGAGGGCGCGGGTTAGCGTTAGCGGACGGGTTAGGATTAGGGGACGGGTGAGGGTCAGGCTTCGGGGAAGGGTTAGGGTTAGGGTTCGGGCTAGGGTTAGGGTTAGGGGACGGGGACGGTTTAGGGTCCAGGTGAGGGTACGACAACGCTTTAGGGGGAGCGTACGTGTAAGGGCGTGGGTTAGCGTTAGCGTACGGGTTAGGATTAGGGGACGGGTGAGTGTCAGGCTTCGGGGAAGGGTTAGGGTTAGGGTTCGGGCTAGGGTTAGGGTTAGGGCACGGGGACGGTTTAGGGTCCACGTGAGGGTACGACAACGCTTTAGGGGGAGCGTACGTGTGAGGGCGCAGGTTAGCGTTAGCGTACGGGTTAGGATTAGGGGACGGGTGAGGGTCAGGCTTCGGGGAAGAGTTAGGGTTAGGGTTCGGGCTAGGGTTAGGGTTAGGGGACGGGGACGGTTTAGGGTCCAGGTGAGGGTACGACAACGCTTTAGGGGGTGCGTACGTGTGAGGGCGCGGGTTAGCGTTAGCGTACGGGTTAGGATTAGGGGACGGGTGAGGGTCAGGCTTCGGGGAAGGGTTAGGGTTCGGGCTAGGGTTCGGGTTAGGGGACGGGGACGGTTTAGGGTCCAGGTGAGGGTACGACAACGCTTTAGGGGGAGCGTACGTGTGAGGGCGCGGGTTAGCGTTAGCGTACGGGTTAGGATTAGGGGACGGGTGAGGGTCAGGCTTCGGGGAAGGGTTAGGGTTTGGGTTCGGGCTAGGGTTAGGGTTAGGGGACGGGGACGGTTTAGGGTCCAGGTGAGGGTACGACAACGCTTTAGGGGGAGCGTACGTGTGAGGGCGCGGGTTAGCGTTAGCGTACGGGTTAGGATTAGGGGACGGGTGAGGGTCAGGCTTCGGGGAAGGGTTAGGGTTCGGGCTAGGGTTAGGGTTAGGGGACGGGGACGGTTTAGGGTCCAGGTGAGGGTACGACAACGCTTTAGGGGGAGCGTACGTGTGAGGGCGCGGGTTAGCGTTAGCGTACGGGTTAGGATTAGGGGACGGGTGAGGGTCAGGCTTTGGGGAAGTGTTAGGGTTAGGGTTCGAGCTAGGGTTAGGGTTAGGGGACGGAGACGGGTTAGGGTCCAGGTGAGGGTACGACAACGCTTTAGGGGGAGCGTACGTGTGAGGGCGCGGGTTAGCGTTAGCGTACGGGTTAGGATTAGGGGACGGGTGAGGGTCAGGCTTCGGGGAAGGGTTAGGGTTAGGGTTCGGGCTAGGGTTAGGGTTAGGGGACGGGGACGGTTTAGGGTCCAGGTGAGGGTACGACAACGCTTTAGGGGGAGCGTACGTCTGAGAGCGCAGGTTAGCGTTAGCGTACGGGATAGGATTAGGGGACGGGTGAGGGTCAGGCTTCGGGGAAGGGTTAGGGTTAGGGTTCGGGCTAGGGTTAGGGTTAGGGGACAGGGACGGTTTAGGGTCCAGGTGAGGGTACGACAACGCTTTATGGGGAGCGTACGTGTGAGAGCGTGGGTTAGCGTTAGCGTACGGGTTAGGATTAGGGGACGGGTGAGGGTCAGGCTTCGGGGAAGGGTTAGGGTTAGGGTTCGGGCTAGGGTTAGGGTTAGGGGACGGGGACGGTTTAGGGTCCAGGTGAGGGTACGACAACGCTTTAGGGGGAGCGTACGTGTGAGGGCGCGGGTTAGCGTTAGCGTACGGGTTAGGATTAGGGGACGGGTGAGGGTCAGGCTTCGGGGAAGGGTTAGGGTTCGGGCTAGGGTTAGGGTTAGGGGACGGGGACGGTTTAGGGTCCAGGTGAGGGTACGACAACGCTTTAGGGGGAGCGTACGTGTGAGGGCGCGGGTTAGCGTTAGCGTACGGGTTAGGATTAGGGGACGGGTGAGGGTCAGGCTTTGGGGAAGGGTTAGGGTTAGGGTTCGGGCTAGGGTTAGGGTTAGGGGACGGGGACGGTTTAGGGTCCAGGTGAGGGTACGACAACGCTTTAGGGGGAGCGTACGTGTGAGGGCGCCGGTTAGCGTTAGCGTACGGGTTAGGATTAGGGGACGGGTGAGGGTCAGGCTTCGGGGAAGTGTTAGGGTTAGGGTTCGGGTTAGGGTTAGTGGACGGGGACGGTTTAGGGTCCAGGTGAGGGTACGACAACGCTTTAGGGGGAGCGTACGTGTGAGGGCGCGGGTTAGCGTTAGCGTACGGTTTAGGATTAGGGGACGGGTGAGGGTCAGGCTTCGGGGAAGGGTTAGGGTTAGGGTTTGGGCTAGGGTTAGGGTTAGGGGACGGGGACGGTTTAGGGTCCAGGTGAGGGTACGACAACGCTTTAGGGGGAGCGTACGTGTGAGGGCGCGGGTTAGCGTTAGCGTACGGGTTAGGATTAGGGGACGGGTGAGGGTCAGGCTTTGGGGAAGGGTTAGGGTTAGGGTTCGGGCTAGGGTTAGGGTTAGGGGACGGGGACGGTTTAGGGTCCAGGTGAGAGTACGACAACGCTTTAGGGGGAGAGTACGTGTGAGGGCGCGGGTTAGCGTTAGCGTACGGGTTAGGATTAGGGGACGGGTGAGGGTCAGGCTTCGGGGAAGGGTTAGGGTTAGGGTTCGGGCTAGGGTTAGGGTTAGGGTTAGGGGACGGTTTAGGGTCCAGGTGAGGGTACGAGAACGCTTTAGGGAGAGCGTACGTGTGAGGGCGCGGTTTAGCGTTAGCGTACGGGTTAGGATTAGGGGACGGGTGAGGGTCAGGCTTCGGGGAAGGGTTAGGGTTAGGGTTCGGGCTAGGGTTAGGGTTAGGGGACGGGGACGGTTTAGGGTCCAGGTGAGGGTACGACAACGTTTTAGGGGGAGCGTACGTGTGAGGGCGCGGGTTAGCGTTAGCGTACGGGTTAGGATTAGGGGACGGGTGAGGGTCAGGCTTCGGGGAATGGTTAGGGTTAGCGTTCGGGCTAGGGTTAGGGTTAGGGGACGGGGACGGTTTAGGGTCCAGGTGAGGGTACGACAACGCATTAGGGGGAGCGTACGTGTGAGGGCGCGGGTTAGCGTTAGCGTACGGGTTAGGATTAGGGGACGGGTGAGGGTCAGGCTTCGGGGAAGGGTTAGGGTTAGGGTTCGGGCTAGGGTTAGGGTTAGGGGACGGGGACGGTTTAGGGTCCAGGTGAGGGTACGACAACGCTTTAGGGGGAGCGTACGTGTGAGGGCGCGGGTTAGCGTTAGCGTACGGGTTAGGATTAGGGGACGGGTGAGGGTCAGGCTTCGGGGAAGGGTTAGGGTTAGGGTTCGGGCTAGGGTTAGGGTTAGGGGACGGGGACGGTTTAGGGTCCAGGTGAGGGTACGAAACGCTTTAGGGGGAGCGTACGTGTGAGGGCGCGGGTTAGCGTTAGCGGACGGGTTAGGATTAGGGGACGGGTGAGGGTCAGGCTTCGGGGAAGGGTTAGGGTTAGGGTTCGGGCTAGGATTAGGGTTAGGGGACGGGGACGGTTTAGGGTCCAGGTGAGGGTACGACAACGCTTTAGGGGGAGCGTACGTGTAAGGGCGTGGGTTAGCGTTAGCGTACGGGTTAGGATTAGGGGACGGGTGAGTGTCAGGCTTCGGGGAAGGGTTAGGGTTAGGGTTCGGGCTAGGGTTAGGGTTAGGGCACGGGGACGGTTTAGGGTCCACGTGAGGGTACGACAACGCTTTAGGGGGAGCGTACGTGTGAGGGCGCGGGTTAGCGTTAGCGTACGGGTTAGGATTAGGGGACGGGTGAGGGTCAGGCTTCGGGGAAGGGTTAGGGTTAGGGTTCGGGCTAGGGTTAGGGTTAGGGGACGGGGACGGTTTAGGGTCCAGGTGAGGGTACGACAACGCTTTAGGGGGTGCGTACGTGTGAGGGCGCGGGTTAGCGTTAGCGTACGGGTTAGGATTAGGGGACGGGTGAGGGTCAGGCTTCGGGGAAGGGTTAGGGTTCGGGCTAGGGTTCGGGTTAGGGGACGGGGACGGTTTAGGGTCCAGGTGAGGGTACGACAACGCTTTAGGGGGAGCGTACGTGTGAGGGCGCGGGTTAGCGTTAGCGTACGGGTTAGGATTAGGGGACGGGTGAGGGTCAGGCTTCGGGGAAGGGTTAGGGTTTGGGTTCGGGCTAGGGTTAGGGTTAGGGGACGGGGACGGTTTAGGGTCCAGGTGAGGGTACGACAACGCTTTAGGGGGAGCGTACGTGTGAGGGCGCGGGTTAGCGTTAGCGTACGGGTTAGGATTAGGGGACGGGTGAGGGTCAGGCTTCGGGGAAGGGTTAGGGTTCGGGCTAGGGTTAGGGTTAGGGGACGGGGACGGTTTAGGGTCCAGGTGAGGGTACGACAACGCTTTAGGGGGAGCGTACGTGTGAGGGCGCGGGTTAGCGTTAGCGTACGGGTTAGGATTAGGGGACGGGTGAGGGTCAGGCTTTGGGGAAGTGTTAGGGTTAGGGTTCGGGCTAGGGTTAGGGTTAGGGGACGGAGACGGGTTAGGGTCCAGGTGAGGGTACGACAACGCTTTAGGGGGAGCGTACGTGTGAGGGCGCGGGTTAGCGTTAGCGTACGGGTTAGGATTAGGGGACGGGTGAGGGTCAGGCTTCGGGGAAGGGTTAGGGTTAGGGTTCGGGCTAGGGTTAGGGTTAGGGGACGGGGACGGTTGAGGGTCCAGGTGAGGGTACGACAACGCTTTAGGGGGAGCGTACGTCTGAGAGCGCAGGTTAGCGTTAGCGTACGGGATAGGATTAGGGGACGGGTGAGGGTCAGGCTTCGGGGAAGGGTTAGGGTTAGGGTTCGGGCTAGGGTTAGGATTAGGGGACAGGGACGGTTTAGGGTCCAGGTGAGGGTACGACAACGCTTTATGGGGAGCGTACGTGTGAGAGCGTGGGTTAGCGTTAGCGTACGGGTTAGGATTAGGGGACGGGTGAGGGTCAGGCTTCGGGGAAGGGTTAGGGTTAGGGTTCGGGCTAGGGTTAGGGTTAGGGAACGGGGACGGTTTAGGGTCCAGGTGAGGGTACGACAACGCTTTAGGGGGAGCGTACGTGTGAGGGCGCGGGTTAGCGTTAGCGTACGGGTTAGGATTAGGGGACGGGTGAGGGTCAGGCTTCGGGGAAGGGTTAGGGTTCGGGCTAGGGTTAGGGTTAGGGGACGGGGACGGTTTAGGGTCCAGGTGAGGGTACGACAACGCTTTAGGGGGAGCGTACGTGTGAGGGCGCGGGTTAGCGTTAGCGTACGGGTTAGGATTAGGGGACGGGTGAGGGTCAGGCTTTGGGGAAGGGTTAGGGTTAGGGTTCGGGCTAGGGTTAGGGTTAGGGGACGGGGACGGGTTAGGGTCCAGGTGAGGGTACGACAACGCTTTAGGGGGAGCGTACGTGTGAGGGCACGGGTTAGCGTTAGCGTACGGGTTAGGATTAGGGGACGGGTGAGGGTCAGGCTTCGGGGAAGGGTTAGGGTTAGGGTTCGGGCTAGGGTTAGGGTTAGGGGACGGGGACGGTTTAGGGTCCAGGTGAGGGTACGACAACGCTTTAGGGGGAGCGTACGTCTGAGAGCGCGGGTTAGCGTTAGCGTACGGGATAGGATTAGGGGACGGGTGAGGGTCAGGCTTCGGGGAAGGGTTAGGGTTAGGGTTCGGGCTAGGGTTAGGGTTAGGGGACGGGGACGGTTTAGGGTCCAGGTGAGGGTACGACAACGCTTTATGGGGAGCGTACGTGTGAGGGCGTGGTTTAGCGTTAGCGTACGGGTTAGGATTAGGGGACGGGTGAGGGTCAGGCTTCGGGGAAGGGTTAGGGTTAGGGTTCGGGCTAGGGTTAGGGTTAGGGAACGGGGACGGTTTAGGGTCCAGGTGAGGGTACGACAACGCTTTAGGGGGAGCGTACGTGTGAGGGCGCGGGTTAGCGTTAGCGTACGGGTTAGGATTAGGGGACGGGTGAGGGTCAGGCTTCGGGGAAGGGTTAGGGTTCGGGCTAGGGTTAGGGTTAGGGGACGGGGACGGTTTAGGGTTCAGGTGAGGGTACGACAACGCTTTAGGGGGAGCGTACGTGTGAGGGCGCGGGTTAGCGTTAGCGTACGGGTTAGGATTAGGGGACGGGTGAGGGTCAGGCTTCGGGGAAGGGTTAGGGTTCGGGCTAGGGTTAGGGTTAGGGGACGGGGACGGTTTAGGGTCCAGGTGAGAGTACGACAACGCTTTAGGGGGAGAGTACGTGTGAGGGCGCGGGTTAGCGTTAGCGAACGGGTTAGGATTAGGGGACGGGTGAGGGTCAGGCTTCGGGGAAGGGTTAGGGTTAGGGTTCGGGCTAGGGTTAGGGTTAGGGTTAGGGGACGGTTTAGGGTCCAGGTGAGGGTACGAGAACGCTTTAGGGAGAGCGTACGTGTGAGGGCGCGGTTTAGCGTTAGCGTACGGGTTAGGATTAGGGGACGGGTGAGGGTCAGGCTTCGGGGAAGGGTTAGGGTTAGGGTTCGGGCTAGGGTTAGGGTTAGGGGACGGGGACGGTTTAGGGTCCAGGTGAGGGTACGACAACGTTTTAGGGGGAGCGTTCGTGTGAGGGCGCGGGTTAGCGTTAGCGTACGGGTTAGGATTAGGGGACGGGTGAGGGTGAGGCTTCGGGGAAGGGTTAGGGTTAGCGTTCGGGCTAGGGTTAGGGTTAGGGGACGGGGACGGTTTAGGGTCCAGGTGAGGGTACGACAACGCTTTAGGGGGAGCGTACGTGTGAGGGCGCGGGTTAGCGTTAGCGTACGGGTTAGGATTAGGGGACGGGTGAGGGTCAGGCTTCGGGGAAGGGTTAGGGTTAGGGTTCGGGCTAGGGTTAGGGTTAGGGGACGGGGACGGTTTAGGGTCCAGGTGAGGGTACGACAACGCTTTAGGGGGAGCGTACGTGTGAGGGCGCGGGTTAGCGTTAGCGTACGGGTTAGGATTAGGGGACGGGTGAGGGTCAGGCTTCGGGGAAGGGTTAGGGTTAGGGTTCGGGCTAGGGTTAGGGTTAGGGGACGGGGACGGTTTAGGGTCCAGGTGAGGGTACGAAACGCTTTAGGGGGAGCGTACGTGTGAGGGCGCGGGTTAGCGTTAGCGGACGGGTTAGGATTAGGGGACGGGTGAGGGTCAGGCTTCGGGGAAGGGTTAGGGTTAGGGTTCGGGCTAGGGTTAGGGTTAGGGGACGGGGACGGTTTAGGGTCCAGGTGAGGGTACGACAACGCTTTAGGGGGAGCGTACGTGTAAGGGCGTGGGTTAGCGTTAGCGTACGGGTTAGGATTAGGGGACGGGTGAGTGTCAGGCTTCGGGGAAGGGTTAGCGTTAGGGTTCGGGCTAGGGTTAGGGTTAGGGCACGGGGACGGTTTAGGGTCCACGTGAGGGTACGACAACGCTTTAGGGGGAGCGTACGTGTGAGGGCGCGGGTTAGCGTTAGCGTACGGGTTAGGATTAGGGGACGGGTGAGGGTCAGGCTTCGGGGAAGGGTTAGGGTTAGGGTTCGGGCTAGGGTTAGGGTTAGGGGACGGGGACGGTTTAGGGTCCAGGTGAGGGTACGACAACGCTTTAGGGGGTGCGTACGTGTGAGGGCGCGGGTTAGCGTTAGCGTACGGGTTAGGATTAGGGGACGGGTGAGGGTCAGGCTTCGGGGAAGGGTTAGGGTTCGGGCTAGGGTTCGGGTTAGGGGACGGGGACGGTTTAGGGTCCAGGTGAGGGTACGACAACGCTTTAGGGGGAGCGTACGTGTGAGGGCGCGGGTTAGCGTTAGCGTACGGGTTAGGATTAGGGGACGGGTGAGGGTCAGGCTTCGGGGAAGGGTTAGGGTTTGGGTTCGGGCTAGGGTTAGGGTTAGGGGACGGGGACGGTTTAGGGTCCAGGTGAGGGTACGACAACGCTTTAGGGGGAGCGTACGTGTGAGGGCGCGGGTTAGCGTTAGCGTACGGGTTAGGATTAGGGGACGGGTGAGGGTCAGGCTTCGGGGAAGGGTTAGGGTTCGGGCTAGGGTTAGGGTTAGGGGACGGGGACGGTTTACGGTCCAGGTGAGGGTACGACAACGCTTTAGGGGGAGCGTACGTGTGAGGGCGCGGGTTAGCGTTAGCGTACGGGTTAGGATTAGGGGACGGGTGAGGGTCAGGCTTTGGGGAAGTGTTAGGGTTAGGGTTCGGGCTAGGGTTAGGGTTAGGGGACGGAGACGGGTTAGGGTCCAGGTGAGGGTACGACAACGCTTTAGGGGGAGCGTACGTCTGAGAGCGCAGGTTAGCGTTAGCGTACGGGATAGGATTAGGGGACGGGTGAGGGTCAGGCTTCGGGGAAGGGTTAGGGTTAGGGTTCGGGCTAGGGTTAGGGTTAGGGGACAGGGACGGTTTAGGGTCCAGGTGAGGGTACGACAACGCTTTATGGGGAGCGTACGTGTGAGAGCGTGGGTTAGCGTTAGCGTACGGGTTAGGATTAGGGGACGGGTGAGGGTCAGGGTTCGGGGAAGGGTTAGGGTTAGGGTTCGGGCTAGGGTTAGGGTTAGGGAACGGGGACGGTTTAGGGTCCAGGTGAGGGTACGACAACGCTTTAGGGGGAGCGTACGTGTGAGGGCGCGGGTTAGCGTTAGCGTACGGGTTAGGATTAGGGGACGGGTGAGGGTCAGGCTTCGGGGAAGGGTTAGGGTTCGGGCTAGGGTTAGGGTTAGGGGACGGGGACGGTTTAGGGTCCAGGTGAGGGTACGACAACGCTTTAGGGGGAGCGTACGTGTGAGGGCGCGGGTTAGCGTTAGCGTACGGGTTAGGATTAGGGGACGGGTGAGGGTCAGGCTTTGGGGAAGGGTTAGGGTTAGGGTTCGGGCTAGGGTTAGGGTTAGGGGACGGGGACGGGTTAGAGTCCAGGTGAGGGTACGACAACGCTTTAGGGGGAGCGTACGTGTGAGGGCACGGGTTAGCGTTAGCGTACGGGTTAGGATTAGGGGACGGGTGAGGGTCAGGCTTCGGGGAAGGGTTAGGGTTAGGGTTCGGGCTAGGGTTAGGGTTAGGGGACGGGGACGGTTTAGGGTCCAGGTGAGGGTACGACAACGCTTTAGGGGGAGCGTACGTCTGAGAGCGCGGGTTAGCGTTAGCGTACGGGATAGGATTAGGGGACGGGTGAGGGTCAGGCTTCGGGGAAGGGTTAGGGTTAGGGTTCGGGCTAGGGTTAGGGTTAGGGGACGGGGACGGTTTAGGGTCCAGGTGAGGGTACGACAACGCTTTATGGGGAGCGTACGTGTGAGGGCGTGGTTTAGCGTTAGCGTACGGGTTAGGATTAGGGGACGGGTGAGGGTCAGGCTTCGGGGAAGGGTTAGGGTTAGGGTTCGGGCTAGGGTTAGGGTTAGGGAACGGGGACGGTTTAGGGTCCAGGTGAGGGTACGACAACGCTTTAGGGGGAGCGTACGTGTGAGGGCGCGGGTTAGCGTTAGCGTACGGGTTAGGATTAGGGGACGGGTGAGGGTCAGGCTTCGGGGAAGGGTTAGGGTTCGGGCTAGGGTTAGGGTTAGGGGACGGGGACGGTTTAGGGTCCAGGTGAGGGTACGACAACGCTTTAGGGGGAGCGTACGTGTGAGGGCGCGGGTTAGCGTTAGCGTACGGGTTAGGAATAGGGGACGGGTGAGGGTCAGGCTTCGGGGAAGGGTTAGGTTAAGGGTTCAGGCTAGGGTTAGGAGACGGGGACGGTTTAGAGTCCAGGTGAGGGTACGACAACGCTTTAGGGGGAGCGTACGTGTGAGGGCGCGGGTTAGCGTTAGCGTACGGCTTAGGATTAGGGGACGGGTGAGTGTCAGGCTTCGGGGAAGGGTTAGGGTTAGGGTTAGGGGACGGGGACGGTTTAGGGTCCAGGTGAGGGTACGACAACGCTTTAGGGGGAGCGTACGTGTGAGGGCGCGGGTTAGCGTTAGCGTACGGGTTAGGATTAGGGGACGGGTGAGGGTCAGGCTTCGGGGAAGTGTTAGGGTTAGGGTTCGGGCTCAGGTTAGTGTTAGGGAACGGGGACGGTTTAGGGTCCAAGTGAGGGTACGACAACGCTTTAGGTGGAGCGTACGTGTGAGGGCGCAGGTTAGCGTTAGCGTACGGGTTAGGATTAGGGGATGGGTGAGGGTCAGGCTTCGGGGAAGGGTTAGGGTTAGGGTTCGGTCTAGGGTTAGGGTTAGGGTTAGGGGACGGGGACGGTTTAGGGTCCAGGTGAGGGTGCGACAACGCTTTAGGGGGAGCGTACGTGTGAGGGCGCGGGTTAGCGTTAGCGTACGGGTTAGGATTAGGGGACGGGTGAGGGTCAGGCTTCGGGGAAGGGTTAGGGTTAGGGTTCGGGCTAGGGATAGGTGACGGGGACGGTTTAGGGTCCAGGTGACGGTACGACAACGCTTTAGGGGGAGCGTACGTGTGAGGGCGTGGGTTAGCGTTAGCGTACGGGTTAGGAATATGGGACGGGTGAGGGTCAGGCTTCGGGGAAGGGTTAGGGTTAGTGTTCGGGCTAGGGTTAGGGTTAGGGGACGGGGACGGATTAGGGTCCAGGTGAGGGTACGACAACGCTTTCGGGGGAGCGTACATGTGAGGGCGCAGGTTAGCGTTAGCGTACGGGTTAGGATTAGGGGACGGGTGAGGGTCAGGCTTCGAGAAAGGGTTAGGGTTAGGGTTCGGGCTAGGGTTAGGGGACGGGGACGGTTTAGGGTCCAGGTGAGGGTACGACATCGCTTTAGGGGGAGCGTACGTGTGAGGGCGCGGGTTAGCGTTAGCGTACGGGTTAGGATTAGGGGACGTGTGAGGGTCAGGCTTCGGGGAAGTGTTAGGGTTAGGGTTCGGGCTACGGTTAGGGTTAGGGGACGGGGACGGCTTAGGGTCCAGGTGAGGGTACGACAATGCTTTAGGGGGAGCGTACGTGGGAGGGCGCGGGTTAGCGTTAGCGTACGGGTTAGGATTATGGGACGGGTGAGGTTCAGGCTTCTGGGAAGGGTTAGGGTTAGGGTTCGGGCTAGGGTTAGGGTTAGGGGACGGGGATGGTTTAGGGACCAGGTGAGGGTACGACAACGCTTAAGGGGGAGCGTACGTGTGAGCGCACGGGTTAGCGTTAGCGTACGGGTTAGGATTATGGGACGGGTGAGGGTCAGGCTTCGGGGAAGGGTTAGGGTTAGGGTTCGGGCTAGGGTTAGGTTTAGGGGACGGGGACGGTTTAGGGTCCAGGTGAGGGTACGACAACGCTTTAGGGGGAGCGTACGTGTGAGGGCGCGGGTTAGCGTTAGTGTACGGGTTAGGATTAGGGGACGGGTGAGGGTCAGGCTTCGGGGAAGGGTTAGGGTTAGGGTTCGGGCTAGGGTTAGGGTTAGGGGACGGGGACGGTTTAGGGTCCAGGTGAGGGTACAACAACGCTTTAGGGGGAGCGTACGTGTGAGGGCGCGGGTTAGCTTTAGCGTACGGGTTAGGATTAGGGGACGGGTGAGGGTCAGGCTTCGGGGAAGGGTTAGGGTTAGGGTTCGGGCTAGGGTTAGGGATAGGAGACGGGTACGGTTTAGGGTTCAGGTGAGGGTAAGACAACGCTTTAGGGGGAGCGTACGTGTGAGGGCGCGGGTTAGCGTTAGCGTACGGGTTAGGATTAGGGGACGGGTGAGGGTCAGGTTTCGGGGAAGTGTTAGGGTTAGGGTTCGGGCTAGGGTTAGGGGACGGGGACGGTTTAGGGTCCAGGTGAGGGTACGACAACGCTTTAGGGGGAGCGTACGTGTGAGGGCGCGGGTTAGCGTTAGCGTACGGGTTAGGATTAGGGGACGGGTGAGGGTCAGGCTTCGGGGAAGGGTTAGGGTAAGGGTTCGGGCTAGGGTTAGGGTTAGGGGACGGGGACGGTTTAGGGTCCAGGTGAGGGTAAGACAGCGCTTTAGGGGGAGCGTACGTGTGAGGGCGCGGGTTAGCGTTAGCGTACGGGTTAGGATTAGGCGACGGGTGAGGGTCAGGCTTCGGGGAAGGGTTAGGGTTAGGGTTCGGGCTAGGGTTAGGGTTAGGGGACGGGGACGGTTTAGGGTTCAGGTGAGGGTACGACAACGCTTTAGGGGGAGCGTACGTGTGAGGGCGCGGGTTAACGTTAGCGTACGGCTTAGGATTAGGGGACGGGTGAGAGTCAGGCTTTTGGGAAGGGTTAGGGTTAGGGTTCGGGCTAGGGTTAGGGTTAGGGGACGGGGACGGTTTAGGGTCCAGGTGAGGGTACGACAACGCTTTAGCGGGAGCGTACGTGTGAGGGCACGGGTTAGCGTTAGCATACGGGTTAGGATTAGGGGACGGGTGAGGGTCAGGCTTCGGGGAAGTTTTAGGGTTAGGGTTCGGGCTAGGGTTAGGGTTAGGGGACGGGGACGGTTTAGGGTCCAGTTGAGGGTACGACAACGCTTTAGGGGGAGCGTACATGTGAGGGCGTGGGTTAGCGTTAGCGTACGGGTTAGGATTAGGGGACGGGTGAGGGTCAGGCTTCGGGGAAGGGTTAGGGTTAGGGTTCGGGCTAGGGTTAGGGTTAGGGGACGGGGACGGTTTAGGGTCCAGGTCAGGGTACGACAACGCTTTAGGGGGAGCGTACATGTGACGGCGCGGGTTGGCGTTAGCGTACGGGTTAGGATTAGGGGACGGGTGAGGGTCAGGCTTCGGGAAGGGTTAGGGTTAGGGTTCGGGCTAGGCTTAGGGGACGGGGACGGTTGAGGGTCCAGGTGAGGGTACGACAACGCTTTAGGGGGAGCGTACGTGTGAGAGCGTGGGTTAGCGTTAGCGTACGGGTTAGGATTAGGGGACGGATGAGGGTCAGGCTTCGGGGAAGGGTTAGGGTTAGGGTTCGGGCTAGGGTTAGGGTTAGGGGACGGGGACGGTTTAGGGTCCAGGTGACGGTACGAGAACGCTTTAGGGGGAGCGTACGTGTGAGGGCACGGGTTAGCGTTAGCGTACGGGTTAGGATTAGGGGACGAGTGATGGTCAGGCTTCGGGGAAGGTATAGGGTTAGGTTTCGGGCTAGGGTTAGGGTTAGGGGACGGAGACAGTTTAGGGTCCAGGTGAGGGTACGACAACGCTTTAGGGGGAGCGTACGTGTGAGGGCGCGGGTTAGCGTTAGCGTACGGTTTAGGATTAGGGGACGGTTGAGTGTCAGGCTTCGGGGATGGATGAGGGTTAGGGTTTGGGCTAGGGTTAGGGTTAGGGGACGGGGACGGTTTAGGGTCCAGGTGAGGGTACGACAACGCTTTAGGGGGAGCGTACGTGTGAGGGCGCGGGTTAGCGTTAGCGTACGGGTTAGGATTAGGGGACGGGTGAGGGTCATGCTTCGGGGAAGGGTTAGGGTTAGGGTTCGGGCTAGGGTTAGGGTTAGGGGACGGGGACGGTTTAGGGTCCAGGTGAGGGTACGACAACGCTTTAGGGGGAGCGTACGTGTGAGGGCGCGGGTTAGCGTTAGCGTACGGGTTAGGATTAGGGGACGGGTGAGGGTCAGGCTTCGGGGAAAGGTTAGGGTTATGGTTCGGGCTAGGGTTAGGGTTAGGGGACGGGGACGGTTTAGGGTCCAGGTGAGGGTACGACAACGCTTTAGGAGGAGTGTACGTGTGAGGGCGCGGGTTAGTGTTAGCGTTCGGGTTAGGATTAGGGGACGGGTGAGGGTCAGGCTTCGGGGAAGGGTTAGGGTTAGGGTTCGGGCTAGGGTTAGGGTTAGGGGACGGGGATGGTTTCGGGTCCAGGTGAGGGTACGACAACGCTTTAGGGGGAGCGTACGTGTGAGGGCGCGGGTTAGCGTTAGCGTACGGGTTAGGATTAGGGGACGGGTGAGGGTCAGGCTTCGGGGAAGGGTTAGGTTTAGGGTTCGGCCTAGGGTTAGGGTTAGGGGACGGGGACGGTTTAGGGTCCAGGTAAGGGTACGACAACGCATTAGGGGGAGCGGATGTGTGAGGGCGCTGGTTAGCGTTAGCGTAAGGGTTAGGATTAAGGGACGGGTGAGGGTCATGCTTCGGGGAAGGGTTAGGGTTAGGGTTCGGGCTAGGGTTAGGGTTAGGGGACGGGGACGGTTTAGGGTCCAGGTGAGGGTACGACAACGCTTTAGTGGGAGCGTACGTGTGAGGGCGCGGGTTAGCGTTAGCGTACGGTTTAGGATTAGGGGACGGGTGAGGGTCAGGCTTCAAGAAAGGGTTAGGGTTAGGGTTCGGGCTAGGGTTAGGGGATGGGGACGGTTTAGGGTCCAGGTGAGGGTACGACAACGCTTTAGGGGGAGCGTACGTGTGAGGGCGCGGGTTAGCGTTAGCGAACGGGTTAGGATTAGGGGACGGGTGAGGGTCAGGGTTTGGGGAAGGGTTAGGGTTAGGTTTAGGGCTAGGGTTAGGGTTAGGGGACGGGGACGGTTTAGGGTCCAGGTGAGGGTACGACAACGCTTTAGGGGGAGCGTACGTGTGAGGGCGCGGGTTAGCGTTAGCGTACGGGTTAGGATTAGGGGACGGTTGATGGTCAGGCTTCGGGGAAGGGTTAGGGTTAGGGTTCGGGCTAGGGTTAGGGTTAGGGGACGGGGACGGTTTAGGGTCCAGGTGAGGGTACGACAACGCTTTAGGGGGAGTGTACGTGTGAGGGCGCGGGTTAGTGTTAGCGTACGGGTTAGGATTAGGGGACGGGTGAGGGTCAGGCTTCGGGGAAGGGTTAGGGTTAGGGTTCGGGCTAGGGTTAGGGTTAGGGGACGGGGACGGTTTAGGGTCCAGGTGAGGGTACGACAACGCTTTAGGGGGAGCGTACGTGTGAGGGCGCGGGTTAGCGTTAGCGTACGGTTTAGGATTAGGGGACGGTTGAGTGTCAGGCTTCGGAGATGGATTAGGGTTAGGGTTTGGGCTAGGGTTAGGGTTAGGGGACGGGGACGGTTTAGGGTCCAGGTGAGGGTACGACAACGCTTTAGGGGGAGCGTACGTGTGAGGGCGCGGGTTAGCGTTAGCGTACGGGTTAGGATTAGGGGACGGGTGAGGGTCAGGCTTCGGGGAAGGGTTAGGGTTAGGGTTCGGGCTAGGGTTAGGGTTAGGGGACGGGGACGGTTTAGGGTCCAGGTCAGGGTACGACAACGCTTTAGGGGGAGCGTACATGTGACGGCGCGGGTTGGCGTTAGCGTACGGGTTAGGATTAGGGGACGGGTGAGGGTCAGGCTTCGGGAAGGGTTAGGGTTAGGGTTCGGGCTAGGCTTAGGGGACGGGGACGGTTGAGGGTCCAGGTGAGGGTACGACAACGCTTTAGGGGGAGCGTACGTGTGAGAGCGTGGGTTAGCGTTAGCGTACGGGTTAGGATTAGGGGACGGATGAGGGTCAGGCTTCGGGGAAGGGTTAGGGTTAGGGTTCGGGCTAGGGTTAGGGTTAGGGGACGGGGACGGTTTAGGGTCCAGGTGACGGTACGAGAATGCTTTAGGGGGAGCGTACGTGTGAGGGCACGGGTTAGCGTTAGCGTACGGGTTAGGATTAGGGGACGAGTGATGGTCAGGCTTCGGGGAAGGTATAGCGTTAGGGTTCGGGCTAGGGTTAGGGTTAGGGGACGGGGACAGTTTAGGGTCCAGGTGAGGGTACGACAACGCTTTAGGGGGAGCGTACGTGTGAGGGCGCGGGTTAGCGTTAGCGTACGGTTTAGGATTAGGGGACGGTTGAGGGTCAGGCTTCGGGGATGGATTAGGGTTAGGGTTTGGGCTAGGGTTAGGGTTAGGGGACGGGGACGGTTTAGGGTCCAGGTGAGGGTACGACAACGCTTTAGGGGGAGCGTACGTGTGAGGGCGCGGGTTAGCGTTAGCGTACGGGTTAGGATTAGGGGACGGGTGAGGGTCATGCTTCGGGGAAGGGTTAGGGTTAGGGTTCGGGCTAGGGTTAGGGTTAGGGGACGGGGACGGTTTAGGGTCCAGGTGAGGGTACGACAACGCTTTAGGGGGAGCGTACGTGTGAGGGCGCGGGTTAGCGTTAGCGTACGGGTTAGGATTAGGGGACGGGTGAGGGTCAGGCTTCGGGGAAAGGTTAGGGTTATGGTTCGGGCTAGGGTTAGGGTTAGGGGACGGGGACGGTTTAGGGTCCAGGTGAGGGTACGACAACGCTTTAGGAGGAGTGTACGTGTGAGGGCGCGGGTTAGTGTTAGCGTTCGGGTTAGGATTAGGGGACGGGTGAGGGTCAGGCTTCGGGGAAGGGTTAGGGTTAGGGTTCGGGCTAGGGTTAGGGTTAGGGGACGGGGATGGTTTCGGGTCCAGGTGAGGGTACGACAACGCTTTAGGGGGAGCGTACGTGTGAGGGCGCGGGTTAGCGTTAGCGTACGGGTTAGGATTAGGGGACGGGTGAGGGTCAGGCTTCGGGGAAGGGTTAGGTTTAGGGTTCGGCCTAGGGTTAGGGTTAGGGGACGGGGACGGTTTAGGGTCCAGGTAAGGGTACGACAACGCATTAGGGGGAGCGGATGTGTGAGGGCGCTGGTTAGCGTTAGCGTAAGGGTTAGGATTAAGGGACGGGTGAGGGTCATGCTTCGGGGAAGGGTTAGGGTTAGGGTTCGGGCTAGGGTTAGGGTTAGGGGACGGGGACGGTTTAGGGTCCAGGTGAGGGTACGACAACGCTTTAGTGGGAGCGTACGTGTGAGGGCGCGGGTTAGCGTTAGCGTACGGTTTAGGATTAGGGGACGGGTGAGGGTCAGGCTTCAAGAAAGGGTTAGGGTTAGGGTTCGGGCTAGGGTTAGGGGATGGGGACGGTTTAGGGTCCAGGTGAGGGTACGACAACGCTTTAGGGGGAGCGTACGTGTGAGGGCGCGGGTTAGCGTTAGCGAACGGGTTAGGATTAGGGGACGGGTGAGGGTCAGGGTTTGGGGAAGGGTTAGGGTTAGGTTTAGGGCTAGGGTTAGGGTTAGGGGACGGGGACGGTTTAGGGTCCAGGTGAGGGTACGACAACGCTTTAGGGGGAGCGTACGTGTGAGGGCGCGGGTTAGCGTTAGCGTACGGGTTAGGATTAGGGGACGGTTGATGGTCAGGCTTCGGGGAAGGGTTAGGGTTAGGGTTCGGGCTAGGGTTAGGGTTAGGGGACGGGGACGGTTTAGGTTCCAGGTGAGGGTACGACAACGCTTTAGGGGGAGTGTACGTGTGAGGGCGCGGGTTAGTGTTAGCGTACGGGTTAGGATTAGGGGACGGGTGAGGGTCAGGCTTCGGGGAAGGGTTAGGGTTAGGGTTCGGGCTAGGGTTAGGGTTAGGGGACGGGGACGGTTTAGGGTCCAGGTGAGGGTACGACAACGCTTTAGGGGGAGCGTACGTGTGAGGGCGCGGGTTAGCGTTAGCGTACGGTTTAGGATTAGGGGACGGTTGAGTGTCAGGCTTCGGAGATGGATTAGGGTTAGGGTTTGGGCTAGGGTTAGGGTTAGGGGACGGGGACGGTTTAGGGTCCAGGTGAGGGTACGACAACGCTTTAGGGGGAGCGTACGTGTGAGGGCGCGGGTTAGCGTTAGCGTACGGGTTAGGATTAGGGGACGGGTGAGGGTCAGGCTTCGGGGAAGGGTTAGGGTTAGGGTTCGGGCTAGGGTTAGGGTTAGGGGACGGGGACGGTTTAGGGTCCAGGTCAGGGTACGACAACGCTTTAGGGGGAGCGTACATGTGACGGCGCGGGTTGGCGTTAGCGTACGGGTTAGGATTAGGGGACGGGTGAGGGTCAGGCTTCGGGAAGGGTTAGGGTTAGGGTTCGGGCTAGGCTTAGGGGACGGGGACGGTTGAGGGTCCAGGTGAGGGTACGACAACGCTTTAGGGGGAGCGTACGTGTGAGAGCGTGGGTTAGCGTTAGCGTACGGGTTAGGATTAGGGGACGGATGAGGGTCAGGCTTCGGGGAAGGGTTAGGGTTAGGGTTCGGGCTAGGGTTAGGGTTAGGGGACGGGGACGGTTTAGGGTCCAGGTGACGGTACGAGAATGCTTTAGGGGGAGCGTACGTGTGAGGGCACGGGTTAGCGTTAGCGTACGGGTTAGGATTAGGGGACGAGTGATGGTCAGGCTTCGGGGAAGGTATAGCGTTAGGGTTCGGGCTAGGGTTAGGGTTAGGGGACGGGGACAGTTTAGGGTCCAGGTGAGGGTACGACAACGCTTTAGGGGGAGCGTACGTGTGAGGGCGCGGGTTAGCGTTAGCGTACGGTTTAGGATTAGGGGACGGTTGAGGGTCAGGCTTCGGGGATGGATTAGGGTTAGGGTTTGGGCTAGGGTTAGGGTTAGGGGACGGGGACGGTTTAGGGTCCAGGTGAGGGTACGACAACGCTTTAGGGGGAGCCTACGTGTGAGGGCGCGGGTTAGCGTTAGCGTACGGGTTAGGATTAGGGGACGGGTGAGGGTCATGCTTCGGGGAAGGGTTAGGGTTAGGGTTCGGGCTAGGGTTAGGGTTAGGGGACGGGGACGGTTTAGGGTCCAGGTGAGGGTACGACAACGCTTTAGGGGGAGCGTACGTGTGAGGGCGCGGGTTAGCGTTAGCGTACGGGTTAGGATTAGGGGACGGGTGAGGGTCAGGCTTCGGGGAAAGGTTAGGGTTAGGGTTCGGGCTAGGGTTAGGGTTAGGGGACGGGGACGGTTTAGGGTCCAGGTGAGGGTACGACAACGCTTTAGGAGGAGTGTACGTGTGAGGGCGCGGGTTAGTGTTAGCGTACGGGTTAGGATTAGGGGACGGGTGAGGGTCAGGCTTCGGGGAAGGGTTAGGGTTAGGGTTCGGGCTAGGGTTAGGGGACGGGGACGGGGATGGTTTCGGGTCCAGGTGAGGGTACGACAACGCTTTAGGGGGAGCGTACGTGTGAGGGCGCGGGTTAGCGTTAGCGTACGGGTTAGGATTAGGGGACGGGTGAGGGTCAGGCTTCGGGGAAGGGTTAGGTTTAGGGTTCGGCCTAGGGTTAGGGTTAGGGGACGGGGACGGTTTAGGGTCCAGGTAAGGGTACGACAACGCATTAGGGGGAGCGGATGTGTGAGGGCGCGGGTTAGCGTTAGCGTAAGGGTTAGGATTAAGGGACGGGTGAGGGTCATGCTTCGGGGAAGGGTTAGGGTTAGGGCTCGGGCTAGGGTTAGGATTAGGGGACGGGGACGGTTTAGGGTCCAGGTGAGGGTACGACAACGCTTTAGTGGGAGCGTACGTGTGAGGGCGCGGGTTAGCGTTAGCGTACGGTTTAGGATTAGGGGACGGGTGAGGGTCAGGCTTCGGGGAAGGGTTAGGGTTAGGGTTCGGGCTAGGGTTAAGGTTAGGGGATGGGGACGGTTTAGGGTCCAGGTGAGGGTACGACAACGCTTTAGGGGGAGCGTACGTGTGAGGGCGCGGGTTAGCGTTAGCGTACGGGTTAGGATTAGGGGACGGGTGAGGGTCAGGGTTTGGGGAAGGGTTAGGGTTAGGTTTAGGGCTAGGGTTAGGGTTAGGGGACGGGGACGGTTTAGGGTCCAGGTGAGGGTACGACAACGCTTTAGGGGGAGCGTACGTGTGAGGGCGCGGGTTAGCGTTAGCGTACGGGTTAGGATTAGGGGACGGTTGATGGTCAGGCTTCGGGGAAGGGTTAGGGTTAGGGTTCGGGCTAGGGTTAGGGTTAGGGGACGGGGACGGTTTAGGTTCCAGGTGAGGGTACGACAACGCTTTAGGGGGAGTGTACGTGTGAGGGCGCGGGTTAGTGTTAGCGTACGGGTTAGGATTAGGGGACGGGTGAGGGTCAGGCTTCGGGGAAGGGTTAGGGTTAGGGTTCGGGCTAGGGTTAGGGTTAGGGGACGGGGACGGTTTAGGGTCCAGGTGAGGGTACGACAACGCTTTAGGGGGAGCGTACGTGTGAGGGCGCGGGTTAGCGTTAGCGTACGGTTTAGGATTAGGGGACGGTTGAGGGTCAGGCTTCGGAGATGGATTAGGGTTAGGGTTTGGGCTAGGGTTAGGGTTAGGGGACGGGGACGGTTTAGGGTCCAGGTGAGGGTACGACAACGCTTTAGGGGGAGCGTACGTGTGAGGGCGCGGGTTAGCGTTAGCGTACGGGTTAGGATTAGGGGACAGGTGAGGGTCAGGCTTCGGGGAAGGGTTAGGGTTAGGGTTCGGGCTAGGGTTAGGGTTAGGGGACGGGGACGGTTTAGGGTCCAGGTCAGGGTACGACAACGCTTTAGGGGGAGCGTACATGTGACGGCGCGGGTTGGCGTTAGCGTACGGGTTAGGATTAGGGGGCAGGTGAGGGTCAGGCTTCGGGAAGGGTTAGGGTTAGGGTTCGGGCTAGGCTTAGGGGACGGGGACGGTTGAGGGTCCAGGTGAGGGTACGACAACGCTTTAGGGGGAGCGTACGTGTGAGAGCGTGGGTTAGCGTTAGCGTACGGGTTAGGATTAGGGGACGGATGAGGGTCAGGCTTCGGGGAAGGGTTAGGGTTAGGGTTCGGGCTAGGGTTAGGGTTAGGGGACGGGGACGGTTTAGGGTCCAGGTGACGGTACGAGAATGCTTTAGGGGGAGCGTACGTGTGAGGGCACGGGTTAGCGTTAGCGTACGGGTTAGGATTAGGGGACGAGTGATGGTCAGGCTTCGGGGAAGGTATAGCGTTAGGGTTCGGGCTAGGGTTAGGGTTAGGGGACGGGGACAGTTTAGGGTCCAGGTGAGGGTACGACAACGCTTTAGGGGGAGCGTACGTGTGAGGGCGCGGGTTAGCGTTAGCGTACGGTTTAGGATTAGGGGACGGTTGAGGGTCAGGCTTCGGGGATGGATTAGGGTTAGGGTTTGGGCTAGGGTTAGGGTTAGGGGACGGGGACGGTTTAGGGTCCAGGTGAGGGTACGACAACGCTTTAGGGGGAGCGTACGTGTGAGGGCGCGGGTTAGCGTTAGCGTACGGGTTAGGATTAGGGGACGGGTGAGGGTCATGCTTCGGGGAAGGGTTAGGGTTAGGGTTCGGGCTAGGGTTAGGGTTAGGGGACGGGGACGGTTTAGGGTCCAGGTGAGGGTACGACAACGCTTTAGGGGGAGCGTACGTGTGAGGGCGCGGGTTAGCGTTAGCGTACGGGTTAGGATTAGGGGACGGGTGAGGGTCAGGCTTCGGGGAAAGGTTAGGGTTAGGGTTCGGGCTAGGGTTAGGGTTAGGGGACGGGGACGGTTTAGGGTCCAGGTGAGGGTACGACAACGCTTTAGGAGGAGTGTACGTGTGAGGGCACGGGTTAGTGTTAGCGTACGGGTTAGGATTAGGGGACGGGTGAGGGTCAGGCTTCGGGGAAGGGTTAGGGTTAGGGTTCGGGCTAGGGTTAGGGTTAGGGGACGGGGATGGTTTCGGGTCCAGGTGAGGGTACGACAACGCTTTAGGGGGAGCGTACGTGTGAGGGCGCGCGTTAGCGTTAGCGTACGGGTTAGGATTAGGGGACGGGTGAGGGTCAGGCTTCGGGGAAGGGTTAGGGTTAGGGTTCGGGCTAGGGTTAGGGTTAGGGGACGGGGACGGTTTAGGGTCCAGGTGAGGGTAAGACAGCGCTTTAGGGGGAGCGTACGTGTGAGGGCGCGGGTTAGCGTTAGCGTACGGGTTAGGATTAGGGGACGGGTGAGGGTCAGGCTTCGGGGAAGGGTTAGGGTTAGGGTTCGGGCTAGGGTTAGGGTTAGGGGACGGGGACGGTTTAGGGTCCAGGTGAGGGTACGACAACGCTTTAGGGGGAGCGTACGTGTGAGGGCGCGGGTTAGCGTTAGCGTACGGCTTAGGATTAGGGGACGGGTGAGAGTCAGGCTTTTGGGAAGGGTTAGGGTTAGGGTTCAGGCTAGGGTTAAGGTTAGGGGACGGGGACGGTTTAGGGTCCAGGTGAGGGTACGACAATGCTTTAGCGGTAGCGTACGTGTGAGTGCACGGGTTAGCGTTAGCAGACGGGTTAGGATTAGGGGACGGGTGAGGGTCAGGCTTCGGGGAAGTTTTAGGGTTAGGGTTCGGGCTAGGGTTAGGGTTAGGGGACGGGGACGGTTTAGGGTCCAGGTGAGGGTACGACAACGCTTTAGGGGGAGCGTACATGTGAGGGCGTGGGTTAGCGTTAGCGTACGGGTTAGGATTAGGGGACGGGTGAGGGTCAGGCTTCGGGGAAGGGTTAGGGTTAGGGTTCGGGCTAGGGTTAGGGTTAGAGGACGGGGACGGTTTAGGGTCCAGGTCAGGGTACGACAACGCTTTAGGGGGAGCGTACATGTGACGGCGCGGGTTGGCGTTAGCGTACGGGTTAGGATTAGGGGACGGGTGAGGGTCAGGCTTCGGGAAGGGTTAGGGTTAGGGTTCGGGCTAGGCTTAGGGGACGGGGACGGTTGAGGGTCCAGGTGAGGGTACGACAACGCTTTAGGGGGAGCGTACGTGTGAGAGCGTGGGTTAGCGTTAGCGTACGGTTTAGGATTAGGGGACGGGTGAGGGTCAGGCTTCGGGGAAGGGTTAGGGTTAGGGTTTGGGCTAGGGTTAGGGTTAGGGGACGGGGACGGTTTAGGGTCCAGGTGACGGTACGAGAACGCTTTAGGGGGAGCATACGTGTGAGGGCATGGGTTAGCGTTAGCGTACGGGTTAGGATTAGGGGACGGGTGAGGGTCAGGCTTCGGGGATGGATTAGGGTTAGGGTTCGGGCTAGGGTTAGGGTTAGGGGACGGGGACGGTTTAGGGTCCAGGTGAGGGTACGACAACGCTTTAGGGGGAGCGTACGTGTGAGGGCGCGGGTTAGCGTTAGCGTACGGGTTAGGATTAGGGGACGGGTGAGGGTCATGCTTCGGGGAAGGGTTAGGGTTAGGGTTCGGGCTAGGGTTAGGGTTAGGGGACGGGGACGGTTTAGGGTCCAGGTGAGGGTACGACAACGCTTTAGGGGGAGCGTACGTGTGAGGGCGTGGGTTAGCGTTAGCGTACGGGTTAGGATTAGGGGACGGGTGAGGGTCAGGCTTCGGGGAAAGGTTAGGGTTAGGGTTCGGGCTAGGGTTAGGGTTAGGGGACGGGGACGGTTTAGGGTCCAGGTGAGGGTACGACAACGCTTTAGGAGGAGTGTACGTGTGAGGGCGCGGGTTAGTGTTAGCGTACGGGTTAGGATTAGGGGACGGGTGAGGGTCAGGCTTCGGGGAAGGGTTAGGGTTAGGGTTCGGGCTAGGGTTAGGGGACGGGGACGGGGATGGTTTCGGGTCCAGGTGAGGGTACGACAACGCTTTAGGGGGAGCGTACGTGTGAGGGCGCGGGTTAGCGTTAGCGTACGGGTTAGGATTAGGGGACGGGTGAGGGTCAGGCTTCGGGGAAGGGTTAGGTTTAGGGTTCGGCCTAGGGTTAGGGTTAGGGGACGGGGACGGTTTAGGGTCCAGGTAAGGGTACGACAACGCATTAGGGGGAGCGGATGTGTGAGGGCGCGGGTTAGCGTTAGCGTAAGGGTTAGGATTAAGGGACGGGTGAGGGTCATGCTTCGGGGAAGGGTTAGGGTTAGGGTTCGGGCTAGGGTTAGGATTAGGGGACGGGGACGGTTTAGGGTCCAGGTGAGGGTACGACAACGCTTTAGTGGGAGCGTACGTGTGAGGGCGCGGGTTAGCATTAGCGTACGGTTTAGGATTAGGGGACGGGTGAGGGTCAGGCTTCGGGGAAGGGTTAGGGTTAGGGTTCGGGCTAGGGTTAGGGTTAGGGGATGGGGACGGTTTAGGGTCCAGGTGAGGGTACGACAACGCTTTAGGGGGAGCGTACGTGTGAGGGCGCGGGTTAGCGTTAGCGTACGGGTTAGGATTAGGGGACGGGTTAGGGTCAGGGTTTGGGGAAGGGTTAGGGTTAGGTTTAGGGCTAGGGTTAGGGTTAGGGGACGGGGACGGTTTAGGGTCCAGGTGAGGGTACGACAACGCTTTAGGGGGAGCGTACGTGTGAGGGCGCGGGTTAGCGTTAGCGTACGGGTTAGGATTAGGGGACGGTTGATGGTCAGGCTTCGGGGAAGGGTTAGGGTTAGGGTTCGGGCTAGGGTTAGGGTTAGGGGACGGGGACGGTTTAGGGTCCAGGTGAGGGTACGACAACGCTTTAGGGGGAGTGTACGTGTGAGGGCGCGGGTTAGTGTTAGCGTACGGGTTAGGATTAGGGGACGGGTGAGGGTCAGGCTTCGGGGAAGGGTTAGGGTTAGGGTTCGGGCTAGGGTTAGGGTTAGGGGACGGGGACGGTTTAGGGTCCAGGTGAGGGTACGACAACGCTTTAGGGGGAGCGTACGTGTGAGGGCGCGGGTTAGCGTTAGCGTACGGTTTAGGATTAGGGGACGGTTGAGTGTCAGGCTTCGGAGATGGATTAGGGTTAGGGTTTGGGCTAGGGTTAGGGTTAGGGGACGGGGACGGTTTAGGGTCCAGGTGAGGGTACGACAACGCTTTAGGGGGAGCGTACGTGTGAGGGCGCGGGTTAGCGTTAGCGTACGGGTTAGGATTAGGGGACGGGTGAGGGTCAGGCTTCGGGGAAGGGTTAGGGTTAGGGTTCGGGCTAGGGTTAGGGTTAGGGGACGGGGACGGTTTAGGGTCCAGGTCAGGGTACGACAACGCTTTAGGGGGAGCGTACATGTGACGGCGCGGGTTGGCGTTAGCGTACGGGTTAGGATTAGGGGACGGGTGAGGGTCAGGCTTCGGGAAGGGTTAGGGTTAGGGTTCGGGCTAGGCTTAGGGGACGGGGACGGTTGAGGGTCCAGGTGAGGGTACGACAACGCTTTAGGGGGAGCGTACGTGTGAGAGCGTGGGTTAGCGTTAGCGTACGGGTTAGGATTAGGGGACGGATGAGGGTCAGGCTTCGGGGAAGGGTTAGGGTTAGGGTTCGGGCTAGGGTTAGAGTTAGGGGACGGGGACGGTTTAGGGTCCAGGTGACGGTACGAGAATGCTTTAGGGGGAGCGTACGTGTGAGGGCACGGGTTAGCGTTAGCGTACGGGTTAGGATTAGGGGACGAGTGATGGTCAGGCTTCGGGGAAGGTATAGCGTTAGGGTTCGGGCTAGGGTTAGGGTTAGGGGACGGGGACAGTTTAGGGTCCAGGTGAGGGTACGACAACGCTTTAGGGGGAGCGTACGTGTGAGGGCGCGGGTTAGCGTTAGCGTACGGTTTAGGATTAGGGGACGGTTGAGGGTCAGGCTTCGGGGATGGATTAGGGTTAGGGTTTGGGCTAGGGTTAGGGTTAGGGGACGGGGACGGTTTAGGGTCCAGGTGAGGGTACGACAACGCTTTAGGGGGAGCGTACGTGTGAGGGCGCGGGTTAGCGTTAGCGTACGGGTTAGGATTAGGGGACGGGTGAGGGTCAGGCTTCGGGGAAGGGTTAGGGTTAGGGTTCGGGCTAGGGTTAGGGTTAGGGGACGGGGACGGTTTAGGGTCCAGGTGAGGGTACGACAACGCTTTAGGGGGAGCGTACGTGTGAGGGCGCGGGTTAGCGTTAGCGTACGGGTTAGGATTAGGGGACGGGTGAGGGTCAGGCTTCGGGGAAAGGTTAGGGTTAGGGTTCGGGCTAGGGTTAGGGTTAGGGGACGGGGACGGTTTAGGGTCCAGGTGAGGGTACGACAACGCTTTAGGAGGAGTGTACGTGTGAGGGCGCGGGTTAGTGTTAGCGTACGGGTTAGGATTAGGGGACGGGTGAGGGTCAGGCTTCGGGGAAGGGTTAGGGTTAGGGTTCGGGCTAGGGTTAGGGGACGGGGACGGGGATGGTTTCGGGTCCAGGTGAGGGTACGACAACGCTTTAGGGGGAGCGTACGTGTGAGGGCGCGGGTTAGCGTTAGCGTACGGGTTAGGATTAGGGGACGGGTGAGGGTCAGGCTTCGGGGAAGGGTTAGGTTTAGGGTTCGGCCTAGGGTTAGGGTTAGGGGACGGGGACGGTTTAGGGTCCAGGTAAGGGTACGACAACGCATTAGGGGGAGCGGATGTGTGAGGGCGCGGGTTAGCGTTAGCGTAAGGGTTAGGATTAAGGGACGGGTGAGGGTTATGCTTCGGGGAAGGGTTAGGGTTAGGGTTCGGGCTAGGGTTAGGATTAGGGGACGGGGACGGTTTAGGGTCCAGGTGAGGGTACGACAACGCTTTAGTGGGAGCGTACGTGTGAGGGCGCGGGTTAGCGTTAGCGTACGGTTTAGGATTAGGGGACGGGTGAGGGTCAGGCTTCGGGGAAGGGTTAGGGTTAGGGTTCGGGCTAGGGTTAAGGTTAGGGGATGGGGACGGTTTAGGGTCCAGGTGAGGGTACGACAACGCTTTAGGGGGAGCGTACGTGTGAGGGCGCGGGTTAGCGTTAGCGTACGGGTTAGGATTAGGGGACGGGTGAGGGTCAGGGTTTGGGGAAGGGTTAGGGTTAGGTTTAGGGCTAGGGTTAGGGTTAGGGGACGGGGACGGTTTAGGGTCCAGGTGAGGGTACGACAACGCTTTAGGGGGAGCGTACGTGTGAGGGCGCGGGTTAGCGTTAGCGTACGGGTTAGGATTAGGGGACGGTTGATGGTCAGGCTTCGGGGAAGGGTTAGGGTTAGGGTTCGGGCTAGGGTTAGGGTTAGGGGACGGGGACGGTTTAGGTTCCAGGTGAGGGTACGACAACGCTTTAGGGGGAGTGTACGTGTGAGGGCGCGGGTTAGTGTTAGCGTACAGGTTAGGATTAGGGGACGGGTGAGGGTCAGGCTTCGGGGAAGGGTTAGGGTTAGGGTTCGGGCTAGGGTTAGGGTTAGGGGACGGGGACGGTTTAGGGTCCAGGTGAGGGTACGACAACGCTTTAGGGAGAGCGTACGTGTGAGGGCGCGGGTTAGCGTTAGCGTACGGTTTAGGATTAGGGGACGGTTGAGGGTCAGGCTTCGGAGATGGATTAGGGTTAGGGTTTGGGCTAGGGTTAGGGTTAGGGGACGGGGACGGTTTAGGGTCCAGGTGAGGGTACGACAACGCTTTAGGGGGAGCGTACGTGTGAGGGCGCGGGTTAGCGTTAGCGTACGGGTTAGGATTAGGGGACGGGTGAGGGTCAGGCTTCGGGGAAGGGTTAGGGTTAGGGTTCGGGCTAGGGTTAGGGTTAGGGGACGGGGACGGTTTAGGGTCCAGGTCAGGGTACGACAACGCTTTAGGGGGAGCGTACATGTGACGGCGCGGGTTGGCGTTAGCGTACGGGTTAGGATTAGGGGACGGGTGAGGGTCAGGCTTCGGGAAGGGTTAGGGTTAGGGTTCGGGCTAGGCTTAGGGGACGGGGACGGTTGAGGGTCCAGGTGAGGGTACGACAACGCTTTAGGGGGAGCGTACGTGTGAGAGCGTGGGTTAGCGTTAGCGTACGGGTTAGGATTAGGGGACGGATGAGGGTCAGGCTTCGGGGAAGGGTTAGGGTTAGGGTTCGGGCTAGGGTTAGGGTTAGGGGACGGGGACGGTTTAGGGTCCAGGTGACGGTACGAGAATGCTTTAGGGGGAGCGTACGTGTGAGGGCACGGGTTAGCGTTAGCGTACGGGTTAGGATTAGGGGACGAGTGATGGTCAGGCTTCGGGGAAGGTATAGCGTTAGGGTTCGGGCTAGGGTTAGGGTTAGGGGACGGGGACAGTTTAGGGTCCAGGTGAGGGTACGACAACGCTTTAGGGGGAGCGTACGTGTGAGGGCGCGGGTTAGCGTTAGCGTACGGTTTAGGATTAGGGGACGGTTGAGGGTCAGGCTTCGGGGATGGATTAGGGTTAGGGTTTGGGCTAGGGTTAGGGTTAGGGGACGGGGACGGTTTAGGGTCCAGGTGAGGGTACGACAACGCTTTAGGGGGAGCGTACGTGTGAGGGCGCGGGTTAGCGTTAGCGTACGGGTTAGGATTAGGGGACGGGTGAGGGTCATGCTTCGGGGAAGGGTTAGGGTTAGGGTTCGGGCTAGGGTTAGGGTTAGGGGACGGGGACGGTTTAGGGTCCAGGTGAGGGTACGACAACGCTTTAGGGGGAGCGTACGTGTGAGGGCGCGGGTTAGCGTTAGCGTACGGGTTAGGATTAGGGGACGGGTGAGGGTCAGGCTTCGGGGAAAGGTTAGGGTTAGGGTTCGGGCTAGGGTTAAGGTTAGGGGACGGGGACGGTTTAGGGTCCAGGTGAGGGTACGACAACGCTTTAGGAGGAGTGTACGTGTGAGGGCACGGGTTAGTGTTAGCGTACGGGTTAGGATTAGGGGACGGGTGAGGGTCAGGCTTCGGGGAAGGGTTAGGGTTAGGGTTCGGGCTAGGGTTAGGGTTAGGGGATGGGGATGGTTTCGGGTCCAGGTGAGGGTACGACAACGCTTTAGGGGGAGCGTACGTGTGAGGGCGCGGGTTAGCGTTAGCGTACGGGTTAGGATTAGGGGACGGGTGAGGGTCAGGCTTCGGGGAAGGGTTAGGGTTAGGGTTCGGGCTAGGGTTAGGGTTAGGGGACGGGGACGGTTTAGGGTCCAGGTGAGGGTAAGACAGCGCTTTAGGGGGAGCGTACGTGTGAGGGCGCGGGTTAGCGTTAGCGTACGGGTTAGGATTAGGGGACGGGTGAGGGTCAGGCTTCGGGGAAGGGTTAGGGTTAGGGTTCGGGCTAGGGTTAGGGTTAGGGGACGGGGACGGTTTAGGGTCCAGGTGAGGGTACGACAACGCTTTAGCGGGAGCGTACGTGTGAGGGCGCGGGTTAGCGTTAGCGTACGGCTTAGGATTACGGAACGGGTGAGAGTCAAGCTTTTGGGAAGGGTTAGGGTTAGGGTTCAGGCTAGGGTTAAGGTTAGGGGACGGGGACGGTTTAGGGTCCAGGTGAGGGTACGACAATGCTTTAGCGGTAGCGTACGTGTGAGTGCACGGGTTAGCGTTAGCATACGGGTTAGGATTAGGGGACGGGTGAGGGTCAGGCTTCGGGGAAGTTTTAGGGTTAGGGTTCGGGCTAGGGTTAGGGTTAGGGGACGGGGACGGTTTAGGGTCCAGGTGAGGGTACGACAACGCTTTAGGGGGAGCGTACATGTGAGGGCGTGGGTTAGCGTTAGCGTACGGGTTAGGATTAGGGGACGGGTGAGGGTCAGGCTTCGGGGAAGGGTTAGGGTTAGGGTTCGGGCTAGGGTTAGGGTTAGAGGACGGGGACGGTTTAGGGTCCAGGTCAGGGTACGACAACGCTTTAGGGGGAG
This sequence comes from Stenella coeruleoalba, assembly GCF_951394435.1. NCBI lineage: Eukaryota > Metazoa > Chordata > Mammalia > Artiodactyla > Delphinidae > Stenella > Stenella coeruleoalba. Next base: position 68,074,521 of record NC_137162.1, read on the forward strand.
CGTACATGTGACGGCGCGGGTTGGCGTTAGCGTACGGGTTAGGATTAGGGGACGGGTGAGGGTCAGGCTTCGGGAAGGGTTAGGGTTAGGGTTCGGGCTAGGCTTAGGGGACGGGGACGGTTGAGGGTCCAGGTGATGGTACGACAACGCTTTAGGGGGAGCGTACGTGTGAGAGCGTGGGTTAGCGTTAGCGTACGGTTTAGGATTAGGGGACGGATGAGGGTCAGGCTTCGGGGAAGGGTTAGGGTTAGGGTTCGGGCTAGGGTTAGGGTTAGGGGACGGGGACGGTTTAGGGTCCAGGTGACGGTACGAGAACGCTTTAGGGGGAGCATACGTGTGAGGGCACGGGTTAGCGTTAGCGTACGGGTTAGGATTAGGGGACGGGTGAGGGTCAGGCTTCGGGGATGGATTAGGGTTAGGGTTCGGGCTAGGGTTAGGGTTAGGGGACGGGGACAGTTTAGGGTCCAGGTGAGGGTACGACAACGCTTTAGGGGGAGCGTACGTTTTAGGGCGCGGGTTAGCGTTAGCGTACGGGTTAGGATTAGGGGACGGGTGAGGGTCATGCTTCGGGGAAGGGTTAGGGTTAGGGTTCGGGCTAGGGTTAGGGTTAGGGGACGGGGACGGTTTAGGGTCCAGGTGAGGGTACGACAACGCTTTAGGGGGAGCGTACGTGTGAGGGCGTGGGTTAGCGTTAGCGTACGGGTTAGGATTAGGGGACGGGTGAGGGTCAGGCTTCGGGGAAAGGTTAGGGTTAGGGTTCGGGCTAGGGTTAGGGTTAGGGGACGGGGACGGTTTAGGGTCCAGGTGAGGGTACGACAACGCTTTAGGAGGAGTGTACGTGTGAGGGCGCGGGTTAGTGTTAGCGTACGGGTTAGGATTAGGGGACGGGTGAGGGTCAGGCTTCGGGGAAGGGTTAGGGTTAGGGTTCGGGCTAGGGTTAGGGGACGGGGACGGGGATGGTTTCGGGTCCAGGTGAGGGTACGACAACGCTTTAGGGGGAGCGTACGTGTGAGGGCGCGGGTTAGCGTTAGCGTACGGGTTAGGATTAGGGGACGGGTGAGGGTCAGGCTTCGGGGAAGGGTTAGGTTTAGGGTTCGGCCTAGGGTTAGGGTTAGGGGACGGGGACGGTTTAGGGTCCAGGTAAGGGTACGACAACGCATTAGGGGGAGCGGATGTGTGAGGGCGTGGGTTAGCGTTAGCGTAAGGGTTAGGATTAAGGGACGGGTGAGGGTCATGCTTCGGGGAAGGGTTAGGGTTAGGGTTCGGGCTAGGGTTAGGATTAGGGGACGGGGACGGTTTAGGGTCCAGGTGAGGGTACGACAACGCTTTAGTGGGAGCGTACGTGTGAGGGCGCGGGTTAGCGTTAGCGTACGGGTTAGGATTAGGGGACGGGTGAGGGTCAGGCTTCGGGGAAGGGTTAGGGTTAGGGTTCGGGCTAGGGTTAGGGTTAGGGGACGGGGACGGTTTAGGGTCCAGGTGAGGGTACGACAACGCTTTAGGGGGAGCGTACGTGTGAGGGCGCGGGTTAGTGTTAGCGTACGGTTTAGGATTAGGGGACGGTTGAGGGTCAGGCTTCGGAGATGGATTAGGGTTAGGGTTTGGGCTAGGGTTAGGGTTAGGGGACGGGGACGGTTTAGGGTCCAGGTGAGGGTACGACAACGCTTTAGGGGGAGCGTACGTGTGAGGGCACGGGTTAGCGTTAGCGTACGGGTTAGGATTAGGGGACGGGTGAGGGTCAGGCTTCGGGGAAGGGTTAGGGTTAGGGTTCGGGCTAGGGTTAGGGTTAGGGGACGGGGACGGTTTAGGGTCCAGGTCAGGGTACGACAACGCTTTAGGGGGAGCGTACATGTGACGGCGCGGGTTGGCGTTAGCGTACGGGTTAGGATTAGGGGACGGGTGAGGGTCAGGCTTCGGGACGGGTTAGGGTTAGGGTTCGGGCTAGGCTTAGGGGACGGGGACGGTTGAGGGTCCAGGTGAGGGTACGACAACGCTTTAGGGGGAGCGTACGTGTGAGAGCGTGGGTTAGCGTTAGCGTACGGGTTAGGATTAGGGTACGGATGAGGGTCAGGCTTCGGGGAAGGGTTAGGGTTAGGGTTCGGGCTAGGGTTAGGGTTAGGGGACGGGGACGGTTTAGGGTCCAGGTGACGGTACGAGAATGCTTTAGGGGGAGCGTACGTGTGAGGGCACGGGTTAGCGTTAGCGTACGGGTTAGGATTAGGGGACGAGTGATGGTCAGGCTTCGGGGAAGGTATAGCGTTAGGGTTCGGGCTAGGGTTAGGGTTAGGGGACGGGGACAGTTTAGGGTCCAGGTGAGGGTACGACAACGCTTTAGGGGGAGCGTACGTGTGAGGGCGCGGGTTAGCGTTAGCGTACGGTTTAGGATTAGGGGACGGTTGAGGGTCAGGCTTCGGGGATGGATTAGGGTTAGGGTTTGGGCTAGGGTTAGGGTTAGGGGACGGGGACGGTTTAGGGTCCAGGTGAGGGTACGACAACGCTTTAGGGGGAGCGTACGTGTGAGGGCGCGGGTTAGCGTTAGCGTACGGGTTAGGATTAGGGGACGGGTGAGGGTCATGCTTCGGGGAAGGGTTAGGGTTAGGGTTCGGGCTAGGGTAAGGGTTAGGGGACGGGGACGGTTTAGGGTCCAGGTGAGGGTACGACAACGCTTTAGGGGGAGCGTACGTGTGAGGGCGCGGGTTAGCGTTAGCGTACGGGTTAGGATTAGGGGACGGGTGAGGGTCAGGCTTCGGGGAAAGGTTAGGGTTAGGGTTCGGGCTAGGGTTAGGGTTAGGGGACGGGGACGGTTTAGGGTCCAGGTGAGGGTACGACAACGCTTTAGGAGGAGTGTACGTGTGAGGGCGCGGGTTAGTGTTAGCGTACGGGTTAGGATTAGGGGACGGGTGAGGGTCAGGCTTCGGGGAAGGGTTAGGGTTAGGGTTCGGGCTAGGGTTAGGGTTAGGGGACGGGGATGGTTTCGGGTCCAGGTGAGGGTACGACAACGCTTTAGGGGGAGCGTAAGTGTGAGGGCGCGGGTTAGCGTTAGCGTACGGTTTAGGATTAGGGGACGGGTGAGGGTCAGGCTTCGGGGAAGGGTTAGGGTTAGGGTTCGGGCTAGGGTTAGGGTTAGGGGATGGGGACGGTTTAGGGTCCAGGTGAGGGTACGACAACGCTTTAGGGGGAGCGTACGTGTGAGGGCGCGGGTTAGCGTTAGCGTACGGCTTAGGATTAGGGGACGGGTGAGTGTCAGGCTTCGGGGAAGGGTTAGGGTTAGGGTTAGGGGACGGGGACGGTTTAGGGTCCAGGTGAGGGTACGACAACGCTTTAGGGGGAGCGTACGTGTGAGGGCGCGGGTTAGCGTTAGCGTACGGGTTAGGATTAGGGGACGGGTGAGGGTCAGGCTTCGGGGAAGGGTTAGGGTTAGGGTTCGGGCTAGGGTTAGGGTTAGGGGACGGGGACGGTTTAGGGTCCAGGTGAGGGTAAGACAGCGCTTTAGCGGGAGTGTACGTGTGAGGGCGCGGGTTAGCGTTAGCGTACGGGTTAGGATTAGGGGACGGGTGAAGGTCAGGCTTCGGGGAAGGGTTAGGGTTAGGGTTCGGGCTAGGGTTAGGGTTAGGGGACGGGGACGGTTTAGGGTCCAGGTGAGGGTACGACAACGCTTTAGGGGGAGCGTACGTGTGAGGGCGCGGGTTAGCGTTAGCGTACGGCTTAGGATTAGGGGACGGGTGAGAGTCAGGCTTTTGGGAAGGGTTAGGGTTAGGGTTCAGGCTAGGGTTAGGGTTAGGGGACGGGGACGGTTTAGGGTCCAGGTGAGGGTACGACAACGCTTTAGCGGGAGCGTACGTGTGAGGGCACGGGTTAGCGTTAGCATACGGGTTAGGATTAGGGGACGGGTGAGGGTCAGGCTTCGGGGAAGTTTTAGGGTTAGGGTTCGGGCTAGGGATAGGGGACGGGGACGGTTTAGGTTCCAGGTGACGGTACGACAACGCTTTAGGGGGAGCGTACGTGTGAGGGCGTGGGTTAGCGTTAGCGTACGCGTTAGGAATATGGGACGGGTGAGGGTCAGGCTTCGGGGAAGGGTTAGGGTTAGGGTTCGGGCTAGGGTTAGGGTTAGGGGACGGGGACGGTTTAGGGTCCAGGTGAGGGTATTACAACGCTTTAGGGGGAGCGTACATTTGAGGGCGTGGGTTAGCGTTAGCGTACGGGTTAGGATTAGGGGACGGGTGAGGGTCAGGCTTCGGGGAAGGGTTAAGGTTAGGGTTCGGGCTAGGGTTAGGGTTAGGGGACGGGGACGGTTTAGGGTCCAGGTGAGGGTACGACAACGCTTTAGGGGGAGCGTACGTGTGAGGGCGCAGGTTAGCGTTAGCTTACGGTTTAGGATTAGGGGACGGGTGAGGGTCAGGCTTCGGGGAAGGGTTAGGGTTAGTGTTCGGGCTAGGGTTAGGGTTAGGGGACGGGGACGGATTAGGGTCCAGGTGAGGGTACGACAACGCTTTCGGGGGAGCGTACATGTGAGGGCGCAGGTTAGCGTTAGCGTACGGGTTAGGATTAGGGGACAGGTGAGGGTCAGGCTTCAAGAAAGGGTTAGGGTTAGGGTTCGGGCTAGGGTTAGGGGACGGGGACGGTTTAGGGTCCAGGTGAGGGTACGACATCGCTTTAGGGGGAGCGTACGTGTGAGGGCGCGGGTTAGCGTTAGCGTACGGGTTAGGATTAGGGGACGGGTGAGGGTCAGGCTTCGGGGAAGGGTTAGGGTTAGGGTTCGGGCTAGGGTTAGGGATAGGAGACGGGTACGGTTTAGGGTTCAGGTGAGGGTATGACAACGCTTTAGGGGGAGCGTACGTGTGAGGGCGCGGGTTACCGTTAGCGTACGGGTTAGGATTAGGGGACGGATGAGGGTCAGGCTTCGGGGAAGTGTTAGGGTTAGGGTTCGGGCTAGTGTTAGGGGACGGGGACGGTTTAGGGTCCAGGTGAGGGTACGACAACGCTTTAGGGGGAGCGTACGTGTGAGGGCGCGGGTTAGCGTTAGCGTACGGGTTAGGATTAGGGGACGGGTGAGGGTCAGGCTTCGGGGAAGGGTTAGGGTTAGGGTTCGGGCTAGGGTTAGGGTTAGGGGACGGGGACGGTTTAGGGTCCAGGTGAGGGTAAGACAGCGCTTTAGCGGGAGTGTACGTGTGAGGGCGCGGGTTAGCGTTAGCGTACGGGTTAGGATTAGGGGACGGGTGAGGGTCAGGCTTCGGGGAAGGGTTAGGGTTAGGGTTCGGGCTAGGGTTAGGGTTAGGGGACGGGGACGGTTTAGGGTCCAGGTGAGGGTACGACAACGCTTTAGGGGGAGCGTACGTGTGAGGGCGCGGGTTAGCGTTAGCGTACGGCTTAGGATTAGGGGACGGGTGAGAGTCAGGCTTTTGGGAAGGGTTAGGGTTAGGGTTCAGGCTAGGGTTAGGGTTAGGGGACGGGGACGGTTTAGGGTCCAGGTGAGGGTACGACAACGCTTTAGCGGGAGCGTACGTGTGAGGGCACGGGTTAGCGTTAGCATACGGGTTAGGATTAGGGGACGGGTGAGGGTCAGGCTTCGGGGAAGTTTTAGGGTTAGGGTTCGGGCTAGGGTTAGGGTTAGGGGACGGGGACGGTTTAGGGTCCAGGTGAGGGTACGACAACGCTTTAGGGGGAGCGTACATGTGAGGGCGTGGGTTAGCGTTAGCGTACGGGTTAGGATTAGGGGACGGGTGAGGGTCAGGCTTCGGGGAAGGGTTAGGGTTAGGGTTCGGGCTAGGGTTAGGGTTAGGGGACGGGGACGGTTTAGGGTCCAGGTCAGGGTACGACAACGCTTTAGGGGGAGCGTACATGTGACGGCGCGGGTTGGCGTTAGCGTACGGGTTAGGATTAGGGGACGGGTGAGGGTCAGGCTTCGGGAAGGGTTAGGGTTAGGGTTCGGGCTAGGCTTAGGGGACGGGGACGGTTGAGGGTCCAGGTGAGGGTACGACAACGCTTTAGGGGGAGCGTACGTGTGAGAGCGTGGGTTAGCGTTAGCGTACGGGTTAGGATTAGGGGACGGATGAGGGTCAGGCTTCGGGGAAGGGTTAGGGTTAGGGTTCGGGCTAGGGTTAGGGTTAGGGGACGGGGACGGTTTAGGGTCCAGGTGATGGTACGACAACGCTTTAGGGGGAGCGTACGTGTGAGGGCACGGGTTAGCGTTAGCGTACGGGTTAGGATTAGGGGACGGGTGAGGGTCAGGGTTCGGGGAAGCGTTGGGGTTAGGGTACGGGTTAGGGTTAGGGTTAGGGGACGGGGACGGTTTAGGGTCCAGGTGAGGGTATGACAACGCTTTAGGTGGAGCGTACGTGTGAGGGCGCGGGTTAGCGTTAGCGTACGGGTTAGGATTAGGGGACGAGTGATGGTCAGGCTTCGGGGAAGGTTTAGGGTTAGGGTTCGGGCTAGGGTTAGGGTTAGGGGACGGGGACGGTTTAGGGTCCAGGTGAGGGTACGACAACGCTTTAGGAGGAGTGTACGTGTGAGGGCGCGGGTTAGTGTTAGCGTATGGGTTAGGATTAGGGGACGGGTGAGGGTCAGGCTTCTGGGAAGGGTTAGGGTTAGGGTTCGGGCTAGGGTTAGGGTTAGGGGACGGGGACAGTTTAGGGTCCAGGTGAGGGTACGACAACGCTTTAGGGGGAGCGTACGTGTGAGGGCGCGGGTTAGCGTTAGCGTACGGTTTAGGATTAGGGGACGGTTGAGTGTCAGGCTTCGGGGATGGATTAGGGTTAGGGTTCGGGCTAGGGTTAGGGTTAGGGGACGGGGACGGTTTAGGGTCCAGGTGAGGGTACGACAACGCTTTAGGGGGAGCGTACGTGTGAGCGCACAGGTTAGCGTTAGCGTACGGGTTAGGATTAGGGGACGGGTGAGGGTCAGGCTTCGGGGAAGGGTTAGGGTTAGGGTTCGGGCTAGGGTTAGGTTTAGGGGACGGGGACGGTTTAGGGTCCAGGTGAGGGTACGACAACGCTTTAGGGGGAGAGTACGTGTGAGGGCGCGGGTTAGCGTTAGTGTACGGGTTAGGATTAGGGGACGGGTGAGTGTCAGGCTTCGGGGAAGGGTTAGGGTTAGGGTTCGGGCTAGGGTTAGGTTTAGGGGACGGGGACGGTTTAGGGTCCAGGTGAGGGTACGACAACGCTTTAGGGGGAGCGTACATGTGAGGGCGCGGGTTAGCGTTAGCGTACGGGTTAGGATTAGGGGACGGGTGAGGGTCAGGCTTCGGGGAAGGGTTAGGGTTAGGGTTCGGGCTAGGGTTAGGGATAGGAGACGGGTACGGTTTAGGGTTCAGGTGAGGGTACGACAACGCTTTAGGGGGAGCGTACGTGTGAGGGCGCAGGTTAGCGTTAGCGTACGGGTTAGGATTAGGGGACGGGTGAGGGTCAGGCTTCGGGGAAGGGTTAGGGTTAGGGTTCGGGCTAGGGTTAGGGGACGGGGACGGTTTGGGTTCCAGGTGACGGTACGACAACGCTTTACGGGGAGCGTACGTGTGAGGGCGTGGGTTAGCGTTAGCGTACGGGTTAGGAATATGGGACGGGTGAGGGTCAGGCTTCGGGGAAGGGTTAGGGTTAGGGTTCGGGCTAGGGTTAGGGTTAGGGGACGGGGACGGTTTAGGGTCCAGGTGAGGGTATTACAACGCTTTAGGGGGAGCGTACATTTGAGGGCGTGGGTTAGCGTTAGCGTACGGGTTAGGATTAGGGGACGGGTGAGGGTCAGGCTTCGGGGAAGGGTTAAGGTTAGGGTTCGGGCTAGGGTTAGGGTTAGGGGACGGGGACGGTTTAGGGTCCAGGTGAGGGTACGACAACGCTTTAGGGGGAGCGTACGTGTGAGGGCGCAGGTTAGCGTTAGCTTACGGTTTAGGATTAGGGGACGGGTGAGGGTCAGGCTTCGGGGAAGGGTTAGGGTTAGTGTTCGGGCTAGGGTTAGGGTTAGGGGACGGGGACGGATTAGGGTCCAGGTGAGGGTACGACAACGCTTTCGGGGGAGCGTACATGTGAGGGCGCAGGTTAGCGTTAGCGTACGGGTTAGGATTAGGGGACGGGTGAGGGTCAGGCTTCAAGAAAGGGTTAGGGTTAGGGTTCGGGCTAGGGTTAGGGGACGGGGACGGTTTAGGGTCCAGGTGAGGGTACGACATCGCTTTAGGGGGAGCGTACGTGTGAGGGCGCGGGTTAGCGTTAGCGTACGGGCTAGGATTAGGGGACGGGTGAGGGTCAGGCTTCGGGGAAGTGTTAGGGTTAGGGTTCGGGCTACGGTTAGGGTTAGGGGCGGGGACGGATTAGGGTCCAGGTGAGGGTACGACAATGCTTTAGGGGGAGCGTACGTGGGAGGGCGCGGGTTAGCGTTAGCGTACGGGTTAGGATTATGGGACGGGTGAGGTTCAGGCTTCGGGGAAGGGTTAGGGTTAGGGTTCGGGCTAGGGTTAGGGTTAGGGGACGGGGATGGTTTAGGGACCAGGTGAGGGTACGACAACGCTTTAGGGGGAGCGTACGTGTGAGCGCACAGGTTAGCGTTAGCGTACGGGTTAGGATTAGGGGACGGGTGAGGGTCAGGCTTCGGGGAAGGGTTAGGGTTAGGGTTCGGGCTAGGGTTAGGTTTAGGGGACGGGGACGGTTTAGGGTCCAGGTGAGGGTACGACAACGCTTTAGGGGGAGAGTACGTGTGAGGGCGCGGGTTAGCGTTAGTGTACGGGTTAGGATTAGGGGACGGGTGAGTGTCAGGCTTCGGGGAAGGGTTAGGGTTAGGGTTCGGGCTAGGGTTAGGGTTAGGGGACGGGGACGGTTTAGGGTCCAGGTGAGGGTACGACAACGCTTTAGGGGGAGCGTACATGTGAGGGCGCGGGTTAGCGTTAGCGTACGGGTTAGGATTAGGGGACGGGTGAGGGTCAGGCTTCGGGGAAGGGTTAGGGTTAGGGTTCGGGCTAGGGTTAGGGATAGGAGACGGGTACGGTTTAGGGTTCAGGTGAGGGTACGACAACGCTTTAGGGGGAGCGTACGTGTGAGGGCGCGGGTTACCGTTAGCGTACGGGTTAGGATTAGGGGACGGATGAGGGTCAGGCTTCGGGGAAGTGTTAGGGTTAGGGTTCGGGCTAGTGTTAGGGGACGGGGACGGTTTAGGGTCCAGGTGAGGGTACGACAACGCTTTAGGGGGAGCGTACGTGTGAGGGCGCGGGTTAGCGTTAGCGTACGGGTTAGGATTAGGGGACGGGTGAGGGTCAGGCTTCGGGGAAGGGTTAGGGTTAGGGTTCGGGCTAGGGTTAGGGTTAGGGGACGGGGACGGTTTAGGGTCCAGGTGAGGGTACGACAACGCTTTAGGGGGAGCGTACGTGTGAGGGCGCGGGTTAGCGTTAGCGTACGGGTTAGGATTAGGGGACGGGTGAGGGTCAGGCTTCGGGGAAAGGTTAGGGTTAGGGTTCGGGCTAGTGTTAGGGTTAGGGGACGGGGACGGTTTAGGGTCCAGGTGAGGGTACGACAACGCTTTAGGAGGAGTGTACGTGTGAGGGCGCGGGTTAGTGTTAGCGTACGGGTTAGGATTAGGGGACGGGTGAGGGTCAGGCTTCGGGGAAGGGTTAGGGTTAGGGTTCGGGCTAGGGTTAGGGTTAGGGGACGGGGACGGTTTCGGGTCCAGGTGAGGGTACGACAACGCTTTAGGGGGAGCGTACGTGTGAGGGCGCGGGTTAGCGTTAGCGTACGGGTTAGGATTAGGGGACGGGTGAGGGTCAGGCTTCGGGGAAGTGTTAGGTTTAGGGTTCGGCCTAGGGTTAGGGTTAGGGGACGGGGACGGTTTAGGGTCCAGGTAAGGGTACGACAACGCATTAGGGGGAGCGGATGTGTGAGGGCGTGGGTTAGCGTTAGCGTAAGGGTTAGGATTAAGGGACGGGTGAGGGTCATGCTTCGGGGAAGGGTTAGGGTTAGGGTTCGGGCTAGGGTTAGGATTAGTGGACGGGGACGGTTTAGGGTCCAGGTGAGGGTACGACAACGCTTTAGTGGCAGCGTACGTGTGAGGGCGCGGGTTAGCGTTAGCGTACGGTTTAGGATTAGGGGACGGGTGAGGGTCAGGCTTCGGGGAAGGGTTAGGGTTAGGGTTCGGGCTAGGGTTAGGGTTAGGGGATGGGGACGGTTTAGGGTGCAGGTGAGGGTACGACAACGCTTTAGGGGGAGCGTACGTGTGAGGGCGCGGGTTAGCGTTAGCGTACGGGTTAGGATTAGGGGACGGGTGAGGGTCAGGGTTTGGGGAAGGGTTAGGGTTAGGTTTCGGGCTAGGGTTAGGGTTAGGGGACGGGGACGGTTTAGGGTCCAGGTGAGGGTACGACAACGCTTTAGGGGGAGTGTACGTGTGAGGGCGCGGGTTAACGTTAGCGTACGGGTTAGGATTAGGGGACGGTTGATGGTCAGGCTTCGGGGAAGGGTTAGGGTTAGGGTTCGGGCTAGGGTTAGGGTTAGGGGACGGGGACGGTTTAGGGTCCAGGTGAGGGTACGACAACGCTTTAGGGGGAGTGTACGTGTGAGGGCGCGGGTTAGTGTTAGCGTACGGGTTAGGATTAGGGGACGGGTGAGGGTCAGGCTTCGGGGAAGGGTTAGGGTTAGGGTTCGGGCTAGGGTTAGGGTTAGGGGACGGGGATGGTTTAGGGTCCAGGTGAGGGTACGACAACGCTTTAGGGGGAGCGTACGTGTGAGGGCGCGGGTTAGCGTTAGCGTACGGTTTAGGATTAGGGGACGGTTGAGGGTCAGGCTTCGGAGATGGATTAGGGTTAGGGTTTGGGCTAGGGTTAGGGTTAGGGGACGGGGACGGTTTAGGGTCCAGGTGAGGGTACGACAACGCTTTAGGGGGAGCGTACGTGTGAGGGCGCGGGTTAGCGTTAGCGTACGGATTAGGATTATGGGACGGGTGAGGGTCAGGCTTCGGGGAAGGGTTAGGGTTAGGGTTCGGGCTAGGGTTAGGGTTAGGGGACGGGGACGGTTTAGGGTCCAGGTGAGGGTACGAGAACGCTTTAGGGGGAGCGTACGTGTGAGGGCGCGGGTTAGCCTTAGCGTCCGGGTTAGGATTAGGGGACGGGTGAGGTTTAGGCTTCGGGGAAGGGTTAGGTTTAGGGTTCGGGCTAGGGTTAGGGTTAGGGGACGGGGACGGTTTAGGGTCCAGGTGAGGGTACGACAACGCTTTAGGGGGAGCGTACGTGTGAGGGCGTGGGTTAGTGTTAGCGTACGGGTTAGGATTAGGGGAAGGGTGAGGGTCAGGGTTCGGGGAAGGGTTAGTTTTAGAGTTCGGGCTAGGGTTAGGGTTAGGGGACGGGGACGGTTTAGGGTCCAGGTGAAGGTACAACAACGCTTTAGGGGGAGCGTACGTGTGAGGGCGCGGGTTAGCGTTAGCGTACGGGTTAGGATTAGGGGACGGGTGAGGGTCAGGCTTCGGGGAAGTGTTAGGGTTAGGGTTAGGGCTAGGGTTAGGGTTAGGGGACGGGGACGGTTTAGGGTCCAGGTGAGGGTACGACAACGCTTTAGGGGGAGCGTACGTGTGAGGGCGCGGGTTAGCGTTAGCGTACGGGTTAGGATTAGGGGACGGGTGAGTGTCAGGCTTCAGGGAAGGGTTAGGGTTAGGGTTCGGGCTAGGGTTAGGGTTAGGGGACGGGGACGGTTTAGGGTCCAGGTGAGGGTACGACAACGCTTTAGGGGGAGCGTACATGTGAGGGCGCGGGTTAGCGTTAGCGTACGGGTTAGGATTAGGGGACGGGTGAGGGTCAGGCTTCGGGGAAGGGTTAGGGTTAGGGTTCGGGCTAGGGTTAGGGTTAGGGGACGGGGACGGTTTAGGGTCCAGTTGAGGGTACGACAACGCTTTAGAGGGAGCGAAAGTGTGAGGGCGCAGGTTAGTGTTAGCGTACGGGTTAGGACTAGGGGACGGGTGAGGGTCAGGCTTCGGGGAAGGGTTAGGGTTAGGGTTCGGGCTAGGGTTAGGGTTAGGGGACGGGGACGGTTTAGGGTCCAGGTGAGGGTACGACAACGCTTTAGGGGGAGCGTACGTGTGAGGGCGCGGGTTAGCGTTAGTGTACGGGTTAGGATTAGGGGAAGGGTGAGGGTCAGGCTTCGGGGAAGGGTTAGGGTTAGGGTTCGGGCTCAGGGTAGTGTTAGGGGATGGGGACAGTTTAGGGTCCAGGTGAGTGTACGACAACGCTTTAGGGGGAGCGTACGTGTGAGGACGCGGGTTAGCGTTAGCGTACGTGTTAGGATTAGGGGACGGGTGAGGGTCAGGCTTCGGGGAAGGGTTAGGGTTAGGGTTCGGGCTAGGGTTAGGGTTAGGGGACGGGGACGGTTTAGGGTCCAGGTGAGGGTACGACAACGGTTTAGGGGGAGCGTACGTGTGAGGGCGCGGGTTAGCGTTAGCGTACGGGTTAGGATTAGGGGACGGGTGAGGGTCAGGCTTCGGGGAAGGGTTAGGGTTTGGTTTCGGGCTCAGGTTAGTGTTAGGGGACGGGGACACTTTAGGGTCCAGGTGAGGGTACGACAACGCTTTATGGGGAGCGTACGTGTGAGGGCGCGGGTTAGCGTTAGCGTACGTGTTAGGATTAGGGGACGGGTGAGGGTCAGGCTTCGGGGAAGGGTTAGGGTTAGGGTTCGGGCTAGGGTTAGGGTTAGGGGACGGGGACGGTTTAGGGTCCAGGTGAGGGTACGACAACGGTTTAGGGGGAGTGTACGTGTGAGGGCGCGGGTTAGCGTTAGCGTACGGGTTAGGATTAGGGGACGGGTGAGGGTCAGGCTTCGGGGAAGGGTTAGGGTTAGGGTTCGGGCTAGGGTTAGGGTTAGGGGACGGGGACGGTTTAGGGTCCAGGTGAGGGTACGAGAACGCTTTAGGGAGAGCGTACGTGTGAGGGCGCGGTTTAGCGTTAGCGTACGGGTTAGGATTAGGGGACGGGTGAGGGTCAGGCTTCGGGGAAGGGTTAGGGTTAGGGTTCGGGCTAGCGTTAGGGTTAGGGGACGGGGACAGTTTAGGGTTCAGGTGAGGGTACGACAACGCTTTAGGGGGAGCGTACGTGTGAGGGCGCGGGTTAGCGTTAGCGTACGGCTTAGGATTAGGGGACGGGTGATGGTCAGGCTTCGGGGAAGTGTTAGCTTTACGGTTCGGGCTAGGGTTAGGGGACGGGGACGGTTTAGGGTCCAGGTGAGGGTACGACAATGCTTTAGGGGGAGTGTACGTGTGAGGGCGCGGGTTAGCGTTAGCGTACGAGTTAGGATTAGGGGACGGGTGAGGGTCAGGCTTCGGGGAAGGGTTAGGGTTAGGGTTCGGGCTAGGGTTAGGGTTAGGGGACGGGGACGGTTTAGGGTCCAGGTGAGGGTACGACAACGCTGTAGGGGGAGCGTTCATGTGAGGGCGCGGGTTAGCGTTAGCGTACGGGTTAGGATTAGGGGACGGGTGAGGGTCAGGCTTCGGGGAAGGGTTAGGGTTAGGGTTCGGGCTAGGGTTAGGGTTAGGGGACGGGGACGGTTTAGGGTCCAGGTGAGGGTACGACAACGCTTTAGGGGGAGCGTACGTGTGAGGGCGCGGGTTAGCGTTAGCGTACGGGTTAGGATTAGGGGACGGGTGAGGGTCAGGCTTCGGGGAAGTGTTAGGGTTAGGGTTCGGGCTAGGGTTAGGGTTAGGGGTCGAGGAGGGTTTAGGGTCCAGGTGAGGGTACGACAACGCTTTAGGGGGAGCGTACGTGTGGGCGCGGGTTAGCTTAGCGTACGGGTTAGGATTAGGGGACGGGTGAGTGTCAGGCTTCGGGGAAGGGTTAGGGTTAGGGTTAGGGGACGGGGAAGGTTTAGGGTCCAGGTGAGGGTACGACAACGCTTTAGAGGGAGCGTACGTGTGAGGGCACGGGTTAGCGTTAGCGTACGGGTTAGGATTAGGGGACGGGTGAGGGTCAGGCTTCGGGGAAGGGTTAGGTTTAGGGTTCGGGCTAGGGTTAGGGTTAGGGGACGGGGACGGTTTAGGGTCCAGGTGAGGGTACGACAACGCTTTAGGGGGAGCGTACGTGTGAGGGCGCGGGTTAGCGTTAGCGTACGGGTTAGGATTAGGGGACGGGTGAGGGTCAGGCTTCGGGGAAGGGTTAGGGTTAGGGTTCGGTCTAGGGTTAGGGTTAGGGGACGGGGACGGTTTAGGGTCCAGGTGAGGGTACGACAACGCTTTAGGGGGAGCATACGTGTGAGGGCGTGGGTTAGCGTTAGCGTACGGATTAGGATTAGGGGACGGGTGAGGGTCAGGCTTCGGGGAAGGGTTAGGGTTAGGGTTCGGGCTCGGGTTAGGGTTAGGGGACGGGGATGGTTTAGGGTCCAGGTGAGGGTACGACAACGCTTTAGGGGGAGCGTACGTGTGAGAGCGCGGGTTAGCGTTAGCGTACGGGTTAGGATTAGGGGACGGGTGAGGGTCAGGCTTCGGGGAAGGGTTAGGGTTAGGGTTCGGGCTAGGGTTAGGGTTAGGGGACGGGGACGGTTTAGGGTCCAGGTGAGGGTACGACAACGCTTTAGGGGGAGCGTACGTGTGAGGGCGCGGGTTAGCGTTAGCGTACGGGTTAGGATTAGGGGACGGGTGAGGGTCAGGCTTCGGGGAAGGGTTAGGGTTAGGGTTCGGGCTAGGGTTAGGTTTAGGGGACGGGGACGGTTTAGGGTCCAGGTGACGGTACGACAACGCTTTAGGGGGAGCGTACGTGTGAGGGTGCGGGTTAGCGTTAGCGTACGGCTTAGTATTAGGGGACGGGTGAGGGTCAGGCTTCGGGGAAGGGTTAGGGTTAGGGATCGGGCTAGGGTTAGGGTTAGGGGACGGGGACGGTTTAGGGTCCAGGTGAGGGTATGACAACGCTTTAGGGGGAGCGTACGTGAGAGGGCGCGGGTTAGTGTTAGCGTACGGGTTAGGATTAGGGGACGGGTGAGGGTCAGGCTTCGGGGAATGGTTAGGGTTACGGTACGGGCTAGGGTTAGGGTTAGGGGACGGGGACGGTTTAGGGTCCAGGTGAGGGTACGACAACGCTTTAGGGGGAGCGTACGTGTGAGGGCGCGGGTTAGCGTTAGCGTACGGGTTAGGATTAGGGGAGGGGTGAGGGTCAGGCTTCGGGAAAGGGTTAGGGTTAGGGTTCGGGCTAGGGTTAGGGTTAGGGGACGGGGACGGTTTAGGGTTCAGGTGAGGGTACGACAACGCTTTAGGGGGCGCGTACGTGTGAGGGCGCGGGTTAGCGTTAGCGTATTGGTTAGGATTAGGGGACGGGTGAGGGTCAGGCTTCGGGGAAGGGTTAGGGTTAGGGTTCGGGCTAGGGTTAGGGTTAGGGGACGGGAACGGTTTAGGGTCCAGGTGAGGGTACGACAACGCTTTAGGGGGAGCGTACGTGTGAGGGCGCGGGTTAGTGTTAGCGTACGGGTTAGGACTAGGGGACGGGTGAGCGTCAGGCTTCGGGGAAGGGTTAGGGTTAGGGTTCGGGCTAGGGTTAGGGTTAGGGGACGGGGACGGTTTAGGGTCCAGGTGAGGGTACGACAACGCTTTAGGGGGAGCGTACGTGTGAGGGCGCGGGTTAGCGTTAGCGTACGGGTTAGGATTAGGGGACGGGTGAGGGTCAGGCTTCGGGGAAGGGTTAGGGTTAGGGTTTGGGCTAGGGTTAGGGTTAGGGGACGGGGACGGTTTAGGGTCCAGGTGAGGGTACGAC
This sequence comes from Stenella coeruleoalba, assembly GCF_951394435.1. Taxonomy (NCBI): domain Eukaryota; kingdom Metazoa; phylum Chordata; class Mammalia; order Artiodactyla; family Delphinidae; genus Stenella; species Stenella coeruleoalba. The sequence goes on from NC_137162.1 coordinate 68,090,194, forward strand.
AACGCTTTAGGGGGCGCGTACGTGTGAGGACGCGGGTTAGCGTTAGCGTACGGGTTAGGATTAGGGGACGGGTGAGGGTCAGGCTTCGGGGAAGGGTTAGGGTTAGGGTTCGGGCTAGGGTTAGGGTTAGGGGACGGGAACGGTTTAGGGTCCAGGTGAGGGTACGACAACGCTTTAGGGGGAGCGTACCTGTGAGGGCGCGGGTTAGTGTTAGCGTACGGGTTAGGACTAGGGGACGTGTGAGGGTCAGGCTTCGGGGAAGGGTTAGGGTTAGGGTTCGGGCTAGGGTTAGGGTTAGGGGACGGGTGAGGGTCAGGCTTCGGGGAAGGGTTAGGGTTAGGGTTCGGGCTAGGGTTAGGGTTAGGGGACGGGGACGGTATAGGGTCCAGGTGAGGGTACGACAACGCTTTAGGGGGAGCGTACGTGTGAGGGCGCGGGTTAGCGTTAGCGTACGGGTTAGGAATATGGGACGGGTGAGGGTCAGGCTTCGGGGAAGGGTTAGGGTTAGGGTTCAGGCTAGGGTTAGGGTTAGGGGACGGGGACGGTTTAGGGTCCAGGTGAGGGTACGACAACGCTTTAGGGGGAGCGTACGTGTGAGGGCGCGGGTTAGCGTTAGCGTACGGGTTAGGATTAGGGGACGGGTGAGGGTCAGGCTTCGGGGAAGGGTTAGGGTTAGGGTTCGGGCTCAGGTTAGTGTTAGGGGACGGGGAAAGTTTAGGATCCAGGTGAGGGTACGACAACGCTTTATGGGGAGCGTACGTGTGAGGGCGCGGGTTAGCGTTAGCGTACGGGTTAGGATTAGGGGACGGGTGAGGGTCAGGCTTCAGGGAAGGGTTAGAATTAGGGTTCGGGCTAGGGTTAGGGTTAGGGGACGGGGACGGTTTAGGGTCCAGGTGAGGGTACGACAACGCTTTAGGGGGAGCGTACGTGTGAAGGCGCGGGTTAGCGTTAGCGTACGGGTTAGGATTAGGGGACGGGTGAGGGTCAGGCTTCGGGGAAGGGTTAGGATTAGGGTTCGGACTAGGGTTAGGGTTAGGGGACGGGGACGGTTTAGGGTCCAGGTGAGGGTACGACAACGCTTTAGGGGGAACGTACGTGTGAGGGCGCGGGTTAGCGTTAGCGTACGGGTTAGGATTAGGGGACGGGTGAGGGTCAGGCTTCGGGGAAGGGTTAGGGTTAGGGTTCGGGCTAGGGTTAGGGTTAGGGGACGGGGACGGTTTAGGTCCAGGTGAGGGTACGACAACGCTTTAGGGGGAGCGTACGTGTGAGGGCGCGGGTTAGCGTTAGCGTACGGGTTAGGATTAGGGGACGGGTGAGGGTCAGGCTTCGGGGAAGGGTTAGGGTTAGGGTTCGGGCTAGGGTTAGGGTTAGGGGACGGGGACGGTTTAGGGTCCAGGTGAGGGTACGACAACGCTTCAGGGGGAGCGTACGTGTGAGGGTGCGGGTTAGCGTTAGCGTACGGGTTAGGATTAGGGGACGGGTGAGGGTCAGGCTTCGGGGAAGGGTTAGGGTTAGGGTTCGGGCTAGGGTTAGGGGACGGGGACGGTTTAGGGTCCAGGTGAGGGTACGACAACGCTTTAGAGGGAGCGTACGTGTGAGGGCGCGGGTTAGTGTTAGTGTACGGGTTAGGACTAGGGGACGGGTGAGGGTCAGGCTTCGGGGAAGGGTTAGGGTTAGGGTTCGGGCTAGGGTTAGGGTTAGGGGACGGGGACGGTTTAGGGTCCAGGTGAGGGTACGACAACGCTTTAGGGGGAGCGTACGTGTGAGGGCGCGGGTTAGCGTTAGTGTACGGGTTAGGATTAGGGGAAGGGTGAGGGTCAGGCTTCGGGGAAGGGTTAGGGTTAGGGTTCGGGCTCAGGGTAGTGTTAGGGGACGGGGACAGTTTAGGGTCCAGGTGAGTGTACGACAACGCTTTAGGGGGAGCGTACGTGTGAGGACGCGGGTTAGCGTTAGCGTACGGGTTAGGATTAGGGGACGGGTGAGGGTCAGGCTTCGGGGAAGGGTTAGGGTTAGGGTTCGGGCTAGGGTTAGGGTTAGGGGAAGGGGACGGTTTAGGGTCCAGGTGAGGGTACGACAACGCTTTAGGGGGAGCGTACGTGTGAGGGTGTGGGTTAGCGTTAGCGTACGGGTTAGGATTCGGGGACGGGTGAGGGTCAGGCTTCGGGGAAGGGTTAGGGTTAGGGTTCGGGCTAGGGTTAGGGTTAGGGTACGGGGACGGTTTAGGGTCCAGGTGAGGGTACGAGAACGCTTTAGGGAGAGCGTACGTGTGAGGGCGCGGTTTAGCGTTAGCGAACGGGTTAGGATTAGGGGACGGGTGAGGGTCAGGCTTCGGGGAAGGGTTAGGGTTAGGGTTCGGGCTAGCGTTAGGGTTAGGGGACGGGGACAGTTTAGGGTCCAGGTGAGGGTACGACAACGCTTTAGGGGGAGCGTACGTGTGAGGGCGCGGGTTAGCGTTAGCGTACGGGTTAGGATAAGGTGACGGGTGAGGGTCAGGCTTCGGGGAAGGGTTAGGGTTAGGGTTCGGGCTACGGTTAGGGTTAGGGGACGGGGACGGTTTAGGGTCCAGGTGAGGGTACGACAACGCTTTAGGGGGAGCGTACGTTTGAGGGCGCGGGTTAGCGTTAGCGTACGGGTTAGGATTAGGGGACGGGTGATGGTCAGGCTTCGGGGAAGCGTTAGCGTTACGGTTCGGGCTAGGGTTAGGGGACGGGGACGGTTTAGGGTCCAGGTGAGGGTACGACAACGCTTTAGGGGGAGCGTACGTGTGAGGGCGCGGGTTAGCGTTAGCGTACGGGTTAGGATTAGGGGACGGGTGAGGGTCAGGCTTCGGGGAAGGGTTAGGGTTAGGGTTCGGGCTAGGTTTAGGGTTAGGGGACGGGGACGGTTTAGGGTCCAGGTGAGGGTACGAGAACGCTTTAGGGGGAGCGTAGTGTGAGGGCGCGGGTTAGCGCTAGCGTACGGGTTAGGATTAGGGGACGGGTGAGGGTCAGGCTTCGGGGAAGGGTTAGGGTTAGGGTTCGGGCTAGGGTTAGGGTTAGGGGACGGGGACGGTTTAGGGTCCAGGTGAGGGTACGACAACGGTTTAGGGGGAGCGTACGTGTGAGGGCGCGGGTTAGCGTTAGCGTACGGGTTAGGATTAGGGGACGTGTGAGGGTCAGGCTTCGGGGAAGGGTTAGGGTTAGGGTTCGGGCTAGGGTTAGGGTTAGGGTACGGGGACGGTTTAGGGTCCAGGTGAGGGTACGACAACGCTTTAGGGGGAGCGTACGTGTGAGTGCGCGGGTTAGCGTTAGCGTACGGGTTAGGATTAGGGGACGGGTGAGGGTCAGGCTTCAGGGAAGTGTTAGGGTTAGGGTTCGGGCTAGGGTTAGGGTTAGGGGACGGGGACGCTTTAGGGTCCAGGTGAGGGTACGACAACGCTTTAGGGGGAGCGTACGTGTGAGGGCGCGGGTTAGCGTTAGCGTACGGGTTAGGATTAGGGGACGGGTGAGGGTCAGGCTTCGGGGAAGGGTTAGGGTTAGGGTTCGGGCTAGGGTTAGGGTTAGGGGACGGGGACGGTTTAGGGTCCAGGTGAGGGTACGACAACACTTTAGGGGGAGCGTACGTGTGAGGGCGCGGGTTAGCGTTAGCGTACGGGTTAGGATTAGGGGACGGGTGAGGGTCAGGCTTCGGGGAAGGGTTAGGGTTAGGGTTCGGGCTCAGGTTAGTGTTAGGGGACGGAGACAGTTTAGGATCCAGGTGAGGGTACGACAACGCTTTAGGGGGAGCGTACGTGTGAGGGCGCGGGTTAGCGTTAGCGTACGGGTTAGGATTAGGGGACGGGTGAGGGTCAGGCTTCGGGGAAGGGTTAGGATTAGGGTTCGGCTAGGGTTAGGGTTAGGGGACGGGGACGGTTTAGGGTCCAGGTGAGGGTACGACAACGCTTTAGGGGGAGCGTACGTGTGAGGGCGCGGTTTAGCGTTAGCGTACGGGTTAGGATTAGGGGACGGGTGAGGGTCAGGCTTCGGGGAAGGGTTAGGGTTAGGGTTCGGGCTAGGGTTAGGGTTAGGGGACGGGGACGGTTTAGGGTCCAGGTGAGTGTACGACAACGCTTTAGGGGGAGCGTACGTGTGAGGACGCGGGTTAGCGTTAGCGTACGGGTTAGGATTAGGGGACGGGTGGGGGTCAGGCTTCGGGGAAGGGTTAGGGTTAGGGTTCGGGCTAGGGTTAGGGTTAGGGGACGGGGACGGTTTAGGGTCCAGGTGAGGGTACGACAACGCTTTAGGGGGAGAGTACGGGTGAGGGCACGGTTTAGCGTTAGCGTACGGGTTAGGATTAGGGGACGGGTGAGGGTCAGGCTTCGGGGAAGGGTTAGGGTTAGGGCTAGGGTTAGGGTTAGGGGACGGGGACGGTTTAGGGTCCAGGTGAGGGTACGACAACGCTTTAGGGGGAGCGTACGTGTGAGGGCGCGGGTTAGCGTTAGCGTACGGGTTAGGATTAGGGGACGGGTGAGGGTCAGGCTTCGGGGAAGGGTTAGGGTTAGGGTTCGGGCTAGGGTTAGGGTTAGGGGACGGGGACGGTTTAGAGTCCAGGTGAGGGTACGACAACGCTTTAGGGGGAGCGTACGTGTGAGGGCACGGGTTAGCGTTAGCGTACGGGTTAGGATTAGGGGACGGGTGAGGGTCAGGCTTCGGGGAAGGGTTAGGGTTAGGGTTCGGGCTAGGGTTAGGGTTAGGGGACGGGGACGGTTTAGGGTCCAGGTGAGGGTACGACAACGCTTTAGGGGGAGCGTACGTGTGAGGGCGCGGGTTAGCGTTAGCGTACGGGTTAGGATTAGGGGACGGGTGAGGGTCAGGCTTCGGGGAAGGGTTAGGGTTAGGGTTCGGGCTAGGGTTAGGGTTAGGGGACGGGGACGGTTTAGGGTCCAGGTGAGGGTACGACAACGCTTTAGGGGGAGCGTACGTGTGAGGGTGCGGGTTAGCGTTAGCGTACGGGTTAGGATTAGGGGACGGGTGAGGGTCAGGCTTCGGGGAAGGGTTAGGGTTAGGGTTCGGGCTAGGGTTAGGGTTAGGGTTAGGGGACGGTTTAGGGTCCAGGTGAGGGTACGAGAACGCTTTAGGGAGAGCGTACGTGTGAGGGCGCGGTTTAGCGTTAGCGTACGGGTTAGGATTAGGGGACGGGTGAGGGTCAGGCTTCGGGGAAGGGTTAGGGTTAGGGTTCGGGCTAGCGTTAGGGTTAGGGGACGGGGACGGTTTAGGGTCCAGGTGAGGGTACGACAACGCTTTAGGGGGAGCGTACGTGTGAGGGCGCGGGTTAGCGTTAGCGTACGGGTTAGGATAAGGTGACGGGTGAGGGTCAGGCTTCGGGGAAGGGTTAGGGTTAGGGTTCGGGCTAGGGTTAGGGTTAGGGGACGGGGACGGTTTAGGGTCTAGGTGAGGGTACGACAACGCTTTAGGGGGAGCGTACGTGTGAGGGCGTGGGTTAGCGTTAGCGTACGGGTTAGGATTAGGGGACGGGTGATGGTCAGGCTTCGGGGAAGGGTTAGCGTTACGGTTTGGGCTAGGGTTAGGGGACGGGGACGGTTTAGGGTCCAGGTGAGGGTACGACAACGCTTTAGGGGGAGTGTACGTGTGAGGGCGCGGGTTAGCGTTAGCGTACGGGTTAGGATTAGGGGACGGGTGAGGGTCAGGCTTCGGGGAAGTGTTAGGGTTAGGGTTCGGGCTAGTGTTAGGGTTAGGGGACGGGGACGGTTTAGGGTCCAGTTGAGGGTACGACAACGCTTTAGAGGGAGCGTACGTGTGAGGGCGGGGGTTAGTGTTAGCGTACGGGTTAGGACTAGGGGACGGGTGAGGGTCAGGCTTCGGGGAAGGGTTAGGTTTAGGGTTCGGGCTAGGGTTAGGGTTAGGGGACGGGGACGGTTTAGGGTCCAGGTGAGGGTACGACAACGCTTTAGGGGGAGCGTACGTGTGAGGGCGCGGGTTAGCGTTAGTGTACGGGTTAGGATTAGGGGACGGGTGAGGGTCATGCTTCGGGGAAGTGTTAGGGTTAGGGTTCGGGCTCAGGGTAGTGTTAGGGGACGGGGACGGTTTAGGGTCCAGGTGAGTGTACGACAAGGCTTTAGGGGGAGCGTACGTGTGAGGACGCGGGTTAGCGTTAGCGTACGGGTTAGGATTAGGGGACGGGTGAGGGTCAGGCTTCGGGGAAGGGTTAGGGTTAGGGTTCGGGCTAGGGTTAGGGTTAGGGGACGGGGACGGTTTAGGGTCCAGGTGAGGGTACGACAACGCTTTAGGGGGAGCGTACGTGTGAGGGCGCGGGTTAGCGTTAGCGTACGGGTTAGGATTAGGGGACGGGTGAGGGTCAGGCTTCGGGGAAGGGTTAAGGTTAGGGTTCGGGCTAGGGTTAGGGTTAGGGTTAGGGGACGGTTTAGGGTCCAGGTGAGGGTACGAGAACGCTTTAGGGAGAGCGTACGTGTGAGGGCGCGGTTTAGCGTTAGCGTACGGGTTAGGATTAGGGGACGGGTGAGGGTCAGGCTTCGGGGAAGGGTTAGGGTTAGGGTTCGGGCTAGGGTTAGGGTTAGGGGACGGGGACGGTTTAGGGTCCAGATGAGGGTACGACAACGCTTTAGGGGGAGCGTACGTGTGAGGGCGCGGGTTAGCATTAGCGTACGGGTTAGGATTAGGGGACGGGTGAGGGCCAGGCTTCGGGGAAGGGTTAGGGTTATGGTACGGGCTAGGGTTAGGGTTAGGGGACGGGGACGGTTTAGGGTCCAGGTGAGGGTACGACAACGCTTTAGGGGGAGCGTACGGGTGAGGGCACGGGTTAGCGTTAGCGTACGGGTTAGGATTAGGGGACGGGTGAGGGTCAGGCTTCGGGGAAGGGTTAGGGTTCGGGCTAGGGTTAGGGTTAGGGGACGGGGACGGTTTAGGGTCCAGGTGAGGGTACGACAACGCTTTAGGGGGAGCGTACGTGTGAGGGCGCGGGTTAGCGTTAGCGTACGGCTTAGGATTAGGGGACGGGTGAGGGTCAGGCTTCGGGGAAGGGTTAGGGTTAGGGTTCGGGCTAGGGTTAGGGTTAGGGGACGGGGACGGTTTAGGGTCCAGGTGAGGGTACGACAACGCTTTAGGGGGAGCGTACGTGTGAGGGCGCGGGTTAGCGTTAGCGTACGGGTTAGGATTAGGGGACGGGTGAGGGTCAGGCTTCGGGGAAGGGTTAGGGTTAGGGTTCGGGCTAGGGTTAGGTTTAGGGGACGGGGACGGTTTAGGGTCCAGGTGAGTGTACGACAATGCTTTAGGGGGAGCGTACGTGTGAGGGCGCGGGTTAGCGTTAGAGTACGGGTTAGGATTAGGGGACGGGTGAGGGTCAGGCTTTGGGGAAGGGTTAGGGTTAGGGTTCGGGCTAGGGTTAGGGTTAGGGGACGGGGACGGTTTAGGGTCCAGGTGAGGGTACGACAACGCTTTAGGGGGAGCGTACGTGTGAGGGCGCGGCTTAGCGTTAGCGTACGGGTTAGGATTAGGAGACGGGTGGGGGTCAGGCTTCGGGAAAGGGTTAGGGTTAGGGTTCGGGCTAGGGTTAGGGTTAGGGGACGGGGACGGTTTAGGGTTCAGGTGAGGGTACAACAAAGATTTAGGGGGAGCGTACGTGTGAGGGCGCGGGTTAGCGTTAGCGTACGGGTTAGGATTAGGGGACGGGTGAGGGTCAGGCTTCGGGGAAGGGTTAGGGTTAGGGTTTGGGCTAGGGTTAGGGTTAGGGGACAGGGACGGTTTAGGGTCCAGGTGAGGGTACGACAACGCATTAGGGGGAGCGTATGTGTGAGGGCGCGGGTTAGCGTTAGTGTACAGGTTAGGATTAGGGGACGGGTGAGGGTCAGGCTTCGGGGAAGGGTTAGGGTTAGGGTTCGGGCTAGGGTTAGGGTTAGGGGACAGGGACGGTTTAGGGTCCAGGTGAGGGTACGACAACGCTTTAGGGGGAGCGTACGTGTGAGGGCGCGGGTTAGCATTAGCGTACGGGTTAGGATTAGGGGACGGGTGAGGGTCAGGCTTCGGGGAAGGGTTAGGGTTATGGTTCGGGTTAGGGTTAGGGTTAGGGGACGGGGACGGTTTAGGGTCCAGGTGAGGGTACGACAACGCTTTAGGGGGAGCGTACGTGTGAGGGCACGGGTTAGCGTTAGCGTACGTGTTAGGATTAGGGGACGGGTGAGGGTCAGGCTTTGGGGAAGGGTTAGGGTTAGGGTTCGGGCTAGGGTTAGGGTTAGGGGACGGGGACGGTTTAGGGTCCAGGTGAGGGTACGACAACGCTTTAGGGGGAGCGTACGTGTGAGGGCGCGGGTTAGCGTTAGCGTACGGGTTAGGATTAGGGGACGGGTGTCAGACATCGGGGAAGGGTTAGGGTTAGGGTTCGGGCTAGGGTTAGTGTTAGGAGACGGGGACGGTTTAGGGATCAGGTGAGGGTTTAACAACGCTTTAGGGGGAGCGTACGTGTGACGGCGCGGGTTAGCGTTAGCGTACGGGTTAGGATTAGGGGACGGGTGAGGGTCAGGCTTCGGGGAAGGGTTAGGGTTAGGGTTCGGGCTAGGGTTAGGGTTAGGGGACGGGGACGGTTTAGGGTCCAGGTGAGGGTACGACAACGCTTTAGGGGGAGCGTACGTGTGAGGGCGCGGCTTAGCGTTAGCGTACGGGTTAGGATTAGGAGACGGGTGGGGGTCAGGCTTCGGGGAAGGGTTAGGGTTAGGGTTCGGGCTAGGGTTAGGGTTAGGGGACGGGGACGGTTTAGGGTCCAGGTGAGGGTACGACAACGCTTTAGGGGGAGCGTACGTGTGAGGGCACGGGTTAGCGTTAGCGTACGGGTTAGGATTAGGGGACGGGTGAGGGTCAGGCTTCGGGGAAGGGTTAGGGTTAGGGTTCGGGCTAGGGTTAGGGTTAGGGGACGGGGACGGTTTAGGGTCCAGGTGAGGGTACGACAACGCTTTAGGGGGAGCGTATGTGTGAGGGCGCGGGTTAGCGTTAGCGTACAGGTTAGGATTAGGGGACGGGTGAGGGTCAGGCTTCGGGGAAGGGTTAGGGTTAGGGTTCGGGCTAGGGTTAGGGTTAGGGGACAGGGAAGGTTTAGGGTCCAGGTGAGGGTACGACAACGCTTTAGGGGGAGCGTACGAGTGAGGGCGCGGGTTAGCATTAGCGTACGGGTTAGGATTAGGGGACGGGTGAGGGTCAGGCTTCGGGGAAGGGTTAGGGTTAGGGTTCGGGCTAGGGTTAGGGTTAGGGGACGGGGACGGTTTAGGGTCCAGGTGAGGGTACGACAACGCTTTAGGGGGAGCGTACGTGTGAGGGCGTGGGTTAGCGTTAGCGTACGGGTTAGGATTAGGGGACGGGTGAGTGTCAGGCGTCGGGGAAGGGTTAGTGTTAGGGTTCGGGCTAGGGTTAGGGTTAGGAGACGGGGACTGTTTAGGGTCCAGGTGACGGTTTAACAACGCTTTAGGGGGAGCGTACGTGTGACGTCGCGGGTTAGCGTTAGCGTACGGGTTAGGATTAGGGGACGGGTGAGGGTCAGGCTTCGGGGAAGGGTTAGGGTTAGGGTTCGGGCTAGGGTTAGGGTTAGGGGACAGGGACGGTTTAGGGTCCAGGTGAGGGTACGACAACGCTTTAGGGGGAGCGTACGTGTGAGGGCGTGGGTTAGCGTTAGCGTACGGGTTAGGATTAGGGGACGGGTGAGTGTCAGGCGTCGGGGAAGGGTTAGTGTTAGGGTTCGGGCTAGGGTTAGGGTTAAGAGACGGGGACTGTTTAGGGTCCAGGTGAGGGTTTAACAACGCTTTAGGGGGAGCGTACGTGTGACGGCGCGGGTTAGCGTTAGCGTACGGGTTAGGATTAGGGGACGGGTGAGGGTCAGGCTTCGGGGAAGGGTTAGGGTTAGGGTTCGGGCTAGGGTTAGGGTTAGGGGACGGGGACGGTTTAGGGTCCAGGTGAGGGTACGACAACGCTTTAGGGGGAGCGTACGTGTGAGGGCGCGGGTTAGCGTCAGCGTACGGCTTAGGATTAGGGGACGGGTGAGGGTCAGGCTTCGGGGAAGGGTTAGGGTTAGGGTTCGGGCTAGGGTTAGGGTTAGGGGACGGGGACGGTTTAGGGTCCAGGTGAGGGTACGACAATGCTTTAGGGGGAGCGTACGTGTGAGGGCGCGGGTTAGCGTTAGAGTACGGGTTAGGATTAGGGGACGGGTGAGGGTCAGGCTTCGGGGAAGGGTTAGGGTTAGGGTTCGGGCTAGGGTTAGGGTTAGGGGACGGGGACGGTTTAGGGTCCAGATGAGGGTACGACAACGCTTTAGGGGGAGCGTACGTGTGAGGGCGCGGCTTAGCGTTAGCGTACGGGTTAGGATTAGGAGACGGGTGGCGGTCAGGCTTCGGGGAAGGGTTAGGGTTAGGGTTCGGGCTAGGGTTAGGGTTAGGGGACGGGGACGGTTTAGGGTCCAGGTGAGGGTACGACAACGCTTTAGGGGGAGCGTACGTGTGAGGGCGCGGGTTAGCGTTAGAGTACGGGTTAGGATTAGGGGACGGGTGAGGGTCAGGCTTCGGGGAAGGGTTAGGGTTAGGGTTCGGGCTAGGGTTAGGGTTAGGGGACGGGGACGGTTTAGGGTCCAGGTGAGGGTACGACAACGCTTTAGGGGGAGCGTACGTGTGAGGGCGCGGCTTAGCGTTAGCGTACGGGTTAGGATTAGGAGACGGGTGGGGGTCAGGCTTCGGGGAAGGGTTAGGGTTAGGGTTCGGGCTAGGGTTAGGGTTAGGGGACGGGGACGGTTTAGGGTTCAGGTGAGGGTACAACAAAGCTTTAGGGGGAGCGTACGTGTGAGGGCGCGGGTTAGCGTTAGCGTACGGGTTAGGATTAGGGGACGGGTGAGGGTCAGGCTTCGGGGAAGGTTTAGGGTTAGGGTTCGGGCTAGGGTTAGGGTTAGGGGACGGGGACGGTTTAGGGTCCAGGTGAGGGTACGACAACGCATTAGGGGGAGCGTATGTGTGAGGGCACGGGTTAGCATTAGCGTACAGGTTAGGATTAGGGGACGGGTGAGGGTCAGGCTTCGGGGAAGGGTTAGGGTTAGGGTTCGGGCTAGGGTTAGGGTTAGGGGACAGGGACGGTTTAGGGTCCAGGTGAGGGTACGACAACGCTTTAGGGGGAGCGTACGTGTGAGGGCGCGGGTTAGCATTAGCGTACGGGTTAGGATTAGGGGACGGGTGAGGGCCAGGCTTCGGGGAAGGGTTAGGGTTATGGTACGGGCTAGGGTTAGGGTTAGGGGACGGGGACGGTTTAGGGTCCAGGTGAGGGTACGACAACGCTTTAGGGGGAGCGTACGGGTGAGGGCAAGGGTTAGCGTTAGCGTACGGGTTAGGATTAGGGGACGGGTGAGGGTCAGGCTTCGGGGAAGGGTTAGGGTTCGGGCTAGGGTTAGGGTTAGGGGACGGGGACGGTTTAGGGTCCAGGTGAGGGTACGACAACGCTTTAGGGGGAGCGTACGTGTGAGGGCGCGGGTTAGCGTTAGCGTACGGCTTAGGATTAGGGGACGGGTGAGGGTCAGGCTTCGGGGAAGGGTTAGGGTTAGGGTTCGGGCTAGGGTTAGGGTTAGGGGACGGGGACGGTTTAGGGTCCAGGTGAGGGTACGACAACGCTTTAGGGGGAGCGTACGTGTGAGGGCGCGGGTTAGCGTTAGCGTACGGGTTAGGATTAGGGGACGGGTGAGGGTCAGGCTTCGGGGAAGGGTTAGGGTTAGGGTTCGGGCTAGGGTTAGGTTTAGGGGACGGGGACGGTTTAGGGTCCAGGTGAGGGTACGACAATGCTTTAGGGGGAGCGTACGTGTGAGGGCGCGGGTTAGCGTTAGAGTACGGGTTAGGATTAGGGGACGGGTGAGGGTCAGGCTTTGGGGAAGGGTTAGGGTTAGGGTTCGGGCTAGGGTTAGGGTTAGGGGACGGGGACGGTTTAGGGTCCAGGTGAGGGTACGACAACGCTTTAGGGGGAGCGTACGTGTGAGGGCGCGGCTTAGCGTTAGCGTACGGGTTAGGATTAGGAGACGGGTGGGGGTCAGGCTTCGGGAAAGGGTTAGGGTTAGGGTTCGGGCTAGGGTTAGGGTTAGGGGACGGGGACGGTTTAGGGTTCAGGTGAGGGTACAACAAAGATTTAGGGGGAGCGTACGTGTGAGGGCGCGGGTTAGCGTTAGCGTACGGGTTAGGATTAGGGGACGGGTGAGGGTCAGGCTTCGGGGAAGGGTTAGGGTTAGGGTTCGGGCTAGGGTTAGGGTTAGGGGACGGGGACGGTTTAGGGTCCAGGTGAGGGTACGACAACGCTTTAGGGGGAGCGTATGTGTGAGGGCGCGGGTTAGCGTTAGTGTACAGGTTAGGATTAGGGGACGGGTGAGGGTCAGGCTTCGGGGAAGGGTTAGGGTTAGGGTTCGGGCTAGGGTTAGGGTTAGGGGACAGGGACGGTTTAGGGTCCAGGTGAGGGTACGACAACGCTTTAGGGGGAGCGTACGTGTGAGGGCGCGGGTTAGCATTAGCGTACGGGTTAGGATTAGGGGACGGGTGAGGGTCAGGCTTCGGGGAAGGGTTAGGGTTATGGTTCGGGTTAGGGTTAGGGTTAGGGGACGGGGACGGTTTAGGGTCCAGGTGAGGGTACGACAACGCTTTAGGGGGAGCGTACGTGTGAGGGCACGGGTTAGCGTTAGCGTACGGGTTAGGATTAGGGGACGGGTGAGGGTCAGGCTTTGGGGAAGGGTTAGGGTTAGGGTTCGGGCTAGGGTTAGGGTTAGGGGACGGGGACGGTTTAGGGTCCAGGTGAGGGTACGACAACGCTTTAGGGGGAGCGTACGTGTGAGGGCGCGGGTTAGCGTTAGCGTACGGGTTAGGATTAGGGGACGGGTGTCAGACGTCGGGGAAGGGTTAGGGTTAGGGTTCGGGCTAGGGTTAGGGTTAGGAGACGGGGACGGTTTAGGGATCAGGTGAGGGTTTAACAACGCTTTAGGGGGAGCGTACATGTGACGGCGCGGGTTAGCGTTAGCGTACGGGTTAGGATTAGGGGACGGGTGAGGGTCAGGCTTCGGGGAAGGGTTAGGGTTAGGGTTCGGGCTAGGGTTAGGGTTAGGGGACGGGGACGGTTTAGGGTCCAGGTGAGGGTACGACAACGCTTTAGGGGGAGCGTACGTGTGAGGGCGCGGCTTAGCGTTAGCGTACGGGTTAGGATTAGGAGACGGGTGGGGGTCAGGCTTCGGGGAAGGGTTAGGGTTAGGGTTCGGGCTAGGGTTAGGGTTAGGGGACGGGGACGGTTTAGGGTCCAGGTGAGGGTACGACAACGCTTTAGGGGGAGCGTACGTGTGAGGGCACGGGTTAGCGTTAGCGTACGGGTTAGGATTAGGGGACGGGTGAGGGTCAGGCTTCGGGGAAGGGTTAGGGTTAGGGTTCGGGCTAGGGTTAGGGTTAGGGGACGGGGACGGTTTAGGGTCCAGGTGAGGGTACGACAACGCTTTAGGGGGAGCGTATGTGTGAGGGCGCGGGTTAGCGTTAGCGTACAGGTTAGGATTAGGGGACGGGTGAGGGTCAGGCTTCGGGGAAGGGTTAGGGTTAGGGTTCGGGCTAGGGTTAGGGTTAGGGGACAGGGACGGTTTAGGGTCCAGGTGAGGGTACGACAACGCTTTAGGGGGAGCGTACGAGTGAGGGCGCGGGTTAGCATTAGCGTACGGGTTAGGATTAGGGGACGGGTGAGGGTCAGGCTTCGGGGAAGGGTTAGGGTTAGGGTTCGGGCTAGGGTTAGGGTTAGGGGACGGGGACGGTTTAGGGTCCAGGTGAGGGTACGACAACGCTTTAGGGGGAGCGTACGTGTGAGGGCGTGGGTTAGCGTTAGCGTACGGGTTAGGATTAGGGGACGGGTGAGTGTCAGGCGTCGGGGAAGGGTTAGTGTTAGGGTTCGGGCTAGGGTTAGGGTTAGGAGACGGGGACTGTTTAGGGTCCAGGTGACGGTTTAACAACGCTTTAGGGGGAGCGTACGTGTGACGTCGCGGGTTAGCGTTAGCGTACGGGTTAGGATTAGGGGACGGGTGAGGGTCAGGCTTCGGGGAAGGGTTAGGGTTAGGGTTCGGGCTAGGGTTAGGGTTAGGGGACGGGGACGGTTTAGGGTCCAGGTGAGGGTACGACAACGCTTTAGGGGGAGCGTACGTGTGAGGGCGTGGGTTAGCGTTAGCGTACGGGTTAGGATTAGGGGACGGGTGAGTGTCAGGCGTCGGGGAAGGGTTAGTGTTAGGGTTCGGGCTAGGGTTAGGGTTAAGAGACGGGGACTGTTTAGGGTCCAGGTGAGGGTTTAACAACGCTTTAGGGGGAGCGTACGTGTGACGGCGCGGGTTAGCGTTAGCGTACGGGTTAGGATTAGGGGACGGGTGAGGGTCAGGCTTCGGGGAAGGGTTAGGGTTAGGGTTCGGGCTAGGGTTAGGGTTAGGGGACGGGGACGGTTTAGGGTCCAGGTGAGGGTACGACAACGCTTTAGGGGGAGCGTACGTGTGAGGGCGCGGGTTAGCGTCAGCGTACGGCTTAGGATTAGGGGACGGGTGAGGGTCAGGCTTCGGGGAAGGGTCAGGGTTAGGGTTCGGACTAGGGTTAGGGTTAGGGGACGGGGACGGTTTAGGGTCCAGGTGAGGGTACGACAACGCTTTAGGGGGAGCGTACGTGTGAGGGCGCGGGTTAGCGTTAGCGTATGGGTTAGGATTAGGGGACGTGTGAGGGTCAGGCTTCGGGGAAGGGTTAGGGTTAGGGTTCAGGCTACGGTTAGGGGACTGGGACGGTTTAGGGTTCAGGTGAGGGTACGACAACGCTTTAGGGGGAGCGTACGTGTGAGGGCGCGGGTTAGCGTTAGCGTACGGGTTAGGATTAGGGGACGGGTGAGGGTCAGGCTTCGGGGAAGGTTTAGGGTTAGGGTTCGGGCTAGGGTTAGGGTTAGGGGACGGGGACGGTTTAGGGTCCAGGTGAGGGTACGACAACGCATTAGGGGGAGCGTATGTGTGAGGGCACGGGTTAGCATTAGCGTACAGGTTAGGATTAGGGGACGGGTGAGGGTCAGGCTTCGGGGAAGGGTTAGGGTTAGGGTTCGGGCTAGGGTTAGGGTTAGGGGACAGGGACGGTTTAGGGTCCAGGTGAGGGTACGACAACGCTTTAGGGGGAGCGTACGTGTGAGGGCGCGGGTTAGCATTAGCGTACGGGTTAGGATTAGGGGACGGGTGAGGGCCAGGCTTCGGGGAAGGGTTAGGGTTATGGTACGGGCTAGGGTTAGGGTTAGGGGACGGGGACGGTTTAGGGTCCAGGTGAGGGTACGACAACGCTTTAGGGGGAGCGTACGGGTGAGGGCAAGGGTTAGCGTTAGCGTACGGGTTAGGATTAGGGGACGGGTGAGGGTCAGGCTTCGGGGAAGGGTTAGGGTTCGGGCTAGGGTTAGGGTTAGGGGACGGGGACGGTTTAGGGTCCAGGTGAGGGTACGACAACGCTTTAGGGGGAGCGTACGTGTGAGGGCGCGGGTTAGCGTTAGCGTACGGCTTAGGATTAGGGGACGGGTGAGGGTCAGGCTTCGGGGAAGGGTTAGGGTTAGGGTTCGGGCTAGGGTTAGGGTTAGGGGACGGGGACGGTTTAGGGTCCAGGTGAGGGTACGACAACGCTTTAGGGGGAGCGTACGTGTGAGGGCGCGGGTTAGCGTTAGCGTACGGGTTAGGATTAGGGGACGGGTGAGGGTCAGGCTTCGGGGAAGGGTTAGGGTTAGGGTTCGGGCTAGGGTTAGGTTTAGGGGACGGGGACGGTTTAGGGTCCAGGTGAGGGTACGACAATGCTTTAGGGGGAGCGTACGTGTGAGGGCGCGGGTTAGCGTTAGAGTACGGGTTAGGATTAGGGGACGGGTGAGGGTCAGGCTTTGGGGAAGGGTTAGGGTTAGGGTTCGGGCTAGGGTTAGGGTTAGGGGACGGGGACGGTTTAGGGTCCAGGTGAGGGTACGACAACGCTTTAGGGGGAGCGTACGTGTGAGGGCGCGGCTTAGCGTTAGCGTACGGGTTAGGATTAGGAGACGGGTGGGGGTCAGGCTTCGGGAAAGGGTTAGGGTTAGGGTTCGGGCTAGGGTTAGGGTTAGGGGACGGGGACGGTTTAGGGTTCAGGTGAGGGTACAACAAAGATTTAGGGGGAGCGTACGTGTGAGGGCGCGGGTTAGCGTTAGCGTACGGGTTAGGATTAGGGGACGGGTGAGGGTCAGGCTTCGGGGAAGGGTTAGGGTTAGGGTTCGGGCTAGGGTTAGGGTTAGGGGACGGGGACGGTTTAGGGTCCAGGTGAGGGTACGACAACGCTTTAGGGGGAGCGTATGTGTGAGGGCGCGGGTTAGCGTTAGTGTACAGGTTAGGATTAGGGGACGGGTGAGGGTCAGGCTTCGGGGAAGGGTTAGGGTTAGGGTTCGGGCTAGGGTTAGGGTTAGGGGACAGGGACGGTTTAGGGTCCAGGTGAGGGTACGACAACGCTTTAGGGGGAGCGTACGTGTGAGGGCGCGGGTTAGCATTAGCGTACGGGTTAGGATTAGGGGACGGGTGAGGGTCAGGCTTCGGGGAAGGGTTAGGGTTATGGTTCGGGTTAGGGTTAGGGTTAGGGGACGGGGACGGTTTAGGGTCCAGGTGAGGGTACGACAACGCTTTAGGGGGAGCGTACGTGTGAGGGCACGGGTTAGCGTTAGCGTACGGGTTAGGATTAGGGGACGGGTGAGGGTCAGGCTTTGGGGAAGGGTTAGGGTTAGGGTTCGGGCTAGGGTTAGGGTTAGGGGACGGGGACGGTTTAGGGTCCAGGTGAGGGTACGACAACGCTTTAGGGGGAGCGTACGTGTGAGGGCGCGGGTTAGCGTTAGCGTACGGGTTAGGATTAGGGGACGGGTGTCAGACGTCGGGGAAGGGTTAGGGTTAGGGTTCGGGCTAGGGTTAGGGTTAGGAGACGGGGACGGTTTAGGGATCAGGTGAGGGTTTAACAACGCTTTAGGGGGAGCGTACATGTGACGGCGCGGGTTAGCGTTAGCGTACGGGTTAGGATTAGGGGACGGGTGAGGGTCAGGCTTCGGGGAAGGGTTAGGGTTAGGGTTCGGGCTAGGGTTAGGGTTAGGGGACGGGGACGGTTTAGGGTCCAGGTGAGGGTACGACAACGCTTTAGGGGGAGCGTACGTGTGAGGGCGCGGCTTAGCGTTAGCGTACGGGTTAGGATTAGGAGACGGGTGGGGGTCAGGCTTCGGGGAAGGGTTAGGGTTAGGGTTCGGGCTAGGGTTAGGGTTAGGGGACGGGGACGGTTTAGGGTCCAGGTGAGGGTACGACAACGCTTTAGGGGGAGCGTACGTGTGAGGGCACGGGTTAGCGTTAGCGTACGGGTTAGGATTAGGGGACGGGTGAGGGTCAGGCTTCGGGGAAGGGTTAGGGTTAGGGTTCGGGCTAGGGTTAGGGTTAGGGGACGGGGACGGTTTAGGGTCCAGGTGAGGGTACGACAACGCTTTAGGGGGAGCGTATGTGTGAGGGCGCGGGTTAGCGTTAGCGTACAGGTTAGGATTAGGGGACGGGTGAGGGTCAGGCTTCGGGGAAGGGTTAGGGTTAGGGTTCGGGCTAGGGTTAGGGTTAGGGGACAGGGACGGTTTAGGGTCCAGGTGAGGGTACGACAACGCTTTAGGGGGAGCGTACGAGTGAGGGCGCGGGTTAGCATTAGCGTACGGGTTAGGATTAGGGGACGGGTGAGGGTCAGGCTTCGGGGAAGGGTTAGGGTTAGGGTTCGGGCTAGGGTTAGGGTTAGGGGACGGGGACGGTTTAGGGTCCAGGTGAGGGTACGACAACGCTTTAGGGGGAGCGTACGTGTGAGGGCGTGGGTTAGCGTTAGCGTACGGGTTAGGATTAGGGGACGGGTGAGTGTCAGGCGTCGGGGAAGGGTTAGTGTTAGGGTTCGGGCTAGGGTTAGGGTTAGGAGACGGGGACTGTTTAGGGTCCAGGTGACGGTTTAACAACGCTTTAGGGGGAGCGTACGTGTGACGTCGCGGGTTAGCGTTAGCGTACGGGTTAGGATTAGGGGACGGGTGAGGGTCAGGCTTCGGGGAAGGGTTAGGGTTAGGGTTCGGGCTAGGGTTAGGGTTAGGGGACGGGGACGGTTTAGGGTCCAGGTGAGGGTACGACAACGCTTTAGGGGGAGCGTACGTGTGAGGGCGTGGGTTAGCGTTAGCGTACGGGTTAGGATTAGGGGACGGGTGAGTGTCAGGCGTCGGGGAAGGGTTAGTGTTAGGGTTCGGGCTAGGGTTAGGGTTAAGAGACGGGGACTGTTTAGGGTCCAGGTGAGGGTTTAACAACGCTTTAGGGGGAGCGTACGTGTGACGGCGCGGGTTAGCGTTAGCGTACGGGTTAGGATTAGGGGACGGGTGAGGGTCAGGCTTCGGGGAAGGGTTAGGGTTAGGGTTCGGGCTAGGGTTAGGGTTAGGGGACGGGGACGGTTTAGGGTCCAGGTGAGGGTACGACAACGCTTTAGGGGGAGCGTACGTGTGAGGGCGCGGGTTAGCGTCAGCGTACGGCTTAGGATTAGGGGACGGGTGAGGGTCAGGCTTCGGGGAAGGGTCAGGGTTAGGGTTCGGACTAGGGTTAGGGTTAGGGGACGGGGACGGTTTAGGGTCCAGGTGAGGGTACGACAACGCTTTAGGGGGAGCGTACGTGTGAGGGCGCGGGTTAGCGTTAGCGTATGGGTTAGGATTAGGGGACGTGTGAGGGTCAGGCTTCGGGGAAGGGTTAGGGTTAGGGTTCAGGCTAGGGTTAGGGGACTGGGACGGTTTAGGGTTCAGGTGAGGGTACGACAACGCTTTAGGGGGAGCGTACGTGTGAGGGCGCGGGTTAGCGTTAGCGTACGGGTTAGGATTAGGGGACGGGTGAGGGTCAGGCTTCGGGGAAGGATTAGGTTTAGGGTTCGGGCTAGGGTTAGGGGATGGGGACGGTTTACGGTCCAGGTGAGGGTACGACAACGCTTTAGGGGGAGCGTACGTGTGAGGGTGCGGGTTACCGTTAGTGTACGGGTTAGGATTAGGGGACGGGTGAGGGTCAGGCTTCGGGGAAGGGTTAGGGTTAGGGTTCGGGCTAGGCTTACGGTTAGGGGACGGGGATGGTTTAGGGTCCAGGTGAGGGTACGACAACGCTTTAGGGGGAGCGTACGTGTGAGGGCGTGGGTTAGCGTTAGCGTACGGGTTAGGATTAGGGGACGGGTGAGAGTCAGGCTTCGGGGAAGGGTTAGGGTTAGGGTTCGGGCTAGGGTTAGGGTTAGGGGACGGGGACGGTTTAGGGTCCAGGTGAGGGTACGACAACGCTTTAGGGGGAGCGTATGTGTGAGGGCGCGGGTTAGCGTTAGCGTACGGGTTAGGATTAGGGGACGGGTGAGGGTCAGGCATCGGGGAAGGGTTAGGGTTAGGGTTCGGGCTAGGGTTAGGGTTAGGGGACGGGGACGGTTTAGGGTCCAGGTGAGGGTACGACAACGCTTTAGGGGGAGCGTACGTGTGAGGGCGCGGGTTAGCGTTAGCGTACGGGTTAGGATTAGGGGACGGGTGAGGGTCAGGCTTCGGGGAAGGGTTAGGGTTAGGGTTCGGGGTAGGCTTACGGTTAGGGGACGGGGACGGTTTAGGGTCCAGGTGAGGGTACGACAACGCTTTAGGGGGAGCGTACATGTGAGGGCGCGGGTTAGCGTTACCGTACGGGTTAGGATTAGGGGACGGGTGAGGGTCAGGCTTCGGGGAAGGGTTAGGGTTAGGGTTCGGGCTAGGGTTAGGGTTAGGGGACGGGGACGGTTTAGGGTCCAGGTGAGGGTACGACAACGCTTTAGGGGGAGCGTACGTGTGAGGGCGCGGGTTAGCATTAGCGTACGGGTTAGGATTAGGGGACGGGTGAGGGTCAGGCTTCGGGGAAGGGTTAGGGTTAGGGTTCGGGATAGGGTTAGGGTTAGGGGACGGGGACGGTTTAGGGTCCAGGTGAGGGTACGACAACGCTTTAGGGGGAGCGTACGTGTGAGGGCGCGGGTTAGCGTTAGCGTACGGGTTAGGATTAGGGGACGGGTGAGGGTCAGGCTTCGGGGAAGGGTTAGGGTTCGGGTTCGGGTTAGGGTTAGGGTACGGGGACGGTTTAGGGTCCAGGTGAGGGTACGACAACGCTTTAGGGGGAGCGTACGTGTGAGGGCGCGGGTTAGCGTTAGCGTACGGGTTAGGATTAGGGGACGGGTGAGGGTCAGGCTTCGGGGAAGGGTTAGGGTTAGGGTTCGGGCTAGGGTTAGGGTTAGGGGACGGGGACGGTTTAGGGTCCAGGTGAGGTTACGACAACGCTTTAGGGGGAGCGTACGTGTCAGGGCACGGGTTAGCGTTAGCGTATGGTTTAGGATTAGGGGACGGGTGAGGGTCAGGCTTCGGGGAAGGGTTAGGGTTAGGGTTCGGGCTAGGGTTAGGGTTAGGGGACGGGGACGGTTTAGGGTCCAGGTGAGTGTACGACAACGCTTTAGGGGGAGTGTACGTGTGAGGGCACGGGTTAGCGTTAGCGTACGGGTTAGGATTAGGGGACGGGTGAGGGTCAGGCTTCGGGGAAGGGTTAGGGTTAGGGTTCGGGCTAGGGTTAGGGTTAGGGGACGGGGACGGTTTAGGGTCCAGGTGAGGGTACGACAACGCTTTAGGGGCAGCGTACGTGTGAGGGCGCGGGTTAGCGTTAGCGTACGGGTTAGGATTAGGGGACGGGTGAGTGTCAGGCGTCGGGGAAGGGTTAGTGTTAGGGTTCGGGCTAGGGTTAGGGTTAGGAGACGGGGACGGTTTAGGGTCCAGGTGAGGGTTTAACAACGCTTTAGGGGGAGCGTACGTGTGACGGCGCGGGTTAGCGTTAGCGTACGGGTTAGGATTAGGGGACGGGTGAGGGTCAGGCTTCGGGGAAGGGTTAGGGTTAGGGTTCGGGCTAGGGTTAGGGTTAGGGGACGGGGACGGTTTAGGGTCCAGGTGAGGGTACGACAACGCTTTAGGGGGAGCGTACGTGTGAGGGCGCGGGTTAGCGTTAGCGTACGGGTTAGGATTAGGGGACGGGTGAGGGTCAGGCTTCGGGGAAGGGTTAGGGTTAGGGTTTGGGCTAGGGTTAGGGTTAGGGGACGGGGACGGTATAGGGTCCAGGTGAGGGTACGACAACGCTTTAGGGCGAGCGTACGTGTGAGGGCGCGGTTTAGCGTTAGCGTACAGGTTAGGATTAGGGGACGGCTGAGGGTCAGGCTTCGGTGAAGGGTTAGGTTAAAGGTTCGGGCTGGGGTTAGGGTTAGGGGACGGGGACGGTTTAGGGTCCAGGTGAGGGTACGACAACGCTTTAGGGGGAGCGTACGTGTGAGGGCGCGGGTTAGCGTTAGCGTACGGGTTAGGATTAGGGGACGGGTGAGGGTCAGGCTTCGGGGAAGGGTCAGGGTTAGGGTTCGGACTAGGGTTAGGGTTAGGGGACGGGGACGGTTTAGGGTCCAGGTGAGGGTACGACAACGCTTTAGGGGGAGCGTACGTGTGAGGGAGCGGGTTAGCGTTAGCGTACGGGTTAGGATTAGGGGACGGGTGAGTGTCAGGCTTCGGGGAAGGGTTAGGGTTAGGGTTCAGGCTAGGGTTAGGGGACTGGGACGGTTTAGGGTTCAGGTGAGGGTACGACAACGCTTTAGGGGGAGCGTACGTGTGAGGGCGCGGGTTAGCGTTAGCGTACGGGTTAGGATTAGGGGACGGGTGAGGGTCAGGCTTCGGGGAAGGATTAGGTTTAGGGTTCGGGCTAGGGTTAGGGTTAGGGGACGGGGACGGTTTAGGGTCCAGGTGAGGGTACGACAACGCTTTAGCGGGAGCGTACGTGTGAGGGTGCGGTTTACCGTTAGCGTACGGGTTAGGATTAGGGGACGGGTGAGGGTCAGGCTTCGGGGAAGGGTTAGGGTTAGGGTTCGGGCTAGGCTTACGGTTAGGGGACGGGGACGGTTTAGGGTCCAGGTGAGGGTACGACAACGCTTTAGGGGGAGCGTACGTGTGAGGGCGTGGGTTAGCGTTAGCGTACGTGTTAGGATTAGGGGACGGGTGAGGGTCAGGCTTCGGGGAAGGGTTAGGGCTAGGGTTCGGGCTAGGGTTAGGGTTAGGGGACGGGGACGGTTTAGGGTCCAGGTGAGGGTACGACAACGCTTTAGGGGGAGCGTACGTGTGAGGGCGCGGGTTAGCGTTAGCGTACGGGTTAGGATTAGGGGACGGGTGAGGGTCAGGCTTCGGGGAAGGGTTAGGGTTAGGGTTCGGGCTAGGGTTAGGGTTAGGGGACGGGGACGGTTTAGGGTCCAGGTGAGGGTACGACAAAGGTTTAGGGGGAGCGTATGTGTGAGGGCGTGGGTTAGCGTTAGCGTACAGGTTAGGATTAGGGGACGGGTGAGGGTCAGGCTTCGGGGAAGGGTTAGGTTAAATGTTCGGGCTAGGGTTAGGGTTAGGGGACGGGGACGGTTTAGGGTCCAGGTGAGGTTACGACAACGCTTTAGTGGGAGCGTACGTGTGAGGGCGCGGGTTCGCGTTAGCGTACGGGTTAGGATTAGGGGACGGGTGAGGGTCAGGCTTCGGGGAAGGGTCAGGGTTAGGGTTCGGGCTAGGGTTAGGGTTAGGGGACGGGGACGGTTTAGGGTCCAGGTGAGGGTACGACAACGCTTTAGGGGGAGCGTACGTGTGAGGGCGCGGCTTAGCGTTAGCGTACGGGTTAGGATTAGGGGACGGGTGAGGGTCAGGCTTCGGGGAAGGGTTAGGTTTAGGGTTCGGGCTAGGGTTAGGGTTAGGGGACGGGGACGGTTTAGGGTCCAGGTGAGGGTACGACAACGCTTTAGGGGGAGCGTACGTGTGAGGGCGCGGGTTAGCGTTAGCGTACGGGTTAGGATTAGGGGACGGGTGAGGGTCAGGCGTCGGGGAAGGGTTAGGGTTAGGGTTCGGGCTAGGGTTAGGGTTAGGGGACGGGGACGGTTTAGGGTCCAGGTGAGGGTACGACAACGCTTTAGGGGGAGCGTACGTGTGAGGGCGCGGGTTAGCGTTAGCGTACGGGTTAGGATTAGGGGACGGGTGAGGGTCAGGCTTCGGGGAAGGGTTAGGGTTAGGGTTCGGGCTAGGGTTAGGGTTAGGGGACGGGGACGGTTTAGGGTCCAGTTGAGGGTACGACAACGCTTTAGAGGGAGCGTACGTGTGAGGGCGCGGGTTAGTGTTAGCGTACGGGTTAGGACTAGGGGACGGGTGAGGGTCAGGCTTCAGGGAAGGGTTAGGGTTAGGGTTCGGGCTCAGGGTAGTGTTAGGGGACGGGGACAGTTTAGGGTCCAGGTGAGTGTATGACAACGCTTTAGGGGGAGCGTACGTGTGAGGACGCGGGTTAGCGTTAGCGTACGGGTTAGGATTAGGGGACGGGTGAGGGTCAGGCTTCGGGGAAGGGTTAGGGTTAGGGTTCGGGCTAGGGTTAGGGTTAGGGGACGGGGACGGTTTAGGGTCCAGGTGAGGGTACGACAACGCTTTAGGGGGAGCGTACGTGTGAGGGCGCGGGTTAGCGTTAGCGTACGGGTTAGGATTAGGGGACGGGTGAGGGTCAGGCTTCGGGGAAGGGTTAGGGTTAGGTTTCGGGCTCAGGTTAGTGTTAGGGGATGGGGACAGTTTAGGGTCCAGGTGAGGGTACGACAACGCTTTATGGGGAGCGTACGTGTGAGGGCGCGGGTTAGCGTTAGCGTACGGGTTAGGATTAGGGGATGGGTGAGAGTCAGGCTTCGGGGAAGTGTTAGGGTTAGGGTTCGGGCTAGGGTTAGGGTTAGGGGACGGGGACGGTTTAGGGTCCAGGTGAGGGTACGACAACGCTTTAGGGGGAGCGTACGTGTGAGGGCGCGGGTTAGGGTTAGCGTACGGTTTAGGATTAGGGGACGGGTGAGGGTCAGGCTTCGGGGAAGGGTTAGGGTTAGGGTTCGGGCTAGGGTTAGGGTTAGGGGACGGGGACGGTTTAGGGTCCAGGTGACGGTACGACAACGCTTTAGGGGGAGCGTACGTGTGAGGGCGCGGGTTAGCGTTAGCGTACGGGTTAGGATTAGGGGACGGGTGAGGGTCAGGCTTCGGGGAAGGGTTAGGGTTAGGGTTCGGGCTAGGGTTAGGGTTAGGGGACGGGGACGGTTTAGGGTCCAGGTGAGGGTACGACAACGCTTTAGGGGGAGCGTACGTGTGAGGGCGCGGGTTAGCGTTAGCGTACGGGTTAGGATTAGGGGACGGGTGAGGGTCAGGCTTCGGGGAAGGGTTAGGGTTAGGGTTCGGGCTAGGGTTAGGTTTAGGGGACGGGGACGGTTTAGGGTCCAGGTGAGGGTACGACAACGCTTTAGGGGGAGCGTACGTGTGAGGGCGCGGGTTAGCGTTAGCGTACGGGTTAGGATTAGGGGACAGGTGAGGGTCAGGCTTCGGGGAAGGGTTAGGGTTAGGGTTCGGGCTAGGGTTAGGTTTAGGGGACGGGGACGGTTTAGGGTCCAGGTGAGGGTAAGACAATGCTTTAGGGGGAGCGTACGTGTGAGGGCGCGGGTTAGCGTTAGAGTACGGGTTAGGATTAGGGGACGGGTGAGGGTCAGGCTTCGGGGAAGGGTTAGGGTTAGGGTTCGGGCTAGAGTTAGGGTTAGGGGACGGGGACGGTTTAGGGTCCAGGTGAGGGTACGACAACGCTTTAGGGGGAGCGTACGTGTGAGGGCGCGGCTTAGCGTTAGCGTACGGGTTAGGATTAGGAGATGGGTGGGGGTCAGGCTTCGGGGAAGGGTTAGGGTTAGGGTTCGGGCTAGGGTTAGGGTTAGGGGACGGGGACGGTTTAGGGTTCAGGTGAGAGTACAACAAAGCTTTAGGGGGAGCGTACGTGTGAGGGCGCGGATTAGCGTTAGCGTACGGGTTAGGATTAGGGGACGGGTGAGGGTCAGGCTTCGGGGAAGGGTTAGGGTTAGGGTTCGGGCTAGGGTTAGGGTTAGGGGACGGGGACGGTTTAGGGTCCAGGTGAGGGTACGACAACGCTTTAGGGGGAGCGTATGTGTGAGGGCGCGGGTTAGCGTTAGCGTACAGGTTAGGATTAGGGGACGGGTGAGGGTCAGGCTTCGGGGAAGGGTTAGGGTTAGGGTTCGGGCTAGGGTTAGGGTTAGGGGACAGGGATGGTTTAGGGTCCAGGTGAGGGTACGACAACGCTTTAGGGGGAGCATACGTGTGAGGGCGCTGGTTAGCATTAGCGTACGGGTTAGGATTAGGGGACGGGTGAGGGTCAGGCTTCGGGGAAGGGTTAGGGTTATGGTACGGGCTAGGGTTAGGGTTAGGGGACGGGGACGGTTTAGTGTCCAGGTGAGGGTACGACAACGCTTTAGGGGGAGCGTACGTGTGAGGGCACGGGTTAGCGTTAGCGTACGGGTTAGGATTAGGGGACGGGTGAGGGTCAGGCTTCGGGGAAGGGTTAGCGTTAGGGCTAGGGTTAGGGTTAGGGGACGGGGACGGTTTAGGGTCCAGGTGAGGGTACGACAACGCTTTAGGGGGAGCGTACGTGTGAGGGCGCGGGTTAGCGTTAGCGTACGGGTTAGGATTAGGGGACGGGTGAGGGTCAGGCTTCGGGGAAGGGTTAGGGTTAGGGTTCGGGCTAGGGTTAGGGTTAGGGGACGGGGACGGTTTAGGGTCCAGGTGAGGGTACGACAACGCTTTAGGGGGAGCGTACGTGTGAGGGCGCGGCTTAGCGTTAGCGTACGGGTTAGGATTAGGAGACGGGTGGGGGTCAGGCTTCGGGGAAGGGTTAGGGTTAGGGTTCGGGCAGGGTTAGGGTTAGGGGACGGGGACGGTTTAGGGTCCAGGTGAGGGTACGACAACGCTTTAGGGGGAGCGTACGTGTGAGGGCACGGGTTAGCGTTAGCGTACGGGTTAGGATTAGGGGACGGGTGAGGGTCAGGCTTCGGGGAAGGGTTAGGGTTAGGGTTCGGGCTAGGGTTAGGGTTAGGGGACGGGGACGGTTTAGGGTCCAGGTGAGGGTACGACAACGCTTTAGGGGGAGCGTACGTGTGAGGGCGCGGGTTAGCGTTAGCGTCCGGGTTAGGATTAGGGGACGGGTGAGGGTCAGGCTTCGGGGAAGGGTTAGGGTTAGGGTTCGGGCTAGGGTTAGGGTTAGGGGACGGGGACGGTTTAGGGTCCAGGTGAGGGTACGACAACGCATTAGGGGGAGCGTACGTGTGAGGGTGCGGGTTAGCGTTAGCGTACGGGTTAGGATTAGGGAACGGGTGAGGGTCAGGCTTCGGGGAAGGGTTAGGGTTAGGTTTCGGGCTCAGGTTAGTGTTAGGGGATGGGGACAGTTTAGGGTCCAGGTGAGGGTACTACAACGCTTTATGGGGAGCGTACGTGTGAGGGCGCGGGTTAGCGTTAGCGTACGGGTTAGGATTAGGGGATGGGTGAGAGTCAGGCTTCGGGGAAGTGTTAGGGTTAGGGTTCGGGCTACGGTTAGGGTTAGGGGACGGGGACGGTTTAGGGTCCAGGTGAGGGTACGACAACGCTTTAGGGGGAGCGTACGTGTGAGGGCGCGGGTTAGGGTTAGCGTACGGTTTAGGATTAGGGGACGGGTGAGGGTCAGGCTTCGGGGAAGGGTTAGGGTTAGGGTTCGGGCTAGGGTTAGGGTTAGGGGACGGGGACGGTTTAGGGTCCAGGTGACGGTACGACAACGCTTTAGGGGGAGCGTACGTGTGAGGGCGCGGTTTAGCGTTAGCGTACGGGTTAGGATTAGGGGACGGGTGAGGGTCAGGCTTCGGGGAAGGGTTAGGGTTAGGGTTCGGGCTAGGGTTAGGGTTAGGGGACGGGGACGGTTTAGGGTCCAGGTGAGGGTACGACAACGCTTTAGGGGGAGCGTACGTGTGAGGGCGCGGGTTAGCGTTAGCGTACGGGTTAGGATTAGGGGACGGGTGAGGGTCAGGCTTCGGGGAAGGGTTAGGGTTAGGGTTCGGGCTAGGGTTAGGGTTAGGGGACGGGGACGGTTTAGGATCCAGGTGAGGGTACGACAACGCTTTAGGGGGAGCGTACGTGTGAGGGCGCGGGTTAGCGTTAGCGTACGGCTTAGGATTAGGGGACGGGTGAGGGTCAGGCTTCGGGGAAGGGTTAGGGTTAGGGTTCGGGCTAGGGTTAGGGTTAGGGGACGGGGACGGTTTAGGGTCCAGGTGAGGGTACGACAACGCTTTAGGGGGAGCGTACGTGTGAGGGCGCGGGTTAGCGTTAGCGTACGGGTTAGGATTAGGGGACGGGTGAGGGTCAGGCTTCGGGGAAGGGTTAGGGTTACGGTTCGGGCTAGGGTTAGGTTTAGGGGACGGGGACGGTTTAGGGTCCAGGTGAGGGTACGACAACGCTTTAGGGGGAGCGTACGTGTGAGGGCGCGGGTTAGCGTTAGCGTACGGGTTAGGATTAGGGGACAGGTGAGGGTCAGGCTTCGGGGAAGGGTTAGGGTTAGGGTTCGGGCTAGGGTTAGGTTTAGGGGACGGGGACGGTTTAGGGTCCAGGTGAGGGTAAGACAATGCTTTAGGGGGAGCGTACGTGTGAGGGCGCGGGTTAGCGTTAGAGTACGGGTTAGGATTAGGGGACGGGTGAGGGTCAGGCTTCGGGGAAGGGTTAGGGTTAGGGTTCGGGCTAGAGTTAGGGTTAGGGGACGGGGACGGTTTAGGGTCCAGGTGAGGGTACGACAACGCTTTAGGGGGAGCGTACGTGTGAGGGCGCGGCTTAGCGTTAGCGTACGGGTTAGGATTAGGAGATGGGTGGGGGTCAGGCTTCGGGGAAGGGTTAGGGTTAGGGTTCGGGCTAGGGTTAGGGTTAGGGGACGGGGACGGTTTAGGGTTCAGGTGAGAGTACAACAAAGCTTTAGGGGGAGCGTACGTGTGAGGGCGCGGATTAGCGTTAGCGTACGGGTTAGGATTAGGGGACGGGTGAGGGTCAGGCTTCGGGGAAGGGTTAGGGTTAGGGTTCGGGCTAGGGTTAGGGTTAGGGGACGGGGACGGTTTAGGGTCCAGGTGAGGGTACGACAACGCTTTAGGGGGAGCGTATGTGTGAGGGCGCGGGTTAGCGTTAGCGTACAGGTTAGGATTAGGGGACGGGTGAGGGTCAGGCTTCGGGGAAGGGTTAGGGTTAGGGTTCGGGCTAGGGTTAGGGTTAGGGGACAGGGACGGTTTAGGGTCCAGGTGAGGGTACGACAACGCTTTAGGGGGAGCATACGTGTGAGGGCGCTGGTTAGCATTAGCGTACGGGTTAGGATTAGGGGACGGGTGAGGGTCAGGCTTCGGGGAAGGGTTAGGGTTATGGTACGGGCTAGGGTTAGGGTTAGGGGACGGGGACGGTTTAGGGTCCAGGTGAGGGTACGACAACGCTTTAGGGGGAGCGTACGTGTGAGGGCACGGGTTAGCGTTAGCGTACGGGTTAGGATTAGGGGACGGGTGAGGGTCAGGCTTCGGGGAAGGGTTAGGGTTAGGGCTAGGGTTAGGGTTAGGGGACGGGGACGGTTTAGGGTCCAGGTGAGGGTACGACAACGCTTTAGGGGGAGCGTACGTGTGAGGGCGCGGGTTAGCGTTAGCGTACGGGTTAGGATTAGGGGACGGGTGAGGGTCAGGCTTCGGGGAAGGGTTAGGGTTAGGGTTCGGGCTAGGGTTAGGGTTAGGGGACGGGGACGGTTTAGGGTCCAGGTGAGGGTACGACAACGCTTTAGGGGGAGCGTACGTGTGAGGGCGCGGCTTAGCGTTAGCGTACGGGTTAGGATTAGGAGACGGGTGGGGGTCAGGCTTCGGGGAAGGGTTAGGGTTAGGGTTCGGGCAGGGTTAGGGTTAGGGGACGGGGACGGTTTAGGGTCCAGGTGAGGGTACGACAACGCTTTAGGGGGAGCGTACGTGTGAGGGCACGGGTTAGCGTTAGCGTACGGGTTAGGATTAGGGGACGGGTGAGGGTCAGGCTTCGGGGAAGGGTTAGGGTTAGGGTTCGGGCTAGGGTTAGGGTTAGGGGACGGGGACGGTTTAGGGTCCAGGTGAGGGTACGACAACGCTTTAGGGGGAGCGTACGTGTGAGGGCGCGGGTTAGCGTTAGCGTACGGGTTAGGATTAGGGGACGGGTGAGGGTCAGGCTTCGGGGAAGGGTTAGGGTTAGGGTTCGGGCTAGGGTTAGGGTTAGGGGACGGGGACGGTTTAGGGTCCAGGTGAGGGTACGACAACGCTTTAGGGGGAGCGTACGTGTGAGCGTGCGGGTTAGCGTTAGCGTACGGGTTAGGATTAGGGAACGGGTGAGGGTCAGGCTTCGGGGAAGGGTTAGGGTTAGGGTTCGGGCTAGGGTTAGGGTTAGGGTTAGGGGACGGTTTAGGGTCCAGGTGAGGGTACGAGAACGCTTTAGGGAGAGCGTACGTGTGAGGGCGCGGTTTAGCGTTAGCGTACGGGTTAGGATTAGGGGACGGGTGAGGGTCAGGCTTCGGGGAAGGGTTAGGGTTAGGGTTCGGGCTAGCGTTAGGGTTAGGGGACGGGGACGGTTTAGGGTCCAGGTGAGGGTACGACAACGCTTTAGGGGGAGCGTACGTGTGAGGGCGCGGGTTAGCGTTAGCGTACGGGTTAGGATAAGGTGACGGGTGAGGGTCAGGCTTCGGGGAAGGGTTACGGTTAGGGTTCGGGCTAGGGTTAAGGTTAGGGGACGGGGACGGTTTAGGGTCCAGGTGAGGGTACGACAACGCTTTAGGGGGAGCGTACGTGTGAGGGCGTGGGTTAGCGTTAGCGTACGGGTTAGGATTAGGGGACGGGTGATGGTCAGGCTTCGGGGAAGGGTTAGGGTTAGGTTTCAGGCTCAGGTTAGTGTTAGGGGATGGGGACAGTTTAGGGTCCAGGTGAGGGTACGACAACGCTTTATGGGGAGCGTACGTGTGAGGGCGCGGGTTAGCGTTAGCGTACGGGTTAGGATTAGGGGATGGGTGAGGGTCAGGCTTCGGGGAAGTGTTAGGGTTAGGGTTCGGGCTAGGGTTAGGGTTAGGGGACGGGGACGGTTTAGGGTCCAGGTGAGGGTACGACAACGCTTTAGGGGGAGCGTACGTGTGAGGGCGCGGGTTAGGGTTAGCGTACGGTTTAGGATTAGGGGACGGGTGAGGGTCAGGCTTCGGGGAAGGGTTAGGGTTAGGGTTCGGGCTAGGGTTAGGGTTAGGGGACGGGGACGGTTTAGGGTCCAGGTGAGGGTACGACAACGCTTTAGGGGGAGCGTACGTGTGAGGGCGCGGGTTAGCGTTAGCGTACGGGTTAGGATTAGGGGACGGGTGAGGGTCAGGCTTCGGGGAAGGGTTAGGGTTAGGGTTCGGGCTAGGGTTAGGGTTAGGGTTAGGGGACGGTTTAGGGTCCAGGTGAGGGTACGAGAACGCTTTAGGGAGAGCGTACATGTGAGGGCGCGGTTTAGCGTTAGCGTAAGGGTTAGGATTACGGGACGGGTGAGGGTCAGGCTTCGGGGAAGGGTTAGGGTTAGGGTTCGGGCTAGGGTTAGGGTTAGGGGACGGGGACGGTTTAGGGTCCAGGTGAGGGTACGACAACGCTTTAGGGGGAGCGTACGTGTGAGGGCGCGGGTTAGCGTTAGCGTACAGGTTAGGATTAGGGGACGGGTGAGGGTCAGGCTTCGGGGAAGGTTTAGGGTTAGGGTTCGGGCTAGGGTTAGGGTTAGGGGACAGGGACGGTTTAGGGTCCAGGTGAGGGTACGACAACGCTTTAGGGGGAGCGTACGTGTGAGGGCGCGGGTTAGCGTTAGAGTACGGGTTAGGATTAGGGGACTGGTGACGGTCAGGCTTCGGGGACGGGTTAGGGTTAGGGTTCGGGCTAGGGTTAGGGTTAGGGGACGGGGACGGTTTAGGGTCCAGGTGAGGGTACGACAACGCTTTAGGGGGAGCGTACGTGTGAGGGCGCGGGTTAACGTTAGCGTACGGGTTAGGATTAGGGGACGGGTGAGGGTCAGGCTTCGGGGAAGGGTTAGGGTTAGGGTTCGGGCTAGGGTTAGGTTTAGGGGACGGGGACAGTTTAGGGTCCAGGTGAGGGTACGACAATGCTTTAGGGGGAGCGTACGTGTGAGGGCGCGGGTTAGCGTTAGAGTACGGGTTAGGATTAGGGGACGGGTGAGGGTCAGGCTTCGGGGAAGGGTTAGGGTTAGGGTTCGGGCTATGGTTAGGGTTAGGGGACGGGGACGGTTTAGGGTCCAGGTGAGGGTACGGCAACGCTTTAGGGGGAGCGTACGTGTGAGGGCGCGGCTTAGCGTTAGCGTACGGGTTAGGATTAGGAGACGGGTGGGGGTCACGCTTCGGGGAAGGGTTAGGGTTAGGGTTCGGGCTAGGGTTAGGGTTAGGGGACGGGGACGGTTTAGGGTTCAGGTGAGGGTACAACAAAGCTTTAGGGGGAGCGTACGTGTGAGGGCGCGGGTTAGCGTTAGCGTACGGGTTAGGATTAGGGGACGGATGAGGGTCAGGCTTCGGGGAAGGTTTAGGGTTAGGGTTCGGGCTAGGGTTAGGGTTAGGGGACGGGGACGGTTTAGGGTCCAGGTGAGGGTACGACAACGCTTTAGGGGGAGCGTATGTGTGAGGGCGCGGGTTAGCGTTAGCGTACAGGTTAGGATTAGGGACGGGTGAGGGTCAGGCTTCGGGGAAGGGTTAGGGTTAGGGTTCGGGCTAGGGTTAGGGTTAGGGGACAGGGACGGTTTAGGGTCCAGGTGAGGGTACGACAACGCTTTAGGGGGAGCGTACGTGTGAGGGCGCGGGTTAGCATTATCGTACGGGTTAGGATTAGGGGACGGGTGAGGGCCAGGCTTCGGGGAAGGGTTAGGGTTATGGTACGGGCTAGGGTTAGGGTTAGGGGACGGGGACGGTTTAGGGTCCAGGTGAGGGTACGACAACGCTTTAGGGGGAGCGTACGGGTGAGGGCACGGGTTAGCGTTAGCGTAAGGGTTAGGATTAGGGGACGGGTGAGGGTCAGGCTTCGGGGAAGGGTTAGGGTTCGGGCTAGGGTTAGGGTTAGGGGACGGGGACGGTTTAGGGTCCAGGTGAGGGTACGACAACGCTTTAGGGGGAGCGTACGTGTGAGGGCGCGGGTTAGCGTTAGCGTACGGCTTAGGATTAGGGGACGGGTGAGGGTCAGGCTTCGGGGAAGTGTTAGGGTTAGGGTTCGGGCTAGGGTTAGTGTTAGGGGACGGGGACGGTTTAGGGTCCAGGTGAGGGTACGACAACGCTTTAGGGGGAGCGTACGTGTGAGGGCGCGGGTTAGCGTTAGCGTACGGGTTAGGATTATGGGACGGGTGAGGGTCAGGCTTCGGGGAAGGGTTAGGGTTAGGGTTCGGGCTAGGGTTAGGTTTAGGGGACGGGGACGGTTTAGGGTCCAGGTGAGGGTACGACAATGCTTTAGGGGGAGCGTACGTGTGAGGACGCGGGTTAGCGTTAGAGTACGGGTTAGGATTAGGGGACGGGTGAGGGTCAGGCTTCGGGGAAGGGTTAGGGTTAGGGTTCGGGCTAGGGTTAGGGTTAGGGGACGGGGACGGTTTAGGGTCCAGGTGAGGGTACGACAACGCTTTAGGGGGAGCGTATGTGTGAGGGCGCGGCTTAGCGTTAGCGTACGGGTTAGGATTAGGAGACGGGTGGGGGTCAGGCTTCGGGAAAGGGTTAGGGTTAGGGTTCGGGCTAGGGTTAGGGTTAGGGGACGGGGACGGTTTAGGGTTCAGGTGAGGGTACAACAAAGATTTAGGGGGAGCGTACGTGTGAGGGCGCGGGTTAGCGTTAGCGTACGGGTTAGGATTAGGGGACGGGTGAGGGTCAGGCTTCGGGGAAGGGTTAGGGTTAGGGTTCGGGCTAGGGTTAGGGTTAGGGGACGGGGACGGTTTAGGGTCCAGGTGAGGGTACGACAACGCTTTAGGGGGAGCGTATGTGTGAGGGCGCGGGTTAGCGTTAGCGTACAGGTTAGGATTAGGGGACGGGTGAGGGTCAGGCTTCGGGGAAGGGTTAGGGTTAGGGTTCGGGCTAGGGTTAGGGTTAGGGGACAGGGACGGTTTAGGGTCCAGGTGAGGGTACGACAACGCTTTAGGGGGAGCGTACGTGTGAGGGCGCGGGTTAGCATTAGCGTACGGGTTAGGATTAGGGGACGGGTGAGGGTCAGGCTTCGGGGAAGGGTTAGGGTTATGGTTCGGGTTAGGGTTAGGGTTAGGGGACGGGGACGGTTTAGGGTCCAGGTGAGGGTACGACAACGCTTTAGGGGGAGCGTACGTGAGAGGGCACGGGTTAGCGTTAGCGTACGGGTTAGGATTAGGGGACGGGTGAGGGTCAGGCTTCGGGGAAGGGTTAGGGTTAGGGTTCGGGCTAGGGTTAGGGTTAGGGGACGGGGACGGTTTAGGGTCCAGGTGAGGGTACGACAACGCTTTAGGGGGAGCGTACGTGTGAGGGCGCGGGTTAGCGTTAGCGTACGGGTTAGGATTAGGGGACGGGTGTCAGGCGTCGGGGAAGGGTTAGGGTTAGGGTTCGGGCTAGGGTTAGGGTTAGGAGACGGGGACGGTTTAGGGATCAGGTGAGGGTTTAACAACGCTTTAGGGGGAGCGTACGTGTGACGGCGCGGGTTAGCGTTAGCGTACGGGTTAGGATTAGGGGACGGGTGAGGGTCAGGCTTCGGGGAAGGGTTAGGGTTAGGGTTCGGGCTAGGGTTAGGGTTAGGGGACGGGGACGGTTTAGGGTCCAGGTGAGGGTACGACAACGCTTTAGGGGGAGCGTACGTGTGAGGGCGCGGGTTAGCGTTAGCGTACGGGTTAGGATTAGGGGACGGGTGAGGGTCAGGCTTCGGGGAAGGGTTAGGGTTAGGGTTCGGGCTAGGGTTAGGGTTAGGGGACGGGGACGGTTTAGGGTCCAGGTGAGGGTACGACAACGCTTTAGGGGGAGCGTACGTGTGAGGGTGCGGGTTAGCGTTAGCGTACGGGTTAGGATTAGGGAACGGGTGAGGGTCAGGCTTCGGGGAAGGGTTAGGGTTAGGGTTCGGGCTAGGGTTAGGGTTAGGGTTAGGGGACGGTTTAGGGTCCAGGTGAGGGTACGAGAACGCTTTAGGGAGAGCGTACGTGTGAGGGCGCGGTTTAGCGTTAGCGTACGGGTTAGGATTAGGGGACGGGTGAGGGTCAGGCTTCGGGGAAGGGTTAGGGTTAGGGTTCGGGCTAGCGTTAGGGTTAGGGGACGGGGACAGTTTAGGGTCCAGGTGAGGGTACGACAACGCTTTAGGGGGAGCGTACGTGTGAGGGCGCGGGTTAGCGTTAGCGTACGGGTTAGGATAAGGTGACGGGTGAGGGTCAGGCTTCGGGGAAGGGTTAGGGTTAGGGTTCGGGCTAGGGTTAGGGTTAGGGGACGGGGACGGTTTAGGGTCCAGGTGAGGGTACGACAACGCTTTAGGGGGAGCGTTCGTGTGAGGGCGTGGGTTAGCGTTAGCGTACGGGTTAGGATTAGGGTACGGGTGATGGTCAGGCTTCGGGGAAGGGTTAGGGTTAGGTTTCGGGCTCAGGTTAGTGTGAGGGGATGGGGACAGTTTAGGGTCCAGGTTAGGGTACGACAACGCTTTATGGGGAGCGTACGTGTGAGGGCGCGGGTTAGCGTTAGCGTACGGGTTAGGATTAGGGGATGGGTGAGGGTCAGGCTTCGGGGAAGTGTTAGGGTTAGGGTTCGGGCTAGGGTTAGGGTTAGGGGACGGGGACGGTTTAGGGTCCAGGTGAGGGTACGACAACGCTTTAGGGGGAGCGTACGTGTGAGGGCGCGGGTTAGGGTTAGCGTACGGTTTAGGATTAGGGGACGGGTGAGGGTCAGGCTTCGGGGAAGGGTTAGGGTTAGGGTTCGGGCTAGGGTTAGGGTTAGGGGACGGGGACGGTTTAGGGTCCAGGTGAGGGTACGACAACGCTTTAGGGGGAGCGTACGTGTGAGGGCGCGGGTTAGCGTTAGCGTACGGGTTAGGATTAGGGGACGGGTGAGGGTCAGGCTTCGGGGAAGGGTTAGGGTTAGGGTTCGGGCTAGGGTTAGGGTTAGGGGACGGGGACGGTTTAGGGTCCAGGTGAGGGAACGAGAACGCTTTAGGGAGAGCGTACGTGTGAGGGCGCGGTTTAGCGTTAGCGTACGGGTTAGGATTACGGGACGGGTGAGGGTCAGGCTTCGGGGAAGGGTTAGGGTTAGGGTTCGGGCTAGGGTTAGGGTTAGGGGACGGGGACGGTTTAGGGTCCAGGTGAGGGTACGACAACGCTTTAGGGGGAGCGTACGTGTGAGGGCACGGGTTAGCGTTAGCGTACGGGTTAGGATTAGGGGACGGGTGAGGGTCAGGCTTCGGGGAAGGGTTAGGGTTAGGGCTAGGGTTAGGGTTAGGGGACGGGGACGGTTTAGGGTCCAGGTGAGGGTACGACAACGCTTTAGGGGGAGCGTACGTGTGAGGGCGCGGGTTAGCGTTAGCGTACGGGTTAGTATTAGGGGACGGGTGAGGGTCAGGCTTCGGGGAAGGGTTAGGGTTAGGGTTCGGGCTAGGGTTAGGGTTAGGGGACGGGGACGGTTTAGGGTCCAGGTGAGGGTACGACAACGCTTTAGGGGGAGCGTACGTGTGAGGGCGCGGGTTAGCGTTCGCGTACGGCTTAGGATTAGGGGACGGGTGAGGGTCAGGCTTGGGGAAGGGTTAGGGTTAGGGTTCGGGCTAGGGTTAGGGTTAGGGGACGGGGACGGTTTAGGGTCCAGGTGAGGGTACGACAACGCTTTAGGGGGAGCGTACGTGTTAGGGCGCGGGTTAGCATTAGCGTACGGGTTAGGATTAGGGGACGGGTGAGGGTCAGGCTTCGGGGAAGGGTTAGGGTTAGGGTTCGGGCTAGGGTTAGGTTTAGGGGACGGTGACGGTTTAGGGTCCAGGTGAGGGTACGACAATGCTTTAGGGGGAGCGTACGTGTGAGGGCGCGGGTTAGCGTTAGCGTACGGGTTAGGATTAGGGGACGGGTGAGGGTCAGGCTTCGGGAAAGGGTTAGGGTTAGGGTTCGGGCTAGGGTTAGGGTTAGGGTTAGGGGACGGTTTAGGGTCCAGGTGAGGGTACGAGAACGCTTTAGGGAGAGCGTACGTGTGAGGGCGCGGTTTAGCGTTAGCGTACGGGTTAGGATTACGGGACGGGTGAGGGTCAGGCTTCGGGGAAGGGTTAGGGTTAGGGTTCGGGCTAGGGTTAGGGTTAGGGGACGGGGACGGTTTAGGGTCCAGGTGAGGGTACGACAACGCTTTAGGGGGAGCGTACGTGTGAGGGCACGGGTTAGCGTTAGCGTACGGGTTAGGTTTAGGGGACGGGTGAGGGTCAGGCTTCGGGGAAGGGTTAGGGTTAGGGCTAGGATTAGGGTTAGGGGACGGGGACGGTTTAGGGTCCAGGTGAGGGTACGACAACGCTTTAGGGGGAGCGTACGTGTGAGGGCGCGGGTTAGCGTTAGCGTACGGGTTAGGATTAGGGGACGGGTGAGGGTCAGGCTTCGGGGAAGGGTTAGGGTTAGGGTTCGGGCTAGGGTTAGGGTTAGGGGACGGGGACGGTTTAGGGTCCAGGTGAGGGTACGACAACGCTTTAGGGGGAGCGTACGTGTGAGGGCGCGGGTTAGCGTTAGCGTACGGCTTAGGATTAGGGGACGGGTGAGGGTCAGGCTTGGGGAAGGGTTAGGGTTAGGGTTCGGGCTAGGGTTAGGGTTAGGGGACGGGGACGGTTTAGGGTCCAGGTGAGGGTACGACAACGCTTTAGGGGGAGCGTACGTGTGAGGGCGCCGGTTAGCATTAGCGTACGGGTTAGGATTAGGGGACGGGTGAGGGTCAGGCTTCGGGGAAGGGTTAGGGTTAGGGTTCGGGCTAGGGTTAGGGTTAGGGGACGGGGACGGTTTAGGGTCCAGGTGAGGGTACGACAACGCTTTAGGGGGAGCGTACGTGTGAGGGCGCGGCTTAGCGTTAGCGTACGGGTTAGGATTAGGAGACGGGTGGGGGTCAGGCTTCGGGGAAGGGTTAGGGTTAGGGTTCGGGCTAGGGTTAGGGTTAGGGGACGGGGACGGTTTAGGGTTCAGGTGAGGGTACAACAAAGATTTAGGGGGAGCGTACGTGTGAGGGCGCGGGTTAGCGTTAGCGTACGGGTTAGGATTCGGGGACGGGTGAGGGTCAGGCTTCGGGGAAGGGTTAGGGTTAGGGTTCGGGCTAGGGTTAGGGTTAGGGGACGGGGACGGTTTAGGGTCCAGGTGAGGGTACGACAACGCTTTAGGGGGAGCGTATGTGTGAGGGCGCGGGTTAGCGTTAGCGTACAGGTTAGGATTAGGGGACGGGTGAGGGTCAGGCTTCGGGGAAGGGTTAGGGTTAGGGTTCGGGCTAGGGTTAGGGTTAGGGGACGGGGACGGTTTAGGGTCCAGGTGAGGGTACGACAACGCTTTAGGGGGAGCGTACGTGTGAGGGCGCGGGTTAGCGTTAGCGTACGGGTTAGGATTAGGGGACGGGTGAGGGTCAGGCTTCGGGGAAGGGTTAGGGTTAGGGTTCGGGCTAGGGTTAGGGTTAGGGGACGGGGACGGTTTAGGGTCCAGGTGAGGGTACGACAACGCTTTAGGGGGAGCGTACGTGTGAGGGCGCGGGTTAGCGTTAGCGTATGGGTTAGGATTAGGGGACAGGTGAGGGTCAGGCTTCGGGGAAGGGTTAGGGTTAGGGTTCGGGCTAGGGTTAGGTTTAGTGGACGGGGACGGTTTAGGGTCCAGGTGAGGGTACGACAATGCTTTAGGGGGAGCGTACGTGTGAGGGCGCGGGTTAGCGTTAGAGTACGGGTTAGGATTAGGGGACGGGTGAGGGTCAGGCTTTGGGGAAGGGTTAGGGTTAGGGTTCGGGCTAGGGTTAGGGTTAGGGGACGGGGACGGTTTAGGGTCCAGGTGAGGGTACGACAACGCTTTAGGGGGAGCGTACGTGTGAGGGCGCGGCTTAGCGTTAGCGTACGGGTTAGGATTAGGAGATGGGTGGGGGTCAGGCTTCGGGGAAGGGTTAGGGTTAGGGTTCGGGCTAGGGTTAGGGTTAGGGGACGGGGACGGTTTAGGGTTCAGGTGAGGGTACAACAAAGCTTTAGGGGGAGCGTACGTGTGAGGGCGCGGGTTAGCGTTAGCGTACGTGTTAGGATTAGGGGACGGGTGAGGGTCAGGCTTCGGGGAAGGGTTAGGGTTAGGGTTCGGGCTAGGATTAGGGTTAGGGGACGGGGACGGTTTAGGGTCCAGGTGAGGGTACGACAACGCTTTAGGGGGAGCGTATGTGTGAGGGCGCGGGTTAGCGTTAGCGTACAGGTTAGGATTAGGGGACGGGTGAGGGTCAGGCTTCGGGGAAGGGTTAGGGTTAGGGTTCGGGCTAGGGTTAGAGTTAGGGGACAGGGACGGTTTAGGGTCCAGGTGAGGGTACGACAACGCTTTAGGGGGAGCGAACGTGTGAGAGCGCGGGTTAGCATTAGCGTACGGGTTAGGATTAGGGGACGGGTGAGGGTCAGGCTTCGGGGAATGGTTAGGGTTATGGTACGGGCTAGGGTTAGGGTTAGGGGACGGGGACGGTTTAGGGTCCAGGTGAGGGTACGACAACGCTTTAGGGGGAGCGTACGTGTGAGGGCACGGGTTAGCGTTAGCGTACGGGTTAGGATTAGGGGACGGGTGAGGGTCAGGCTTCGGGGAAGGGTTAGGGTTAGGGCTAGGGTTAGGGTTAGGGGACGGGGACGGTTTAGGGTCCAGGTGAGGGTACGACAACGCTTTAGGGGGAGCGTACGTGTGAGGGCGCGGGTTAGCGTTAGCATACGGGTTAGGATTAGGGGACGGGTGAGGGTCAGGCTTCGGGGAAGGGTTAGGGTTAGGGTTCGGGCTAGGGTTAGGTTTAGGGGACGGGGACGGTTTAGGGTCCAGGTGAGGGTACGACAATGCTTTAGGGGGAGCGTACGTGTGAGGGCGCGGGTTAGCGTTAGAGTACGGGTTAGGATTAGGGGACGGGTGAGGGTCAGGCTTCGGGGAAGGGTTAGGGTTAGGGTTCGGGCTAGGGTTAGGGTTAGGGGACGGGGACGGTTTAGGGTCCAGGTGAGGGTACGACAACGCTTTAGGGGGAGCGTACGTGTGAGGGCGCGGCTTAGCGTTAGCGTACGGGTTAGGATTAGGAGACGGGTGGGGGTCAGGCTTCGGGAAAGGGTTAGGGTTAGGGTTCGGGCTAGGGTTAGGGTTAGGGGACGGGGACGGTTTAGGGTCCAGGTGAGGGTACGACAACGCTTTAGGGGGAGCGTACGTGTGAGGGCGCGGGTTAGCGTAGGCGTACGGGTTAGGATTAGGGGACGGGTGAGGGTCAGGCTTCGGGGAAGGGTTAGGGTTAGGGTTCGGGCTAGGGTTAGGGTTAGGGGACGGGGACGGTTTAGGGTCCAGGTGAGGGTACGACAATGCTTTAGGGGGAGCGTACGTGTGAGGGCGCGGGTTAGCGTTAGCGTACGGCTTAGGATTAGGGGACGGGTGAGGGTCAGGCTTCGGGGAAGGGTTAGGGTTAGGGTTCGGGCTAGGGTTAGGGTTAGGGGACGGGGACGGTTTAGGGTCCAGGTGAGGGTACGACAACGCTTTAGGGGGAGCGTACGTGTGAGGGCGCGGGTTAGCGTTAGCGTACGGGTTAGGATTAGGGGACGGGTGAGGGTCAGGCTTCGGGGAAGGGTTAGGGTTAGGGTTCGGGCTAGGGTTAGGGTTAGGGGACAGGGACGGTTTAGGGTCCAGGTGAGGGTACGACAACGCTTTAGGGGGAGCGTACGTGTGAGGGCGTGGGTTAGCATTAGCGTACGGGTTAGGATTAGGGGACGGGTGAGGGTCAGGCTTCGGGGAAGGGTTAGGGTTATGGTACGGGCTAGGGTTAGGGTTAGGGGACGGGGACGGTTTAGGGTCCAGGTGAGGGTACGACAACGCTTTAGGGGGAGCGTACGGGTGAGGGCACGGGTTAGCGTTAGTGTACGGGTTAGGATTAGGGGACGGGTGAGGGTCAGGCTTCGGGGAAGGGTTAGGGTTCGGGCTAGGTTTAGGGTTAGGGGACAGGGACGGTTTAGGGTCCAGGTGAGGGTACGACAACGCTTTAGGGGGAGCGTACGTGTGAGGGCGCGGGTTAGCGTTAGCGTACGGCTTAGGATTAGGGGACGGGTGAGGGTCAGGCTTCGGGGAAGGGTAAGGGTTAGGGTTCGGGCTAGGGTTAGGGTTAGGGGACGGGGACGGTTTAGGGTCCAGGTGAGGGTACGACAACGCTTTAGGGGGAGCGTACGTGTGAGGGCGCGGGTTAGCGTTAGCATACGGGTTAGGATTAGGGGACGGGTGAGGGTCAGGCTTCGGGGAAGGGTTAGGGTTAGGGTTCGGGCTAGGGTTAGGTTTAGGGGACGGGGACGGTTTAGGGTCCAGTTGAGGGTACGACAATGCTTTAGGGGGAGCGTACGTGTGAGGGCGCGGGTTAGCGTTAGAGTACGGGTTAGGATTAGGGGACGGGTGAGGGTCAGGCTTCGGGGAAGGGTTAGGGTTAGGGTTCGGGCTAGGGTTAGGGTTAGGGGACGGGGACGGTTTAGGGTCCAGGTGAGGGTACGACAACGCTTTAGGGGGAGCGTACGTGTGAGGGCGCGGCTTAGCGTTAGCGTACGGGTTAGGATTAGGAGACGGGTGGGGGTCAGGCTTCGGGAAAGGGTTAGGGTTAGGGTTCGGGCTAGGGTTAGGGTTAGGGGACGGGGACGGTTTAGGGTCCAGGTGAGGGTACGACAACGCTTTAGGGGGAGCGTACGTGTGAGGGCGCGGGTTAGCGTTAGCGTACGGGTTAGGATTAGGGGACGGGTGAGGGTCAGGCTTCGGGGAAGGGTTAGGGTTAGGGTTCGGGCTAGGGTTAGGGTTAGGGGACGGGGACGGTTTAGGGTCCAGGTGAGGGTACGACAATGCTTTAGGGGGAGCGTACGTGTGAGGGCGCGGGTTAGCGTTAGCGTACGGGTTAGGATTAGGGGACGGGTGAGGGTCAGGCTTCGGGGAAGGGTTAGGGTTAGGGTTCGGGCTAGGGTTAGGGTTAGGGGACGGGGACGGTTTAGGGTCCAGGTGAGGGTACGACAACGCTTTAGGGGGAGCGTACGTGTGAGGGCGCGGGTTAGCGTTAGCGTACGGGTTAGGATTAGGGGACGGGTGAGGGTCAGGCTTCGGGGAAGGGTTAGGGTTAGGGTTCGGGCTAGGGTTAGGGTTAGGGGACGGGGACGGTTTAGGGTTCAGGTGAGGGTACAACAAAGCTTTAGGGGGAGCGTACGTGTGAGGGCGCGGGTTAGCGTTAGCGTACGGGTTAGGATTAGGGGACGGGTGAGGGTCAGGCTTCGGGGAAGGTTTAGGGTTAGGGTTCGGGCTAGGGTTAGGGTTAGGGGACGGGGACGGTTTACGGTCCAGGTGAGGGTACGACAACGCTTTAGGGGGAGCGTATGTGTGAGGGCGCGGGTTAGCGTTAGCGTACAGGTTAGGATTAGGGGACGGGTGAGGGTCAGGCTTCGGGGAAGGGTTAGGGTTAGGGTTCGGGCTAGGGTTAGGGTTAGGGGACAGGGACGGTTTAGGGTCCAGGTGAGGGTACGACAACGCTTTAGGGGGAGCGTACGTGTGAGGGCGCGGGTTAGCATTATCGTACGGGTTAGGATTAGGGGACGGGTGAGGGCCAGGCTTCGGGGAAGGGTTAGGGTTATGGTACGGGCTAGGGTTAGGGTTAGGGGACGGGGACGGTTTAGGGTCCAGGTGAGGGTACGACAACGCTTTAGGGGGAGCGTACGGGTGAGGGCCCGGGTTAGCGTTAGCGTACGGGTTAGGATTAGGGGACGGGTGAGGGTCAGGCTTCGGGGAAGGGTTAGGGTTCGGGCTAGGGTTAGGGTTAGGGGACGGGGACGGTTTAGGGTCCAGGTGAGGGTACGACAACGCTTTAGGGGGAGCGTACGTGTGAGGGCGCGGGTTAGCGTTAGCGTACGGCTTAGGATTAGGGGACGGGTGAGGGTCAGGCTTCGGGGAAGGGTTAGGGTTAGGGTTCGGGCTAGGGTTAGGGTTAGGGGACAGGGACGGTTTAGGGTCCAGGTGAGGGTACGACAACGCTTTAGGGGGAGCGTACGTGTGAGGGCGCGGGTTAGCGTTAGCGTACGGGTTAGGATTAGGGGACGGGTGAGGGTCAGGCTTCGGGGAAGGGTTAGGGTTAGGGTTCGGGCTAGGGTTAGGTTTAGGGGACGGGGACGGTTTAGGGTCCAGGTGAGGGTACGACAAAGCTTTAGGGGGAGCGTACGTGTGAGGGCGCGGGTTAGCGTTAGAGTACGGGTTAGGATTAGGGGACGGGTGAGGGTCAGGCTTCGGGGAAGGGTTAGGGTTAGGGTTCGGGCTAGGGTTAGGGTTAGGGGACGGGGACGATTTAGGGTCCAGGTGAGGGTACGACAACGTTTTAGGGGGAGCGTACGTGTGAGGGCGCGGCTTAGCGTTAGCGTACGGGTTAGGATTAGGAGACGGGTGGGGGTCAGGCTTCGGGAAAGGGTTAGGGTTAGGGTTCGGGCTAGGGTTAGGGTTAGGGGACGGGGACGGTTTAGGGTTCAGGTGAGGGTACAACAAAGATTTAGGGGGAGCGTACGTGTGAGGGCGCGGGTTAGCGTTAGCGTACGGGTTAGGATTAGGGGACGGGTGAGGGTCAGGCTTCGGGGAAGGGTTAGGGTTAGGGTTCGGGCTAGGGTTAGGGTTAGGGGACGGGGACGGTTTAGGGTCCAGGTGAGGGTACGACAACGCTTTAGGGGGAGCGTACGTGTGAGGGCGCGGGTTAGCGTTAGCGTACGGGTTAGGATTAGGGGACGGGTGTCAGGCGTCGGGGAAGGGTTAGGGTTAGGGTTCGGGCTAGGGTTAGGGTTATGGGACAGGGACGGTTTAGGGTCCAGGTGAGGGTATGACAACGCTTTAGGGGGAGCGTACGTGTGAGGGCGCGGGTTAGCATTAGCGTACGGGTTAGGATTAGGGGACGGGTGAGGGTCAGGCTTCGGGGAAGGGTTAGGGTTATGGTTCGGGTTAGGGTTAGGGTTAGGGGACGTGGACGGTTTAGGGTTCTGGTGAGGGTACAACAAAGATTTAGGGGGAGCGTACGTGTGAGGGCGCGGGTTAGCGTTAGCGTACGGGTTAGGATTAGGGGACGGGTGAGGGTCAGGCTTCGGGGAAGGGTTAGGGTTAGGGTTCGGGCTAGGGTTAGGGTTAGGGGACGGGGACGGTTTAGGGTCCAGGTGAGGGTACGACAACGCTTTAGGGGGAGCGTATGTGTGAGGGCGCGGGTTAGCGTTAGCGTACAGGTTAGGATTAGGGGACGGGTGAGGGTCAGGCTTCGGGGAAGGGTTAGGGTTAGGGTTCGGGCTAGGGTTAGGGTTAGGGGACAGGGACGGTTTAGGGTCCAGGTGAGGGTACGACAACGCTTTAGGGGGAGCGTACGTGTGAGGGCGCGGGTTAGCATTAGCGTACGGGTTAGGATTAGGGGACGGGTGAGGGTCAGGCTTCGGGGAAGGGTTAGGGTTATGGTTCGGGTTAGGGTTAGGGTTAGGGGACGGGGACGGTTTAGGGTCCAGGTGAGGGTACGACAACGCTTTAAGGGGAGCGTACGTGTGAGGGCACGGGTTAGTGTTAGCGTACGGGTTAGGATTAGGGGACGGGTGAGGGTCAGGCTTCGGGGAAGGGTTAGGGTTAGGGTTCGGGCTAGGGTTAGGGTTAGGGGACGGGGACGGTTTAG
Source organism: Stenella coeruleoalba (assembly GCF_951394435.1). Taxonomy (NCBI): domain Eukaryota; kingdom Metazoa; phylum Chordata; class Mammalia; order Artiodactyla; family Delphinidae; genus Stenella; species Stenella coeruleoalba. The sequence goes on from NC_137162.1 coordinate 68,133,940, forward strand.
GGTCCAGGTGAGGGTAGGACAACGCTTTAGGGGGAGCGTACGTGTGAGGGCGCGGGTTAGCGTTAGCGTACGGGTTAGGATTAGGGGACGGGTGTCAGGCGTCGGGGAAGGGTTAGGGTTAGGGTTCGGGCTAGGGTTAGGGTTAGGAGACGGGGACGGTTTAGGGATCAGGTGAGGGTTTAACAACGCTTTAGGGGGAGCGTACGTGTGACGGCGCGGGTTAGCGTTAGCGTACGGGTTAGGATTAGGGGACGGGTGAGGGTCAGGCTTCGGGGAAGGGTTAGGGTTAGGGTTCGGGCTAGGGTTAGGGTTAGGGGACGGGGACGGTTTAGGGTCCAGGTGAGGGTACGACAACGCTTTAGGGGGAGCGTACGTGTGAGGGCGCGGCTTAGCGTTAGCGTACGGGTTAGGATTAGGAGACGGGTGGGTGTCAGGCTTCGGGGAAGGGTTAGGGTTAGGGTTCGGGCTAGGGTTAGGGTTAGGGGACGGGGACGGTTTAGGGTCCAGGTGAGGGTACGACAACGCTTTAGGGGGAGCGTACGTGTGAGGGCACGGGTTAGCGTTAGCGTACGGGTTAGGATTAGGGGACGGGTGAGGGTCAGGCTTCGGGGAAGGGTTAGGGTTAGGGTTCGGGCTAGGGTTAGGGTTAGGGGACGGGGACGGTTTAGGGTCCAGGTGAGGGTACGACAACGCTTTAGGGGGAGCGTATGTGTGAGGGCGCGGGTTATCGTTAGCGTACAGGTTAGGATTAGGGGACGGGTGAGGGTCAGGCTTCGGGGAAGGGTTAGGGTTAGGGTTCGGGCTAGGGTTAGGGTTAGGGGACAGGGACGGTTTAGGGTCCAGGTGAGGGTACGACAACGCTTTAGGGGGAGCGTACGAGTGAGGGCGCGGGTTATCGTTAGCGTACAGGTTAGGATTAGGGGACGGGTGAGGGTCAGGCTTCGGGGAAGGGTTAGGGTTAGGGTTCGGGCTAGGGTTAGGGTTAGGGGACAGGGACGGTTTAGGGTCCAGGTGAGGGTACGACAACGCTTTAGGGGGAGCGTACGTGTGAGGGCACGGGTTAGCGTTAGCGTACGGGTTAGGATTAGGGGACGGGTGAGGGTCAGGCTTCGGGGAAGGGTTAGGGTTAGGGTTCGGGCTAGGGTTAGGGTTAGGGGATGGGGACGGTTTAGGGTCCAGGTGAGGGTACGACAACGCTTTAGGGGGAGCGTACGTGTGAGGGCGTGGGTTAGCGTTAGCGTACGGGTTAGGATTAGGGGACGGGTGAGTGTCAGGCGTCGGGGAAGGGTTAGTGTTAGGGTTCGGGCTAGGGTTAGGGTTAGGAGACGGGGACTGTTTAGGGTCCAGGTGAGGGTTTAACAACGCTTTAGGGGGAGCGTACGTGTGACGGCGCGGGTTAGCGTTAGCGTACGGGTTAGGATTAGGGGACGGGTGAGGGTCAGGCATCGGGGAAGGGTTAGGGTTAGGGTTCGGGCTAGGGTTAGGGTTAGGGGACGGGGACGGTTTAGGGTCCAGGTGAGGGTACGACAACGCTTTAGGGGGAGCGTACGTGTGAGGGCGCGGGTTAGCGTTAGCGTACGGGTTAGGATTAGGGGACGGGTGAGGGTCAGGCTTCGGGGAAGGGTTAGGGTTAGGGTTTGGGCTAGGGTTAGGTTTAGGGGATGGGGACGGTTTAGGGTCCAGGTGAGGGTACGACAACGCTTTAGGGGGAGCGTACGTGTGAGGGCGCGGGTTAGCGTTAGCGTACAGGTTAGGATTAGGGGACGGGTGAGGGTCAGGCTTCGGTGAAGGGTTAGGTTAAAGGTTGGGGCTAGGGTTAGGGTTAGGGGACGGGGACGGTTTAGGGTCCAGGTGAGGGTACGACAACGCTTTAGGGGGAGCGTACGTGTTAGGGCGCGGGTTAGCGTCAGCGTACGGCTTAGGATTAGGGGACGGGTGAGGGTCAGGCTTCGGGGAAGGGTCAGGGTTAGGGTTCGGACTAAGGTTAGGGTTAGGGGACGGGGACGGTTTAGGGTCCAGGTGAGGGTACGACAACGCTTTAGGGGGAGCGTACGTGTGAGGGCGCGGGTTAGCGTTAGCGTATGGGTTAGGATTAGGGGACGGGTGAGGGTCAGGCTTCGGGGAAGGGTTAGGGTTAGGGTTCAGGCTAGGGTTAGGGGACTGGGACGGTTTAGGGTTCAGGTGAGGGTACGACAACGCTTTAGGGGGAGCGTACGTGTGAGGGCGCGGGTTAGCGTTAGCGTACGGGTTAGGATTAGGGGACGGGTGAGGGTCAGGCTTCGGGGAAGGATTAGGTTTAGGGTTCGGGCTAGGGTTAGGGGACGGGGATGGTTTACGGTCCAGGTGAGGGTACGACAACGCTTTAGGGGGAGCGTACGTGTGAGGGTGCGGGTTACCGTTAGCGTACGGGTTAGGATTAGGGGACGGGTGAGGGTCAGGCTTCGGGGAAGGGTTAGGGTTAGGGTTCGGGCTAGTCTTACGGTTAGGGGACGGGGATGGTTTAGGGTCCAGGTGAGGGTACGACAACGCTTTAGGGGGAGCGTACGTGTGAGGGCGTGGGTTAGCGTTAGCGTACGGGTTAGGATTAGGGGACGGGTGAGAGTCAGGCTTCGGGGAAGGGTTAGGGTTAGGGTTCGGGCTAGGGTTAGGGTTAGGGGACGGGGACGGTTTAGGGTCCAGGTGAGGGTACGACAACGCTTTAGGGGGAGCGTATGTGTGAGGGCGCGGGTTAGCGTTAGCGTACGGGTTAGGATTAGGGGACGGGTGAGGGTCAGGCTTCGGGGAAGGGTTAGGTTTAGGGTTCGGGCTAGGGTTAGGGTTAGGGGACGGGGATGGTTTAGGGTCCAGGTGAGGGTACGACAACGCTTTAGGGGGAGCGTACGTGTGAGGGCGCGGGTTAGCGTTAGCGTACGGGTTAGGATTAGGGGACGGGTGAGGGTCACGCTTCGGGGAAGGGTTAGGGTTAGGGTTCGGGCTAGGGTTACGTTTAGGGGACGGGGACGGTTTAGGGTCCAGGTGAGGGTACGACAATGCTTTAGGGGGAGCGTACGTGTGAGGGCGCGGGTTAGCGTTAGCGTACGGGTTAGGATTAGAGGCCGGGGAGGGTCAGGCTTCGGGGAAGGGTTAGGGTTAGGGTTCGGGCTAGGGTTAGGGTTAGGGGACGGGGACGGTTTAGGGTCCAGGTGAGGGTACGACAACGCTTTAGGGGGAGCGTACGTGTGAGGGCGCGGCTTAGCGTTAGCGTACGGGTTAGGATTAGGAGACGGGTGAGGGTCAGGCTTCGGGGAAGGGTTAGGGTTAGGGTTCGGGCTAGGGTTAGGGTTAGGGGACAGGGACGGTTTAGGGTCCAGGTGAGGGTACGACAAAGCTTTAGGGGGAGCGTATGTGTGAGGGCGTGGGTTAGCGTTAGCGTACAGGTTAGGATTAGGGGACGGGTGAGGGTCAGGCTTCGGGGAAGGGTTAGGTTAAAGGTTCGGGCTAGGGTTAGGGTTAGGGGACGGGGACGGTTTAGGGTCCAGGTGAGGGTACGACAACGCTTTAGGGGGAGCGTACGTGTGAGGGCGTGAGTTCGCGTTAGCGTACGGGTTAGGATTAGGGGACGGGTGAGGGTCAGGCTTCGGGGAAGGGTCAGGGTTTGGGTTCGGGCTAGGGTTAGGGTTAGGGGACGGGGACGGTTTAGGGTCCAGGTGAGGGTACGACAACGCTTTAGGGGGAGCGTACGTGTGAGGGCGCGGCTTAGCGTTAGCGTACGGGTTAGGATTAGGGGACGGGTGAGGGTCAGGCTTCGGGGAAGGGTTAGGGTTAGGGTTCAGGCTAGGGTTAGGGGACTGGGACGGTTTAGGGTTCAGGTGAGGGTACGACAACGCTTTAGGGGGAGCGTACGTGTGAGGGCGTGGGTTAGCGTTAGCGTACGGGTTAGGATTAGGGGACGGGTGAGGGTCAGGCTTCTGGGAAGGGTTAGGGTTAGGGTTCGGACTAGGCTTAGGGTTAGGGGACGGGGACGGTTTAGGGTCCAGGTGAGGGTACGACAACGCTTTAGGGGGAGCGTACGTGTGAGGGCGCGGGTTAGCGTTAGCGTACGCGTTAGGATTAGGGGACGGGTGAGGGTCAGGCTTCGGGGAAGGGTTAGGGTTAGGGTTCGGGCTAGGGTTAGGGTTAGGGGACGGGGACGGTTTAGGGTCCAGGTGAGGGTACGACAACGCTTTAGGGGGAGCGTACGTGTGAGGGCGCGGGTTAGCGTTAGCGTACGGGTTAGGATTAGGGGACGGGTGAGGGTCAGGCTTCGGGGAAGGGTTAGGGTTAGGGTACGGGCTAGGCTTACGGTTATGGGACGGGGACGGTTTAGGGTCCAGGTGAGGGTACGACAACGCTTTAGGGGGAGCGTACATGTGAGGGCGCGGGTTAGCGTTAGCGTACGGGTTAGGATTAGGGGACGGGTGAGGGTCAGGCTTCGGCGAAGGGTTAGGGTTAGGGTTCGGGCTAGGGTTAGGGTTAGGGGACGGGGACGGTTTAGGGTCCAGGTGAGGGTACGACAACGCTTTAGGGGGAGCGTACGTGTGAGGGCGCGGGTTAGCGTTAGCGTACGGGTTAGGATTAGGGGACGGGTGAGGGTCAGGCTTCGGGGAAGGGTTAGGGTTAGGGTTCGGGATAGGGTTAGGGTTAGGGGACGGGGACGGTTTAGTGTCCAGGTGAGGGTACGACAACGCATTAGGGGGAGCGTACGTGTGAGGGCGCGGGTTAGCGTTAGCGTACGGGTTAGGATTAGGGGACGGGTGAGGGTCAGGCTTCGGGGAAGGGTTAGGGTTCGGGTTCGGGTTAGGGTTAGGGTACGGGGACGGTTTAGGGTCCAGGTGAGGGTACGACAACGCTTTAGGGGGAGCGTACGTGTGAGGGCGCGGGTTAGCGTTAGCGTACGGGTTAGGATTAGGGGACGGGTGAGGGTCAGGCTTCGGGGAAGGGTTAGGGTTAGGGTACAGGCTAGGCTTACGGTTAGGGGACGGGGACGGTTTAGGGTCCAGGTGAGGGTACGACAACGCTTTAGGGGGAGCGTACATGTGAGGGCGCGGGTTAGCGTTAGCGTACGGGTTAGGATTAGGGGACGGGTGAGGGTCAGGCTTCGGGGAAGGGTTAGGGTTAGGGTTCGGGCTAGGGTTAGGGTTAGGGGACGGGGACGGTTTAGGGTCCAGGTGAGGGTACGACAACGCTTTAGGGGGAGCGTACGTGTGAGGGCGCGGGTTAGCGTTAGCGTACGGGTTAGGATTAGGGGACGGGTGAGGGTCAGGCTTCGGGGAAGGGTTAGGGTTAGGGTTCGGGATAGGGTTAGGGTTAGGGGACGGGGATGGTTTAGGGTCCAGGTGAGGGTACGACAACGCTTTAGGGGGAGCGTACGTGTGAGGGCGCGGGTTAGCGTTAGCGTACGGGTTAGGATTAGGGGACGGGTGAGGGTCAGGCTTCGGGGAAGGGTTAGGGTTCGGGTTCGGGTTAGGGTTAGGGGACGGGGACGATTTAGGGTCCAGGTGAGGGTACGACAACGCTTTAGGGGGAGCGTACGTGTGAGGGCGCGGGTTAGCGTTAGCGTACGGGTTAGGATTAGGGGACGGGTGAGGGTCAGGCTTCGGGGAAGGGTTAAGGTTAGGGTTCGGGCTAGGGTTAGGGTTAGGGGACGGGGACGGTTTAGGGTCCAGGTGAGGTTACGACAACGCTTTAGGGGGAGCGTACGTGTCAGGGCGCGGGTTAGCGTTAGCGTACGGTTTAGGATTAGGGGACGGGTGAGGGTCAGGCTTCGGGGAAGGGTTAGGGTTAGGGTTCGGGCTAGGGTTAGGGTTAGGGGACGGGGACGGTTTAGGGTCCAGGTGAGGGTACGACAACGCTGTAGGGGGAGCGTACGTGTGAGGGCGCGGGTTAGCGTTAGCGTACGGGTTAGGATTAGGGGACGGGTGAGTGTCAGGCGTCGGGGAAGGGTTAGTGTTAGGGTTCGGGCTAGGGTTAGGGTTAGGAGACGGGGACGGTTTAGGGTCCAGGTGAGGGTTTAACAACGCTTTAGGGGGATCATACGTGTGACGGCACGGGTTAGCGTTAGTGTACGGGTTAGGATTAGGGGACGGGTGAGTGTCAGCCTTCGGGGAAGGGTTAGGGTTAGGGTTCGGGCTAGGGTTAGGGTTAGGGGACGGGGACGGTTTAGGGTCCAGGTGAGGGTACGACAACGCTTTAGGGGGAGCGTACGTTTCAGGGCGTGGGTTAGCGTTAGCGTACGGTTTAGGATTAGGGGACGGGTGAGGGTCAGGCTTCGGGGAAGGGTTAGGGTTAGGGTTCGGGCTAGGGTTAGGGTTAGGGGACGGGGACGGTTTAGGGTCCAGGTGAGGGTACGACAACGCTTTAGGGGGAGCGTACGTGTGAGGGCGCGGGTTAGCGTTAGCGTACGGGTTAGGATTAGGGGACGGGTGAGTGTCAGGCGTCGGGGAAGGGTTAGTGTTAGGGTTCGGGCTAGGGTTACGTTTAGGGGACGGGGACGGTTTAGGGTCCAGGTGAGGGTACGACAATGCTTTAGGGGGAGCGTACGTGTGAGGGCGCGGGTTAGCGTTAGCGTACGGGTTAGGATTAGAGGCCGGGGAGGGTCAGGCTTCGGGGAAGGGTTAGGGTTAGGGTTCGGGCTAGGGTTAGGGTTAGGGGACGGGGACGGTTTAGGGTCCAGGTGAGGGTACGACAACGCTTTAGGGGGAGCGTACGTGTGAGGGCGCGGCTTAGCGTTAGCGTACGGGTTAGGATTAGGAGACGGGTGAGGGTCAGGCTTCGGGGAAGGGTTAGGGTTAGGGTTCGGGCTAGGGTTAGGGTTAGGGGACAGGGACGGTTTAGGGTCCAGGTGAGTGTACGACAAAGCTTTAGGGGGAGCGTATGTGTGAGGGCGTGGGTTAGCGTTAGCGTACAGGTTAGGATTAGGGGACGGGTGAGGGTCAGGCTTCGGGGAAGGGTTAGGTTAAAGGTTCGGGCTAGGGTTAGGGTTAGGGGACGGGGACGGTTTAGGGTCCAGGTGAGGGTACGACAACGCTTTAGGGGGAGCGTACGTGTGAGGGCGTGAGTTCGCGTTAGCGTACGGGTTAGGATTAGGGGACGGGTGAGGGTCAGGCTTCGGGGAAGGGTCAGGGTTTGGGTTCGGGCGAGGGTTAGGGTTAGGGGACGGGGACGGTTTAGGGTCCAGGTGAGGGTACGACAACGCTTTAGGGGGAGCGTACGTGTGAGGGCGCGGCTTAGCGTTAGCGTACGGGTTAGGATTAGGGGACGGGTGAGGGTCAGGCTTCGGGGAAGGGTTAGGGTTAGGGTTCAGGCTAGGGTTAGGGGACTGGGACGGTTTAGGGTTCAGGTGAGGGTACGACAACGCTTTAGGGGGAGCGTACGTGTGAGGGCGTGGGTTAGCGTTAGCGTACGGGTTAGGATTAGGGGACGGGTGAGGGTCAGGCTTCTGGGAAGGGTTAGGGTTAGGGTTCGGGCTAGGCTTAGGGTTAGGGGACGGGGACGGTTTAGGGTCCAGGTGAGGGTACGACAACGCTTTAGGGGGAGCGTACGTGTGAGGGCGCGGGTTAGCGTTAGCGTACGCGTTAGGATTAGGGGACGGGTGAGGGTCAGGCTTCGGGGAAGGGTTAGGGTTAGGGTTCGGGCTAGGGTTAGGGTTAGGGGACGGGGACGGTTTAGGGTCCAGGTGAGGGTACGACAACGCTTTAGGGGGAGCGTACGTGTGAGGGCGCGGGTTAGCGTTAGCGTACGGGTTAGGATTAGGGGACGGGTGAGGGTCAGGCTTCGGGGAAGGGTTAGGGTTAGGGTACGGGCTAGGCTTACGGTTAGGGGACGGGGACGGTTTAGGGTCCAGGTGAGGGTACGACAACGCTTTAGGGGGAGCGTACATGTGAGGGCGCGGGTTAGCGTTAGCGTACGGGTTAGGATTAGGGGACGGGTGAGGGTCAGGCTTCGGGGAAGGGTTAGGGTTAGGGTTCGGGCTAGGGTTAGGGTTAGGGGACGGGGACGGTTTAGGGTCCAGGTGAGGGTACGACAACGCTTTAGGGGGAGCGTACGTGTGAGGGCGCGGGTTAGCGTTAGCGTACGGGTTAGGATTAGGGGACGGGTGAGGGTCAGGCTTCGGGGAAGGGTTAGGGTTAGGGTTCGGGATAGGGTTAGGGTTAGGGGACGGGAACGGTTTAGGGTCCAGGTGAGGGTACGACAACGCATTAGGGGGAGCGTACGTGTGAGGGCGCGGGTTAGCGTTAGCGTACGGGTTAGGATTAGGGGACGGGTGAGGGTCAGGCTTCGGGGAAGGGTTAGGGTTCGGGTTCGGGTTAGGGTTAGGGTACGGGGACGGTTTAGGGTCCAGGTGAGGGTACGACAACGCTTTAGGGGGAGCGTACGTGTGAGGGCGCGGGTTAGCGTTAGCGTACGGGTTAGGATTAGGGGACGGGTGAGGGTCAGGCTTCGGGGAAGGGTTAGGGTTAGGGTACAGGCTAGGCTTACGGTTAGGGGACGGGGACGGTTTAGGGTCCAGGTGAGGGTACGACAACGCTTTAGGGGGAGCGTACATGTGAGGGCGCGGGTTAGCGTTTCGTACGGGTTAGGATTAGGGGACGGGTGAGGGTCAGGCTTCGGGGAAGGGTTAGGGTTAGGGTTCGGGCTAGGGTTAGGGTTAGGGGACGGGGACGGTTTAGGGTCCAGGTGAGGGTACGACAACGCTTTAGGGGGAGCGTACGTGTGAGGGCGCGGGTTAGCGTTAGCGTACGGGTTAGGATTAGGGGACGGGTGAGGGTCAGGCTTCGGGGAAGGGTTAGGGTTAGGGTTCGGGATAGGGTTAGGGTTAGGGGACGGTGACGGTTTAGGGTCCAGGTGAGGGTACGACAACGCTTTAGGGGGAGCGTACGTGTGAGGGTGCGGGTTAGCGTTAGCGTACGGGTTAGGATTAGGGGACGGGTGAGGGTCAGGCTTCGGGGAAGGGTTAGGGTTCGGGTTCGGGTTAGGGTTAGGGGACGGGGACGATTTAGGGTCCAGGTGAGGGTACGACAACGCTTTAGGGGGAGCGTACGTGTGAGGGCGCGGGTTAGCGTTAGCGTACGGGTTAGGATTAGGGGACGGGTGAGGGTCAGGCTTCGGGGAAGGGTTAAGGTTAGGGTTCGGGCTAGGGTTAGGGTTAGGGGACGGGGACGGTTTAGGGTCCAGGTGAGGTTACGACAACGCTTTAGGGGGAGCGTACGTGTCAGGGCGCGGGTTAGCGTTAGCGTACGGTTTAGGATTAGGGGACGGGTGAGGGTCAGGCTTCGGGGAAGGGTTAGGGTTAGGGTTCGGGCTAGGGTTAGGGTTAGGGGACGGGGACGGTTTAGGGTCCAGGTGAGGGTACGACAACGCTTTAGGGGGAGCGTACGTGTGAGGGCGCGGGTTAGCGTTAGCGTACGGGTTAGGATTAGGGGACGGGTGAGTGTCAGGCGTCGGGGAAGGGTTAGTGTTAGGGTTCGGGCTAGGGTTAGGGTTAGGAGACGGGGACGGTTTAGGGTCCAGGTGAGGGTTTAACAACGCTTTAGGGGGATCATACGTGTGACGGCACGGGTTAGCGTTAGTGTACGGGTTAGGATTAGGGGACGGGTGAGGGTCAGGCTTCGGGGAAGGGTTAGGGTTAGGGTTCGGGCTAGGGTTAGGGTTAGGGGACGGGGACGGTTTAGGGTCCAGGTGAGGGTACGACAACGCTTTAGGGGGAGCGTACGTGTGAGGGCGCGGGTTAGCGTTAGCGTACGGGTTAGGATTAGGGGACGGGTGAGGGTCAGGCTTCGGGGAACGGTTAGGGTTAGGGTTCGGGCTAGGGTTAGGGTTAGGGGACGGGGACGATTTAGGGTCCAGGTGAGGGTACGACAACGCTTTAGGGGGAGCGTATGTGTGAGGGCGCGGGTTAGCGTTAGCGTACGGGTTAGGATTAGGGGACGGGTGAGGGTCAGGCTTCGGGGAAGGGTTAGGGTTAGGGTTCGGGCTAGGGTTAGGGTTAGGGGACGGGGACGGTTTAGGGTCCAGGTGAGGGTACGACAACGCTTTAGGGGGAGCGTACGTGTGAGGGCGCGGGTTAGCGTTAGCGTACGGGTTAGGATTAGGGGACGGGTGAGGGTCAGGCTTCGGGGAAGGGTTAGGGTTAGGGTTCGGGCTAGGGTTAGGGTTACGGGACGGGGACGGTTTAGGGTCCAGGTGAGTGTACGACAACGCTTTAGGGGGAGTGTACGTGTGAGGGCACGGGTTAGCGTTAGCGTACGGGTTAGGATTAGGGGACGGGTGAGGGTCAGGCTTCGGGGAAGGGTTAGGGTTAGGGTTCGGGCTAGGGTTAGGGTTAGGGGACGGGGACGGTTTAGGGTCCAGGTGAGGGTACGACAACGCTTTAGGGGGAGCGTACGTGTGAGGGCGCGGGTTAGCGTTAGCGTACGGTTTAGGATTAGGGGACGGGTGAGGGTCAGGCTTCGGGGAAGGGTTAGGGTTAGGGTTCGGGCTAGGGTTAGGGTTAGGGGACGGGGACGGTTTAGGGTCCAGGTGAGGGTACGACAACGCTTTAGGGGGAGCGTACGTGTGAGGGCGCGGGTTAGCGTTAGCGTACGGGTTAGGATTAGGGGACGGGTGAGTGTCAGGCGTCGGGGAAGGGTTAGTGTTAGGGTTCGGGCTAGGGTTAGGGTTAGGAGACGGGGACGGTTTAGGGTCCAGGTGAGGGTTTAACAACGCTTTAGGGGGATCATACGTGTGACGGCACGGGTTAGCGTTAGTGTACGGGTTAGGATTAGGGGACGGGTGAGGGTCAGGCTTCGGGGAAGGGTTAGGGTTAGGGTTCGGGCTAGGGTTAGGGTTAGGGGACGGGGACGGTTTAGGGTCCAGGTGAGGGTACGACAACGCTTTAGGGGGAGCGTACGTGTGAGGGCGCGGGTTAGCGTTAGCGTACGGGTTAGGATTAGGGGACGGGTGAGGGTCAGGCTTCGGGGAACGGTTAGGGTTAGGGTTCGGGCTAGGGTTAGGGTTAGGGGACGGGGACGATTTAGGGTCCAGGTGAGGGTACGACAACGCTTTAGGGGGAGCGTATGTGTGAGGGCGCGGGTTAGCGTTAGCGTACGGGTTAGGATTAGGGGACGGGTGAGGGTCAGGCTTCGGGGAAGGGTTAGGGTTAGGGTTCGGGCTAGGGTTAGGGTTAGGGGACGGGGACGGTTTAGGGTCCAGGTGAGGGTACGACAACGCTTTAGGGGGAGCGTACGTGTGAGGGCGCGGGTTAGCGTTAGCGTACGGGTTAGGATTAGGGGACGGGTGAGGGTCAGGCTTCGGGGAAGGGTTAGGGTTAGGGTTCGGGCTAGGGTTAGGGTTACGGGACGGGGACGGTTTAGGGTCCAGGTGAGTGTACGACAACGCTTTAGGGGGAGTGTACGTGTGAGGGCACGGGTTAGCGTTAGCGTACGGGTTAGGATTAGGGGACGGGTGAGGGTCAGGCTTCGGGGAAGGGTTAGGGTTAGGGTTCGGGCTAGGGTTAGGGTTAGGGGACGGGGACGGTTTAGGGTCCAGGTGAGGGTACGACAACGCTTTAGGGGGAGCGTACGTGTGAGGGCGCGGGTTAGCGTCAGCGTACGGGTTAGGATTAGGGGACGGGTGAGGGTCAGGCTTCGGGGAAGGGTTAGAGTTAGGGTTCGGGCTAGGGTTAGGGTTAGGGGACGGGGACGGTTTAGGGTCAAGGTGAGGGTACGACAACGCTTTAGGGGGAGCGTACGTGTGAGGGCGCGGGTTAGCGTTAGCGTACGGGTTAGGATTAGGAGACGGGTGAGGGTCAGGCTTCGGGGAAGGGTTAGGGTTCGGGTTCGGGTTAGGGTTAGGGTACGGGGACGGTTTAGGGTCCAGGTGAGGGTACGACAACGCTTTAGGGGGAGTGTACGTGTGAGGGCGCGGGTTAGCGTTAGCGTACGGGTTAGGATTAGGAGACGGGTGAGGGTCAAGCTTCGGGGAAGGGTTAGGGTTAGGGTTCGGGCTAGGGTTAGGGTTAGGGGACGGGGACGGTTTAGGGTCCAGGTGAGGGTACGACAATGCTTTGGGGGAGCGTACGTGTGAGGGCGCGGGTTAGCGTTAGCGTACGGGTTAGGATTAGGGGACGGGTGAGGGTCAGGCTTCGGGGAAGGGTTAGGGTTCGGGTTCGGGTTAGGGTTAGTGTATGGGGACGGTTTAGGGTCCAGGTGAGGGTACGACAACGCTTTAGGGGGAGCGTACGTGTGAGGGCGCGGGTTAGCGTTAGCGTACGGGTTAGGATTAGGGGACGGGTGAGGGTCAGGCTTCGGGGAAGGGTTAGGGTTAGGGTTCGGGCTAGGGTTAGGGTTAGGGGATGGGGACGGTTTAGGGTCCAGGTGAGGGTACGACAACGCTTTAGGGGGAGCGTACGTGTGAGGGCGCGGCTTAGCGTTAGAGTACGGGTTAGGATTAGGGGACGGGTGAGGGTCAGGCTTCGGGGAAGGGTTAGGTTTAGGGTTCGGGCTAGGGTTACGGTTAGGGGACGGGGACGGTTTAGGGTCCAGGTGAGGGTACGACAACGCTTTAGGGGGAGCGTATGTGTGAGGGCGCGGGTTAGCGTTAGCGTACGGGTTAGGATTAGGGGACGGGTGAGGGTCAGGCTTCGGGGAAGGGTTAGGGTTAGGGTTCGGGCTAGGGTTAGGTTTAGGGGACGGGGACGGTTTAGGGTCCAGGTGAGGGTACGACAACGCTTTAGGGGGAGCGTACGTGTGAGGGCGCGGGTTAGCGTTAGAGTACGGGTTAGGATTAGGGGACGGGTGAGGGTCAGGCTTCGGGGAAGGGTTAGGGTTAGGGTTCGGGCTGGGGTTAGGGTTAGGGGACGGGGACGGTTTAGGGTCCAGGTGAGGGTACGACAACGCTTTAGTGGGAGCGTACGTGTGAGGGCGTGGCTTAGCGTTAGCGTACGGGTTAGGATTAGGAGACGGGTGGGGGTCAGGCTTCGGGGAAGGGTTAGGGTTAGGGTTCGGGTTAGGGGACGGGGACGGTTTAGGGTTCAGGTGAGGGTACAACAAAGCTTTAGGGGGAGCGTACGTGTGAGGGCGCGGGTTAGCGTTAGCGTACGGGTTAGGATTAGGGGACGGGTGAGGGTCAGGCTTCGGGGAAGGGTTAGGGTTAGGGTTTGGGCTAGGGTTAGGGTTAGGGGACGGGGACGGTTTAGGGTCCAGGTGAGGGTACGACAACGCTTTAGGGGGAGCGTATGTGTGAGGGCGCGGGTTAGCGTTAGCGTACAGGTTAGGATTAGGGGACGGGTGAAGGTCAGGTTTCGGGGAAGGGTTAGGGTTAGGGTTCGGGCTAGGGTTAGGGTTAGGGGACAGGGACAGTTTACGGTCCAGGTGAGGGTACGACAACGCTTTAGGGGGAGCGTACGTGTGAGGGCGCGAGTTAGGGTTAGCGTACAGGTTAGGATTAGGGGACGGGTGAGGGTCAGGCTTCGGGGAAGGGTTAGGGTTAGGGTTCGGGCTAGGGTTAGGGTTAGGGGACGGGGACGGTTTAGGGTCCAGGTGTGGGTATGACAACGCTTAAGGGGGAGCGTACGTGTGAGGGCGCGGGTTAGCGTTAGCGTACGGGTTAGGATTAGGGGACGGGTGAGGGTCAGCCTTCAGGGAAGCGTTAGGGTTAGGGTTCGGGCTAGGGTTAGGGTTAGGGGACGGGGACGGTTCAGGGTCCAGGTGAGGGGACGACAACGCTTTAGGGGGAGCGTACGTGTGAGGGCGCGGGTTAGCGTTAGCGTACGGGTTAGGATTCGGGGACGGGTGAGGGTCAGGCTTCGGGGAAGGGTTAGGGTTACGGTTTGGGCTAGGGTTAGGGTTGGGGACGGGGACGGTTTAGGGTCCAGGTGAGGGTACGACAACGCTTTAGGGGGAGCGTACGTGTGAGGGCGCGGGTTAGCGTTAGCGTACGGGTTAGGATTAGGGGACGGGTGAGGGTCAGGCTTCGGGGAAGGGTTAGGTTAAGGGTTCGGGCTAGGGTTAGGTTTAGGAGACGGGGACGGTTTAGGGTCCAGGTGAGGATACGACAACGCTTTAGGGGGAGCGTACGTGTGAGGGCGCGGGTTAGCGTTAGCATACGGGTTAGGATTAGGGGACGGGTGAGGGTCAGGCTTCGGGGAAGGGTCAGGGTTAGGGTTCTGGCTAGGGTTAGGGTTAGGGGACGGGAACGGTTTAGGGTCCAGGTGAGGGTACGACAACGCTTTATGGGGAGCGTACGTGTGAGGGTGCGGGTTAGCGTTAGCGTACGGGTTAGGATTAGGGGACGGGTGAGGGTCAGGCTTCGGGGAAGGGTTAGGGTTAGGGTTCGGGCTAGGGTTAGGGTTAGGGGACGGGGACGGTTTAGGGTCCAGGAGAGGGTACAACAACGCTTTAGGGGGAGCGTACGTGTGGGCGCGGGTTAGCGTTACCGTACGGGTTAGGATTAGGGGACGGGTGAGGGTCAGGCTTCGGTGAAGGGTTAGGGTTAGGGTTCGGGCTAGGGTTAGGGTTAGGGGACGGGGACGGTTTAGGGTCCAGGTGAGGGTACGACAACGCTTTAGGGGGAGCGTATGTGTGAGGGCGCGGGTTAGCATTAGCGTACGGGTTAGGATTAGGGGACGGGTGAGGTTCAGGCTTCGGGGAAGTGTTAGCGTTAGGGTTCGGGCTAGGGTTAGGGTTATGGGACGGGGAGGGTTTAGGGTCCAAGTGAGTTTATGACAACGCTTTAGGGGGAGCGTACGTGTGAGGGCGCGGGTTAGCGTTAGCGTACGGGTTAGGATTAGGGGACGGGTGAGGGTCAGGCTTCGGGGAAGGGTTAGGGTTAGGGTTCGGGCTAGGGTTAGGGTTAGGGGACGGGGACGGTTTAGGGTCCAGGTGAGGGTACAACAACGCTTTAGGGAGAGTGTACGTGTGAGGGCGCGGGTTAGCGTTAGCGTACGGGTTAGGATTAGGGGACGGGTGATGGTCAGGCTTCGGGGAAGGGTTAGCGTTAGTGTTCGGGCTAGGGTTAGGGGACGGGGACGGTTTAGGGTCCAGGTGAGGGTACGACAACGCTTTAGGGGGAGTGTACGTGTGAGGGCGCGGGTTAGCGTTAGCGTACGGGTTAGGATTAGGGGACGGGTGAGGGTCAGGCTTCGGGGAAGAGTTAGGGTTAGGGTTCGGGCTAGGATTAGGGGACAGGGACGGTTTAGGGTCCAGGTGAGGGTACGACAACGCTTTAGGGGGAGCGTATGTGTGAGGGCGTGGGATAGCGTTAGCGTACGGGTAAGGATTATGGGACGGGTGAGGCTCAGGCTTCGGGGAAGGGTTAGGGTTAGGGTTCGGGCTAGGGTTAGGGTTAGTGGACGGGGACGTTTTAGGGTCTAGGTGAGGGTACGACAACGCTTTAGGGGGACGGTACGTGTGAGGGCGCGGGTTAGCGTTATCGTACGGGTTAGGATTAGGGGACGGGTGAGGGTCAGGCTTCGGGGAAGGGTTAGGGTTAGGGTTCGGGCTAGGGTAAGGGTTAGGGGACGGGGACCGTTTAGGGTCCAGGTGAGGGTACGACAACGCTTTAGGGGGAGCGTACGTGTTAGGGCGCGGGTTAGCGTTAGCGTACGGTTTAGGATTAGGGGACGTGTGAGGGTCAGGCTTCGGGGAAGGGTTAGGGTTAGGGTTCGGGCTAGGGTTAGGGTTAGGGGACGGGGACGGTTTAGGGTCCAGGTGAGGGTACGGCAATGATTTAGGGGGAGTGTACGTGTGAGGGCGCGGGTTAACGTTAGCGTACGGGTTAGGATTAGGGGACGGGTGAGTGTCAGGCTTCGGGGAAGGGTTAGGGTTAGGGTTCGGGCTAGGGTTAGGGTTAGGGGATGGGGATGGTTTAGGGTCCAGGTGAGGGTACGACAACGCTTTAGGGGGACCGTACGTGTGAGGGCGCGGGTTAGCGTTAGCGTACGGTTTAGTATTAGGGGACGGGTGAGTTTCAGGCTTCGGGGAAGGGTTACGGTTAGGGTTCGGGCTAGGGTTAGGGTTAGGGGACGGGGACGGTTTAGGGTCCAGGTGAGGGTACGACATCGCTTTAGGGGGAGCGTACATGTGAGGGCGCGGGTTAGCGTTAGCGTACGGTTTAGGATTAGGGGACGGGTGAGGGTCAGGCTTCGGGGAAGGGTTAGGGTTAGGGTTCGGGCTAGGGTTAGGGTTAGGGGACGGGGACGGTTTAGGGTCCAGGTTAGGGTACGTCAACGCTTTAGGGGGAGCGTACGTGTGAGGGCGCGGGTTAGCGTTAGCGAACGGGTTAGGATTAGGGGACGGGTGAGGGTCAGGCTTCGGGGAAGGGTTAGGTTTAGGGTTCGGGCTAGGGTTAGGGTTAGGGGATGGGGACGGTTTAGGGTCCAGGTGAGTGTATGACAACGCTTTAGGGGGAGCGTACGTGTGAGGGCGCGGGTTAGCGTTAGCGTACAGGTTAGGATTAGGGGACGGGTGAGGGTCAGGCTTCGGCGAAGGGTTAGGGTTAGGGTTCGGGCTAGGGTTAGGGTTAGGGGGCGGGGACGGTTTAGGGTCCAGGTGAGGGTACGACAACGCTTTAGGGAGAGCGTACGTGTGAGGGCGCGGGTTAGCGTTAGCGTACGGGTTAGGATTAGGGGACGGGTGATGGTCAGGCTTCGGGGAAGGGTTAGCGTTAGGGTTCGGGCTAGGGTTAGGGGACGGGGACGGTTTACGGTCCAGGTCAGGGTACGACAACGCTTTAGGGGGAGTGTACGTGTGAGGGCGCGCATTAGCGTTAGCGTACGGTTTAGGATTAGGGGACGGGTGAGTGTCAGGCTTCGGGGAAGGGTTAGGGTTAGGGTTCGGGCTAGTGTTAGGGTTAGGGGACGGGGACGGTTTAGGGTCCAGGTGAGCGTACGACAACGCTTTAGGGGGAGCGTACGTGTGAGGGCGCGGGTTATCGGTAGTGTACGGGTTAGGGTTAGGGGACGGGTGAGGGTCAGGCTTCGGGGAAGGGTTAGGGTTCGGGCTAGGGTTAGCGTTAGGGGACGGGGACGGTTTAGGGTCCAGGTGAGGGTACGACAACGCTTTAGGGGGAGCGTACGTGTGAGGGCGCGGGTTAGCGTTAGCGTACGGGTTAGGATTAGGGGACGGGTGAGGGTCAGGCTTCGGGGAAGGGTTAGGGTTAGGGTTCGGGCTAGGGTTAGGGTTAGGGGACGGGGACGGTTTAGGGTCCAGGTGAGGGTACGACAATGCCTTAGGGGGAGCGTACGTGTGAGGGCGCGGGTTAGCGTTAGCGTACGGGTTAGGATTAGGGAACAGGTGAGGGTCAGGCTTCGGGGAAGGGTTAGGGTTAGGGTTCGGGCTAGGGTTAGGCTTAGGGGACGGGGACGGTTTAGGGTCCAGGTGAGGGTACGACAACGCTTTAGGGGGAGCGTACGTGTGAGGGCGCGGGTTAGCGTTAGCGTACGGGTTAGGATTAGGAGACGGGTGGGGGTCAGGCTTCGGGGAAGGGTTAGGGTTAGGGTTCGGGCTAGGGTTACGTTTAGGGGACGGGGACGGTTTAGGGTCCAGGTGAGGGTACGACAATGCTTTAGGGGGAGCGTACGTGTGAGGGCGCGGGTTAGCGTTAGCGTACGGGTTAGGATTAGGGGACGGGTGAGGGTCAGGCTTCGGGGAAGGGTTAGGGTTAGGGTTCGGGCTAGGGTTAGGGTTAGGGGACGGGGACGGTTTAGGGTCCAGGTGAGGGTACGACAACGCTTTAGGGGGAGCGTACGTGTGAGGGCGTGGCTTAGCGTTAGCGTACGGGTTAGGATTAGGGGACGGGTGAGGGTCAGGCTTCGGGGAAGGGTTAGGGTTAGGGTTCGGGCTAGGCTTAGGGTTAGGGGACGGGGACGGTTTAGGGTCCAGGTGAGGGTACGACAACGCTTTAGGGGGAGCGTACGTGTGAGGGCGCGGGTTAGCGTTAGCGTACGGGTTAGGATTAGGGGACGGGTGAGGGTCAGGCTTCGGGGAAGGGTTAGGGTTAGGGTTCGGGCTAGGGTTAGGGGACAGGGACGGTTTAGGGTCCAGGTGAGGGTACGACAACGCTTTAGGGGGAGCGTATGTGTGAGGGCGTGGGATAGCGTTAGCGTACGGGTAAGGATTATGGGACGGGTGAGGGTCAGGCTTCGGGGAAGGGTTAGGGTTAGGGTTCGGGCTAGGGTTAGGGTTAGTGGACGGGGACGTTTTAGGGTCTAGGTGAGGGTACGACAACGCTTTAGGGGGACGGTACGTGTGAGGGCGCGGGTTAGCGTTAGCGTACGGGTTAGGATTAGGGGACGGGTGAGGGTCAGGCTTCGGGGAAGGGTTAGGGTTAGGGTTCGGGCTAGGGTAAGGGTTAGGGGACGGGGACCGTTTAGGGTCCAGGTGAGGGTACGACAACGCTTTAGGGGGAGCGTACGTGTGAGGGCGCGGGTTAGCGTTAGCGTACGGTTTAGAATTAGGGGACGGGTGAGTTTCAGGCTTCGGGAAAGGGTTAGGGTTAGGGTTCGGGCTAGGGTTAGGGTTAGGGGACGGGGACGGTTTAGGGTCCAGGTGAGGGTACGACATCGCTTTAGGGGGAGCGTACGTGTGAGGGCGCAGGTTAGCGTTAGCGTACGGTTTAGGATTAGGGGACGGGTGAGGGTCAGGCTTCGGGGAAGGGTTAGGTTAGGGTTCGGGCTAGGGTTAGGGTTAGGGGACGGGGACGGTTTAGGGTCCAGGTTAGGGTACGTCAACGCTTTAGGGGGAGCGTACGTGTGAGGGCGCGGGTTAGCGTTAGCGAACGGGTTAGGATTAGGGGACGGGTGAGGGTCAGGCTTCGGGGAAGGGTTAGGTTTAGGGTTCGGGCTAGGGTTAGGGTTAGGGGATGGGGACGGTTTAGGGTCCAGATGAGAGTATGACAACGCTTTAGGGGGAGCGTACGTGTGAGGGCGCAGGTTAGCGTTAGCGTACAGGTTAGGATTAGGGGACGGGTGAGGGTCAGGCTTCGGGGAAGGGTTAGGGTTAGGGTTCGGGCTAGGGTTAGGGTTAGGGGGCGGGGACGGTTTAGGGTCCAGGTGAGGGTACGACAACGCTTTAGGGAGAGCGTACGTGTGAGGGCGCGGGTTAGCGTTAGCGTACGGGTTAGGATTAGGGGACGGGTGATGGTCAGGCTTCGGGGAAGGGTTAGCGTTAGGGTTCGGGCTAGGGTTAGGGGACGGGGACGGTTTACGGTCCAGGTCAGGGTACGACAACGCTTTAGGGAGAGTGTACGTGTGAGGGCGCGCGTTAGCGTTAGCGTACGGTTTAGGATTAGGGGACGGGTGAGGGTCAGGCTTCGGGGAAGGGTTAGGGTTAGGGTTCAGGCTAGTGTTAGGGTTAGGGGACGGGGACGGTTTAGGGTCCAGGTGAGGGTACGACAACGCTTTAGGGGGAGCGTACGTGTGAGGGCGCGGGTTATCGGTAGTGTACGGGTTAGGGTTAGGGGACGGGTGAGGGTCAGGCTTCGGGGAAGGGTTAGGGTTCGGGCTAGGGTTAGCGTTAGGGGACGGGGACGGTTTAGGGTCCAGGTGAGGGTACGACAACGCTTTAGGGGGAGCGTACGTGTGAGGGCGCGGGTTAGCGTTAGCGTACGGGTTAGGATTAGGGGACGGGTGAGGGTCAGGCTTCGGGGAAGGGTTAGGGTTAGGGTTCGGGCTACGGTTAGGGTTAGGGGACGGGGACGGTTTAGGGTCCAGGTGAGGGTACGACAATGCTTTAGGGGGAGCGTACGTGTGAGGGCGCGGGTTAGCGTTAGCGTACGGGTTAGGATTAGGGGACGGGTGAGGGTCAGGCTTCGGGGAAGGGTTAGGGTTAGGGTTCGGGCTAGGGTTAGGGTTAGGGGACGGGGACGGTTTAGGGTCCAGGTGAGGGTACGACAACGCTTTAGGGGGAGCGTACGTGTGAGGGCGCGGGTTAGCGTTAGCGTACGGGTTAGGATTAGGAGACGGGTGGGGGTCAGGCTTCGGGGAAGGGTTAGGGTTAGGGTTCGGGCTAGGGTTACGTTTAGGGGACGGGGACGGTTTAGGGTCCAGGTGAGGGTACGACAATGCTTTAGGGGGAGCGTACGTGTGAGGGCGCGGGTTAGCGTTAGCGTACGGGTTACGATTAGGGGACGGGTGAGGGTCAGGCTTCGGGGAAGGGTTAGGGTTAGGGTTCGGGCTAGGGTTAGGGTTAGGGGACGGGGACGGTTTAGGGTCCAGGTGAGGGTACGACAACGCTTTAGGGGGAGCGTACGTGTGAGGGCGTGGCTTAGCGTTAGCGTACGGGTTAGGATTAGGGGACGGGTGAGGGTCAGGCTTCGGGGAAGGGTTAGGGTTAGGGTTCGGGCTAGGCTTAGGGTTAGGGGACGGGGACGGTTTAGGGTCCAGGTGAGGGTACGACAACGCTTTAGGGGGAGCGTACGTGTGAGGGCGCGGGTTAGCGTTAGCGTACGGGTTAGGATTAGGGGACGGGTGAGGGTCAGGCTTCGGGGAAGGGTTAGGGTTAGGGTTCGGGCTAGGGTTAGGGTTAGGGGACGGGGACGGTTTAGGGTCCAGGTGAGGGTACGACAACGCTTTAGGGGGAGCGTACGTGTGAGGGCGCGGTTTAGCGTTAGAGTACGGGTTAGGATTAGGGGACGGGTGAGGGTCAGGCTTCGGGGAAGGGTTAGGGTTAGGGTTCGGGCTAGGGTTAGGGTTAGGGGACGAGGACGGTTTAGGGTCCAGGTGAGGGTACGACAACGCTTTAGGGGGAGCGTACGTGTGAGGGCGCGGGTTAGCGTTAGCGTACGGGTTAGGATTAGGGGACGGGTGAGGGTCAGGCTTCGGGGAAGGGTTAGGGTTAGGGTTCGGGCTAGGGTTACGTTTAGGGGACGGGGACGGCTTAGGGTCCAGGTGAGGGTACGACAACGCTTTAGGGGGAGCGTACGTGTGAGGGCGCGGGTTAGCGTTAGCGTACGGGTTAGGATTAAGGGACGGGTGAGGGTCAGGCTTCGGGGAAGGGTTAGGGTTAGGGTTCGGGCTAGGGTTAGGGTTAGGGGACGGGGACGGTTTAGGGTCCAGGTGAGGGTACGACAACGCTTTAGGGGGAGCGTACGTGTGAGGGCGCGGCTTAGCGTTAGCGTACGGGTTAGGATTAGGAGACGGGTGAGTGTCAGGCTTCGGGGAAGGGTTAGGGTTAGGGTTCGGGCTAGAGTTAGGGTTAGGGGACGGGGACGGTTTAGGGTCCAGGTGAGGGTACGACAAAGCTTTAGGGGGAGCGTACGTGTGAGGGCCTGGGTTAGCGTTAGCGTACGGGTTAGGATTAGGGGACGGGTGAGTGTCAGGCTTCGGGGAAGGGTTAGGGTTAGGGTTCGGGCTAGGATTAGGGTTAGGGGACGGGGACGGTTTAGGGTCCAGGTGAGGGTACGACAACGCTTTAGGGGGAGCGTATGTGTGAGGGCGCGGGTTAGCGTTAGCGTACGGGTTAGGATTAGGGGACGGGTGAGGGTCAGGCTTCGGGGAAGGGTTAGGGTTAGGGTTCGGGCTAGGGTTAGGGTTAGGGGACGGGGACGGTTTAGGGTCCAGGTGAGGGTACGACAACGCTTTAGAGGGAGCGTACGTGTGAGGGCGCGGGTTAGCATTAGCGTACGGGTTAGGATTGGGGACGGGTGAGGGTCAGGCTTCGGGGAAGGGTTAGGGTTAGGGTTCGGGCTAGGGTTAGGGTTAGGGGACGGGGACGGTTTAGGGTCCAGGTGAGGGTACGACAACGCTTTAGGGGGAGCGTACGTGTGAGGGCGCGGGTTAGCGTTAGCGTACGGGTTAGGATTAGGGGACGTGTGAGGGTCAGGCTTCGGGGAAGGGTTAGGGTTAGGGTTCGGGCTAGGGTTAGGTTTAGGGGACGGGGACGGTTTAGGGTCCAGGTGAGGTTACGACAACGCTTTAGGGGGAGCGTACGTGTGAGGGCGCGGGTTAGCGTTAGCGTACGGTTTAGGATTAGGGGACGGGTGAGGGTCAAGCTTCGGGGAAGTGTTAGGGTTAGGGTTCGGGCTAGGGTTAGGGTTAGGGGACGGGGACGGTTTAGGGTCCAGGTGAGGGTACGACAACGCTTTAGGGGGAGCGTACGTGTGAGGGCTCGGGTTAGCGTTAGCGTACGGGTTAGGATTAGGGGACGGGTGAGGGTCAGGCTTCGGGGAATGGTTAGGGTTAGGGTTCGGTCTAGGGTTAGGGTTAGGGGACGGGGACGGTTTAGGGTCCAGGTGAGGGTACGACAACGCTTTAGGGGGAGCCTACGTGTGAGGGTGCGGGTTAGCGTTAGCGTACGGGTTAGGATTAGGGGACGGGTGAGGGTCAGGCTTCGGGGAGGGTTAGGTTTAGGGTTCGGGCTAGGCTAAGGGTTAGGGGACGGGGACGGTTTAGGGTCCAGGTGAGGGTACGACAACGCTTTAGGGGGAGCGTACGTGTGAGAGCGCGGGTTAGCGTTAGCGTACGGGTTAGGATTAGGGGACGGGTGAGGGTCAGGCTTCGGGGAAGGGTTAGGGTTAGGGTTCGGGCTAGGGTTAGGGTTAGGGGACGGGGACGGTTTAGGGTCCAGGTGAGGGTACGACAACGCTTTAGGGGGAGCGTACGTGTGAGGGCGAGGGTTAGCGTTAGCGTACGGGTTAGGATTAGGGGACGGGTGAGGGTCAGGCTTCGGGGAAGGGTAAGGGTTAGGGTTCGGGCTAGGGTTAGGGTTAGGGGACGGGGACGGTTTAGGGTCCAGGTGAGGGTACGACAACGCTTTAGGGGGAGCGTACGTGTGAGGGCTCGGGTTAGCGTTAGCGTACGGTTTAGGATTAGGGGACGGGTGAGGGTCAGGCTTCGGGGAAGTGTTAGGGTTAGGGTTCGGGCTAGGGTTAGGGTTAGGGGACGGGGACGGTTTAGGGTCCAGGTGAGGGTACGACAACGCTTTAAGGGGAGCGTACGTGTGAGGGCTCGGGTTAGCGTTAGCGTACGGGTTAGGATTAGGGGACGGGTGAGGGTCAGGCTTCGGGGAAGGGTTAGGGTTAGGCTTCGGTCTAGGGTTAGGGTTAGGGGACGGGGACGGTTTAGGGTCCAGGTGAGGGTACGACAATGCTTTAGGGGGAGCGTACGTGTGAGGGTGCGGGTTAGCGTTAGCGTAGGGGTTAGGATTAGGGGACGGGTGAGGGTCAGGCTTCGGCTAAGGGTTAGGTTTAGGGTTCGGGCTAGGCTAAGGGTTAGGGGACGGGGACGGTTTAGGGTCCAGGTGAGGGTACGACAACGCTTTAGGGGCAGCGTACGTGTGAGGGCGCGGGTTAACGTTAGCGTACGGGTTAGGATTAGGGGACGGGTGAGGGTCAGGCTTCGGGGAAGGGTTAGTGTTAGGGTTCGGGCTAGGGTTAGGGTTAGGGGACGGGGACGGTTTAGGGTCCAGGTGAGGGTACGACAACGCTTTAGGGAGATCGTACGTGTGAGGGCGCGGGTTAGCGTTAGCGTACGAGTTAGGATTAGGGGACGGGTGAGGGTCAGGCTTCGGGGAAGGGTTAGGGTTAGGGTTCGGGCTAGGGTTAGGGTTAGGGGACGGGGACGGTTTAGGGTCCAGGTGAGGGTACGACAACGCTTTAGGGGGAGCGTACGTGTGAGGGCGAGGGTTAGCGTTAGCGTACGGGTTAGGATTAGGGGACGGGTGAGGGTCAGGCTTCGGGGAAGGGTAAGGGTTAGGGTTCAGGCTAGGGTTAGGGTTAGGGGACGGGGACGGTTTAGGGTCCAGGTGAGGGTACGACAACGCTTTAGGGGGAGCGTACGTGTGAGGGCTCGGGTTAGCGTTAGCGTACGGGTTAGGATTAGGGGACGGGTGAGGGTCAGGCTTCGGGGAATGGTTAGGGTTAGGGTTCGGTCTAGGGTTAGGGATAGGGGACGGGGACGGTTTAGGGTCCAGGTGAGGGTACGACAACGCTTTAGGGGGAGCGTACGTGTGAGGGTGCGGGTTAGCGTTAGCGTACGGGTTAGGATTAGGGGACGGGTGAGGGTCAGGCTTCGGGGAAGGGTTAGGTTTAGGGTTCGGGCTAGGCTAAGGGTTAGGGGACGGGGACGGTTTAGGGTCCAGGTGAGGGTACGACAACGCTTTAGGGGGAGCGTACGTGTGAGGGCGCGGGTTAGCGTTAGCGTACGGGTTAGGATTAGGGGACGGGTGAGGGTCAGGCTTCGGGGAAGGGTTAGGGTTAGGGTTCGGGCTAGGGTTAGGGTTAGGGGACGGGGACTGTTTAGGGTCCAGGTGAGGGTACGACAACGCTTTAGGGAGATCGTACGTGTGAGGGCGCGGGTTAGCGTTAGCGTACGAGTTAGGATTAGGGGACGGGTGAGGGTCAGGCTTCGGGGAAGGGTTAGGGTTAGGGTTCGGGCTAGGGTTAGGGTTAGGGGACGGGGACGGTTTAGGGTCCAGGTGAGGGTACGACAACGCTTTAGGGGGAGCGTACATGTGAGGGCGAGGGTTAGCGTTAGCGTACGGGTTAGGATTAGGGGACGGGTGAGGGTCAGGCTTCGGGGAAGGGTAAGGGTTAGGGTTCGGGCTAGAGTTAGGGTTAGGGGACGGGGACGGTTTAGGGTCCAGGTGAGGGTACGACAACGCTTTAGGGGGAGCGTACGTGTGAGGGCTCGGGTTAGCGTTAGCGTACGGGTTAGGATTAGCGGACGGGTGAGGGTCAGTCTTCGGGGAAGTGTTAGGGTTAGGGTTCAGGCTAGGGTTAGGGTTAGGGGACGGGGACGGTTTAGGGTCCAGGTGAGGGTACGGCAATGATTTAGGGGGAGCGTACGTGTGAGGGCGCGGGTTAGCGTTAGCGTGCGGGTTAGGATTAGGGGACGGGTGAGGGTCGGGCTTCGGGGAAGGGTTAGGGTTAGTGTTCGGGCTAGGGTTAGGGTTAGGGGACGGGGACGGTTTAGGGTCCAGGTGAGGGTACGACAACGCTTTAGGGGGAGCGTACGTGTGAGGGCGCGGGTTAGCGTTAGCGTACGGGGTACGATTAGGGGACGGGTGAGGGTCAGGCTTCGGGGAAGTGTTAGGGTTAGGGTTCGGGCTAGGGTTAGGGGACGGGGACGGTTTAGCGTCCAAGTGAGGGTACGACAACGCTTTAGGGGGAGCATACGAGTGAGGGCGCGGGTTAGCGTTAGCGTACGGGTTAGGATTAGGGGACGGGTGAGGGTCAGGCTTCGGGGAAGGGTTAGGGTTAGGGTTCGGGCTAGTGTTAGGGGACGGGGACGGTTTAGGGTCCAAGTGGGGTACGGCAACGCTTTAGGGGGAGCGTACGTGTGAGGGCGCGGGTTAGCGTTAGCGTACGGGTTAGGATTAGGGGACGGGTGAGGGTCAGGCTTCGGGGAAGGGTTAGGGTTAGGGTTCGGGCTAGGGTTACGGTTAGGGGACGGGGACGGTTTAGGGTCCAGGTGAGTGTACGACAACGCTTTAGGGGGAGCGTACGTGTGAGGGCGCGGGTTAGTGTTAGCGTACGGGTTAGGATTAGGGGACGGGTGAGGGTCAGGCTTCGGGGAAGGGTTAGGGTTAGGGTTCGGGCTAGGGTGAGGGTTAGGGGACGGGGACGGTTTAGGGTCCAGGTGAGGGTACGACAACGCTTTAGGGGGAGCGTACGTGTGAGGGCGCGGGTTAGCGTTAGCGTCCGGGTTAGGATTAGGGGACGGGTGAGGGTCAGGCTTCGGGGAAGGTTTAGTGTTAGGGTTCGGGCTAGGGTTAGGGGACGGGGACGGTTTAGGGTCCGGTGAGGGTACGACAACGCTTTAGGGGGAACGTACGTGTGAGGGCGTGGGTTAGCGTTAGCGTACGGGTTAGGGTTAGGGGACGGGTGATGGTCAGGCTTCGGGGAAGGGTTAGGGTTAGGGTTCGGGCTAGGGTTAGGGTTAGGGGACGGGGACGGTTTAGGGTCCAGGTGAGGGTACGACAACGCTTTAGGGGGAGCGTACGTGTGAGGGCGCGGGTTAGCGTTAGCGTACGGGTTAGGATTAGGGGACGGGTGAGGGTCAGGCTTCGGGGAAGGGTTAGGGTTAGGGTTCGGGCTAGGGTTAGGGTTAGGGGACGGGGACGGTTTAGGGTCCAGGTGAGGGTACGACAACGCTTTAGGGGGAGCGTACGGTTTAGGATTAGGGGACGGGTGAGGGTCAGGCTTCGGGGAAGGGTTAGAGTTAGGATTCGGGCTAGGGTTAGTGTTAGGGGACGGGGACGGTTTAGGGTCCACGTGAGGGTACGACAATGCTTTAGGGGGAGCGTACGTGTGAGGGCGCGGGTTAGCATTAGCGTACGGGTTAGGATTAGGGGACGGGCGAGGGTCAGGCTTCGGGGAAGGGTTAGGGTTAGGGTTCGGGCTAGGGTTAGGTTTAGGGGACGGGGACGGTTGAGGGTCCAGGTGAGGGTACGACAACGCTTTAGGGGCAGCGTACGTGTGAGGGCGCGGGTTAGCGTTAGCGTACGAGTTAGGATTAGGGGACGGGTGAGGGTCAGGCTTCGGGGAAGGGTTAGGGTTAGGGTTCGGGCTAGGGTTAGGGTTTGGGGACGGGGACGGTTTAGGGTCCAGGTGAGGGTACGACAACGCTTTAGGGGGAGCGTACGTGTGAGGGCGCGGGTTAGCGTTAGCGTACGGGTTAGGATTAGGGGACGGGTGAGGGTCAGGCTTCGGGGAAGGGTTAGGGTTAGGGTTCGGGCTACGGTTAGGGTTAGGGTACGGCGACGGTTTAGGGTCCAGGTGAGTGTACGACAACGCTTTAGGGGGAGCGTACGTGTGAGGGCGCGGGTTAGCGTTAGCGTACGGGGTAGGACAGGGGACGGGTGAGGGTCAGGCTTCGGGGAAGGGTTAGGGTTAGGGTTCGGGCTAGGGTTAGGGTTAGGGGACGGTGACGGTTTAGGGTCCAGGTGAGGGTATGACAACGCTTTAGGGGGAGCGTACATGTGAGGGCGCGGGTTAGCGTTAGCATACGGGTTAGGATTAGGGGACAGGTGAGGGTCAGGCTTCGGGGAAGGGTTAGGGTTAGGGTTCGGGCTAGGGTTAGGGTTAGGGGACGCGGCCGGTTTAGGGTCCAGGTGAGGGTACGACAACGCTTTAGGTGGAGCGTACGTGTGAGGCCGTGGGTTAGCGTTAGCGTACGGGTTAGGATTAGGGGACGGGTGAGGGTCAGGCTTCGGGGAAGGGTTAGGGTTAGGGTTCGGGCTAGGGTTAGGGTTAGGGGACGGGGACGGTTTAGGGTCCAGGTGAGGGTACGACAACGCTTTAGGGGGAGCGTACGTGTGAGGGATCGGGTTAGCGTTAGCGTACGGGTTAGGATTAGGGAACGGGTGAGGGTCAGGCTTCGGGGAAGGTTTAGGGTTCGGGCTAGGGTTAGGGTTAGGGGACGGGGACGGTTTAGGGTCCAGGTGAGGGTACGACAACGCTTTAGGGGGAGCGTACGTGTGAGGGCGCGGGTTAGCGTGAGCGTACGGGTTAGGATTAGGGGACGGCTGAGGGTCAGGCTTCGGGGAAGGGTTAGGGTTAGGGTTCGGGCTAGGGTTAGGGTTAGGGGACGGGGACATTTTAGGGTCCAGGTGAGGATACGACAACGGTTTAGGGGGAGCATACATGTGAGGGCGCGGGTTAGCGTTAGCGTACAGTTTAGGAATATGGGACGGGTGAGGGTCAGGATTCAGGGAACGGTTAGGGTTAGGGTTCGGGCTAGGGTTAGGGTTAGGGGACGGGGACGGTTTAGGGTCCAGGTGAGGGTACGACAACGCTTTAGGGGGAGCGTATGTGTGAGGGCGCGGGTTAGCGTTAGCGTACGGGTTAGGATTAGGGGACGGGTGAGGGTCAGGCTTCGGGGAAGGGTTAGGGTTAGGGTTCGGGCTAGGGTTAGGTTTAGGGGACGGGGACGGTTTAGGGTCCAGGTGAGAGTATGACAACGCTTTAGGGGGAGCGTACGTGTGAGGGCGAGGGTTAGCGTTAGCGTACGGGTTAGGATTAGGGGACGGGTGAGGGTCAGGCTTCGGGGAAGGGTAAGGGTTAGGGTTCGGGCTAGGGTTAGGGTTAGGTTTAGGGGACGGGGACGGTTTAGGGTCCAGGTGAGGGTACTACAACGCTTTATGGGGAGCGTACGTGTGAGGGCGCGGGTTAGCGTTAGCGTACAGGTTAGGATTAGCGGCCGGGTGAGTGTCAGGCTTCGGGGAAGGGTTAAGGTTAGGGTTCGGGCTAGGGTTAGGGTTAGGGGACGGGGACGGTTTAGGGTCCAGTTGAGGGTACGACAACGCTTTAGGGGGAGCATACGTGTGAGGGCACGGGTTAGCGTTAGCGTACGGGTTAGGATTAGGGGACGGGTGAGGGTCAGGCTTGGGGAAGGGTTAGGGTTAGGGTTCGGGCTAGGGTTAGGGTTAGGGGACGGTGACGGTTTAGGGTCCAGGTGAGGGTATGACAACGCTTTAGGGGGAGCGTACATGTGAGGGCGCGGGTTAGCGTTAGCATACGGGTTAGGATTAGGGGACAGGTGAGGGTCAGGCTTCGGGGAAGGGTTAGGGTTAGGGTTCGGGCTAGGGTTAGGGTTAGGGGACGCGGCCGGTTTAGGGTCCAGGTGAGGGTACGACAACGCTTTAGGTGGAGCGTACGTGTGAGGCCGTGGGTTAGCGTTAGCGTATGGGTTAGGATTAGGGGACGGGTGAGGGTCAGGCTTCGGGGAAGGGTTAGGGTTAGGGTTCGGGCTAGGGTTAGGGTTAGGGGACGGGGACGGTTTAGGGTCCAGGTGAGGGTACGACAACGCTTTAGGGGGAGCGTACGTGTGAGGGCTCGGGTTAGCGTTAGCGTACGGGTTAGGATTAGGGAACGGGTGAGGGTCAGGCTTCGGGGAAGGGTTAGGGTTCGGGCTAGGGTTAGGGTTAGGGGACGGGGACGGTTTAGGGTCCAGGTGAGGGTACGACAACGCTTTAGGGGGAGCGTACGTGTGAGGGCGCGGGTTAGCGTTAGCGTACGGGTTAGGATTAGGGGACGGGTGAGGGTCAGGCTTCGGGGAAGGGTTAGGGTTAGGGTTCGGGCTAGGGTTAGGTTTAGGGGACGGGGACGGTTTAGGGTCCAGGTGAGAGTATGACAACGCTTTAGGGGGAGCGTACGTGTGAGGGCGAGGGTTAGCGTTAGCGTACGGGTTAGGATTAGGGGACGGGTGAGGGTCAGGCTTCGGGGAAGGGTAAGGGTTAGGGTTCGGGCTAGGGTTAGGGTTAGGTTTAGGGGACGGGGACGGTTTAGGGTCCAGGTGAGGGTACTACAACGCTTTATGGGGAGCGTACGTGTGAGGGCGCGGGTTAGCGTTAGCGTACAGGTTAGGATTAGCGGCCGGGTGAGTGTCAGGCTTCGGGGAAGGGTTAAGGTTAGGGTTCGGGCTAGGGTTAGGGTTAGGGGACGGGGACGGTTTAGGGTCCAGTTGAGGGTACGACAACGCTTTAGGGGGAGCATACGTGTGAGGGCACGGGTTAGCGTTAGCGTACGGGTTAGGATTAGGGGACGGGTGAGGGTCAGGCTTGGGGAAGGGTTAGGGTTAGGGTTCGGGCTAGGGTTAGGGTTAGGGGACGGGGACGGTTGAGGGTCCAGGTGAGGGTACGACAACCCTTTAGGGGTAGCGTACGTGTGAGGGCGCGGGTTAGCGTTAGCGTACGGGTTAGGATTAGGGGACGGGTGAGGGTCAGGCTTCGGGGAAGGGTTAGGGTTAGGGTTCGGGCTAGGGTTAGGGTTAGGGGACGCGGCCGGTTTAGGGTCCAGGTGAGGGTAAGACAACGCTGTAGGTGGAGCGTACCTGTGAGGCCGCGGGTTAGCGTTAGCGTACGGGTTAGGATTAGGGGACGGGTGAGGGTCAGGCTTCAGGGAAGGGTTAGGGTTAGGGTTCGGGCTAGGGTTAGGGTTAGGGGACGGGGACGGTTTAGGGTCCAGGTGAGGGTACGACAACGCTTTAGGGGGAGCGTACATGTGAGGGCGCGGGTTAGCGTTAGCGTATGGGTTAGGATTAGGGGACTGGTGAGGGTCAGGCTTCGGGGAAGCGTTAGGGTTAGGGTCCGGGCTAGGGTTAGGGTTAGGGGACGCGGCCGGTTTAGGGTCCAGGTGAGGGTAAGACAACGCTGTAGGTGGAGCGTACCTGTGAGGCCGCGGGTTAGCGTTAGCGTACGGGTTAGGATTAGGGGACGGGTGAGGGTCAGGCTTCAGGGAAGGGTTAGGGTTAGGGTTCGGGCTAGGGTTAGGGTTAGGGGACGGGGACGGTTCAGGGTCCAGGTGAGGGTACGACAACGCTTTAGGGGGAGCGTACGTGTGAGGTCGCGGGTTAGCGTTTACGTACGGGTTAGGATTAGGGGACGGGTGAGGGTCAGGCTTCGGGGAAGGGTTAGGGTTAGGGTTCGGGCCAGGGTTAGGGTTAGGGGACGGGGACGGTTTAGGGTCCAGGTGAGGGTACGACAACGCTTTAGGGGGAGCGTACGTGTGAGGGCGCGGGTTAGCGTGAGCGTACGGGTTAGGATTGGGGGACGGGTGAGGGTCAGGCTTCGGGGAAGGGTTAGGGTTCGGGCTAGGGTTAGGGTTAGGGGACGGGGACGGTTTAGGGTCCAGGTGAGGGTACGACAACGCTTTAGGGGGCGCGTACGTGTGAGGGCGCGGGTTAGCGTTAGCATACGGCTTAGGATTAGGGGACGGGTGAGTGTCAGGCTTCGGGGAAGGGTTAGGGTTCGGGCTAGGGTTAGGGTTACGGGACGGGGACGGGGACGGTTTAGGGTCCAGGTGAGGGTACGACAACGCTTTAGGGGGAGCGTACGTGTGAGGGCACGGGTTAGCGTTAGCGTACGGTTTAGGAATAGGGGACGGGTGAGGGTCAGGCTTCGGGGAAGGGTTAGGGTTAGGGTTCGGGCTAGGTTTAGGGGACGGGGACGGTTTAGGGTCCAAGTGAGGGTACGACAACGCTTTAGGGGGAGCGTACGAGTGAGGGTGCGGGTTAGCGTTAGCGTACGGGTTAGGATTAGGGGACGGGTGAGGGTCAGGCTTCGGGGAAGGGTTAGGGTTAGGGTTCGGGCTAGGGTTAGGGGACGGGGACGGTTTAGGGTCCAAGTGAGGGTACGACAACGCTTTAGGGGGAGCGTACGAGTGAGGGCACGGGTTAGCGTTAGCGTACGGGTTAGGATTAGGGGACGGGTGAGGGTCAGGCTTCGGGGAAGGGTTAGGGTTAGGGTTCGGGCTAGGGTTAGGGTTAGGGGACAGGGACGGTTTAGGGTCCAGGTGAGGGTACGACAACGCTTTAGGGGGAGCGTACGTGTGAGGGCGCGGGTTAGCGTGAGCGTACGGTTTAGGATTAGGGGACGGGTGAGGGTCAGGCTTCGGGGAAGGGTTAGTGTTAGGGTTCGGGCTAGGGTTAGGGTTTGGGGACGGGGACGGTTTAGGGTCCAGGTGAGGGTACGACAACGCTTTAGGGGGAGCGTACGTGTGAGGGCGCGGGTTAGCGTTAGCGTACGGGTTAGGATTAGGGGACGGGTGCGGGTCAGGCTTCGGGGAAGGGTTAGGGTTAGGGTTCGGGCTAGGGTTAGGGTTAGGGGACGGGGACGGTTTAGGGTCCAGGTGAGGGTACGACAACGCTTTAGGGGGAGCGTACGTGTGAGGGCGTGGTTTAGCGTTAGCGTACGGGTTAGGATTAGGGGACGGGTGAGGGTCAGGCTTCGGGGAAGGGTTAGGGTTAGGATTCGGGCTAGGGTTAGGGTTAGGGGACGGGGACGGTTTAGGGTCCAGGTGAGGGTACAACAACGCTTTAGGGGGAGCGTACGTGTGAGGGCGCGCGTTAGCGTTAGCGTACGGGTTAGGATTAGGGGACGGGTGAGGGTCAGGATTCGGGGAAGGGTTAGGGTTAGGGTTCGGGCTAGGGTTAGGGTTAGGGGACGGGGACGGTTTAGGGTCCAGGTGAGGGTACGACAACGCTTTAGGGGGAGCGTACGTGTGAGGGCGCGGGTTAGCGTTAGCGTACGGTTTAGGATTAGGGGACAGGTAAGTGTCAGGCTTCGGGGAAGGGTTAGGGTTAAGGTTCGTGCTAGGGTTAGGCTTAGGGGACGGGGACGGTTTAGGGTCCAGGTGAGGGTACGACAACGCTTTAGGGGGAGCGTACGTGTGAGGGCGCGGGTTAGCGTTAGCGTACGGGTTAGGATTAGGGGACGGGTGAGGGTCAGGCTTCGGGGAAGGGTTAGGGTTAGGGTTCGGGCTAGGGTTAGGGTTAGGGGACGGGGACGGTTTAGGGTCCAGGTGAGTGTACGACAACGCTTTAGGGGGAGCATACGTGTGAGGGCGCGGGTTAGCGTTAGCGTACGGGTTAGGATTAGGGGACGGGTGAGGGTCAGGCTTCGGGGAAGGATTAGGGTTAGGGTTCGGGCTAGGGTTAGGGTTAGGGGACGGGGACGGTTTAGGGTCCAGGTGAGGGTACGACAACGCTTTAGGGGGAGCGTACGTGTGAGGGCGCGGGTTAGCATTAGCGTACGGGTTAGGATTAGGGGACGGGTGAGGGTCAGGCTTCGGGGAAGGGTTAGGGTTAGGGTTCGGGCTAGGGTTACGGGACGGGGACGGTTTAGGGTCGGGTGAGGTTACGACAACGCTTTAGGGGGAGCGTACGTGTGAGGGCGCGGG
Organism: Stenella coeruleoalba; assembly: GCF_951394435.1. NCBI lineage: Eukaryota > Metazoa > Chordata > Mammalia > Artiodactyla > Delphinidae > Stenella > Stenella coeruleoalba. Next base: position 68,166,550 of record NC_137162.1, read on the forward strand.
TTAGCGTTAGCGTACGGGTTAGGATTACGGGACGGGTGAGGGTCAGGCTTCGGGGAAGGGTTAGGGTTAGGGTTCGGGCTAGGGTTAGGGTTAGGGGACGGGGACGGTTTAGGGTCCACGTGAGGGTACGACAACGCTTTAGGGGAAGCATACGTGTGAGGGCGCGGGTTAGCGTTTGCGTACGGGTTAGGATTAGGGGACGGGTGAGGGTCAGGCTTCGGGGAAGGCTTAGGGTTAGGGTTCGGGCTAGGGTTAGGGTTAGGGGACGGGGACGGTTTAGGGTTCAGGTGAGGGTACGACAACGCTTTAGGGGGAGCATATATGTGAGGGTGCGGGTTAGCGTTAGCGTACGGGTTAGGATTAGGGGACTGGTGAGGGTCAGGCTTCGGGGAAGGGTTAGGGTTAGGGTTCGGGCTAGGGTTAGGGTTAGGGGACGGGGACGGTTTAGGGTCCAGGTGAGGGTACAACAACGCTTTAGGGGGAGCGTACGTGTGAGGGCGTGGGTTAGCGTTAGCGTACGGGTTAGGATTAGGGGACGGGTGGTGGTCAGGCTTCGGGGAAGGGTTAGGGTTAGGGTTCGGGCTAGGGTTAGGGTTAGGGGACGGGGACGGTTTAGGGTCCAGATGAGGATACGACAACGCTTTAGGGTGTGCGTATGTGTGAGGGCGCAGGTTAGCGTTAGCGTACGGGTTAGGATTAGGGGACGGGTGAGGGTCAGGCTTCGGGGAAGGGTTAGGGTTAGGGTTAGGGCTAGGATTAGGGTTAGGGGACGGGGACGGTTTAGGGTCCAGGTGAGGGTACGACAACGCTTTGTGGGGTGCGTACGTGTGAGGGCGCGGGTTAGCGTTAGCGTACGGGTTAGGATTAGGGGACGGGTGAGGGTCAGGCTTCGGGGAAGGGTTAGGGTTAGGGTTCGGGCTAGGGTTAGGGTTAGGGGACGGGGACGGTTTAGGGTCCAGATGAGGGTACGACAACTCTTTAGGGGGAGCGTACGTGTGAGGGCGCGGGTTAGCGTTAGCGTACGGGTTAGTATTATGGGATGGGTGAGGGTCAGACTTCGGGGAAGGGTTAGGGTTAGGGTTCGGGCTAGGGTTAGGGTTAGGGGACGAGGACGGTTTAGGGTCCAGGTGAGGGTACGACAACGCTTTAGGGGGAGCGTACGTGTGAGGGCGCGGGTTAGCGTGAGCGTACGGGTTAGGATTAGGGGACGGGTGAGGGTCAGGCTTCGGGGAAGGTTTAGGGTTAGGGTTCGGGCTAGGGTTAGGGTTAGGGGACGGGGACGGTTTAGGGTCCAGGTGAGGGTACGACAACGCTTTAGGGGGAGCATACATGTGAGTGCGTGGGTTAGCGGTAGCGTACAGGTTAGAATTAGGGGACGGGTGAGGGTCAGGCTTCGGGGAAGGGTTAGGGTTAGGGTTCGGGCTAGGGTTAGGGTTAGGGAACGGGGACGGTTTAGGGTCCAGGTGAGGGTACGACAACGCTTTAGGGGGAGCGTACGTCTGAGGGCGCGGGTTAGCGTTAGCGTACGGGTTAGGATTAGGGGACGGGTGAGGGTCAGGCTGTGGGGAACGGTTAGGGTTAGGGTTCGGGCTAGGGTTAGGGGATGGGGACGGTTTTGGGTCGGGTGAGGGTACGACAACGCTTTAGGGGGAGCGTACGTGTGAGGGCGCGGGTTAGCGTTAGCGTACGGGTTAGGATTAGGGGACGGGTGAGGGTCAGGCTTCGGGGAAGGGTTAGGGTTAGGGTTCGGGCTAGGGTTAGGGTTAGGGGACGGGGACGGTTTAGGGTCCAGGTGAGGGTACGACAACGCTTTAGGGGAGGCGTGCGTGTGAGGGCGCGGGTTAGCGTTAGCGTACGGGTTAGGATTAGGGGACGGGTGAGAGTCAGGCTTCGGGGAAGGGTTAGGGTTAGGGTTCGGGCTAGGGTTAGGGTTAGGGGACGGGGACGGTTTAGGGTCCAGGTGAGGGTACGACAACGCTTTAGGGGGAGCGTACGTGTGAGGGCGCGGGTTAGCGTTAGCGTACGGGTTAGGATTAGGGGACGGGTGAGGGTCAGGCTTCGGGGAAGGGTTAGGGTTAGGGTTCGGGCTAGGGTTAGGGTTAGGGGACGGGGACGGTTTAGGGTCCAGGTGAGGGTACGACAACGCTTTAGGGGGCGCGTACGTGTGAGGGCGCGGGTTAGTGTTAGCGTACGGGTTAGGATTAGGGGACGGGTGACGGTCAGGCATCGGGGAAGGGTTAGGGTTAGGGCTCGGGCTAGGGTTAGGGTTAGGGGACGGGGACGGTTTAGGGTCCAGGTGAGGATACGACAACACTTTAGGGGGAGCGTTCGTGTGAGGGCGCGGGTTAGCGTTAGCGTACGGGTTAGGTTTAGGGCACGGGTGATGGTCAGGCTTCGGGGAAGGGTTAGCGTTAGGATTCGGGCTAGGGTTAGGGGACAGGGACGGTTTAGGGTGCAGGTGAGGGTACGACAACGCTTTAGGGGGAGTATACGTGTGAGGGCGCGGGTTAGCGTTAGCGTACGGGTTAGGATTAGGGGACGGGTGAGGGTCAGGCTTCGGGGAAGGGTTAGGGTTAGGGTTCGGGCTAGGGTTAGGGTTAGGGGACGGGGACGGTTTAGGGTCCAGGTGAGGGTACGACAACGCTTTAGGGGGAGCGTACGTGTGAGGGCGCGGGTTGGCGTTAGCGTACGGGTTAGGATTAGGGGACGGGTGAGGGTCAGGCTTCGGGGAAGGGTTAGGGTTAGGGTTCGGGCTAGGGTTAGGGTTAGGGGACGGGCATGGTTTAGGGACCAGGTGAGGGTACGACAACGCTTTAGGGGGAGCGTACGTGTGAGGGCACGGGTTAGCGTTAGCGTACGGGTTAGGATTAGGGGACGGGTGATGGTCAGGCTTCGGGGAAGGGTTAGCGTTAGGATTCGGGCTAGGGTTAGGGGACGGGGACGGTTTAGGGTCCAGGTGAGGGTACGACAACGCTTTAGGGGGAGCGTACGTGTGAGGGCGCGGGTTAGCGTTAACGTACGGGTTAGGATTAGGGGACGGGTGAGGGTCAGGCTTCTGGAAAGGGTTAGGGTTAGGGTTCAGACTAGGGTTAGGGTTAGGGGATGGGGACGGTTTAGGGTCCAGGTGAGGGTACGACAACGCTTTAGGGGGAGCGTACGTGTGAGGGCGTGGGTTAGCGTTAGCGTACGGGTTAGGATAAGGGGACGGCTGAGGGTCAGGCTTCGGGGAAGGGTTAGGGTTAGGGTTCGGGCTAGGGTTAGGGTTAGGGGACGGGGACGGTTTAGGGTCCAGGTGAGGGTACGATAACGCTTTAGGGGGAGCGTACGTGTGAGGGCGCGGGTTAGCGTTAGAGTACGGGTTAGGATTAGGGGACGGGTGAGGGTCAGGCTTCGGGGAAGGGTTAGGGTTAGGGTTTGGGCTAGGGTTAGGGTTAGGGTACGGGGACGGTTTAGGGTCCAGGTGAGGGTACGACAACGCTTTAGGGGGAGCCTACGTGTGAGGGCGCGGGTTAGCGTTAGCGTACGGGTTAGGATTAGGGGACGGGTGAGGGTCAGGCTTCGGGAAAGGGTTAGGGTTAGGGTTCGGGCTAGGGTTAGGGTTAGGGGACGGGGATGGTTTAGGGTCAAGGTGAGCGTACGACAACGCTTTAGGGGGAGCGTACGTGTGAGGGCGCGGGTTAGCGTTAGCGTACGGGTTAGGATTAGGGGACGGGTGAGGGTCAGGCTTCGGGGAAGGGTTAGGGTTAGGGTTCGGGCTAGGGTTAGGGTTAGGGGACGGGGACGGTTTAGGGTCCAGGTGAGGGTACGACAACGCTTTAAGGGGAGCGTACGTGTGAGGGCGCGGGTTAGCGTTAGCGTACGGGTTAGGATTAGGGGACGGGTGAGGGTCAGGCTTCGGGGAAGGGTTAGGGTTAGGGTTCGGGCTAGGGTTAGGGTTAGGGGACGGGGACGGTTTAGGGTCCAGGTGAGGGTACGACAACGCTTTAGGGGGAGCGTATGTGTGAGGGCGCGGGTTAGCGTTAGCGTACGGGTTAGGATTAGGGGACGGGTGAGGGTCAGGCTTCGGGGAAGGGTTAGGGTTAGGGTTCGGGCTAGGGTTAGGGTTAGGGGACGGGGACGGTTTAGGGTCCAGGTGAAGGTACGACAACGCTTTAGGGGGAGCGCACATGTGAGGGCGCGGGTTAGCGTTAGCGTACGGGTTAGGATTAGGGGACGGGTGATGGTCAGGCTTCGGGGAAGGGTTACCGTTAGGGTTCGGGCTAGGGTTAGGGGACGGGGACGGTTTAGGGTCCAGGTGAGGGTACGACAACGCTCTAGAGGGAGTGTACGTGTGATGGCGTGGGTTAGCGTTAGTGTACGGGTTAGGATTAGGGGACGGGTGAGGGTCAGGCTTCGGGGAAGGGTTAGGTTTAGGGTTCGGGCTAGGGTTAGGGTTAGGGGACGGGGACGGTTTAGGGTCCAGGTGAGGGTACGACAACCCTTTAGGGGGAGCGTACGTGTGAGGGCGCGGATTAGCGTTAGCGTACAGTTTAGGATTAGGGGTCGGGTGAGGGTCAGGCTTCGGGGAAGGGTTGGGGTTAGGGTTCGGGCTAGGGTTAGGGTTAGGGGATGGGGAAGGTTTAGGGTCCAGGTGAGGGTACGACAACGCTTTAGAGGGAGCGTACGTGTGAGGGCGCGGGTTAGCGTTAGCGTACGGGTTAGGATTAGGGGACGGGTGAGGGTCAGGCTTCGGGGAACGGTTACGGTTAGGGTTCGGGCTAGCGTTAGGGTTAGGGGACGGGGACAGTTTAGGGTCCAGGTGAGTGTACGACAACGCTTTAGGGGGAGCGTACGTGTGAGGGCGCGGGTTAGCTTTAGCGTACGGGTTAGGATTAGGGGACGACTGATGGTCAGGCTTCGGGGAAGGGTTAGCGTTAGGGTTCGGGCTAGGGTTAGGGGACGGGGACGGTTTAGGGTCCAGGTGAGGGTACGACAACGCTTTAGGGGGAGTGTACGTGTGAGGGCGCGGGTTAGCGTTAGCGTACGGGTTAGGATTAGGGGACGTGTGAGGGTCAGGCTTCGGGGAAGGGTTAGGGTTAGGGTTCGGGCTAGGGTTAGGGTTAGGGGACGGGGACGGTTTAGGATCCAGGTGAGGGTACGACAACGCTTTACGGGGAGCGTACGTGAGAGGGCGCGGGTTAGCGTTAGCGTACGGGTTACGATTAGGGGACGGGTGAGGGTCAGGCTTCGGGGAAGGGTTAGGGTTAGGGTTCGGGCTAGGGTTAGGGTTAGGGGACGGGGACGGTTTAGGGTCCAGGTGAGGGTACGACAACGCTTTAGGGGGAGCGTACGTGTGAGGGCGCGGGTAGCGTTAGCATACGTGTTAGGATTAGGGGACGGGTGAGGGTCAGGCTTCGGGGAAGGGTTAGGGTTAGGGTTCGGGCTAGGGTTAGGGTTAGGGGACGGGGACGGTTTAGGGTCCAGGTCAGGGTACGACAACGCTTTAGGGGCAGCGTACGTGTGAGGGCGCGGGTTAGCGTTAGCGTACGGGTTAGGATTAGGGGACGAGTGAGGGTCAGGCTTCGGGGAAGGGTTAGGGTTAGGGTTCGGGCTAGATTTAGGGTTAGGGGACGGGGACGGTTTAGGGTCCAGGTGAGGGTACGACAATGCTTTAGAGGGCGCGTACGTGTGGGCGCGGGTTAGCGTTAGCGTACGGGTTAGGATTAGGGGACGGGTGAGGGTCAGGCTTTGGGGAAGGGTTAGGGTTAGGGTTCGGGCTAGGGTTAGGGTTAGGGGACGGGGACGATTTAGGGTCCATGTGAGGGTACGACAACGCTTTAGGGGGAGCGTACGTGTGAGGGCGCTTGTTAGCGTTAGCGTACGGGTTAGGATTAGGGGACGGGTGAGGGTCAGGCTTCGGGGAAGGGTTAGGGTTAGGGTTTGGGTTAGGGTTAGGGTTAGGGGACGGGGACGGTTTAGGGTCCAGGTGAGGGTACGACAACGCTTTAGGGGGAGCGTACGTGTGAGGGCGCGGGTTAGCGTTAGCGTACGGGTTAGGATTAGGGGACGGGTGAGGGTCAGGCTTCGGGGAAGGGTTAGGGTTAGGGTTCGGGCTAGGGTTAGGGGATGGGGACGGTTTTGGGTCGGGTGAGGGTACGACAACGCTTTAGGGGGAGCGTACGTGTGAGGGCGCGGGTTAGCGTTAGCGTACGGGTTAGGATTAGGGGACGGCTGATGGTCAGGCTTCGGGGAAGGGTTAGCGTTAGGGTTCGGGCTAGGGTTAGGGGACGGGGACGGTTTAGGGTCCAGGTGAGTGTACGACAACGCTTTAGGGGGAGTGTACGTGTGAGGGCGTGGGTTAGCGTTAGCGTACGAGTTAGGATTAGGGGACGGGTGAGGGTCAGGCTTCGGGGAAGGGTTAGGGTTAGGGTTCGTGCTAGGGTTAGGGTTAGGGTTAGGGGATGGGGACGGTTTAGGGTCCATGTGAGGGTACGACAACGCTTTAGGGGGAGCGTACGTGTGAGGGCACGGGTTAGCGTTAGCGTACGGGTTAGGATTAGGGGACGGGTGAGGGTCAGGCTTCGGGGAAGAGTTAGGGTTAGCGTTCGGGCTAGGATTAGGGTTAGGGGACGGGGACGGTTTAGGGTCCAGGTGAGGGTACGACAACGCTTTAGGGGGAGCGTACGTGTGAGGGCGCGGGTTAGTGTTAGCGTACGGGTTAGGATTAGAAGACGGGTGAGGGTCAGGCTTCGGGGAAGGGTTAGGGTGAGGGTTCGGGCTAGGGTTAGGGTTAGGGGACGGGGACGGTTTAGGGTCCAGGTGAGGGTACGACAACGCTTTAGGGGGAGCGTACGTGTGAGCGGGCGGGTTAGCGTTAGCGTACGTGTTAGGATTAGGGGACGGGTGAGGGTCAGGCTTCGGGGAAGGGTTAGGGTTAGGGTTCGGGCTAGGGTTAGGGTTAGGGGACGGGGACGGTTTAGGGTCCAGGTGAGGGTACGACAACGCTTTAGGGGGAGCGTACGTGTGAGGGCGCGGGATAGCGTTAGCGTACGGGTTAGGATTAGGGGACGGGTGAGGGTCAGGCTTCGGGGAAGGGTTAGGGTTAGGGGACGGGGACGGTTTAGGGTCCATGTGAGGGTACGACAACGCTTTAGGGGGAGCGTACGTGTGAGGGCGCGTGTTAGCGTTAGTGTACGACTTAGGATTAGGGGACGGGTGAGGGTCAGGCTTCGGGGAATGGTTAGGGTTAGGGTTCGGGCTAGGGTTAGGGTTAGGGGACGGGGACGGTTTAGGGTCCAGGTGAGGGTACGACAACGCTTTAGGGGGAGCGTACGTGTGAGGGCGCGGGTTAGCGTTAGCGTACGGGTTAGGATTAGGGGACGGGTGATGGTCAGGCTTTGGGGCAGGGTTAGCGTTAGGGTTCGGGCTAGGGTTAGGGGACGGGGACGGTTTAGGGTCCAGGTGAGGGTACGACAACGCTTTAGGGGGAGTGTACGTGTGACGGCGCGGGTTAGCGTTAGCGTACGGGTTGGGATTAGGGGACAGGTGAGGGTCAGGCTTCGGGGAAGGGTTAGGGTTAGGGTTCGGGCTAGGGTTAGGGTTAGGGGACTGGGATGGTTTAGGGTCCAGGTGAGGGTACGACAATGCTTTAGGGGGAGCGTACGTGTGAGGGCGCGGGTTAGCATTAGCGTACGGGTTAGGATTAGGGGACGGGTGAGGGTCAGGCTTCGGGGAAGGGTTAGGGTTAGGGTTCGGGTATGGTTAGGGTTAGGGGATGGGGAAGGTTTAGGGTCCAGGTGAGGGTACGACAACGCTTTAGGGGGAGCGTACGTGTGAGGGCGCGGGTTAGCGTTAGCGTACGGGTTAGGATTAGGGGACGGGTGAGGGTCAGGCTTCGGGGAAGGGTTAGGGTTAGGGTTCGGGCTAGGGTTAGGGTTAGGGGACGGGGACGGTTTAGGGTCCAGGTGAGGGTACGACAACGCTTTAGGGGGAGCGTACGTGTGAGGGGGCGCGTTAGCGTTAGCGTACGGGTTAGGATTAGGGGACGGGTGATGGTCAGGCTTCGGGGAAGTGTTAGCGTTAGGGTTCGGGCTAGGGTTAGGGGACGGGGACGGTTTAGGGTCCAGGTGAGGGTACGACAACACTTTAGGGGGAGTGAACGTGTGAGGGCGCGGGTTAGCGTTAGCGTACGGGTTAGGATTAGGGGACAGGTGAGAGTCAGGCTTCGGGGAAGGGTTAGGGTTAGGGTTCGTGCTAGGGTTAGGGTTAGGGGACGGGGACAGTTTAGGGTCCAGGTGAGGTTACGACAACGCTTTAGGGGGAGCGTACGTGTGAGGGCGCGGGTTAGCGTTAGCGTACGGGTTAGGATTAGGGGACGGGTGAGGGTCAGGCTTCGGGGAATGGTTAGGGTTAGGGTTCGGGCTAGGGTTAGGGTTAGGGGACGGGGACGGTTTAGGGTCCAGGTGAGGGTACGACAACGCTTTAGGGGGAGCGTACATGTGAGGGCGCGGGTTAGCGTTAGCGTACGGGTTAGGATTAGGGGACGGGTGATGGTCAGGCTTTGGAGCAGGGTTAGCGTTAGGGTTCGGGCTAGGGTTAGGGGACGGGGACGGTTTAGGGTCCAGGTGAGGGTACGACAACGCTTTAGGGGGAGTGTACGTGTGACGGCGCGGGTTAGCGTTAGCGTACGGGTTAGGATTAGGGGACAGGTGAGGGTCAGGCTTCGGGGAAGGGTTAGGGTTAGGGTTCGGGCTAGGGTTAGGGTTAGGGGACTGGGACGGTTTAGGGTCCAGGTGAGGGTACGACAATGCTTTAGGGGGAGCGTACGTGTGAGGGCGCGGGTTAGCATTAGCGTACGGGTTAGGATTAGGGGACGGGTGAGGGTCAGGCTTCGGGGAAGTGTTAGGGTTAGGGTTCGGGTATGGTTAGGGTTAGGGGATGGGGAAGGTTTAGGGTCCAGGTGAGGGTACGACAACGCTTTAGGGGGAGCGTACGTGTGAGGGCGCGGGTTAGCGTTAGCGTACGGGTTAGGATTAGGGGACGGGTGAGGGTCAGGCTTCGGGGAAGGGTTAGGGATAGGGTTCGGGCTAGGGTTAGGGTTAGGGGACGGGGACGGTTTAGGGTCCAGGTGAGGGTACGACAACGCTTTAGGGGGAGCGTACGTGTGAGGGCGCGGGTTAGCGTTAGCGTACGGGTTAGGATTAGGGGACGGGTGATGGTCAGGCTTCGGGGAAGGGTTAGCGTTAGGGTTCAGGCTAGGGTTAGGGGACGGGGACGGTTTAGGGTCCAGGTGAGGGTACGACAACGCTTTAGGGGGAGTGTACGTGTGAGGGCGCGGGTTAGCGTTAGCGTACGGGTTAGGATTAGGGGACGGGTGATGGTCAGGCTTTGGAGCAGGGTTAGCGTTAGGGTTCGGGCTAGGGTTAGGGGACGGGGACGGTTTAGGGTCCAGGTGAGGGTACGACAACGCTTTAGGGGGAGTGTACGTGTGACGGCGCGGGTTAGCGTTAGCGTACGGGTTAGGATTAGGGGACAGGTGAGGGTCAGGCTTCGGGGAAGGGTTAGGGTTAGGGTTCGGGCTAGGGTTAGGGTTAGGGGACTGGGACGGTTTAGGGTCCAGGTGAGGGTACGACAATGCTTTAGGGGGAGCGTACGTGTGAGGGCGCGGGTTAGCATTAGCGTACGGGTTAGGATTAGGGGACGGGTGAGGGTCAGGCTTCGGGGAAGTGTTAGGGTTAGGGTTCGGGTATGGTTAGGGTTAGGGGATGGGGAAGGTTTAGGGTCCAGGTGAGGGTACGACAACGCTTTAGGGGGAGCGTACGTGTGAGGGCGCGGGTTAGCGTTAGCGTACGGGTTAGGATTAGGGGACGGGTGAGGGTCAGGCTTCGGGGAAGGGTTAGGGATAGGGTTCGGGCTAGGGTTAGGGTTAGGGGACGGGGACGGTTTAGGGTCCAGGTGAGGGTACGACAACGCTTTAGGGGGAGCGTACGTGTGAGGGCGCGGGTTAGCGTTAGCGTACGGGTTAGGATTAGGGGACGGGTGATGGTCAGGCTTCGGGGAAGGGTTAGCGTTAGGGTTCAGGCTAGGGTTAGGGGACGGGGACGGTTTAGGGTCCAGGTGAGGGTACGACAACGCTTTAGGGGGAGTGTACGTGTGAGGGCGCGGGTTAGCGTTAGCGTACGGGTTAGGATTAGGCGACAGGTGAGGGTCAGGCTTCGGGGAAGGGTTAGGGTTAGGGTTCGTGCTAGGGTTAGGGTTAGGGGACGGGGACAGTTTAGGGTACAGGTGAGGTTACGACAACGCTTTAGGGGGAGCGTACGTGTGAGGGGGCGGGTTAGCGTTAGCGTACAGGTTAGGATTAGGGGATGTGTGAGGGTCAGGCTTCGGGGAAGGGTTAGGGTTAGGGTTCGGGCTAGGGTTAGGTTTAGGGGACGGGGACGGTTTAGGGTCCAGGTGAGGGTACGACAACGCTTTAGGGGGAGCGTACGTGTGAGGGCGAGGGTTAGCGTTAGCGTACGGGTTAGGATTAGGGGACGGGTGAGGGTCAAGCTTCGGGGAAGGGTTAGGGTTAGGGTTCGGGCTAGGGTTAGGTTTAGGGGACGGGGACGGTTTAGGGTCCAGGTGAGGGTACGACAACGCTTTAGGGGAGGCGTGCTTGTGAGGGCGCGGGTTAGCGTTAGCGTACGGGTTAGGATTAGGGGACGGGTGAGAGTCAGGCTTCGGGGAAGGGTTAGGGTTAGGGTTCGGGCTAGGGTTAGGGTTAGGGGACGGGGACGGTTTAGGGTCCAGGTGAGTGTACGACAACGCTTTAGGGGGAGCGTACGTGTGAGGGCGCGGGTTAGCGTTAGCGTACGGGTTAGGATTAGGGGACGGGTGAGGGTCAGGCTTCGGGGAAGGGTTAGGGTTAGGGTTCGGGCTAGGGTTAGGGTTAGGGGACGGGGACGGTTTAGGGTCCAGGTGAGGGTACGACAACGCTTTAGGGGGAGCGTACGTGTGAGGGCGTGGGTTAGTGTTAGCGTACGGGTTAGGATTAGGGGACGGGTGACGGTCAGGCATCGGGGAAGGGTTAGGGTTAGGGTTCGGGCTAGGGTTAGGGTTAGGGGACGGGGACGGTTTAGGGTACAGGTGAGGGTACGACAACACTTTAGGGGGAGCGTACGTGTGAGGGCGCGGGTTAGCGTTAGCGTACGGGTTAGGATTAGGGCACGGGTGATGGTCAGGCTTCGGGGAAGGGTTAGCGTTAGGATTCGGGCTAGGGTTAGGGGACGGGGACGGTTTAGGGTGCAGGTGAGGGTACGACAACGCTTTAGGGGGAGTGTACGTGTGAGGGCGCGTGTTAGCGTTAGCGTACGGGTTAGGATTAGGGGACGGGTGAGGGTCAGGCTTCGGGGAAGGGTTAGGGTTAGGGTTCGGGCTAGGGTTAGGGTTAGGGGACGGGGACGGTTTAGGGTCCAGGTGAGGGTACGACAACGCTTTAGGGGGAGCGTACGTGTGAGGGCGCGGGTTAGCGTTAGCGTACGGGTTAGGATTAGGGGACGGGTGAGGGTCAGGCTTGGGGAAGTGTTAGGGTTAGGGTTCGGGCTAGGGTTAGGGTTAGGGGACGGTTGAGGGTCCAGGTGAGGGTACGACAACGCTTTAGGGGCAGCGTACGTGTGAGGGCGCGGGTTAGCGTTAGCGTACGGGTTAGGATTAGGGGACGGGTGAGGGTCAGGCTTCGGGGAAGGGTTAGGGTTAGGGTTCGGGCTAGGGTTAGGGTTAGGGGACGGGGACGGTTTAGGGTCCAGGTGAGGGTACGACAACGCTTTAGAGGGAGCGTACGTGTGAGGGCGCGGGTTAGCGTTAGCGTTAGGGTTAGGATTAGGGGACGGGTGAGGGTCAGGCTTCGGGGAAGGGTTAGGGATAGGGTTCGGGCTAGGGTTAGGGTTAGGGGACGGGGACGGTTTAGGGTCCAGGTGAGGGTACGACAATGCTTTAGGGGGAGCGTACGTGTGAGGGCGCGGGTTAGCGTTAGCGTACGGGTTAGGATTAGGGGACGGGTGAGGGTCAGGCTTCGGGGGTTAGGGTAAGGGTTCGGGCTAGGGTTAGGGTTAGGGGACGGGGACGGTTTAGTGTCCAAGTGAGGGTACGACAACGCTTTAGGGGGAGTATACATGTGAGGGCGCAGGTTAGCGTTAGCGTACGGGTTAGGATTAGGGGACTGGTGAGGGTCAGACTTCGGGGAAGGGTTAGGGTTAGGGTTCGGGCTAGGGTTAGGGTTAGGGGACGGGGACGGTTTAGGGTCCAGGTGAGGGTACGACAACGCTTTAGGGGGAGCGTACGTGTGAGGGCGCGGGTTAGCGTTAGCGTATGGGTTAGGATTAGGGGACGGGTGAGGGTCAGGCTTCGGGGAAGGGTTAGGGTTAGGGTTCAGGCTAGGGTTAGGGTTAGGGTACGGGGACGGTTTAGGGTCCAGGTGAGGGTACGACAACGCTTTAGGGGGAGCGTACGTGTGAGGGCGCGGGTTAACGTTAGCGTACGGGTTAGGATTAGGGGACGGGTGAGGGTCAGGCTTGGGGAAGGGTTAGGGTTAGGGTTCGGGCTAGGGTTAGGGTTAGGGGACGGGGACGGTTGAGGGTCCAGGTGAGGGTACGACAACGCTTTAGGGGGAGCGTACGTGTGAGGGCGCGTGTTAGCGTTAGTGTACGACTTAGGATTAGGGGACGGGTGAGGGTCAGGCTTCGGGGAATGGTTAGGGTTAGGGTTCGGGCTAGGGTTAGGGTTAGGGGACGGGGACGGTTTAGGGTCCAGGTGAGGGTACGACAACGCTTTAGGGGGAGCGTACGTGTGAGGGCGCGGGTTAGCGTTAGCGTACGGGTTAGGATTAGGGGACGGGTGATGGTCAGGCTTTGGGGCAGGGTTAGCGTTAGGGTTCGGGCTAGGGTTAGGGGACGGGGACGGTTTAGGGTCCAGGTGAGGGTACGACAACGCTTTAGGGGGAGTGTACGTGTGACGGCGCGGGTTAGCGTTAGCGTACGGGTTGGGATTAGGGGACAGGTGAGGGTCAGGCTTCGGGGAAGGGTTAGGGTTAGGGTTCGGGCTAGGGTTAGGGTTAGGGGACGGGGATGGTTTAGGGTCCAGGTGAGGGTACGACAATGCTTTAGGGGGAGCGTACGTGTGAGGGCGCGGGTTAGCATTAGCGTAAGGGTTAGGATTAGAGGACGGGTGAGGGTCAGGCTTCGGGGAAGGGTTAGGGTTAGGGTTCGGGTATGGTTAGGGTTAGGGGATGGGGAAGGTTTAGGGTCCAGGTGAGGGTACGACAACGCTTTAGGGGGAGCGTACGTGTGAGGGCGCGGGTTAGCGTTAGCGTACGGGTTAGGATTAGGGGACGGGTCAGGGTCAGGCTTCGGGGAAGGGTTAGGGTTAGGGTTCGGGCTAGGGTTAGGGTTAGGGGACGGGGACGGTTTAGGGTCCAGGTGAGGGTACGACAACGCTTTAGGGGGAGCGTACGTGTGAGGGGGCGCGTTAGCGTTAGCGTACGGGTTAGGATTAGGGGACGGGTGATGGTCAGGCTTCGGGGAAGTGTTAGCGTTAGGGTTCGGGCTAGGGTTAGGGGACGGGGACGGTTTAGGGTCCAGGTGAGGGTACGACAACACTTTAGGGGGAGTGAACGTGTGAGGGCGCGGGTTAGCGTTAGCGTACGAGTTAGGATTAGGGGACAGGTGAGAGTCAGGCTTCGGGGAAGGGTTAGGGTTAGGGTTCGTGCTAGGGTTAGGGTTAGGGGACGGGGACAGTTTAGGGTCCAGGTGAGGTTACGACAACGCTTTAGGGGGAGCGTACGTGTGAGGGCGCGGGTTAGCGTTAGCGTACGGGTTAGGATTAGGGGACGGGTGAGGGTCAGGCTTCGGGGAAGGGTTAGGGTTAGGGTTCGGGCTAGGGTTAGGTTTAGGGGACGGGGACGGTTTAGGGTCCAGGTGAGGGTACGACAACGCTTTAGGGGGAGCGTACGTGTGAGGGCGCGGGTTAGCGTTAGCGTACGGGTTAGGATTAGGGGACGGGTGATGGTCAGGCTTCGGGGAATGGTTAGGGTTAGGGTTCGGGCTAGGGTTAGGGTTAGGGGACGGGGACGGTTTAGGGTCCAGGTGAGGGTACGACAACGCTTTAGGGGGAGCGTACATGTGAGGGCGCGGGTTAGCGTTAGCGTACGGGTTAGGATTAGGGGACGGGTGATGGTCAGGCTTTGGAGCAGGGTTAGCGTTAGGGTTCGCCTAGGGTTAGGGGACGGGGACGGTTTAGGGTCCAGGTGAGGGTACGACAACGCTTTAGGGGGAGTGTACGTGTGACGGCGCGGGTTAGCGTTAGCGTACGGGTTAGGATTAGGGGACAGGTGAGGGTCAGGCTTCGGGGAAGGGTTAGGGTTAGGGTTCGGGTATGGTTAGGGTTAGGGGATGGGGAAGGTTTAGGGTCCAGGTGAGGGTACGACAACGCTTTAGGGGGAGCGTACGTGTGAGGGCGCGGGTTAGCGTTAGCGTACGGGTTAGGATTAGGGGACGGGTGAGGGTCAGGCTTCGGGGAAGGGTTAGTGTTAGGGTTCGGGCTAGGGTTAGGGTTAGGGGACGGGGACGGTTTAGGGTCCAGGTGAGGGTACGACAACGCTTTAGGGGGAGTGTACGTGTGAGGGCGCGGGTTAGCGTTAGCGTACGGGTTAGGATTAGGCGACAGGTGAGGGTCAGGCTTCGGGGAAGGGTTAGGGTTAGGGTTCGTGCTAGGGTTAGGGTTAGGGGACGGGGACAGTTTAGGGTACAGGTGAGGTTACGACAACGCTTTAGGGGGAGCGTACGTGTGAGGGGGCGGGTTAGCGTTAGCGTACGGGTTAGGATTAGGGGATGTGTGAGGGTCAGGCTTCGGGGAAGGGTTAGGGTTAGGGTTCGGGCTAGGGTTAGGTTTAGGGGACGGGGACGGTTTAGGGTCCAGGTGAGGGTACGACAACGCTTTAGGGGGAGCGTACGTGTGAGGGCGAGGGTTAGCGTTAGCGTACGGGTTAGGATTAGGGGACGGGTGAGGGTCAAGCTTCGGGGAAGGGTTAGGGTTAGGGTTCGGGCTAGGGTTAGGTTTAGGGGACGGGGACGGTTTAGGGTCCAGGTGAGGGTACGACAACGCTTTAGGGGAGGCGTGCTTGTGAGGGCGCGGGTTAGCGTTAGCGTACGGGTTAGGATTAGGGGACGGGTGATGGTCAGGCTTCGGGGAAGGGTTAGGGTTAGGGTTCGGGCTAGGGTTAGGGTTAGGGGACGGGGACGGTTTAGGGTCCAGGTGAGTGTACGACAACGCTTTAGGGGGAGCGTACGTGTGAGGGTGCGGGTTAGCGTTAGCGTACGGGTTAGGATTAGGGGACGGGTGAGGGTCAGGCTTCGGGGAAGGGTTAGGGTTAGGGTTCGGGCTAGGGTTAGGGTTAGGGGACGGGGACGGTTTAGGGTCCAGGTGAGGGTACGACAACGCTTTAGGGGGAGCGTACGTGTGAGGGCGTGGGTTAGTGTTAGCGTACGGGTTAAGATTAGGGGACGGGTGACGGTCAGGCATCGGGGAAGGGTTAGGGTTAGGGTTTGGGCTAGGGTTAGGGTTAGGGGACGGGGACGGTTTAGGGTACAGGTGAGGGTACGACAACACTTTAGGGGGAGCGTACGTGTGAGGGCGCGGGTTAGCGTTAGCGTACGGGTTAGGATTAGGGCACGGGTGATGGTCAGGCTTCGGGGAAGGGTTAGCGTTAGGATTCGGGCTAGGGTTAGGGGACGGGGACGGTTTAGGGTGCAGGTGAGGGTACGACAACGCTTTAGGGGGAGTGTACGTGTGAGGGCGCGTGTTAGCGTTAGCGTACGGGTTAGGATTAGGGGACGGGTGAGGGTCAGGCTTCGGGGAAGGGTTAGGGTTAGGGTTCGGGCTAGGGTTAGGGTTAGGGGACGGGGACGGTTTAGGGTCCAGGTGAGGGTACGACAACGCTTTAGGGGGAGCGTACGTGTGAGGGCGCGGGTTAGCGTTAGCGTACGGGTTAGGATTAGGGGACGGGTGAGGGTCAGGCTTGGGGAAGGGTTAGGGTTAGAGTTCGGGCTAGGGTTAGGGTTAGGGGACGGTTGAGGGTCCAGGTGAGGGTACGACAACGCTTTAGGGGCAGCGTACGTGTGAGGGCGCGGGTTAGCGTTAGCGTACGGGTTAGGATTAGGGGACGGGTGAGGGTCAGGCTTCGGGGAAGGGTTAGGGTTAGGGTTCGGGCTAGGGTTAGGGTTAGGGGACGGGGACGGTTTAGGGTCCATGTGAGGGTACGACAACGCTTTAGGGGGAGCGTACGTGTGAGGGCGCGGGTTAGCGTTAGCGTTAGGGTTAGGATTAGGGGACGGGTGAGGGTCAGGCTTCGGGGAAGGGTTAGGGATAGGGTTCGGGCTAGGGTTAGGGTTAGGGGACGGGGACGGTTTAGGGTCCAGGTGAGGGTACGACAATGCTTTAGGGGGAGCGTACGTGTGAAGGCGCGGGTTAGCGTTAGCGTACGGGTTAGGATTAGGGGACGGGTGAGGGTCAGGCTTCGGGGGTTAGGGTAAGGGTTCGGGCTAGGGTTAGGGTTAGGGGACGGGGACGGTTTAGTGTCCAAGTGAGGGTACGACAACGCTTTAGGGGGAGTATACATGTGAGGGCGCAGGTTAGCGTTAGCGTACGGGTTAGGATTAGGGGACTGGTGAGGGTCAGACTTCGGGGAAGGGTTAGGGTTAGGGTTCGGGCTAGGGTTAGGGTTAGGGGACGGGGACGGTTTAGGGTCCAGGTGAGGGTACGACAACGCTTTAGGGGGAGCGTACGTGTGAGGGCGCGGGTTAGCGTTAGCGTATGGGTTAGGATTAGGGGACGGGTGAGGGTCAGGCTTCGGGGAAGGGTTAGGGTTAGTGTTCAGGCTAGGGTTAGGGTTAGGGTACGGGGACGGTTTAGGGTCCAGGTGAGGGTACGACAACGCTTTAGGGGGAGCGTACGTGTGAGGGCGCGGGTTAACGTTAGCGTACGGGTTAGGATTAGGGGACGGGTGAGGGTCAGGCTTGGGGAAGGGTTAGGGTTAGGGTTCGGGCTAGGGTTAGGGTTAGGGGATGGGGACGGTTTAGGGTCCAGGTGAGGGTACGACAACGCTTTAGGGGGAGCGTACGTGTGAGGGCGCGGGTTAGCGTTAGCGTACGGTGTACGATTAGGGGACGGGTGAGGGTCAGGCTTCGGGGAAGGGTTAAGGTTAGGGTTCGGGCTAGGGTTAGGGTTAGGGGACGGGAACGGTTTAGGGTCCAGTGGAGGGTACGACAACACTTTATGTGGACCATACGTGTGAGGGCGAGGGGTAGCGTTAGCGTACGGGTTAGAATTAGGGGACGGGTGAGGGTCAGGCTTGGGGAAGGGTTAGGGTTAGGGTTTGGGCTAGGGTTAGGGTTAGGGGACGGGGACGGTTGAGGGTCCAGTTGAGGGTACGACAACGCTTTAAGGGCAGCATACGTGTGAGGGCGCGGGTTAGCGTTAGCGTACGGGTTAGGATTAGAGGACGGGTGAGGGTCAGGCTTCGGGGAAGGGTTAGGGTTAGGGTTTGGGCTAGGGTTAGGGTTAGGGGACGGGGACGGTTTAGGGTCCAGGTGAGGGTACGACAACGCTTTAGGGGGAGCGTACGTGTGAGGGCGCGGGTTAGCGTTAGCGTACGGGTTAGGATTAGGGGACGGGTGAGGGTCAGGCTTCGGGGAAGGGTTAGGGTTACGGTTCGGGCTAGGGATAGGGTTAGGGGACGGGGACGGTTTAGGGTCCAGGTGAGGGTACGACAATGCTTTAGGGGTAGCGTAAGTGTGAGGGCGCGGGTTAGCGTTAGCGTACGGGTTAGGATTAGGGGACGGGTGAGAGTCAGGCTTCGGGGAAGGGTTAGGGTTAGGGTTCGGGCTACAGTTAGGTTTAGGGGACGGGGACGGTTTAGGGTCCAGGTGAGGGTACGACAACGCTTTAGGGGGAGCGTACGTGTGAGGGGGCGGGTTAGCGTTAGCGTACGGGTTAGGATTAGGGGATGTGTGAGGGTCAGGCTTCGGGGAAGGGTTAGGGTTAGGGTTCGGTCTAGGGTTAGGTTTAGGGGACGGGGACGGTTTAGGGTCCAGGTGAGGGTACGACAACCTTTAGGGGGAGCGTACGTGTGAGGGCGCGGGTTAGCGTTAGCGTACGGTTGAGGATTAGTGGTCGGGTGAGGGTCAGGCTTCGGGGAAGGGTTAGGGTTAGGGTTCGGGCTAGGGTTAGGGTTAGGGGACGGGGAAGGTTTAGGGTCCATGTGAGGGTACGACAACACTTTAGAGGGAGCGTACGTGTGAGGGAGCGGGTTAGCGTTAGCGTAAGGGCTAGGATTAGGGGAAGGGTTAGGGTTAGGGTTCAGGCTAGGCTTACGGTTAGGGGACCGGGACGGTTTAGGGTCCAGGTGAGGGTACGACAACGCTTTAGGGGGAGCGTACGTGTGAGGGCGCGGGTTAGCGTTAGCGTACGGGTTAGGATTAGATGACGGCTGAGGATCAGGCTTCGGGGAAGGGTTAGGGTTAGGGTTCGGGCTAGGGTTAGGGTTAGGGGACGGGGACAGTTTAGGGTTCAGGTGAGTGTACGACAACGCTTTAGGGGGAGCGTACGTGTGAGGGCGCGGGTTAGCGTTAGCGTACGGGTTAGGATTAGGGGACGGGTGAGGGTCAGGCTTCGGGGAAGGGTTAGGGTTAGGGTTCGGGCTAGGGTTAGGGTTAGGGGACGGGGACGGTTTAGGGTGCAGGTGAGGGTACGACAACGCTTTAGGGGGAGCGTACGTGTGAGGGCGCGGGTTAGCGTTAGCGTACGGGTGAGGATTAGGGGACGGGTGAGGGTCAGGCTTCGGGGAAGGGTTAGGGTTAGGGTTCGGGCTAGGGTTAGGGTTAGTGGACGGGGACGTTTTAGGGTCTAGGTGGGGGTACGACAACGCTTTAGGGGCAGCGTACGTGTGAGGGCGCGGGTTAGCGTTAGCGTATGGGTTAGGATTAGGGGACGGGTGAGGGTCAGGCTTCGGGGAAGGGTTAGGGTTAGGGTTCGGGCTAGGGTTAGGGTTAGGGGACGGGGACGCTTTAGGGTCCAGGTGAGGGTACGACAACGCTTTAGGGGGAGCGTACGTGTGAGGGCGCGGGTTAGCGTTAGCGTACGGGTTAGGATTAGGGGACGGGTGAGAGTCAGGCTTCTGGGAAGGGTTAGGGTTAGGGTTCGGGCTAGGGTTAGGGTTAGGGGACGGGGACGGTTTAGGGTCCAGGTGAGGGTACGACAACGCTTTAGGGGGAGCGTACGTGTGAGGGCGCGGGTTAGCGTTAGCGTAAGGGGTACGATTACGGGACGTGTGAGGGTCAGGCTTCGGGGAAGGGTTAAGGTTAGGGTTCGGGCTAGGGTTAGGGTTAGGGGACGGGGACGGTTTAGGGTCCAGTTGAGGGTACGACAACGCTTTAGGTGGAGCATACGTGTGAGGGCGAGGGTTAGCGTTAGCGTACGGGTTAGGATTAGGGGACGGGTGAGGGTCAGGCTTGGGGAAGGGTTAGGGTTAGGGTTCGGGCTAGGGTTAGGGTTAGGGGACGGGGACGGTTGAGGGTCCAGGTGAGGGTACGACAACGCTTTAGGGGCAGCGTACGTGTGAGGGCGCGGGTTAGCGTTAGCGTACGGGTTAGGATTAGGGGACGGGTGAGGGTCAGGCTTCGGGGAAGGGTTAGGGATAGGGTTCGGGCTAGGGTTAGGGTTAGGGGACGGGGACGGTTTAGGGTCCAGGTGAGGGTACGACAACGCTTTAGGGGGAGCGTACGTGTGAGGGCGCGGGTTAGCGTTAGCGTTCGGGTTAGGATTAGGGGACGGGTGAGGGTCCGGCTTCGGGGAAGGGTTAGGGTTAGGGTTCGGGCTAGGGTTAGGTTTAGGGGACGGGGACGGTTTAGGGTCCAGGTGAGGGTACGATAACGCTTTAGGGGGAGCGTACGTGTGAGGGCGCGGGTTAGCGTTAGCGTACGGGTTAGGATTTGGGGACGGGTGATGGTCAGGCTTCGGGGAAGGGTTAGGGTTAGGGTTCGGGATAGGGTTAGGGGACGGGGACGGTTTAGGGTCCAAGTGAGGGTACGACAACGCTTTAGGGGGAGCGTACGTGTGAGGGCGCGGGTTAGCGTTAGCGTACGGGTTAGGATTAGGGGACGGGTGAGGGTCAGGCTTCGGGGAAGGGTTAGGGTTAGGGTTCGGGCTAGGGTTAGGGTTAGGGGACGGGGACGGTTTAGGGTTCAGGTGAGGGTACGACAACGCTTTAGGGGGAGCGTAAGTGTGAGGGCGCGGGTTAGCGTTAGCGTACGGGTTAGGATTAGGGGACGGGTGAGGGTCAGGCTTTGGGGAAGGGTTAGGGTTAGGGTTCGGGCTAGGGTTAGGTTTAGTGAACGGGGACGGTTTAGGGTCCAGGTGAGGGTACGACAACGCTTTAGGGGGAGCGTACGTGTGAGGGCGCGGGTTAGCGTTAGCGTTCGGGTTAGGATTAGGGGACGGGTGAGGGTCAGGCTTCGGGGAAGGGTTAGGGTTAGGGTTCGGGCTAGGGTTAGGTTTAGGGGACGAGGACGGTTTAGGGTCCAGGTGAGGGTACGACAACGCTATAGGGGGAGCGTACGTGTGAGGGCGCGGGTTAGCGTTAGCGTACGGGTTAGGATTAGGGGACGGGTGAGTGTCAGGCTTCGGGGAAGGGTTAGGGTTAGGGTTCGGGCTAGGGTTAGGGTTAGGGGACGGGGACGGTTTAGGGTCCAGGTGAGGGTACGACAACGCTTTAGGGGGAGCGTACGTGTGAGGGCGCGGGTTAGCGCTAGCGTACGGGTTAGGATTAGGGGATGGGTGAGGGTAAGGCTTCGGGGAAGGGTTAGGGTTAGGGTTCGGGCTAGGGTTAGGGTTAGGGGACGGGGACGGTTTAGGGTCCAGTTGAGGGTACGACAACGCTTTAGGGGGAGCGTACGTGTGAGGGCGCGGGTTAGCGTTAGCGTTCGGTTTAGGATTAGGGGACGGGTGAGTGTCAGGCTTCGGGGAAGGGTTAGGGTTAGGGTTCGGGCTAGGGTTAGGTTTAGGGGACGGGGACGGTTTAGGGTCCAGGTGAGGGTACGACAACGCTTTAGGGGGAGCGTACGTGTGAGGGCGCGGGTTAGCGTTAGCGTACGGGTTAGGATTAGGGGACGGGTGAGGGTCAGGCTTCGGGGAAGGGTTAGGGTTAGGGTTCGGGCTAGGGTTAGGGTTAGGGGACGGGGACGGTTTAGGGTCCAGGTGAGGGTACGACAACGCTTTAGGGGGAGCGTACGTGTGAGGGCGCCGGTTAGCGCTAGCGTACGGGTTAGGATTAGGGGACGGGTGAGGGTCAGGCTTCGGGGAAGGGTTAGGGTTAGGGTTCGGGCTAGGGTTAGGGTTAGGGGACGGGGACGGTTTAGGGTCCAGTTGAGGGTACGACAACGCTTTAGGGGGAGCGTACGTGTGAGGGCGCGGGTTAGCGTTTGCGTACGGGTTAGGATTAGGGGACGGGTGAGGGTCAGGCTTCGGGGAAGGGTTAGGGTTAGGGTTCGGGCTAGGGTTAGGGTTAGGGGACGGGGACGGTTTAGGGTCCAAGTGAGGGTACGACAACGCTTTAGGGGGAGCGTACGTGTGAGGGCGCGGGTTAGCGATAGCGTACGGGTTAGGATTAGGGGACGGGTGAGGGTCAGGCATCGGGGAAGGGTTAGGGTTAGGGTTCGGGCTAGGGTTAGGGGACCGGGACGGGGACGGTTTAGGGTCCAGGTGAGGGTACGACAATGCTTTAGGGAGAGCGTACGTGTGAGGGCGCGGGTTAGCGTTAGCGTACGGGTTAGGATTAGGGGACGGGTGAGGGTCAGGCTTCGGGGAAGGGTTACTGTTAGGGTTCGGGCAAGCGTTAGGGGACGGGGACGGTTTAGGGTCGGGTGAGGGTACGACAACGCTTTAGGGGGAACGTACGTGTGAGGGCGCGGGTTAGCGTTAGCGTACGGGTTAGGATTAGGGGACGGGTGAGGGTCAGGCTTCGGGGAAGGGTTAGGGTTAGGGTTCGGGCTAGGGTTAGGGTTAGGGGACGGGGACGGTTTAGGCTCCAGGTGAGGGTACGACAACACTTTAGGGGGAGCGTACGTGTGAGGGGGGGGTTAGCGTTAGCGTACGGGTTAGGATTAGGGGACGGGTGAGGGTCAGGCTTCGGGGAAGGGTTAGGGTTAGGGTTCGGGCTAGGGTTAGAGTTAGGGGACAGGGACGGTTTAGGGTACAGTTGAGGGTACGACAACGCTTTAGGGGGAGCGTACGTGTGAGGGCGCGGGTTAGCGTGAGCGTACGGGTTAGGATTAGGGGACGGGTGAGGGTCAGGCTTCAGGGAAGGGTTAGGGTTAGGATTCGGGCTAGGGTTAGGGTTAGGGGACGGGGACGGTTTAGGGTCCAGGTGAGGTTACGACAACGCTTTAGGGGGAGCGTACGTGTGAGGGCGCGGGTTAGCGTGAGCGTACGGGTTAGGATTAGGGGACGGGTGAGGGTCAGGCTTCGGGGAAGGGTTAGGGTTAGGGTTCGGGCTAGGGTTAGGGTTAGGGGACGGGGACGGTTTAGGGTCCAGGTGAGGGTACGACAACACTTTAGGGGGAGCATACATGTGAGTGCGCGGGTTAGCGTTAGCGTACAGGTTAGGATTAGGGGACGGGTGAGGGTCAGGCTTCGGGGAAGGGTTAGAGTTAGGGTTCGGGCTAGGGTTAGGGTTAGGGGACGGGGACGGTTTAGGGTCCAGCTGAGGGTACGACAACGCTTTAGGGGGAGCGTACGTGTGAGGGCGCGGGTTAGCGTTAGTGTACGGGTTAGGATTAGGGGACGGGTGAGGGTCAGGCTTCGGGGAAGGGTTAGGGTTAGGGTTCGGGCTAGGGTTAGGGTTAGGGGACGGGGACGGTTTAGGGTCCAGGTGAGGGTACGACAACGCTTTAGGGGGAGCGTACGTGTGAGGGCGCGGGTTAGTGTTAGCGTACGGGTTAGGATTAGGGGACGGGTGAGGGTCAGGCTTCAGGGAAGGGTTAGGGTTAGGGTTCGGGCTAGGATTAGGGTTAGGGGACGGGGACGGTTTAGGGTCCAGGTGAGTGTACGACAACGCTTTAGGGGGAGCGTACGTGTGAGGGCGAGGGTTAGCGTTAGCGTACGGGTTAGGATTAGGGGACGGGTGAGGGTCAGGCTTCGGGGAAGGGTTAGTGTTAGGGTTCGGGCTAGGGTTAGGGTTAGGGGACAGGGACGGTTTAGGGTCCAGGTGACGGTACGACAACGCTTTAGGGGGAGCGTACGTGTGAGGGCGCGGGTTAGCGTTAGCGTACGGGTTAGGATTAGGGGACGGGTGAGGGTCAGGCTTCGGGGAAGGGTTAGGGTTAGGGTTCGGGCTAGGGTTAGGGGACGGGGACGGTTTAGGTTCGGGTGAGGGTACGACAACGCTTTAGGGGGAGCGTACGTGTGAGGGTGCGGGTTAGCGTTAGCGTACGGGTTAGGATTAGAGGACGGGTGAGGGTCAGGCTTCGGGGAAGGTTTAGGGTTAGGGTTCGGGCTAGGGTTAGGGTTAGGGGACGGGGACGGTTTAGGGTCCAGGTGAGGGTACGACAACGCTTTAGGGGGAGTGTACGTGTGAGGGTGCGGGTTAGCGTTAGCGTACGGGTTAGGATTAGGGGACGGGTGATGGTCAGGCTTCGGGGAAGGGTTAGCGTTAGGGTTCGGGCTAGGGTTAGGGGACGGAGACGGTTTAGGGTCCAGGTGAGGGTACGACAACGCTTTAGGGGGAGTATACGTGTGAGGGCGCGGGTTAGCGTTAGCGTACGGGTTAGGATTAGGCGACGGGTGAGGGTCAGGCTTCGGGGAACGGTTAGGGTTAGGGTTCGGGCTAGGGTTAGGGTTAGGGGACGGGGACGGTTTAACGGTTTAGGGTCCAGGTGAGGGTACGACAATGCTTTAGGGGGAGCGTACGTGTGAGAGCACGGGTTAGCATTAGCGTACGGGTTAGGATTAAGGGACGGGTGAGGGTCAGGCTTCGGGGAAGTGTTAGGGTTAGGGTTCTGGTAGGGTTAGGGTTAGGGGACGGGGACGGTTTAGGGTCCAGGTGAGGGTACGACAACGCTTTAGGGGGAGCGTACGTGTGAGGGCGCGGGTTAGCGTTAGCATACGGGTTAGGATTAGGGGACGGGCGAGAGTCAGGCTTCGGGGAAGGGTTAGGGTTAGGGTTCGGGCTACGGTTAGGGTTAGGGGACGGGGACGGTTTAGGGTCCAGGTGAGGGTACGACAACGCTTTAGGGGGAGCGTACGTGTGAGGGGGCGGGTCAGCGTTAGCGTACGGGTTAGGATTAGGGGATGTGTGAGGGTCAGGCTTCGGGGAAGGGTTAGGGTTAGGGTTTGGGCTAGGGTTAGGGTTAGGGGACGGGGAAGGTTTAGGGTCCAGGTGAGGGTACGACAACCCTTTAGGGGGAGCGTACGTGTGAGGGCGCGGGTTAGCGTTAGCGTACGGTTTAGGATTAGGGGACGGGTGAGGGTCAGGCTTCGGGGAAGGGTTAGGGTTAGGTTTCGGGTTAGGGTTAGGGGACGGGGACGGTTTAGGGTCCAGGTGAGGGTACGACAACGCTTTAGGGGGAGCGTACGTGTGAGGGCGCGGGTTAGCGTTAGCGTACGGGTTAGGATTAGGGGACGGGTGAGGGTCAGGTTTCGGGGAAGGGTTAGGGTTAGGTTTCGGGTTAGGGTTAGGGGACGGGGACGGTTTAGGGTCCAGGTGAGGGTACGACAACGCTTTAAGGGGAGCGTACGTGTGAGGGCGCGGGATAGCGTTAGCGTACGGGTTAGGATTAGGGGACGGGTGAGTGTCAGGCGTCGGGGAAGGGTTAGGGTTAGGGTTCGGGCTAGGGTTAGGTTTAGGGGACGGGGACGGTTTAGGGTCCAGGTGAGGGTACGACAACGCTTTAGGGGGAGCGTACGTGTGAGGGCGCGGGTTAGGGTTAGCGTACGGGTTAGCATTAGGGGACGGGTGAGGGTCAGGCTTCGGGGAAGGGTTAGGGTTAGGGTTCGGGCTAGGGTTAGGGTTAGGGGATGGGGATGGTTTAGGGTACAGGTGAGGGT
Organism: Stenella coeruleoalba; assembly: GCF_951394435.1. Lineage (NCBI taxonomy): Eukaryota > Metazoa > Chordata > Mammalia > Artiodactyla > Delphinidae > Stenella > Stenella coeruleoalba. The sequence continues at coordinate 68,191,657 of NC_137162.1, forward strand.
ACGACAACGCTTTAGGGGGAGCGTACGTGTGAGGGCGCGGGTTAGTGTTAGCGTACGGGTTAGGATTAGGGGACGGGTGAGGGTCAGGCTTCGGGGAAGGGTTAGGGTTAGGGTTCGGGCTAGGGTTAGGGTTAGGGGACGGGGACGGTTTAGGGTCCAGGTGAGGGTACGACAACGCTTTAGGGGGAGCGTACGTGTGAGGGCGCAGGTTAGCGTTAGCGTACGGGTTAGGATTAGGGGACGGGTGAGGGTCAGGCTTCGGGGAAGGGTTAGGGTTAGGGTTGGGGCTAGGGTTAGGGTTAGGGGACGGGGACGGTTTAGGGTCCAGGTGAGGGAACGACAACGCTTTAGGGGGAGCGTACGTGTGAGGGCGCGGGTTAGCGTTAGCGTACGGTTTAGGATTAGGGGACGGGTGAGGGTCAGGCTTCGGGAAAGGGTTAGGCTTAGGGTTCGGGCTAGGGTTGGGTTAGAGAACGGAGACGGTTTAGGGTCCAGGTGAGGGTACGACAACGCTTTAGGGGGAGCGTACGTGTGAGGGCGCGTGTTAGCGTTAGCGTACGGGTTAGGATTAGGGGACGGGTGAGGGTCAGGCTTCGGGGAAGGGTTAGGGTTAGGGTTCCGGCTAGGGTTAGGGTTAGTGGACGGGGACGGTTTAGGGTCCAGGTGAGGGTACGACAACGCTTTAGGGGGAGCGTACGTGTGAGGGCGCGGGTTAGCGTTAGCGTACGGGTTAGGATTAGGGGACGGGTGAGGGTCAGGCTTCGGGGAAGGGTTAGGGTTAGGGTTAGGGCTAGGGTTAGTGTTAGGGGACGGGGACGGTTTAGGGTCCAGGTGAGGGTACGACAACGCTTTAGGGGGAGCATACGTGTGAGGCCGCGGGTTAGCGTTAGCGTACAGGTTAGGATTAGGGGACGGGTGAGGGCCAGGCTTCGGGGAAGGGTTAGGGTTAGGGTTCGGGCTAGGGTTAGGGTTAGGGGACGGGGACGGTTGAGGGTCCAGGTGAGGGTACGACAACGCTTTAGGGGGAGCGTACGTGTGAGGGCGCGGGTTAGCGTTAGCGTACGGGTTAGGATTATGGGACGGGTGAAGGTCAGGCTTCGGGGAAGGGTTAGGTTTAGGGTTCGGGCTAGGGTTAGGGTTAGGGGACGGGGACGGTTTAGGGTCCAGGTGAGGGTACGACAACGCTTTAGGGGGTGCGTAAGTGTGAGGGCGCGGGTTAGCGTTAGCGTACGGGTTAGGATTAGGGGACGGGTGGTGGTCAGGCTTCGGGGAAGGGTTAGGTTTAGGGTTCGGGCTAGGGTTAGGGTTAGGGGACGGGGACGGTTTAGGGTCCAGGTGAGGGTACGACAACGCTTTAGGGGGTGCGTAAGTGTGAGGGCGCGGGTTAGCGTTAGCGTACGGGTTAGGATTAGGGGACGGGTGAGGGTCAGGCTTCGGGGAAGGGTGAGGGTTAGGGTTCGGGCTAGGGTTAGGGTTAGGGGACGGGGACGGTTTAGGCTCCAGGTGAGGGTACGACAACACTTTAGGGGGAGCGTACGTGTGAGGGGGGGGTTAGCGTTAGCGTACGGGTTAGGATTAGGGGACGGGTGAGGGTCAGGCTTCGGGGAAGGGTTAGGGTTAGGGTTCGGGCTAGGGTTAGAGTTAGGGGACAGGGACGGTTTAGGGTACAGTTGAGGGTACGACAACGCTTTAGGGGGAGCGTACGTGTGAGGGCGCGGGTTAGCGTGAGCGTACGGGTTAGGATTAGGGGACGGGTGAGGGTCAGGCTTCAGGGAAGGGTTAGGGTTAGGATTCGGGCTAGGGTTAGGGTTAGGGGACGGGGACGGTTTAGGGTCCAGGTGAGGTTACGACAACGCTTTAGGGGGAGCGTACGTGTGAGGGTGCGGGTTAGCGTGAGCGTACGGGTTAGGATTAGGGGACGGGTGAGGGTCAGGCTTCGGGGAAGGGTTAGGGTTAGGGTTCGGGCTAGGGTTAGGGTTAGGGGACGGGGACGGTTTAGGGTCCAGGTGAGGGTACGACAACACTTTAGGGGGAGCATACATGTGAGTGCGCGGGTTAGCGTTAGCGTACAGGTTAGGATTAGGGGACGGGTGAGGGTCAGGCTTCGGGGAAGGGTTAGAGTTAGGGTTCGGGCTAGGGTTAGGGTTAGGGGACGGGGACGGTTTAGGGTCCAGCTGAGGGTACGACAACGCTTTAGGGGGAGCGTACGTGTGAGGGCGCGGGTTAGCGTTAGTGTACGGGTTAGGATTAGGGGACGGGTGAGGGTCAGGCTTCGGGGAAGGGTTAGGGTTAGGGTTCGGGCTAGGGTTAGGGTTAGGGGACGGGGACGGTTTAGGGTCCAGGTGAGGGTACGACAACGCTTTAGGGGGAGCGTACGTGTGAGGGCGCGGGTTAGTGTTAGCGTACGGGTTAGGATTAGGGGACGGGTGAGGGTCAGGCTTCAGGGAAGGGTTAGGGTTAGGGTTCGGGCTAGGATTAGGGTTAGGGGACGGGGACGGTTTAGGGTCCAGGTGAGTGTACGACAACGCTTTAGGGGGAGCGTACGTGTGAGGGTTACTGTTAGGGTTCGGGCAAGCGTTAGGGGACGGGGACGGTTTAGGGTCGGGTGAGGGTACGACGCTTTAGGGGGAACGTACGTGTGAGGGCGCGGGTTAGCGTTAGCGTACGGGTTAGGATTAGGGGACGGGTGAGGGTCAGGCTTCGGGGAAGGGTTAGGGTTAGGGTTCGGGCTAGGGTTTGGGTTAGGGGACGGGGACGGTTTAGGGTCCAGGTGAGGGTATGACAACGCTTTACGGGGAGCGTATGTGTGAGGGCGCGGGTTAGCGTTAGCGTACGTGTTAGGATTAGGGGACGGGTGAGGGTCAGGCTTCGGGGAAGGGTTAGGGTTAGGGTTCGGGCTAGGGTTAGGGTTAGGGGACGGGGACGGTTTAGGGTCCAGCTGAGGGTACGACAACGCTTTAGGGGGAGCATACGTGTGAGGGCGTGGGCTAGCGTTAGCGTTCGGGTTACGATTAGGGGACAGGTGAGGGTCAGGCTTCGGGGAAGGGTTAGGGTTAGGGTTCGGGCTAGGGTTTGGGTTAGGGGATGGGGACGGTTGAGGGTCCAGGTGAGGGTACGACAACGCTTTAGGGGGAGCGTACGTGTGAGGGCGCGGGTTAGCGTTAGCGTACGGGTTAGGATTAGGGGACGGGTGAGGGTCAGGCTTCGGGGAAGGGTTAGGGTTAGGGTTCGGGCTAGGGTTTGGGTTAGGGGACGGGGACGGTTTAGGGTCCAGGTGAGGGTATGACAACGCTTTACGGGGAGCGTATGTGTGAGGGCGCGGGTTAGCGTTAGCGTACGTGTTAGGATTAGGGGACGGGTGAGGGTCAGGCTTCGGGGAACGGTTAGGGTTAGGGTTCGGGCTAGGGTTAGGGTTAGGGGACGGGGACGGTTTAGGGTCCAGCTGAGGGTACGACAACGCTTTAGGGGGAGCATACGTGTGAGGGCGTGGGCTAGCGTTAGCGTTCGGGTTACGATTAGGGGACGGGTGAGGGTCAGGCTTCGGGGAAGGGTTAGGGTTAGGGTTCGGGCTAGGGTTTGGGTTAGGGGATGGGGACGGTTGAGGGTCCAGGTGAGTGTACGACAACGCTTTAGGGGGAGCGTACGTGTGAGGGCGTGGGTTAGCGTTTGCGTACGGGTTAGGATTAGGGGACGGGTGAGGGTCAGGCTTCGGGGAAAGGTTAGGGTTAGGGTTCGGGCTAGGGTTAGGGTTAGGGAATGGGGAAGCTTTAGGGTCCAGGTGAGGGTACGACAACGCTTTAGGGGGAGCGTACGTGTGAGGGCGCGGGTTAGCGTTAGCGTACGGGTTAGGATTAGGGGACGGGTGAGGGTCAGGCTTCGGGGAAGTGTTAGGGTTAGGGTTCGGGCTAGGGTTAGGGTTAGGGGACGGGGACGGTTTAGGGTTCAGGTGAGGGTACGACAACGCTTTAAGGGGTGCGTACGTGTGAGGGCGCGGGTTAGCTTTAGCGTACGGGTTAGGATTAGGGGACGGGTGAGGGTCAGGCTTCGGGGAAGTGTTAGGGATAGGGTTCGGGCTAGGGTCAGGGTTATGGGACGGGGACGGTGTAGAGTCCAGGTGAGGGTACGACAACGGTTTAGGGGGAGCGTACGTGTGAGGGTGCGGGTTAGCGTTAGCATACGGGTTAGGATTAGGGGACGGGTGAGGGTCGGGCTTCGGGGAAGGGTTAGGGTTAGGGTTCGGGCTAGGGTTAGGGTTAGGGAACGGGGACGGTTTAGGGTCCAGGTGAGGGTACGAAAACGCTTTAGGGGGAGCGTACGTGTGAGGGCGCGGGTTAGCGTTAGCGTACTGTTTAGGATTAGGGGACGGGTGAGGGTCAGGCTTCGGGGAAGGGTTAGGGTTAGGGTTCGGGCTAGGGTTAGGGTTAGGGGACGGGGACGGTTTAGGCTCCAGGTGAGGGTACGACAACGCTTTAGCGGGACCTTACGTGTGAGGGCGCGGGTTAGCGTTAGCGTACGGGTTAGGATTAGGGGACGGGTGAGGGTCAGGCTTCGGGGAAGTGTTAGGGATAGGGTTCGGGCTAGGGTTAGGGTTAGGGGATGGGGACGGTTTAGGGTCCAGGTGAGGGTACGACAACGCTTTAGGGGGAGCGTACGTGTGAGGGCGCGGGTTAGCGTTAGCGTACGGGTTAGGATTAGGGGACGGGTGGTGGTCAGGCTTCGGGGAAGGGTTAGGGTTAGGGTTCGGGCTTGGGTTGGGTTAGGGGACGGGGACGGTTTAGGGTCCAGGTGAGGGTACGACAACGCTTTAGGGGGAGCGTACGTGTGAGGGCGCGGGTTAGCGTTAGCGTACGGGTGAGGATTAGGGGACGGGTGAGGGTCAGGCTTCGGGGAAGGGTTAGGGTTAGGGTTCGGGCTAGGGTTAGGGGACGGGGACGGGGACGGTTTAGGGTCCAGGTGAGGGTACGACAACGCTTTAGGGGGAGCGTATGTGTGAGGGCGCGGGTTAGCGTGAGCGTACGGGTTAGGATTAGGGGACGGGTTAGGGTCAGGCTTCGGGGAAGGGTTAGGGTTAGGGTTCGGGCTAGGGTTAGGGTTAGGGGACGGGGACGGTTTAGGGTCCAGGTGAGGGTACGACAACACTTTAGGGGGAGCGTAAGTGTGAGGGCGCGGGTTAGCGTTAGCGTACGGGTTAGGATTAGGGGACGGGTGAGGGTCAGGCTTCGGGGAAGGGTTAGGGTTAGGGTTCGGGCTAGGGTTAGGGTTAGGGGACGGGGACGGTTTAGGATCCAGGTGAGGGTACGACAACGCTTTAGGGGGAGCGTACGTGTGAGGGCGTGTGTTAGCGTTAGCGTACGGGTTAGGATTAGGGGACGGGTGAGGGTCAGGATTCAGGGAAGGGTTAGGGTTAGGGTTCGGGCTAGGGTTAGGGTTAGGGGACGGGGACGGTTTAGGGTCCAGGTGAGGGTACGACAACGCTTTAGGGAGAGCGTACGTGTGAGGGCGCGGGTTAGCGTTAGCGTACGGTTTAGGATTAGGGGACGGGTGAGGGTCAGGCTTCGGGGAAGGGTTAGGGTTAGGGGACGGGGACGGTTTAGGGTCCAAGTGAGGGTACGACAACGCTTTAGGGGGAGCGTACGTGTGAGGGCGCGGGTTAGCGTTAGCGTACGGGTTAGGATTAGGGGACGGGTGAGGGTCAGGCTTCGGGGAAGGGTTAGGGTTAGGGTTCGGGCTAGGGTTAGGGTTAGGGGACGGGGACGGTTTAGGGTCCAGGTGAGGGTACGACAACGCTTTAAGGGGTGCGTACGTGTGAGGGCGCGGGTTAGCGTTAGCGTACGGGTTAGGATTAGGGGACGGGTGAGGGTCAGGCATCGGGGAAGGGTTAGGGTTAGGGTTCGGGCTAGGGTCAGGGTTATGGGCCGGGGACGGTGTAGAGTCCAGGTGAGGGTACGACAACGATTTAGGGGGAGCGTACGTGTGAGGGTGCGGGTTAGCGTTAGCGTACGGGTTAGGATTAGGGGACGGGTGAGGGTCAGGCTTCGGGGAAGGGTTAGGGTTAGGGTTCGGGCTAGGGTTAGGGTTAGGGGACGGGGACGGTTTAGGGTTCAGGTGAGGGTACGACAACGCTTTAGGGGGAGCGTAAGTGTGAGGGCGCGGGTTAGCGTTAGCGTACGGGTTAGGATTAGGGGACGGGTGAGGGTCAGGCTTTGGGGAAGGGTTAGGGTTAGGGTTCGGGCTAGGGTTAGGTTTAGTGAACGGGGACGGTTTAGGGTCCAGGTGAGGGTACGACAACGCTTTAGGGGGAGCGTACGTGTGAGGGCGCGGGTTAGCGTTAGCGTTCGGGTTAGGATTAGGGGACGGGTGAGGGTCAGGCTTCGGGGAAGGGTTAGGGTTAGGGTTCGGGCTAGGGTTAGGTTTAGGGGACGAGGACGGTTTAGGGTCCAGGTGAGGGTACGACAACGCTATAGGGGGAGCGTACGTGTGAGGGCGCGGGTTAGCGTTAGCGTACGGGTTAGGATTAGGGGACGGGTGAGTGTCAGGCTTCGGGGAAGGGTTAGGGTTAGGGTTCGGGCTAGGGTTAGGGTTAGGGGACGGGGACGGTTTAGGGTCCAGGTGAGGGTACGACAACGCTTTAGGGGGAGCGTACGTGTGAGGGCGCGGGTTAGCGCTAGCGTACGGGTTAGGATTAGGGGATGGGTGAGGGTCAGGCTTCGGGGAAGGGTTAGGGTTAGGGTTCGGGCTAGGGTTAGGGTTAGGGGACGGGGACGGTTTAGGGTCCAGTTGAGGGTACGACAACGCTTTAGGGGGAGCGTACGTGTGAGGGCGCGGGTTAGCGTTTGCGTTCGGTTTAGGATTAGGGGACGGGTGAGTGTCAGGCTTCGGGGAAGGGTTAGGGTTAGGGTTCGGGCTAGGGTTAGGTTTAGGGGACGGGGACGGTTTAGGGTCCAGGTGAGGGTACGACAACGCTTTAGGGGGAGCGTACGTGTGAGGGCGCGGGTTAGCGTTAGCGTACGGGTTAGGATTAGGGGACGGGTGAGGGTCAGGCTTCGGGGAAGGGTTAGGGTTAGGGTTCGGGCTAGGGTTAGGGTTAGGGGACGGGGACGGTTTAGGGTCCAGGTGAGGGTACGACAACGCTTTAGGGGGAGCGTACGTGTGAGGGCGCCGGTTAGCGCTAGCGTACGGGTTAGGATTAGGGGACGGGTGAGGGTCAGGCTTCGGGGAAGGGTTAGGGTTAGGGTTCGGGCTAGGGTTAGGGTTAGGGGACGGGGACGGTTTAGGGTCCAGTTGAGGGTACGACAACGCTTTAGGGGGAGCGTACGTGTGAGGGCGCGGGTTAGCGTTTGCGTACGGGTTAGGATTAGGGGACGGGTGAGGGTCAGGCTTCGGGGAAGGGTTAGGGTTAGGGTTCGGGCTAGGGTTAGGGTTAGGGGACGGGGACGGTTTAGGGTCCAAGTGAGGGTACGACAACGCTTTAGGGGGAGCGTACGTGTGAGGGCGCGGGTTAGCGATAGCGTACGGGTTAGGATTAGGGGACGGGTGAGGGTCAGGCATCGGGGAAGGGTTAGGGTTAGGGTTCGGGCTAGGGTTAGGGGACCGGGACGGGGACGGTTTAGGGTCCAGGTGAGGGTACGACAATGCTTTAGGGAGAGCGTACGTGTGAGGGCGCGGGTTAGCGTTAGCGTACGGGTTAGGATTAGGGGACGGGTGAGGGTCAGGCTTCGGGGAAGGGTTACTGTTAGGGTTCGGGCAAGCGTTAGGGGACGGGGACGGTTTAGGGTCGGGTGAGGGTACGACAACGCTTTAGGGGGAACGTACGTGTGAGGGCGCGGGTTAGCGTTAGCGTACGGGTTAGGATTAGGGGACGGGTGAGGGTCAGGCTTCGGGGAAGGGTTAGGGTTAGGGTTCGGGCTAGGGTTAGGGTTAGGGGACGGGGACGGTTTAGGCTCCAGGTGAGGGTACGACAACACTTTAGGGGGAGCGTACGTGTGAGGGGGGGGTTAGCGTTAGCGTACGGGTTAGGATTAGGGGACGGGTGAGGGTCAGGCTTCGGGGAAGGGTTAGGGTTAGGGTTCGGGCTAGGGTTAGAGTTAGGGGACAGGGACGGTTTAGGGTACAGTTGAGGGTACGACAACGCTTTAGGGGGAGCGTACGTGTGAGGGCGCGGGTTAGCGTGAGCGTACGGGTTAGGATTAGGGGACGGGTGAGGGTCAGGCTTCAGGGAAGGGTTAGGGTTAGGATTCGGGCTAGGGTTAGGGTTAGGGGACGGGGACGGTTTAGGGTCCAGGTGAGGTTACGACAACGCTTTAGGGGGAGCGTACGTGTGAGGGCGCGGGTTAGCGTGAGCGTACGGGTTAGGATTAGGGGACGGGTGAGGGTCAGGCTTCGGGGAAGGGTTAGGGTTAGGGTTCGGGCTAGGGTTAGGGTTAGGGGACGGGGACGGTTTAGGGTCCAGGTGAGGGTACGACAACACTTTAGGGGGAGCATACATGTGAGTGCGCGGGTTAGCGTTAGCGTACAGGTTAGGATTAGGGGACGGGTGAGGGTCAGGCTTCGGGGAAGGGTTAGAGTTAGGGTTCGGGCTAGGGTTAGGGTTAGGGGACGGGGACGGTTTAGGGTCCAGCTGAGGGTACGACAACGCTTTAGGGGGAGCGTACGTGTGAGGGCGCGGGTTAGCGTTAGTGTACGGGTTAGGATTAGGGGACGGGTGAGGGTCAGGCTTCGGGGAAGGGTTAGGGTTAGGGTTCGGGCTAGGGTTAGGGTTAGGGGACGGGGACGGTTTAGGGTCCAGGTGAGGGTACGACAACGCTTTAGGGGGAGCGTACGTGTGAGGGCGCGGGTTAGTGTTAGCGTACGGGTTAGGATTAGGGGACGGGTGAGGGTCAGGCTTCAGGGAAGGGTTAGGGTTAGGGTTCGGGCTAGGATTAGGGTTAGGGGACGGGGACGGTTTAGGGTCCAGGTGAGTGTACGACAACGCTTTAGGGGGAGCGTACGTGTGAGGGCGAGGGTTAGCGTTAGCGTACGGGTTAGGATTAGGGGACGGGTGAGGGTCAGGCTTCGGGGAAGGGTTAGTGTTAGGGTTCGGGCTAGGGTTAGGGTTAGGGGACAGGGACGGTTTAGGGTCCAGGTGACGGTACGACAACGCTTTAGGGGGAGCGTACGTGTGAGGGCGCGGGTTAGCGTTAGCGTACGGGTTAGGATTAGGGGACGGGTGAGGGTCAGGCTTCGGGGAAGGGTTAGGGTTAGGGTTCGGGCTAGGGTTAGGGGACGGGGACGGTTTAGGTTCGGGTGAGGGTACGACAACGCTTTAGGGGGAGCGTACGTGTGAGGGTGCGGGTTAGCGTTAGCGTACGGGTTAGGATTAGGGGACGGGTGAGGGTCAGGCTTCGGGGAAGGTTTAGGGTTAGGGTTCGGGCTAGGGTTAGGGTTAGGGGACGGGGACGGTTTAGGGTCCAGGTGAGGGTACGACAACGCTTTAGGGGGAGTGTACGTGTGAGGGTGCGGGTTAGCGTTAGCGTACGGGTTAGGATTAGGGGACGGGTGATGGTCAGGCTTCGGGGAAGGGTTAGCGTTAGGGTTCGGGCTAGGGTTAGGGGACGGAGACGGTTTAGGGTCCAGGTGAGGGTACGACAACGCTTTAGGGGGAGTATACGTGTGAGGGCGCGGGTTAGCGTTAGCGTACGGGTTAGGATTAGGCGACGGGTGAGGGTCAGGCTTCGGGGAACGGTTAGGGTTAGGGTTCGGGCTAGGGTTAGGGTTAGGGGACGGGGACGGTTTAACGGTTTAGGGTCCAGGTGAGGGTACGACAATGCTTTAGGGGGAGCGTACGTGTGAGAGCACGGGTTAGCATTAGCGTACGGGTTAGGATTAAGGGACGGGTGAGGGTCAGGCTTCGGGGAAGTGTTAGGGTTAGGGTTCTGGTAGGGTTAGGGTTAGGGGACGGGGACGGTTTAGGGTCCAGGTGAGGGTACGACAACGCTTTAGGGGGAGCGTACGTGTGAGGGCGCGGGTTAGCGTTAGCATACGGGTTAGGATTAGGGGACGGGCGAGAGTCAGGCTTCGGGGAAGGGTTAGGGTTAGGGTTCGGGCTACGGTTAGGGTTAGGGGACGGGGACGGTTTAGGGTCCAGGTGAGGGTACGACAACGCTTTAGGGGGAGCGTACGTGTGAGGGGGCGGGTCAGCGTTAGCGTACGGGTTAGGATTAGGGGATGTGTGAGGGTCAGGCTTCGGGGAAGGGTTAGGGTTAGGGTTTGGGCTAGGGTTAGGGTTAGGGGACGGGGAAGGTTTAGGGTCCAGGTGAGGGTACGACAACCCTTTAGGGGGAGCGTACGTGTGAGGGCGCGGGTTAGCGTTAGCGTACGGTTTAGGATTAGGGGACGGGTGAGGGTCAGGCTTCGGGGAAGGGTTAGGGTTAGGTTTCGGGTTAGGGTTAGGGGACGGGGACGGTTTAGGGTCCAGGTGAGGGTACGACAACGCTTTAGGGGGAGCGTACGTGTGAGGGCGCGGGTTAGCGTTAGCGTACGGGTTAGGATTAGGGGACGGGTGAGGGTCAGGTTTCGGGGAAGGGTTAGGGTTAGGTTTCGGGTTAGGGTTAGGGGACGGGGACGGTTTAGGGTCCAGGTGAGGGTACGACAACGCTTTAAGGGGAGCGTACGTGTGAGGGCGCGGGATAGCGTTAGCGTACGGGTTAGGATTAGGGGACGGGTGAGTGTCAGGCGTCGGGGAAGGGTTAGGGTTAGGGTTCGGGCTAGGGTTAGGTTTAGGGGACGGGGACGGTTTAGGGTCCAGGTGAGGGTACGACAACGCTTTAGGGGGAGCGTACGTGTGAGGGCGCGGGTTAGGGTTAGCGTACGGGTTAGCATTAGGGGACGGGTGAGGGTCAGGCTTCGGGGAAGGGTTAGGGTTAGGGTTCGGGCTAGGGTTAGGGTTAGGGGATGGGGATGGTTTAGGGTACAGGTGAGGGTACGACAACGCTTTAGGGGGAGCGTACGTGTGAGGGCGCGGGTTAGTGTTAGCGTACGGGTTAGGATTAGGGGACGGGTGAGGGTCAGGCTTCGGGGAAGGGTTAGGGTTAGGGTTCGGGCTAGGGTTAGGGTTAGGGGACGGGGACGGTTTAGGGTCCAGGTGAGGGTACGACAACGCTTTAGGGGGAGCGTACGTGTGAGGGCGCAGGTTAGCGTTAGCGTACGGGTTAGGATTAGGGGACGGGTGAGGGTCAGGCTTCGGGGAAGGGTTAGGGTTAGGGTTGGGGCTAGGGTTAGGGTTAGGGGACGGGGACGGTTTAGGGTCCAGGTGAGGGAACGACAACGCTTTAGGGGGAGCGTACGTGTGAGGGCGCGGGTTAGCGTTAGCGTACGGTTTAGGATTAGGGGACGGGTGAGGGTCAGGCTTCGGGAAAGGGTTAGGCTTAGGGTTCGGGCTAGGGTTGGGTTAGAGAACGGAGACGGTTTAGGGTCCAGGTGAGGGTACGACAACGCTTTAGGGGGAGCGTACGTGTGAGGGCGCGTGTTAGCGTTAGCGTACGGGTTAGGATTAGGGGACGGGTGAGGGTCAGGCTTCGGGGAAGGGTTAGGGTTAGGGTTCGGGCTAGGGTTAGGGTTAGTGGACGGGGACGGTTTAGGGTCCAGGTGAGGGTACGACAACGCTTTAGGGGGAGCGTACGTGTGAGGGCGCGGGTTAGCGTTAGCGTACGGGTTAGGATTAGGGGACGGGTGAGGGTCAGGCTTCGGGGAAGGGTTAGGGTTAGGGTTAGGGCTAGGGTTAGTGTTAGGGGACGGGGACGGTTTAGGGTCCAGGTGAGGGTACGACAACGCTTTAGGGGGAGCATACGTGTGAGGCCGCGGGTTAGCGTTAGCGTACAGGTTAGGATTAGGGGACGGGTGAGGGCCAGGCTTCGGGGAAGGGTTAGGGTTAGGGTTCGGGCTAGGGTTAGGGTTAGGGGACGGGGACGGTTGAGGGTCCAGGTGAGGGTACGACAACGCTTTAGGGGGAGCGTACGTGTGAGGGCGCGGGTTAGCGTTAGCGTACGGGTTAGGATTATGGGACGGGTGAAGGTCAGGCTTCGGGGAAGGGTTAGGTTTAGGGTTCGGGCTAGGGTTAGGGTTAGGGGACGGGGACGGTTTAGGGTCCAGGTGAGGGTACGACAACGCTTTAGGGGGTGCGTAAGTGTGAGGGCGCGGGTTAGCGTTAGCGTACGGGTTAGGATTAGGTGACGGGTGAGGGTCAGGCTTCGGGGAAGGGTTAGGGTTAGGGTTCGGGCTAGGGTTAGGGTTAGGGGACGGGGACGGTTTAGGGTCCAGGTGAGGGTACGACAACACTTTAGGGGGAGCGTACGTGTGAGGGCGCGGGTTAGCGTTAGCGTACGGGTTAGGATTAGGGGACGGGTGAGGGTCACGCTTCGGGGAAGGGTTAGGGTTCGGGTTCGGGTTAGGGTTAGGGTACGGGGACGGTTTAGGGTCCAGGTGAGGGTACGACAACGCTTTAGGGGGAGCGTACGTGTGAGGGCGCGGGTTAGCATTAGCGTACGGGTTAGGATTAGGGGACGGGTGAGGGTCAGGCTTCGGGGAAGGGTTCGGGTTAGGGTTTGGGCTAGGGTTAGGGTTAGGGGACGGGGACGGTTTAGGGTCCAGGTGAGGGTACGACAACGCTTTAGCAGCAGGGTACGTGTGGGCGCGGGTTAGCGTTAGCGTACAGGTTAGGATTACGGGACGGGTGAGGGTCAGGCTTCGGGGAAGGGTTAGGGTTAGGGTTCGGGCTAGGGTTAGGGTTAGGGGACGGGCACGGTTTAGGATCCAGGTGAGGGTACGACAACGCTTTAGGGGGAGCGTACGTGTGAGGGCGCGGGTTAGCGTTAGCGTACGTGTTAGGATTAGGGGACGGGTGAGGGTCAGGCTTCGGGGAAGGGTTAGGGTTAGGGTTCAGGCTAGGGTTAGGGTTAGGGGATGGGGACGGTTTAGGGTCCAGGTGAGGGTACGACAACGCTTTAGGGGGAGCATACGTGTGAGGGTGCGGGTTAGCGTTAGCGTACGGGTTAGGATTAGGGGACGGGTGAGGGTCAGGCTTCGGGGAAGGGTTAGGGTTAGGGTTAGGGCTAGGGTTAGTGTTAGGGGACGGGGACGGTTTAGGGTCCAGGTGAGGGTACGACAACGCTTTAGGGGGAGCATACGTGTGAGGCCGCGGGTTAGCGTTAGCGTACAGGTTAGGATTAGGGGACGGGTGAGGGCCAGGCTTCGGGGAAGGGTTAGGGTTAGGGTTCGGGCTAGGGTTAGGGTTAGGGGACGGGGACGGTTGAGGGTCCAGGTGAGGGTACGACAACGCTTTAGGGGGAGCGTACGTGTGAGGGCGCGGGTTAGCGTTAGCGTACGGGTTAGGATTATGGGACGGGTGAAGGTCAGGCTTCGGGGAAGGGTTAGGTTTAGGGTTCGGGCTAGGGTTAGGGTTAGGGGACGGGGACGGTTTAGGGTCCAGGTGAGGGTACGACAACGCTTTAGGGGGTGCGTAAGTGTGAGGGCGCAGGTTAGCGTTAGCGTACGGGTTAGGATTAGGTGACGGGTGAGGGTCAGGCTTCGGGGAAGGGTTAGGGTTAGGGTTCGGGCTAGGGTTAGGGTTAGGGGACGGGGACGGTTTAGGGTCCAGGTGAGGGTACGACAACGCTTTAGGGGGATCGTACGTGTGAGGGCGCGGGTTAGCGTTAGCGTACGGGTTAGGATTAGGGGACGGGTGAGGGTCAGGCTTCGGGGAAGGGTTAGGGTTAGGGTTCGGGCTAGGGTTAGGGTTAGGGGATGGTGACGGTTTAGGGTCCAGGTGAGGGTACGACAACGCTTTAGGGGGAGCGTACGTGTGAGGGCGCTGGTTAGCGTTAGCGTACGGGTTAGGATTAGGGGACGGGTGAGGGTCAGGCTTCGGGGAAGGGTTAGGGTTAGGGTTCGGGCTAGGGTTAGGGTTAGGGGACGGGGACGGTTTAGGGTCCAGGTGAGGGTACGACAACGCTTTAGGGGGAGCGTACGTGTGAGGGCGCGGGTTAGCGTTAGCGTACGGGTTAGGATTAGGGGACGGGTGAGGGTCAGGCTCGGGGAAGGGTTAGGGTTAGGGTTCGGGCTAGGGTTAGGGTTAGGGGACGGGGACGGTTTAGGGTCCAGGTGAGGGTACGACAACGCTTTAGGGGGAGCGTACGTGTGAGGGCGCGGGTTAGCGTTAGCGTACGGGTTAGGATTAGGGGACGGGTGGTGGTCAGGCTTCGGGGAAGGGTTAGGTTTAGGGTTCGGGCTAGGGTTAGGGTTAGGGGACGGGGACGGTTTAGGGTCCAGGTGAGGGTACGACAACGCTTTAGGGGGTGCGTAAGTGTGAGGGCGCGGGTTAGCGTTAGCGTACGGGTTAGGATTAGGGGACGGGTGAGGGTCAGGCTTCGGGGAAGGGTTAGGGTTAGGGTTCGGGCCAGGGTTAGGGTTAGGGGACGGGGACGGTTTAGGGTCCAGGTGAGGGTACGACAACGCTTTAGGGGGAGCGTACGTGTGAGGGCGCGGGTTAGCGTTAGCGTACGGGTTAGGATTAGGGGACGGGTGAGGGTCAGGCTTCGGGGAAGGGTTAGGGTTAGGGTTCGGGCTAGGGTTTGGGTTAGGGGACGGGGACGGTTTAGGGTCCAGGTGAGGGTATGACAACGCTTTACGGGGAGCGTATGTGTGAGGGCGCGGGTTAGCGTTAGCGTACGTGTTAGGATTAGGGGACGGGTGAGGGTCAGGCTTCGGGGAAGGGTTAGGGTTAGGGTTCGGGCTAGGGTTAGGGTTAGGGGACGGGGACGGTTTAGGGTCCAGCTGAGGGTACGACAACGCTTTAGGGGGAGCATACGTGTGAGGGCGTGGGCTAGCGTTAGCGTTCGGGTTACGATTAGGGGACAGGTGAGGGTCAGGCTTCGGGGAAGGGTTAGGGTTAGGGTTCGGGCTAGGGTTTGGGTTAGGGGATGGGGACGGTTGAGGGTCCAGGTGAGGGTACGACAACGCTTTAGGGGGAGCGTACGTGTGAGGGCGCGGGTTAGCGTTAGCGTACGGGTTAGGATTAGGGGACGGGTGAGGGTCAGGCTTCGGGGAAGGGTTAGGGTTAGGGTTCGGGCTAGGGTTTGGGTTAGGGGACGGGGACGGTTTAGGGTCCAGGTGAGGGTATGACAACGCTTTACGGGGAGCGTATGTGTGAGGGCGCGGGTTAGCGTTAGCGTACGTGTTAGGATTAGGGGACGGGTGAGGGTCAGGCTTCGGGGAACGGTTAGGGTTAGGGTTCGGGCTAGGGTTAGGGTTAGGGGACGGGGACGGTTTAGGGTCCAGCTGAGGGTACGACAACGCTTTAGGGGGAGCATACGTGTGAGGGCGTGGGCTAGCGTTAGCGTTCGGGTTACGATTAGGGGACGGGTGAGGGTCAGGCTTCGGGGAAGGGTTAGGGTTAGGGTTCGGGCTAGGGTTTGGGTTAGGGGATGGGGACGGTTGAGGGTCCAGGTGAGTGTACGACAACGCTTTAGGGGGAGCGTACGTGTGAGGGCGTGGGTTAGCGTTTGCGTACGGGTTAGGATTAGGGGACGGGTGAGGGTCAGGCTTCGGGGAAAGGTTAGGGTTAGGGTTCGGGCTAGGGTTAGGGTTAGGGAATGGGGAAGCTTTAGGGTCCAGGTGAGGGTACGACAACGCTTTAGGGGGAGCGTACGTGTGAGGGCGCGGGTTAGCGTTAGCGTACGGGTTAGGATTAGGGGACGGGTGAGGGTCAGGCTTCGGGGAAGTGTTAGGGTTAGGGTTCGGGCTAGGGTTAGGGTTAGGGGACGGGGACGGTTTAGGGTTCAGGTGAGGGTACGACAACGCTTTAAGGGGTGCGTACGTGTGAGGGCGCGGGTTAGCTTTAGCGTACGGGTTAGGATTAGGGGACGGGTGAGGGTCAGGCTTCGGGGAAGTGTTAGGGATAGGGTTCGGGCTAGGGTCAGGGTTATGGGACGGGGACGGTGTAGAGTCCAGGTGAGGGTACGACAACGGTTTAGGGGGAGCGTACGTGTGAGGGTGCGGGTTAGCGTTAGCATACGGGTTAGGATTAGGGGACGGGTGAGGGTCGGGCTTCGGGGAAGGGTTAGGGTTAGGGTTCGGGCTAGGGTTAGGGTTAGGGAACGGGGACGGTTTAGGGTCCAGGTGAGGGTACGAAAACGCTTTAGGGGGAGCGTACGTGTGAGGGCGCGGGTTAGCGTTAGCGTACTGTTTAGGATTAGGGGACGGGTGAGGGTCAGGCTTCGGGGAAGGGTTAGGGTTAGGGTTCGGGCTAGGGTTAGGGTTAGGGGACGGGGACGGTTTAGGCTCCAGGTGAGGGTACGACAACGCTTTAGCGGGACCTTACGTGTGAGGGCGCGGGTTAGCGTTAGCGTACGGGTTAGGATTAGGGGACGGGTGAGGGTCAGGCTTCGGGGAAGTGTTAGGGATAGGGTTCGGGCTAGGGTTAGGGTTAGGGGATGGGGACGGTTTAGGGTCCAGGTGAGGGTACGACAACGCTTTAGGGGGAGCGTACGTGTAAGGGCGCGGGTTAGCGTTAGCGTACGGGTTAGGATTAGGGGACGGGTGGTGGTCAGGCTTCGGGGAAGAGTTAGGGTTAGGGTTCGGGCTTGGGTTGGGTTAGGGGACGGGGACGGTTTAGGGTCCAGGTGAGGGTACGACAACGCTTTAGGGGGAGCGTACGTGTGAGGGCGCGGGTTAGCGTTAGCGTACGGGTTAGGATTAGGGGACGGGTGAGGGTCAGGCTTCGGGGAAGGGTTAGGGTTAGGGTTCGGGCTAGGGTTAGGGGACGGGGACGGGGACGGTTTAGGGTCCAGGTGAGGGTACGACAACGCTTTAGGGGGAGCGTATGTGTGAGGGCGCGGGTTAGCGTGAGCGTACGGGTTAGGATTAGGGGACGGGTTAGGGTCAGGCTTCGGGGAAGGGTTAGGGTTAGGGTTCGGGCTAGGGTTAGGGTTAGGGGACGGGGACGGTTTAGGGTCCAGGTGAGGGTACGACAACACTTTAGGGGGAGCGTAAGTGTGAGGGCGCGGGTTAGCGTTAGCGTACGGGTTAGGATTAGGGGACGGGTGAGGGTCAGGCTTCGGGGAAGGGTTAGGGTTAGGGTTCGGGCTAGGGTTAGGGTTAGGGGACGGGGACGGTTTAGGATCCAGGTGAGGGTACGACAACGCTTTAGGGGGAGCGTACGTGTGAGGGCGTGTGTTAGCGTTAGCGTACGGGTTAGGATTAGGGGACGGGTGAGGGTCAGGATTCAGGGAAGGGTTAGGGTTAGGGTTCGGGCTAGGGTTAGGGTTAGGGGACGGGGACGGTTTAGGGTCCAGGTGAGGGTACGACAACGCTTTAGGGAGAGCGTACGTGTGAGGGCGCGGGTTAGCGTTAGCGTACGGTTTAGGATTAGGGGACGGGTGAGGGTCAGGCTTCGGGGAAGGGTTAGGGTTAGGGGACGGGGACGGTTTAGGGTCCAAGTGAGGGTACGACAACGCTTTAGGGGGAGCGTACGTGTGAGGGCGCGGGTTAGCGTTAGCGTACGGGTTAGGATTAGGGGACGGGTGAGGGTCAGGCTTCGGGGAAGGGTTAGGGTTAGGGTTCGGGCTAGGGTTAGGGTTAGGGGACGGGGACGGTTTAGGGTCCAGGTGAGGGTACGACAACGCTTTAAGGGGTGCGTACGTGTGAGGGCGCGGGTTAGCGTTAGCGTACGGGTTAGGATTAGGGGACGGGTGAGGGTCAGGCATCGGGGAAGGGTTAGGGTTAGGGTTCGGGCTAGGGTCAGGGTTATGGGCCGGGGACGGTGTAGAGTCCAGGTGAGGGTACGACAACGATTTAGGGGGAGCGTACGTGTGAGGGTGCGGGTTAGCGTTAGCATACGGGTTAGGATTAGGGGACGGGTGAGGGTCGGGCTTCGGGGAAGGGTTAGGGTTAGGGTTCGGCCTAGGGTTAGGGTTAGGGGACGGGGACGGTTTAGGGTCCAGGTGAGGGTACGAAAACGCTTTAGGGGGAGCGTACGTGTGAGGGCGCGGGTTAGCGTTAGCGTACTGGTTAGGATTAGGGGACGGGTGAGGGTCAGGCTTCGGGGAAGTGTTAGGGATAGGGTTCGGGCTAGGGTTAGGGTTAGGGGATGGGGACGGTTTAGGGTCCAGGTGAGGGTACGACAACGCTTTAGGGGGAGCGTACGTGTGAGGGCGCGGGTTAGCGTTAGCGTACGGGTTAGGATTAGGGGACGGGTGAGGGTCAGGCTTCGGGGAAGGGTTAGGGTTAGGGTTCGGGCTTGGGTTAGGGTTAGGGGACGGGGACGGTTTAGGGTCCAGGTGAGGGTACGACAACGCTTTAGGGGGAGCGTACGTGTGAGGGCGCGGGTTAGCGTTAGCGTACGGGTTAGGATTAGGGGACGGGTGAGGGTCAGGCTTTGGGGAAGGGTTAGGGTTAGGGTTCGGGCTAGGGTTAGGGGACGGGGACGGGGACGGTTTAGGGTCCAGGTGAGGGTACGACAACGCTTTAGGGGGAGCGTACGTGTGAGGGCGCGGGTTAGCGTTAGCGTACGGGTTAGGATTAGAGGACGGGTGAGGGTCAGGCTTCAGGGAAGGGTTAGGGTTAGGGTTCGGGCTAGGGTTAGGGTTAGGGGACGGGGACGGTTTAGGGTCCAGGTGAGGGTACGACAACGCTTTAGGGGGAGCGTACGTGTGAGGGCGCAGGTTAGCGTTAGCGTTCGGGTTAGGATTAGGGGACGGGTGAGGATCCAGCTTCGGGGAAGGGTTAGGGTTAGGGTTCGGGCTAGGGTTTGGTTTAGGGGACGGGGACGGTTTAGGGTCCAGGTGAGGGTACGACAACACTTTAGGGAGAGCGTACGTGTGAGGGCGCGGGTTAGCGTTAGCGTACGGTTTAGGATTAGGGGACGGGTGAGGGTCAGGCTTCGGGGAAGGGTTAGGGTTAGGGGACGGGGACGGTTTAGGGTCCAAGTGAGGGTACGACAACGCTTTAGGGGGAGCGTACGTGTGAGGGCGCGGGTTAGCGTTAGCATACGGGTTAGGATTAGGGGACGGGTGAGGGTCAGGCTTCGGGGAAGTGTTAGGGTTAGGGTTCGGGCTAGGGTTAGGGGACGGGGACGGTTTAGGGTCCAAGTGAGGGTACTACAACGCTTTAGGGGGAGCGTACGTGTGAGGGCGCGGGTTAGCGTTAGCGTACGGGTTAGGATTAGGGGACGGGTGAGGGTCAGGCTTCGGGGAAGGGTTAGGGTTAGGGTTCGGGCTAGGGTTAGGGTTAGGGGACGGGGACGGTTTAGGTTTCAGGTGAGGGTACGACAACGCTTTAGGGGGAGCGTAAGTGTGAGGGCGCGGGTTAGCGTTAGCGTACGGGTTAGGATTAAGGGACGGGTGAGGGTCAGGCTTCGGGGAAGGGTTAGGGTTAGCGTTCGGGCTAGGATTAGGGTTAGGGGACGGGGACGGTTTACGGTCCAGGTGAGGGTACGACAACGCTTTAGGGGGAGCGTACGTGTGAGGGCGCGGGTTAGCGTTAGCGTTCGGGTTAGGATTAGGGGACGGGTGAGGGTCAGGCTTCGGGGAAGGGTTAGGGTTAGGGTTCGGGCTAAGGTTAGGTTTAGGGGACGGGGACGGTTTAGGGTCCAGGTGAGGGTACGACAACGCTTTAGGGGGAGCGTACGTGTGAGGGCGCGGGTTAGCGTTAGCGTACGGGTTAGGATTAGGGGACGGGTGAGGGTCAGGCTTCGGGGAAGGGTTAGGGTTAGGGTTCGGGCTAGGGTTAGGGTTAGGGGACGGGGACGGTTTAGAGTCCAGGTGAGGATACGACAACGCTTTAGGGGGAGCGTACGTGTGAGGGCGCGGGTTAGCGCTAGCGTACGGGTTAGGATTAGGGGACGGGTGAGGGTCAGGCTTCGGGGAAGTTTTAGGGTTAGGGTTCGGGCTAGGGTTAGGGTTAGGGGACGGGGACGGTTTAGGGTCCAGGTGAAGGTACGAGAACGCTTTAGGGGGAGCGTACGTGTGAGGGCGCGGGTTAGCGTTAGCGTCCGGGTTAGGATTAGGGGACGGGTGAGGGTCAGGCTTCGGGGAAGGGTTAGGGTTAGGGTTCGGGCTAGGGTTAGGGTTAGGGGACGGGGACGGTTTAGGGTCCAGGTGAGGGTACGACAACGCTTTAGGGGGAGCATACATGTGAGGGTGAAGGTTAGAGTTAGCGTACGGGTTAGGATTAGGGGACTGGTGAGGGTCAGGCTTCGGGGAAGGGTTAGGGTTAGGGTTCGGGCTAGGGTTAGGGTTAGGGGACGGGGACGGTTTAGGGTCCAGGTGAGGGTACGACAACGCTTTAGGGGGAGCGTACGTGTGAGGGCGCGGGTTAGCGTTAGCGTACGGGTTAGGATTAAGGGACGGGTGAGGGTCAGGCTTCGGGGAAGGGTTAGGGTTAGGGTTCGGGCTAGGGTTAGGGTTAGTGGACGGGGACGTTTTAGGTCTAGGTGAGGGTACGACAACGCTTTAGGGGGAGCGTACGTGTGAGGGCGCGGGTTAGCGTTACCGTATGGGTTAGGATTAGGGGACGGGTGAGGGTCAGGCTTCGGGGAAAGGTTAGGGTTAGGGTTCGGGCTAGGGTTAGGGTTAGGGGACGTGGACGCTTTAGGGTCCAGGTGAGGGTACGACAACGCTTTAGGGGGAGCGTACGTGTGAGGGCGCGGGTTAGCGTTAGCGTACGGGTTAGGATTAGGGGACGGGTGAGGGTCAGGCTTCGGGGAAGTGTTAGGGTTAGGGTTCGGGCTAGGGTTAGGGTTAGGGGACGGGGACGGTTTAGGGTCCAGGTGAGGGTACGACAACGCTTTAGGGGGAGCGTACGTGTGAGGGCACGGGTTAGCGTTAGCGTACGGGTTAGGATTAGGGGACGGGTGAGGGTCAGGCTTCGGGGAAGGGTTAGGGTTAGGGTTCGGGCTAGGGTTAGGGTTAGGGGACGGGGACGGTTTAGGGTCCAGGTGAGGGTACGACAACGCTTTAGGGGGAGCGTACGTGTGAGGGCGCGGGTTAACGTTAGCGTACGGGTTAGGATTAGGGGACGGGTGACGGTCAGGCTTCGGGGAAGGTTTAGGGTTAGGGTTCGGGCTAGGGTTAGGGTTAGGGGACGGGGACGGTGTAGAGTCCAGGTGAGGGTACGACAACGATTTAGGGGGAGCGTACGTGTGAGGGCGCGGGTTAGCGTTAGCGTACGGGTTAGGATTAGGGGACGGGTGAGGGTCGGGCTTCGGGGAAGGGTTAGGGTTAGGGTTCGGGCTAGGGTTAGGGTTAGGGGACGGGGACGGTTTAGGGTCCAGGTGAGGGTACAACAACGGTTAAGGGGGAGCGTACGTGTGAGGGCGCGGGTTAGCGTTAGCGTACTGGTTAGGATTAGGGGACGGGTAAGGGTCAGGCTTCGGGGAACGGTTAGGGTTAGGGTTCGGGCTAGGGTTAGGGTTAGGGGACGGGGACGGTGTAGAGTCCAGGTGAGGGTACGACAACGATTTAGGGGGAGCGTACGTGTGAGGGCGCGGGTTAGCGTTAGCGTACGGGTTAGGATTAGGGGACGGGTGAGGATCAGGCTTCAGGGAAGGGTTAGTGTTAGGGTTCGGGCTAGGGTTAGGGTTAGGGGACGGGGACGGTTTAGGGTTCAGGTGAGGGTACGACAACGCTTTAGGGGGAGCGTAAGTGTGAGGGCGCGGGTTAGCGTTAGCGTACGGGTTAGGATTAATGGACGGGTGAGGGTCAGGCTTCGGGGAAGGGTTAGGGTTAGCGTTCGGGCTAGGATTAGGGTTAGGGGACGGGGACGGTTTAGGGTCCAGGTGAGGGTACGACAATGCTTTAGGGGGAGCGTACGTGTGAGGGCGCGGGTTAGCGTTAGCGTTCGGGTTAGGATTAGGGGACGGGTGAGGGTCAGGCTTCGGGGAAGGGTTAGGGTTAGGGTTCGGGCTAAGGTTAGGTTTAGGGGACGGGGACGGTTTAGGGTCCAGGTGAGGGTACGACAACGCTTTAGGGGGAGCGTACGTGTGAGGGCGCGGGTTAGCGTTAGCGTACGGGTTAGGATTAGGGGACGGGTGAGGGTCAGGCTTCGGGGAAGGGTTAGGGTTAGGGTTCGGGCTAGGGTTAGGGTTAGGGGACGGGGACGGTTCAGAGTCCAGGTGAGGATACGACAACGCTTTAGGGGGAGCGTACGTGTGAGGGCGCGGGTTAGCGCTAGCGTACGGGTTAGGATTAGGGGACGGGTGAGGGTCAGGCTTCGGGGAAGTGTTAGGGTTAGGGTTCGGGCTAGGGTTAGGGTTAGGGGACGGGGACGGTTTAGGGTCCAGGTGAAGGTACGAGAACGCTTTAGGGGGAGCGTACGTGTGAGGGCGCGGGTTAGCGTTAGCGTACGGGTTAGGATTAGGGGACGGGTGAGGGTCAGGCTTCGGGGAAGGGTTAGGGTTAGGGTTCGGGCTAGGGTTAGGGTTAGAGGACGGGGACGGTTTAGGGTCCAGGTGAGGGTACGACAACGCTTTAGGGGGAGCATACATGTGAGGGTGAAGGTTAGAGTTAGCGTACCGGTTAGGATTAGGGGACTGGTGAGGGTCAGGCTTCGGGGAAGGGTTAGGGTTAGGGTTCGGGCTAGGGTTAGGGTTAGGGGACGGGGACGCTTTAGGGTCCAGGTGAGGGTACGACAACGCTTTAGGGGGAGCGTACGTGTGAGGGCGCGGGTTAGCATTAGCGTACGGGTTAGGATTAGGGGACAGGTGAGGTTCAGGCTTCGGAGAAGGGTTAGGGTTAGGGTTCGGGCTAGGGTTAGGGTTAGGGGATGGGGACGGTTTAGGGTCCAGGTGAGGGTACGACAACGCTTTAGGGGGAGCGTACGTGTGAGGGCGCGGGTTAGCGTTAGCGTACGGGTTAGGATTAGGGGACGGGTGAGGGTCAGGCTTCGGGGAAGGGTTAGGGTTAGGGTTCGGGCTAGGGTTAGGGTTAGGGTACGGGGAAGGTTTAGGGTCCAGGTGAGGGTACGACAACGCTTTAGGGGGTGCGTACGTGTGAGGGCGCGGGTTAGCGTTAGCGTACGGGTTAGGATTAGGGGACGGGTGAGGGTCAGGCTTCGGGGAAGGGTTAGGGTTAGGGTTCCGGCTAGGGTTAGGGTTAGGGGACGGGGACGGTTTAGGGTCCAGGTGAGGGTACGACAACGCTTTAGGGGGAGCGTACGTGTGAGGGCGCGGGTTAGCGTTAGCGTACGGGTTAGTATTATTGGATGGGTGAGGGTCAGGCTTCGGGGAAGGGTTAGGGTTAGGGTTCGGGCTAGGGTTAGGGTTAGGGGATGGGGACGGTTCAGGGACCAGGTGAGGGTACGACAACGCTTTAGGGGGAGCGTACGTGTGAGGGCGCGGGTTAGCATGAGCGTACGTGTTAGGATTAGGGGACGGGTGAGGGTCAGGCTTCGGGGAAGTGTTAGGGTTAGGGTTCGGGCTAGGGTTAGGGTTAGGGGACGGGGATGCTTTAGGGTCCAGTTGAGGGTACGACAACGCTTTAGGGGGAGCGTACGTGTGAGGGCGCGGGTTAGCGTTAGCATACGGGTTAGGATTAGGGGACGGGTGAGGGTCAGGCTTCGGGGAAGGGTTAGGTTTAGGGTTCGGGCTAGGGTTAGGGTTAGGGGACGGGGACGGTTTAGGGTCCAAGTGAGGGTACGACAACGCTTTAGGGGGAGCGTACGTGTGAGGGCGCGGGTTAGCGTTAGCGTACGGGTTAGGATTAAGGGACGGGTGAGGGTCAGGCTTCGGGGAAGGGTTAGGGTTAGGGTTCGGGCTAGGGTTAGGGTTAGGGGACAGGGACGGTTGAGGGTCCAGGTGAGTGTACGACAACGCTTTAGGGGGAGCGTACGTGTGAGGGCGTGGGTTAGCGTTAGCGTACGGGTTAGGTTTAGGGGACGCGTGAGGGTCAGGCTTCGGGGAAGGGTTAGGGTTAGGGTTCGGGCTAGGGTTAGGGGACGGGGACGGGGACGGTTTAGGGTCCAGGTGATGGTACGACAACGCTTTAGGGGGAGCGTACATGTGAGGGAGCGAGTTAGCGTTAGCGTACGGGTTAGGATTAGGGGACGGGTGAGGGTCAGGCTTCGGGGAAGGGTTAGGGTTAGGGTTCGGGCTAGGGTTAGGGGACGGGGACGGTTTAGGGTCGGGTGAGGGTACGACAACGCTTTAGGGGGAACGTACGTGTGAGGGCGCGGGTTAGCGTTAGTGTACGGGTTAGGATTACGGGACGGGTGAGGGTCAGGCTTCGGGGAAGGGTTAGGGTTAGGGTTCGGGCTAGGGTTAGGGGACGGGGACGGGGACGGTTTAGGGTCCAGGTGAGGGTACGACAACGCTTTAGGGGGTGCGTACGTGTGAGGGCGCGGGTTAGCGTTAGCGTACGGGTTAGGATTAGGGGACGGGTGAGGGTCAGGCTTCGGGGAAGGGTTAGGGTTAGGGTTCGGGCTAGGGTTAGGGTTAGGGGACGGGGACGGTTTAGGGTCCAGGTGAGGGTACGACAACGCTTTAGGGGGAGCGTACGTGTGAGGGCGCGGGTTAGCGTTAGCGTACGGGTTAGGATTAGGGGACGGGTGAGGGTCAGGCTTCGGGGAAGGGTTAGGGTTAGGGTTCGGGCTAGGGTTAGGGTTAGGGGACGGGGACGGTTTAGGGTCCAGGTGAGGGTAGACAACGCTTTAGGGGGAGCGTACGTCTCAGGGCGCGGGTTAGCGTGAGCGTACGTGTTAGGATTAGGGGACGGGTGAGGGTCAGGCTTCGGGGAAGTGTTAGGTTTAGGGTTCGGGCTAGGGTTAGGGTTAGGGGACGGGGACGGTTTAGGGTCCAGGTGAGGGTACGACAACGCTTTAGGGGGAGCGTATGTGTGAGGGCGCGGGTTAGCGTGAGCGTACGTGTTAGGATTAGGGGACGGGTGAGGGTCAGGCTTCGGAGAAGTGTTAGGGTTAGGGTTCGGGCTAAGGTTAGGGTTAGGGGACGGGGACGCTTTAGGGTCCAGATGAGGGTACGACAACGCTTTAGGGGGAGCGTACGTGTGAGGGCGCGGGTTAGCATTAGCATACGGGTTAGGATTAGGGGACGGGTGACGGTCAGGCTTCGGGGAAGGGTTAGGTTTAGGGTTCGGGCTAGGGTTAGGGTTAGGGGACGGGGACGGTTTAGGGTCCAAGTGAGGGTACGACAACGCTTTAGGGGGAGCGTACGTGTGAGGGCGCGGGTTAGCGTTAGGGTAAGGATTAAGGGACGGGTGAGGGTCAGGCTTCGGGGAAGGGTTAGGGTTAGGGTTCGGGCTAGGGTTAGGGTTAGTGGACGGGGACGTTTTAGGTCTAGGTGAGGGTACGACAACGCTTTAGGGGGAGCGTACGTGTGAGGGCGCGGGTTAGCGTTACCGTATGGGTTAGGATTAGGGGACGGGTGAGGGTCAGGCTTCGGGGAAAGGTTAGGGTTAGGGTTCGGGCTAGGGTTAGGGTTAGGGGACGGGGACGCTTTAGGGTCCAGGTGAGGGTACGACAACGCTTTAGGGGGAGCGTACGTGTGAGGGCGCGGGTTAGCGTTAGCGTACGGGTTAGGATTAGGGGACGGGTGAGGGTCAGGCTTCGGGGAAGTGTTAGGGTTAGGGTTCGGGCTAGGGTTAGGGTTAGGGGACGGGGACGGTTTAGGGTCCAGGTGAGGGTACGACAACGCTTTAGGGGGAGCGTACGTGTGAGGGCACGGGTTAGCGTTAGCGTACGGGTTAGGATTAGGGGACGGGTGAGGGTCAGGCTTCAGGGAAGGGTTAGGGTTAGGGTTCGGGCTAGGGTTAGGGTTAGGGGACGGGGACGGTTTAGGGTCCAGGTGAGGGTACGACAACGCTTTAGGGGGAGTCTACGTGTGAGGGCGCGGGTTAGCGTTAGCGTACGGGTTAGGATTAGGGGACGGGTGAGGGTCAGGCTTCGGGGAAGGGTTAGGGTTAGGGTTCGGGCTAGGGTTAGGGTTAGGGGACGGGGACGGTTTAGGGTCCAGGTGAGGGTACGACAACGCTTTAGCGGGACCGTACGTGTGAGGGCGTGGGTTAGCGTTAGCGTACGGGTTAGGATTAGGGGACGGGTGAGGGTCAGGCTTCGGGGAAGCGTTAGGGATAGGGTTCGGGCTAGGGTTAGGGTTAGGGGACGGGGACGGTTTAGGGTCCAGGTGAGGGTACGACAACGCTTTAGGGGGAGCGTACGTGTGAGGGCGCGGGTTAGCGTTAGCGTACGGGTTAGGATTAGGGGACGGGTGAGGGTCAGGCTTCGGGGAAGGGTTAGGGTTAGGGTTCGGGCTAGGGCTAGGGTTAGGGGACGGGGACGGTTTAGGGTCCAGGTGAGGGTACGACAACGCTTTAGGGGGAGCGTAAGTGTGAGGGCGCGGGTTAGCGTTAGCGTACGGGTTAGGATTAGGGGACGGGTGAGGGTCAGGCTTCGGGGAAGGGTTAGGGTTAGGGTTCGGGCTAGGGTTAGGGTTAGGGGACGGGGACGGTTTAGGGTCCAGGTGAGGGTACGACAACGCTTTAGGGGGAGCGTACGTGTGAGGGCGCGGGTTAGCGTTAGCGTTCGGGTTAGGATTAGGGGACGGGTGAGGATCCGGCTTCGGGGAAGGGTTAGGGTTAGGGTTCGGGCTAGGGTAAGGTTTAGGGGACGGGGACGCTTTAGGGTCCAGGTGAGGGTACGACAACGCTTTAGGGGGAGCGTACGTGTGAGGGCGTGGGTTAGCGTTAGCGTACGGGTTAGGATTAGGGGACGGGTGAGGGTCAGGTTTCGGGGAAGGGTTAGGGTTAGGGTTCGGGCTAGGGTTAGGGTTAGGGGACGGGGACGGTTTAGGGTCCAGGTGAGGGTACGACAACGCTTTAGGGGGAGCGTACGTGTGAGGGTGCGGGTTAGCGTTAGCGTACGGGTTAGGATTAGGGGACGGGTGAGGGTCAGGCTTCGGGGAAGGGTTA